>NC_089238.1:23031887-23706924 GCF_963924675.1 Phocoena phocoena | reverse complement strand
CATGATCCATTCCTTTATTTTTAACCTATTTGTGCTTTTATATGTATTTAGTTTTTAACATCTTTATTGGAGTATAAGTGCTTTACAAGGGTGTGTTAGTTTCTGCTTTATAACAAAGTGAATCAGCTATACACATACATATATCCCCATATATCCTCCCACTTGCATCTCCCTCCCATCCTCCGTATCCCACCCCTCTAGGTGGTCACAAAGCACTGAGCTGATCTTATATTTAAAATAACTTTTTTTGTAGACAACATATAGTTGGGTGGTGGTTTTTTATCCATTTCAGTAGTCTCTGTCTTTTACTTTTATATTTAGACTATTCACATTTAAAGTGACTATTGAGATAGTTTGATTAATGTCTACTATATATCTAACTTTTCTATTTGTTACACTTGCTCTTTATTTCTTTTTTTGTATTCCACTTTTTCTGCCTTTCATGGTTTTAACTGAGCATTTTATATAATTCCATTTTATCTCCTCTATTAGCCTGAAAAAAATTCTCTCTGGATATAGGATTCTGGGTAGAATTTTCTTTTCTCTCAGCACTTGAAAAATATTGTGCCATTCCTTTCTGACCTGCATTATTTTAGAAAACGGCTGTCATTCTAATTTTTTCCTTATGTGTAAGGTGTCATTTTTTCCTCTGACATTCAAGAGTTTTTGTCTTTAATTTTCAGAAGTTTAATTCTGGTGTGTCTTGGCATGGATTTTGTTAGGTTTATTCTTTGGGGGTTTGCTCAGCTTCTTTCATATGTGGATTTATATCTCTTGCCAAATTTGGGAAGTTTCCAGTTATTATTTCTTCAGTTCCTTTTTCAGCCATGCTCTTTTTTTCCCTTCTTTGGAAACTCTGACGACACAAATGTTAAATCTTTTGTTATAGTCTCAGAGATCTCTGTGAAATTATTTTCACTTTATTTTCTTTCAATCTATTGTTTAGATTGGGCGTTTTCTATTGTTCTATTTTTACTTATTCTCTCTGTTCCTTCCATTCTGCCATTGATCCCATACACTGAGATTTCCACATTTTCCAGTTCTAAAATTTTCATTTAGCTATTTTTTATATTTCCTATTTCTTTGCTGATACTTTCTATTTTTCTCTATTAAATAATTCATAATGAATTATTTATTAAGGATTGCTCTTTGAAGCATTTTTATCTGGCTGCTTTAAAATATTTCTCAGGTAATTCTAAAATTTCTGTCTTTTTGGTGTTGAATTGTGTTGATTGTATTTTCATTCAGTTTGAGCTCTTTCTGGTTCTTCTTGGCATGATGAGTAATTTTTTACTGAAAATTATGAAACTCAGGATATTATTTTTTTTAAATTTTAGTTGGATTTTTCTGACACTGCTCTGGCAGGAGGAGTAGGGACAGTGCCTTTTTATAACCAGATGGGAAAAGAAGTCTAGGTTCCCTTCTCAGCCTCCACTGACATCTGTGCATTGAGGACTCCTCATTACTGCTGAGTGGGGTGGGAGTTCCAGCTCCCTATGTGGTCTCCATTGACACTGTAGTAAGGGTAACTTCATTACCACTGGGCTATAGTGAAAGTCCTGACTCTCCACTATTCCTGCTTTGACACCTCCCAATGGGAAGAAAAGGGGAGCCTCAAAACTGCTGGATGACATGCAAGTCCATGTTTCCCACATGGTGTCCACTGGTACCACAGGAATTAGATCTTATTACCTGCTAGTAGGTATGAAGTCCCATATCTCTACTTGGCCTTCCCTGACACCACCTCTTTGGAGGTAGTGTTGGGATACCTCTTTACAGCCTCATGATGGTGGAAGTCTAGGTTCCCCACTGGGACTTTGAAGGCATGGGTGGGGATAAGAGCCATAATTTTTTCCATATTTTTTGCCTGGAGTAGATCAGTTACTGCCTAAATTCCTTCTATCTTGCTTGGCTGCTCTTGTCTGGGACCTTTGTTGGGACATTTTTTTCATCTACACCCATTTTTATTTCCAGGTCACCAGCTTCTTCATCTCCAAGTCTGGGATATATGAGGCCAAATGAAAACTCAGAGAACTCATCATCATGTTATTCATTAGGTCCAGTGGTCCCTAGCCACTCTGCCTTCTTCACTTCATGTTTCTGAGGTTTCTTGTGTTTGTTTTATATATAATGTTCAGGGATTAATTATACCTTGAAAGGAGAATAGAAATAAGTACATCTATTCCATCTTCCCAGAAGTGGAAAAACCACTTTTGCCCATTTTCAAACATTGGGTTTTTTTTTTATTATTGAGTTGTGAGAGTTCTTTATATTTTCTGGATAAATGTCCTTTTTTCATTGCAAATTTTTTTATTCAATCTGTGGCTTACCTTTGAGTTTTCTTAAGGGTATCTTTTGAAGAGTGAATGTTTTAAGTGTGATAAAGTTCAATATATGATTTTAGTGTTTTTTGTGTCATAGTTAAGAAAATTTCCCAAGGTAATTAAGATTTCATTTTAGGTTTTCTTCCAAAATTTCATTGTAGATTTTATATTTTGGTCTATAATCCATTTTGTGTTATGATCCATTTTATGTATTTGATCTGGTATGAGGTAAAGTTCAAAGATCTCCCCTGCCCCATGAGGATATCCAATTCTTCCAGCACCTTTTGTGAGAAATTAAGTAGCCATACATATGTGGGTCTATCTGGACTCTGTTCTGTTCCACTCTTCTTTGTATCTGTCTTTAGGTCAATACCATGCTATTTTGATTCCTAAAGCTTTATAATAAATCTGGAAATCAATTAATGAAAGTCCTCTCCCTTTGTTCTTTTTTTCAAATAATTTTGGTTATTTTAGGCACTTTGCATTTTGAGATAAGCTTTTTTTAACTCAAAAATATTTTTTTTCTAGTAAGAAATATGTAACACAAAATTTGCCGTTTAACCATTTTTAAGTGTACAGTTCAGTGTCATCAGGTACGTTATAATGTTATACAACCATCACCACTAATCTATTAAGTCAGTTTGTCTATTTCCACAAATAAAGTCTGTGGGTTTTGATTGTGATTGCATTGAATCTGTAGATCAATTTGGGAAGAATTGATGTCCTAATAATATTGAGTCTTCCAGTGCATGAGCCTGGTATATCATTCTATTTATTTTTGTCAGCAATATTTTGTAGTTTTCAGTACACAGGTTTTGCACATCATTTGTCAATTTTGTCCTTATGTTTTTACATATATTTTGATATTGTAAATGGTATCATTTTTTAAATTTAATTTTGATTTTTTATTATAAATATATGGAAATATATTGATTTTGCCATATTGATCTTGTACCCTGCAACTTTGCTAAACTCATTATTTGTTCTAATAGTTTTTTGGTAGATTCCTTAGGATTGCCTGCATAGATGATCATGCCATTTGCCAATAACAACAGTTTACCTCTTCTTTTTCAATTTGGATGCTTTTTATTTCTTTTTCTTGTCTTCTTGTGCTGGCTAAGACCTCCAACAAAATGAATAGAAGTGATGAGAGAAAACATCCTGTTTAATTCCTTATTTGGGGAAGAAAGTATTCAGTATTTCATTATTAAGTATGATATTAATTATATGAGGGGGGTTTGTAGCTGCCCTTTTTCAGATTGAGAAATTTCCTTTATTATAATTTTGCTGAGAGGTTTTTTTAAAATCATAACTAGATGATTCTGTTAAATGATTTTTTATACATTCATCAAAATGATTGTGTTTTTTCTTACTTAGTTTGTTAATAAATCATACATTTTTTATTTTCAAATGTTTGCATTTCTGGCATAAGAATTCTTTGATTTTTTTTTTTTAAAGAAGATGTTGGTGGTAGGAGTTTATTTATTTATTTATTTATTTATTTTTGCTGTGTTGGGTCTTCGTTTCTTTGCAAGGGCTTTCTCTAGTTGTGGCAAGTGGGGGCCGCTCTTCATCGCGGTGCACGGGCCTCTCACTATCGCGGCCTCTCTTGTTGTGGAGCACAGGCTCCAGATGCGCAGGCTCAGTAGTTGTGGCTCACGGGCCTAGTTGCTCCACGGCATGTGGGATCCTCCCAGACCAGGGCTCGAAACCGTGTCCCTTGCATTAGCAGGCAGATTCTCAACCACTGCGCCACAAGGGAAGCCCAAGAATGTATTGATTTTTTAAAAGGATATAGAAGCCATGCTTTGCAGGGAGGAGATGGGAAAAGCCACTCTTCAAATGAGATCTTCCTTTTTCAATTAGCATGATGCTATCCAGGAGTGACAGAAGCACTTAAACAACTGCTGCAAACTGAGCATTGTTTCTGTAATAGGAAGCAGAGTTCAGGTAGTGATTAGAAATATGTGAAATAATGTTAGATGGAAGTCAGTTGATCATTGGAGCCTCTAGGACCAAAAGAGATGAGCAACTCTAAAGCTGTACTTGCTCTGTATGATTGATCATGCTATGAGTCTTGCAAAAAGACTTACTTGAGTCACCATGAAAAGAATCACAGCCCATTATTAAGTTCCTAGGCCTGAATCAATTCATAGATCCAGAGCCTCTGGAATAAAGGGAACGTTGAGTATGAATATTGAAACAATACAAATGTGTACTGGAAATCTCCTTACCATGGCCAGTGGGACTAGAGGCCAGTGTAACTGATCATTAAGGAAATGAAAATACTAAGACCGTTCAGAAATTGCTGGACTCCAGCTGTAAGCTAGTACTAATTCCTGCAGACTCAGAATATACCATGATCCACTGATCAGAGTGCAGACTTATACTATTTTCTTCCCATCTCTATACATTTGGACTTTGTTAATTTAGAGGTTTTAGAATTTAAGAGAAAAAGGCTTCTACCCTGGGGGTTGCAACAATGTTTACGTTGAAATAAAAGTTGAAAATTCCACATAATTAGTTTGAATTCTTCATGTCACTGGATAAACTACCAAAAAACAGTTGTGTTGGTTGGGGCGATTGATCCTAATTGTCAAGAGGAAATAAGGGCCCTGCTACACAACAGGAATAATAAGGAATATTTCTAGAGCCAAGGACCTTGAAGGAGACCCCTGACCAATACTCCAAATGGGAATGTAAATCCAGGTACATAAAGAGATTCCATGATTCTTCCTCCTTCCTCCTTTACAGCTACCAACGGGAGCATACATGGCCTAAGCCTAACTAACCAAAAATCTCTCCCCTCTCTCTTTCTCTCCTTTTCTCTCCCTGTCATCTTTTACTGGAAAGATACTTGGATGAAAGAAAGAAATTGTTGGCACTCAGTCATTTAAACTGTGCTACCCTGCAGAGGAAACCACTAGCTGCCCACTAATATCCATGTGACCATCTTCCACAGTAATGAATTTAAATATGGGAAGTAGCAACCCAGCTAGGAACCATATTTCCCAGCCCCCATGGTGCCAAGTGACTAAGCTCTCATAAATAGAATGAGCAGAACAATTCCTGCTTCACATATTAAGAAAAAAAATCCCCAGCCCTGAACTCTTATTTTTCCCTTCTGATGGCTGGAATGGCAGCAAGAAGAGGGACCTTAGAGGCCATATGTTCAAAACAGAAGCTTTATCATAAACCTGGATCCTTGAATATCTGCACAGAGCAAGGCTTCACCAACATTGGACCACACATCTTGAACTGTAAGTTGAAAAAAGAAATAAATTTATTTGTTCTTACAGCCACTGAATTGGAGAGTCTCTGTTACAATCTTGATACATACTCTAATGGTCAATTAATTTGTTTTGATCTCAGTCTGATGTTCAATCTTTCTGTCAATTCAGTGATCTCTATAACTAATATAGTAATTACAATTTTAAATACCCTTGGGGAAATAGATACTGTTATCTGACTCCAGCCATTTCATTAGCTGAAAAATTTTAGATGAGAGCCCCCTGAAAGCAGCATTCTCTTGAAGGGGATGCAAGTTATGGCAGAGACCCCTGGTCATTGCTAATATCTGTTCTTCCCTTCTCCCATAATAATAGTTCAACCACCTGTAGCTGATGACGTGGCTATCCAGCTTTCCTTGAACTAGAAATGGCCATAAGACTAAGTTCTAGCCAATGGGATGTAAATAGAAGTGATACGTGCAGATTTCAGATCACACTCTTAAAAGGTGGGGGATGCCCTCCCCTTACTCTGTCTGGAGTACAGATATGGTGTGTGACATCCTAGAAGATGAGGGCAACACAGTAGACACAGAAGAAAAATAATATAGAAACAGCCTGGGTCCCTGACACCATGGACTGCTTTGGGAGAGATAAAAACTTCTATCTCACATAAAACACTACTTTTTTGGAGAGGGGAATCTCATTAAACCAGCCAAAGCAATGTCCTAACTGATGCATAAATTATGTTCTCAAAGTACAACTGAGATACTGAAAGGGAAACTGTAATGTGTGGAAGACAAGAGAAGGGCTCTGGCTTCAGTGGGGCTACTAACTTGCTAGGTGACTTGAGCAAGTCAGACCCCTTCTTGGAATCTCAACTTCTTCATCTAAAAATGCAGCCCCTACCAAGATGAACAGCCAGTGAATAAGTTGAGAACATGTCAAACACAACAAAAAAGAAAAAGAATAGGCGAAATCAAGCCCTGCTATAGGCGAACAAATCCTTGGAAAACATCGAAAACAAAAAGCAAGGCATGTATATTATAGGGGCAACTCTATGCCCTTTCTTTTTTCTTTTTTTTTTCTTTTTTGCCTTGGTGTTATTTTCTTAGACATTTGTGTTTTAAAATAAATCTTACAGATTCAGTGCCCAAATCCCACCTGCATCCTGCTGAGAAGTCATAATGCCATGTTTATGACACCAGGCTCTGTTTCCATGGGGATGATTGTGTCAGTGTAATTCCTGCATTATGACTTCTGGGTATGTTTGAAAAGATGATGAAGGCAATGAAAAAGTCTTTGAATATGCACATTTGTTGTTATTCTGATAACTCACAGCCACAGGAATGATGATCCTGAAAATAGAGAGGAGGAACCAGACAGGCGCCCATTAAACGATGACATCATTTTCCTGACTGCTGAGAAGGTCACTTAACCCCTCAGCCCTTCTTCCTTGAAGCTTTGGTCTGCTTCACTTTTAATTTTTTCTTTAAGTTTTTAATATAATAATTTGCATGAGGCAGCTGTAAGGCTTTTATGTGCTCCATCTCATTGCCTAAATCATCTGGGTGGGGATTGCATTAAGCTCATCCTGAATAATGGCTTCTATTATTTAAATCCATTTTAAATTCAATTTTGCCAAGAAGTTATCACTCCTACTCCATCTGCAAATATGGAAACTTAAATGTAGAGGTTCCTCCTGAAATTTTCCATAGAGAGAAAAAAATGTCATCCATTTAAATGCATGCTTTGAGCACTGCAAATTCCTTGAGCAAACAACTTTAAACAACCTATTTCTTTTTAATATCAAAATTGTTTTTTTTAATTTGCTGATTATAAAAGTAATTCATTTACTGTAAAAAAAAATCAAATACTGAAGAATCTAAAGTAAAAAAGTGTCTACTCAAAATTGCTGTTCCACAGAAACATTGTTTTATCTTCATACTTTTTCTAGATTTTTAAATATAAAGAAATATCAATATTTATGAAAATTGAATCATATAATATTGTAGCAGACTGAATTTTCCAAAGAGGACCACATCAATATCCCCATTCTGCATGCACTTCTGCAAGCGTCCTTGCTCCCTTCAATCCATTCTTTCATGAGAAAAGGTTATTTCTCCACCCCCTGGAATCTGAGAAGGCCTTTGGACAGCTTCAGTCAATAGAATATGGCTGTCATAATGGCCCTTAAATGGCCTGGCAACTTCCATTTCCTACTTCTTGGAAGCTGGCCACCATGTAAGAAGTAGGACTCTCCTGAGACCATCATGCTCTTCAGGAAGCCCAAGAAGGCCTGGAAGATGAGATTCCATGTTGAGAGGTGAGGAAACCAAAGTTCACCAAGGCACCAGACAGGCAAATGAAGAAGTCATCTTGAAAGTGGATACTTCCATCCCAGCTGACCCAGCTGATATATCTGGGGGGATCAAGAACAAACCATCCAGCTGAACCCTTCTTGATTCCTGATCGACAAAATCAGATGCAGAGTGAAATCATTGGTTTTTTAAATGATTACCAAGAAATTTTTAATGAAATGGGAAAATATAATTATGGGACATTAAGTGAAAAAACTGAAGTCCCAAAGTATAAATACAAGATGTTAGCTACGCCTTTGCTTGTCTCAAAGTATAAATACAAGATGTTAGCTACGCCTTTGCTTGTCTCACTTAGCTCACTGCAGCAGCCACCTAAATGGGCTCCCTCAACCAGACATGACCCCTTTCAATCCATTCTCTGTACTGTAACCAGAGAGGACTTCCTAAATTAAAATGGTTATTTTAAACTCCAAAGTTCTGGGGTTGTTTGTAACATAGCAACAGATAATCAAAACATATTCTTTGAATATTTTTTGTTAAAACAAATTAAATGGACCTCATCTCTTTTAAGGGTTCTCATATTATATGCATTTATCATACTTTAATTAACTCATCCTTAATAGATGTACTCTTAGACTATTTTCCTTTTTATTACCATAAATAATGCTGAGGTGAATATTTATTTACATATGCACCTATCTGATTATTTTCAAGAGTGAATGTTTGTAAGTCATATTACTGGGCCAAAAGATAATTCAAAATTCCATTTTGATATCTTCAGCCTGCTTGTATTTCAGGGATGTACAGAGTTATTCCCACACAGAAATAAAAATAAAAATATGAGAATTTCTCTTTTTTCCACACTTTCATTATCTCTGGACATTATCAACATTTATAATCTTAGCCAATTTGCTAATGTATACATAGTTTCACTTTTATTGGCCATTTCTTATAATTTGTAAATTGCTTGTTCATAAAGTATGTTTATTTCAGAGTTATTTTAAAGCTTAGTTTTGTTTTTTTTTTTTAGATGTTGGGGGTAGGAGTTTATTAATTAATTTATTTATTTTTGCTGCGTTGGGTCTTCGTTTCTGTGTGAGGGCTTTCTCTAGTTGTGGCAAGTGGGGACCACTCTTCATCGCGGCCTCTCACTATCACAGCCTCTCTTGTTGTGGAGCACAGGCTCCAGATGCGCAGACTCAGTAGTTGTGGCTCACGGGCCTAGTTGCTCCGCGGCATGTGGGATCCTCCCAGACCAGGGCTCGAACCCGTGTCCTCTGCATTAGCTGGCAGATTCTCAACCACTATGCCACCAGTGAAGCCCTAAAGCTTAGTTTTTTATGTAAATAAATTTATATATAGAAGACATTACTGTTCACCAATATTTCCATTACTCTTCCTCTTCCAGAGGAGCATAGGAAAAACAGATTTCCCTAATTAAGTGAACTTATGTATGTCTATGTACCTTGATTTGGATGGAAAACAGAAAAGAAAAGGGAAAGGACATGCATAAAATCCAGGAGAATACCTTTAAATGCTGTTGCACAATTCTCCATTAACTTCTTTCCCCTGCTGCATCTATCATGAAAATACAGGTTGATAGGAAGAGTCCATAAGATCTAAATGGCCTGGAAGTCTAAACCAATCTGTTGAGAAAATTGCTCTGGAGAGTCTTCCAGACCCTCAGAGTTTTTGTGAGCAAGAAATAAATGTTTTTCAAATTGATGCACTGATAGTTAAATTGTTTACTACTGAAGAGTAACCTAACTTATCTGACTCATATTCAATACAATACACAAGTGATTATATACACGCTTTCCAAATGCAGGGTTTGTTGTTTGGTTTGTTGCTTGGCTCCACCCCTACCTACACATATATCAACACACACAACATGGGTCACATTAGGAGAAGGATTTAAAAATCTGGTATGAATCCTTCCGTATATTTCCTTCATGCTCACAATACTATAACAAATATGCACATACACATACACAGGAATGTATGTAAACTGGGATTTTAGTCTTTGTTTTTTTAAAAAAAGAAAGTGGACTATTATATACCCTTTTCTGTATCTTGCATTTCTTACTCAATAAGTGGTAAAGCCCCCTACTATAGCTCTAATTCACTCATTTCACCAATTGCTCAACGGAATGGAGTATGAATGCCATAGAATGTATTCAACCATTCCCCTCTTGACCGGCATGCACTTTAATCCAGCGTTGTGCTGTTAGAAACAATGCTGCAATAACACTTTAGTGCCCATGCCCATTAATAGATCTGCTTTTATTTCTATTGGCATTCTTGGGAGAAGCCTGGTAAGGTTAAATGATACATGTGTTTTTATTTTTAATAAATACTGCTAGGTTATTTCTGCCAAGGGCTATAACACTGCACATTTCCACCAGGAATAGGAAAGCATCATTTTCTTTAAATCCCCACAAGTATTAGGTGTGTAGCTCTTTCTAATGAATGTAAATTCATAGCTCTTTAAATTTGCATTTTCCTGGCTACCAGTGAATTTTAGCATCTTTTTATGTATCTGTGACCATTTAAATTTGCTCCTCTATGACTTTCCCTTAGCTGATATTTTAACTACTATATTTTTCTTGTCAGTTTGAAGAAGTACTTAGAATAATATGGACAACTTACCCCTTATCTGTCATTTGTATTACATGATTTTTTCCCACTCCATTTTGTCCATTCATTTAATTGCTTCAATAGCCATACAAAGGTTATTATAATTTGTTTTATAATATCTAAGTTTCTGGTTTTAGTTGAGAAGTTCTCCTTGACCCCTAAGTTGCAGAAGTTTTTTGCAGGAGTATTGTGTTTTTTTTCATTTTGAAAACTTGAGCATTTAAGTCATGAGGAACCTATTTAACTTTTTTTTCTTTTATTGATTTTAAAAGTTACGGTATTATTTATATAAAATAAAATACACTTATTTTAAGTGTGCAGTTTGATGAATCATGGTAATTGTACATGACAAAGTAATCACAATCAAGATATAGAACAGCTCCATCATTATAAAATTTTTCTTATGCAGCCTTATATCTCCAGCCCCAGCTCCAGGCAACCACTGGTCTGCTCTCTGTTACTATAGTTTTGCCTTTTTCTAGAACTTTTCATAAATGGAATCATCCACTATAGACTTTTGTGTTTGACTTCTTTCACTTAGCATAATGTTTTTGAGATTCATCCATGATGTTGAGTGCATTAATCTTTTGTTACTTCTCATTGCAGTATAGAATTCCATAGTATAGATAAACCACAATTTGTTTATCCACTCACTGGTTTTTGCCTATTATACATTGTCCTGCAATACATGTGTATACATGGTTTTGTGGATACAAATTATTCTTTCTCTTGGGTAAATATCTAGGAGTGGAACTTCTGGGTCACATGGTAAGTGTATGGTTACAGTTAAATGTACTACCAGACTGTTTTCCAAAGTAAAGTAACTATACAATTTTGCATTTCAGCCAGCAATGTATGAGACTTACAGTTGTTCTATATCCTCACCAACACTTGGTATTATCAATACTTTTCAGTTCAGCCATTCTAATAGGCATGTCATTATGGTTTTTAATTGGTTTTTCTCTGATGACTAGTGACGTTGAGAATATTTTCATATGCTTATTGGGCATTCATATATCTTCATTGGTAAAATATCCGTTCACAAATTTGGTCCTTGTTTTAGAAAGACCTTCTGCCCAGTTTTTATTGGGATGTTTGACTTCTTAAGAGTTCTTTATATATTCTAAATACAAGTCCTTGTCTGATGTATGTTTTGAGAAAAAAAATTCTCCCAATTTATGACTTGCATTTTTATTTCTTAACTGTGTTTCTTAAAATCCCAAAGATTTTAATCTGAATGAAGTCAATTTTATAATTTGTTTGCATTTAAATTTTATGCTGACTGTATCCTGTTTAAGAAATCTTAATGTAATCAAAGTCACAAAGATTTTTCTCCTATGTTTTCTTCCAGAAGTTTTATTATTTTAGTTCTTACATTTAGGTCTATGATCCATTTTTAATTAACTTTTTCTAGTGTTAGGTAAAGGTGTAAGTTCATTTCTTGTATATGAATATATAGTTATTCTAGCACCATTTGTTTTTTTTTTGTTTGTTTGTTTTGTTTTGTTTTTTTTTAAACATCTTTATTGGGGTATAATTGCTTTACAATGCTGTGTTAGTTTCTGCTTTATAACAAAGTGAATCAGCTATACATATACATATGTTCCCATATGTCTTCCCTCTTGCGTCTCCCTCCCTCCCACTCTCCCCATCCCACCCTTCCAGGCTGTCACAAAGCACCGAGCTAATATCCCTGTGCCTTGCGGCTGCTTCCCCCCAGCTATCTACCTTACTACGTTTGTTAGTGTGTATATGTCCATGACTCTCTCTCGCCCTGTCAAAACTCACCCTTCCCCCTCCCCATATCCTCAAGTCCATTCTCCAGTAGGTCTGCGTCTTTATTCCTGTCTTACCCCTAGGTTCTTCATGACATTTTTTTTCCTTAAATTCCATATATATGTGTTAGCATACGGTATTTGTCTTTTTCTTTCTGACTTACTTCACTCTGTATGACAGACTCTAGATCTATCCATCTCATTACAAATAGCTCAATTTCATTTCTTTTTAAGGCTGAGTAATATTCCATTGTGTATATGTGCCACATCTTCTTTATCCATTCATCCGATGATGGGCGCTTAGGTTGTTTCCATCTCCGGGCTATTGTAAATAGAGCTGCAATGAACATTTTGGTACATGACTCTTTTTGAATTTTGGTTTTCTCAGGGTATATGCCCAGTAGTGGGATTGCTGGGTCATATGGTAATTCTATTTGTAGTTTTTTAAGGAACCTCCATACTGTTCTCCATAGTGGCTGAACCAATTCACATTCCCACCAGCAGTGCAAGAGTGTCCCCTTTTCTCCACACCCTCTCCAGCATTTATTGTTTATAGATTTTTTGATGATGGCCATTCTGACTGGTGTGAGATGATCTCTCATTGTAGTTTTGATTTGCATTTCTCTAATGATTAATGATGTTGAGCATTCTTTCATGTGTTTGTTGGCATTCTGAATATCTTCTTTGGAGAAATGTCTATTTAGGTCTTCTGCCCATTTTTGGATGGGGTTGTTTGTTTTTTTGGTATTGAGCTGCATGAGCTGCTTGTAAATTTTGGAGATTAATCCTTTGTCAGTTGCTTCATTTGCAAATGTTTTCTCCCATTCTGAGGGTTGTCTTTTGGTCTTGGTTATGGTTTCCTTTGCTGTGCAAAAGCTTTGAAGTTTCATTAGGTCCCATTTGTTTATTTTTGTTTTTATTTCCATTACTCTAGGAGGTGGGTCAGAAAGGATCTTGCTGTGATTTATGTCATAGAGTGTTCTTCCTATGTTTTCTTCTAAGAGTTTGATAGTTTCTGGCCTTACATTTAGGTCTTTAATCCATTTTGAGTTTATTTTTGTGTATGGTGTTAGGGAGTGATCTAATCTCATACTTTTACATGTACCTGTCCAGTTTTCCCAGCACCATTTATTGAAGAGGCTGTCCTTTCTCCACTGTACATTCCTGCCTCCTTTATCAAAGATAAGGTGTCCATATGTGCGTGGGTTTATCTCTGGGCTTTCTATCCTGTTCCACTGATCTATCTTTTTGTTTTTGTGCCAATACCATACTGTCTTGATTACTGTTGCTTTGTAATATAGTCTGAAGTCAGGGAGCCTGATTCCTCCAGCTCCTTTTTTCGTTCTCAAGATTGCTTTGGCTATTCGGGGTCTTTTGTGTTTCCACACAAATTGCGAATTTTTTGTTCTAGTTCTGTGAAAAATGCCAGTGGTAGTTTGATAGGGATTGCATTGAATCTGTAGATTGCTTTGGGTAGTAGAGTCATTTTCACAATGTTGATTCTTCCCATCCAAGAACATGGTATATCTCTCCATCTATTTGTATCATCTTTAATTTCTTTCATCAGTGTCTTATAATTTTCTGCATACAGGTCTTTCGTCTCCTTAGGTAGGTTTATTCCTAGATATTTTATTCTTTTTCTTGCAATGGTAAATGGGAGTGTTTTCTTGATTTCACTTTCAGATTTTTCATCATTAGTATATAGGAATGCCAGAGATTTCTGTGCATTAATTTTGTATCCTGCTACTTTACCAAATTCATTGATTAGCTCTAGTAGTTTTCTGGTAGCATCTTTAGGATTCTCTATGTATAGTATCATGTCATCTGCAAACAGTGACAGCTTTACTTCTTCTTTTCTGATTTGGATTCCTTTTATTTCCTTTTCTTCTCTGATTGCTGTGGCTAAAACTTCCAAAACTATGTTGAATAAGAGTGGTGAGAGTGGGCAACCTTGTCTTGTTCCTGATCTTAGTGGAAATGCTTTCAGTTTTTCACCATTGAGGATGATGTTTGCTGTGGGCTTGTCATATATGGCCTTTATTATGTTGAGGAAAGTTCCCTCTATGCCTACTTTCTGGAGGGTTTTTATCATAAATGGGTGTTGAATTTTGTCGAAAGCTTTCTCTGCATCTATTGAGATGATCATATGGTTTTTCTCCTTCAATTTGTTAATATGGTTTATCACATTGATAGATTTGCATATATTGAAGAATCCTTGCATTCCTGGAATAAACCCCACTTGATCATGGTGTATGATCCTTTTAATGTCTAGCACCATTTGTTGAAAACTTTCTTGGCACTTGATTGACCATTTAAGTGTAGGTCTACTTCTGAACTCTGTTTTGTTCCACTAGTCTCTATGACTATCCTTATACCAATTTCGATTGCTACAGATTTATAATAAATTTTGAAATCAGGTAGTGTAAGTCTTACAAATTGATTTTTCTTTTTCAAAATTGTTTTAAGTATTCTATGTCCATTGCCTTTCTATATAAATTTTTCAATTTGCTTTTTATATTTCTTTAAAAATCCTACTGGTTTTCATCTTCTCAGACCCTGGAGCATCCCAGATGCACAGCCTAGACTGAGGGATGTGGATACTGAGGAGGCCCAGAGTAGATAGAGTAACTGTAATCTTTTCCTTAACAGATTTGCTTTCTTGCCTGAAACAACTAACAAAATCTTTTCCTTGACAGATTTTCTTTCTTGCCTGAAACAACTAACATATAGGACAAAATAAGAAAGTTTCTCAAGACATTGAACATCAACCAAAAAAGGACAGTGATCTCTGAAAGATGAAGAACAGATGAGGTGAGCCCTACAATTGCTCTAGCTATGACCTAGAGAGAGTTCTCAGGCAGCAGCACAGGGCAGGGCAACCCAGGTGGAGCATAGCAGTCTCCCTAAGTTGAAGAGAGGAGCTGGGATCCAGAGGGGCTAAGGCAGCTAGAATTAGCAGAGCAGTGTGTTGAAGAGGAGAGAGTGAGCTGCAAGGAAAGAGAACTCCAGAGATCTATGGGAGTCCCAATACTCTTCAACACACACGTGTGAGAAAACTATCAAAAGGATTAGAAGGGAAAGTCCTCGAGGAGTACAAAGGGCCAACATAATGCCTGTTCACATGATCTGGAGTGAAAAATCCTCATAATTATAGAAACTGGTAGAATACCAAAGAGAGTTCGCCTCAGTAGTGGAGAAATTTTTACCCTAATCTGAACATTGCTCTGTTCCCTGTTAACCAAGCTTAAGGTAAGACCCAAAAGGATCAAATTGTTTCCAAGCAACTTAACTGCATCCAAAAATGGAGCTCAAATATATTTAAGCAAGTATACATTAAAGAATAATGTACACAAGGAAAATTTCACAAAGCCTAAAATACATTCAAAAATTAAGAAGCATGCAAAGAAGTAGAAAAAAATGCAAGCCATAATGAGGAAAAAAGTCAATCAAACTGACCCAGAAATGACACAGATGATAGAGTTAGGAGGCAAGGATATTAAAATAGTCATTATAACTGCATTCCATATGTTTAAGCTAGAGGACGATTGAGCACAATAAGTAAGGACATGAAAGATATTTTAGAACGCAAAAAATCGAAATGGTTTTTCTTTTTTCAATCCTCTTTCTGTTCTTCACCTTGGATAATATTTATCATTCTATCATCATATTCGCTTACATTTTCTTCTTTCATATCCATTTGGATTTTAAGTCCATCCAGTGAATTTTTAATTTCCAAAATTGTATTTTTTATTTCTAGAATTTCTATTTGCTTCCTTTTACTGTTTTTTATTTCCTTTGCAGAGATTTCCTTTTCTATGCTGAAATATTTTCATTAATTGAAAATATGTTTCTTTTACTTCATTGAGTATAGTTGTAATAGTCATTTAAATAACCTTGTCTATTAATTGCAGCAGCTGATGAATCTTGGGGGGTCATACCTGATTGACTTGTCTCCTCTTGAGAATACATTCCATTTTCTTAGTTCTTTATATGTTAGATAATTTGGGATTATATGCTGGACATTATGTTAAGTTGTGAACATTCTGGATTCTGTTATTTTTCTCTTATGAGTGTTTTTAGCAGAGAACGTTCCTGCCTGGTTTAAACTTCAAACTCTGTCTTTGAGCAGCAGCTCTAGTCTCAGCTCAGACCTTTTGTCTTTAGCTGAGCTGCTTTGAGTCTTCTGCACATGCATAGTTTGAGAGTCATTATGTGGGTTCACACTCCCCCTCCAACTCTCTCCAGAATTCACAGTATTCCAGCTTCAATTTGCTGTTTCCCCTAAAGCTGCTGTGAGCACTGCCATGTGGACTCACAGAGAGGAACTTGCTAAGCTTCTTGTGCCCCTCCACCAAGTGAGCATGTACCTCCCATTAGAGTCTATCTGCTTCTCTTCACTATCCCATACTTTCAGGTAATCACTTTTTGTATTGTGTCCAGGTTTTATCATTGTTTTCTGCAGTGAGGGGCAGGGGCAGGCAGGTTGTGCAGTGTAGCCTTAGTTCATCATAACTGGAACCCTGGGAGAGTTCAGGAAGGACTTATCTTTGGATGTGGTGTCAGATCAGAGTCAATTTAGCTGGATGGCTAATTGTTCTAGTGCATTTATTAAATAACCCATATTTTCCCATAGAAGTACCCATTTTTGTCATATGTAAAATTCTCAAGCATTGGCACACTCATTTTGAAGTCTCTTTTCTATATCCCTGATCTGTCTATTCCCGTGCAACTATCACATTGATTTAAATACAGTGACTGTGGCATAACCTTAAAAAGCAAATTCTCCATCATGGTTATTCTTTATGATTTTCTAGGTTATTCCTAGGCATTATTCTGTAATATATATTCTAAGATTATTCATTTAGATTTTAAAAAGTATTTGTGTTACTAATTGGAATTTCATCAGGTTTATATAATCATTTGGGGAGAACTGCTGCTAACCATAGTCTTCCTATTCAAGAAACATGTTTCTTGGGGAGACCTTTCTTTTATCAGTGAGATTTTATAATTATCTTCAAATAGGTCCTGTGCCTTTCTTTTAAATTTATTCTAAACACTGCATAATTTGTCATTTATAACCAATGTCATATAACAATGTCATTTATAACTAACATTTTCATGTGCTGATTTCTAGAGTAATGTAATTCATTGTTATATAGTACTACTTATATCCAGCCAAATTCTGATACCTTCTAAAAAAGCAACTTTAAAAACCCACAAAAAGGGCTTCGCTAGTGGTGCAGTGGTTGAGAGTCCCCTGCCGATGCAGGGGATATGGGTTCGTGCCTCGGTCCGGGAAGATCCCACATGCCGCGGAGCGGCTGGGCCCATGAGCCATGGCCGCTGAGCCTGTGCGTCTGGAGCCTGTGCTCCGCAAGGGGAGAGTCCACAACAGTGAGAGGCCCACGTACCGCAAAAACAAACAAACAAACAAACAAAAAAACCCCACAAAAACACAACCTTTTGATTTTCTATGTTTATAGATGCCTTTAGCAAAAGCATTATTGTTCTTTTTCCCCCATTGTTTACGCCAGTTTTGTTTCATGCTTTATATTGTTGCAGTTTTAGAAACTCAATACTAAATACTAGCCATAGTAGGTATCCCCTATCTATTGTCAGATCATATGAAATCAGTTTATTTGCTATTTATTTCATTTTTGCTGCTGTTATTATTGAGCCTTGATTTATAGACATGATTCAAGTAGTTTCCTTTTGTTGCTATTTTATTCACAATTTTAATAGCTACTGAATTTTATCAAATATCTTTTCTGTATCTATTGTTATAATATGGCTATCTCATTTATTGTATTATTATAATGGGTTACATTGATAGATTAGCATATTGACCTTGCATTCTTGGAATAAATCATACTTAGTCAGAGTTATTATTGTCTTGATTTTAAAATGACCCCAAAGTTAACAAAAAGAGTTCAGCAATGGTTCTATATTCATAAGCAAAATTGGTTGATAGTATATTTTATGAGAATTATCAAAATTAGATGTTAAGATTATCCTGGTTTCATAAAGTAATGTGGGAGGCCTGGATTTTCCATGCCCTGAAATATCAAAACACATTGGAATAATCTGTTCTGTAAAGGTCAAACTCGTCTTGACAATGGTGCCCTTAACAATGATAGAACTCGAATAAATTTCTAGTTTTTTCCAAGATCGTTAGTTTATTCAAGTTTTACAATTCCTGAGTAAACTCCAGTGATATCTATTTTGCTAGGAATAATCTATTTCCTTTAGGCCTTAAACCTGTATGTCATCGTTGCATGCAGTATTCTTCTGTAATTTTTAAATGGTTATAGCCCCTTGCTCATTCCAAATCTTGTCTATTTTTGCTCTCGCTCTCTCTTTCTCTCTCATCTTAATTAGGCTTGCAAATGTTTCTGCTTTATTGTTTTTTTCCAAAGAAACAAATTTCTGGATTTATTTATCTTTCTCTTTTTCTGTTTCATTATTTCAACCTTTACCTCTATTAATTCCCTTTTCTTAGTTAGTTTATTTTGTTACTTTTTCTAAATTTATATGATGAGTATTTTGTTTCTTTAATAGTTTTATCTTTCTTCTTTAAAAATTAAGATATTTAGGGCTTCCCTGGTGGCACAGTGGTTGACAGTCCGTCTGCTGATGCAGGGGACATGAGTTTGTGCCCCGGTCCAGGAGGATCCCACATGCTGCAGAGCAGCTGGGCCGGTGAGCCATGGCCACTGAGCCTGCGCGTCCAGAGCCTGTGCTCTGCAATGGGAGAGGCCACAACAGTGAGAGGCCCGCGCACCGCAAAAAATAAAAAAATAAATTAAGACATTTAAAGCTCTAGATTTTGGAGAGTTCTGCTGTGCTGGGTCATTTTACTTTGCTGGTGATTTCTTTTAAATTTCTTCTCAAATTCAAGTGTTTTCTAAAGACCTGTTTCTTAATTTGCAAGTAATTAAGATTGTTTAAAAATCCTTTCATTATTTACTTCCAATTTTATTGGATTATAATCAGAAAGTATAGTCAGAAATTTTTAAGGTTTTTTTTCATGACCAAGTCCAATTTTTAAACATGTGCATGAACATTTAAAACCTTGTTTTGTATCTGAAAGAAGTAAAAGTTCTATATACAGTTATTAAATCAAGTTTGAGTGCAATCCAATTCTACTATATCATTTCTTTTTTAACAAAGTTTTTCTTAAAGGGAGAGTAAAGCCAACTGAAAGAGCACCCAGTGGCCAAAGTTGAAACAATTTGAGCCACAAGATAAATAAAATTGTATTGAGTCATAACCTAAAATGTAAGTTTCCATGAGTCCATTATGATATAAATAAATGATTGAGTAAATAAATAATTGGGAGAGAATAGATAAATCTCCAGTGCAGAATTCCAACTAAGTTATTTGGAAACTCTACTTTCAAGGACATGGAGCAGACTTCCACTTCTTAAGTGTGGGCTGTGTGTAGTGACTTTCTTCTACAAAGTACAGTACAGAAAGAGGAGGGGGAAAGTAACCTTATGGTGGAGAAACATGAAAAACACTACTTCATCCAGGTGATCAAGGTTAACAGCTACATGATAAGTCACTCTCATAATATGTCCCCTTGATATGATGTAACAAGAATGGCATTTTACCTCTGTGGTATTTCTCCAAAAGAAAATACTACAGTCTACTCATAAGAAAGGAAATCAGGCTAAATCCCACTTGAGTGACACCCCACGAAATATTTGACTAGTAATCAAAACTCTCAAGGTTAAGATGTCAGCAAAAATGGCAGAATAAGGATATGCCAAGGTTCCCCCTTCATAAAAGCAATGAAAAAACTGGCAAACTGGTCAGAAAAAAAACAGCAAAAAACATTAAATCTCAGCGAGAGCAGCAAGCTTTGTGGCATTGTAACCTAACATTCCCCACTCCTCAGCACTGTGGAGGCCTTGAAAAATAATAGCCTGCATTCCTAATACTGTACAAGAGGGAGCAAAATGAGACTGGAGCTCTCTCTCAAAGCCTCATCACCAAAAGGGGGCCATTATATGACCGATCTGATGGTTCCCTAGAAGACCTCACTCAAAAGGTTTTATTTGACTTCACTCAAATTAGTCCAGGGCTAAAAGGTTGTCCTTGGAAGACATTTGTCAAATGTTTTAAAATCTTGGTTGCCTGAGGCAGTGAATAACAGTTGGGGCAAACAATAGACTAACCAAAAAGCTTGAAATAAAAAGCTAAGGAATAAGGTGTCTATAGGGGCTGAAAGGGCATGCACATGCATAAAGATACACACATGTTCAGGAAGGATCTGAGACTTGAGGAAAATCCCAAGTTCTCACCTCTGACTGGCTTTGAGGCTTTGTGTAAGCATCAAGTTAAGATGGTGGCAGAGCTGCAAATCACCTGACTGAGTGTTGAAGATATTTCCAAACATGCACACAGAGCCCCTTGGCAAATACCAATAGACTTATTGGTTACAGGCATTTAAGGCAATTTCTGTCCAATAATTAGCTGATCACTAAGAGACTTCAGTGTCCACATATGACAAATATATAGATTTTAGAGACCTATTTCAGAAAAGTCACTAAACAAACAAGAAAAACTACAAAAAACAGCAATAGCAAAACCTGGGTAGTGTAGAGAATCTGATTTTCAGAGTTGTCATATATATTATTTGAAATGTCTAGTTTTCAACAACAAAAAAGATATGGGACATGCAAAAAAAAAAAATCCATACAAAGGAATCCAGTGAAAATTGTCCCTTAGGAAGCCTAAACATCGAACTTATTAGACTAAAATTTTAAATCAGCAATTTAAGTATTCCACAGAGGTAAAGGAAACTATGTCTAAAGAACAAAAGGGATCAGGCAAACAATGTGTCACCAAATACAGCGTAAAAAAATAAAAAGATAGAATTTATAAAAAGGAATCAAACAGGAAAGCTGGAGTTAAAAGTATAACTGAAATGAATAATTTACTATATGGGCTCAATGTAAGATATAATGCAGAGGTAAGCAGGCAGAAGAAGAATCAGTGTACTTGAACATTCAATTCAGATTAACTGAAATAATTCAGATCAATTGAAATTTTTCAGTCAGAGGAATAAGAAGAAAAAGGAATGAAGAAAAATGAACAGATTCTCAAAGATCTCTAAGGGTCTTTGTGACATTAGCAAGCATACTGGGAATCCCACAAGCCTAATGGGAAGCTAGAGTGA
Source organism: Phocoena phocoena (assembly GCF_963924675.1). Lineage (NCBI taxonomy): Eukaryota > Metazoa > Chordata > Mammalia > Artiodactyla > Phocoenidae > Phocoena > Phocoena phocoena. The sequence continues at coordinate 23,685,456 of NC_089238.1, read as the reverse complement.
GAGAAAAGGGCAGAAAGAATATTTGAAGAAATAATGGGTGGAAACTTCCAAAATTTGATAAAAGAAATGAACCTACACATTCACGAAGCTCAGTGAACTTCAAGTAAGCTAAACTCGAAGAGATCCATACCTAGATATCATAATCAGTCAAAAGCTAAAGACAAAGAGAGAATATTTAAAAATCAAGAGAGAAGTGACTCTTCATGAACATGAACAAGGGATCCTCAATAAGGCTAATAGCTGATTTCTCATCTTTTGGCTGAAGCCAAAAGGCAATGGTATGACTATTGAAAGTGCTAAAAGAAAAAAAAACCACCAAACCTGTCAACCAAGAATTCTATATCCAGCAAAATTATCCTTCAAAAAATAAAGGGGAATTTTAGGAAATCCTTCAGGCTGAAATGAAAGAACAAGTAACTTGAATTTCATGAAGAAATAAGACCAGTAAACTACATAGTTAAATATCAATGACATTTTAAATTTATTTTTCTGTTCGTTTTTTCCTATTTTCCTCTCTGATTTAAATTTTTAAAATTAACTGTGCTGATGGTTGCACAACACTTTGGATACAGTGAAAAATATTGAATTGTATACTTCAAATGGGTAAAGTACATGGTAAGTGAATTATATCTTAGTAAAACTGTTACCAAAAAATTATAAACAACTGTCTAAGCTAAGACACGTGATAACAATATAATATGGTACCCTGGATGGGATCCTGGAAGAGAAAAAGGACATTAGGTAAAAATTAAGGAAATATGGATAAAGTATGTATTTAGTTAATAATAAAATATCAATATTGGTCAATTAATTGTGACAAATGTACCATAATATTCTAAGATGTTAATAATAGGAAAAACTTCATATGGGGTATATGGGAACTCTCTGTACTATTGTCCCAATTTTTCTTTTATCTAAAACTATTCTATAGTTATATTTTATTTAATTTATTTTTTATTGAAATATAGTTGATTTACAATACTGTGTTAGCTTCAGGTGTACAGCAAAGTGATTCATTTACATTTTTTTCAGACTCTTTTCCATTATAGGTTATTATAGGATACTGAATATTGTTCCCTGTGTTATACAGTAAATCCTTGTTGCTTATCTATTTTTTGTATAGTAGTTTGAATCTGTTAATCTCATACTCCTAATTTCCCGCCCCTGACCCCTTTACCCTTTGGTAACCATAAGTTTGTTTTCTATGTCTGTGAGACAGTTTATGCTCTGTATCTAGATTCATTTGTATTATTTTTTTAGATTCCACATATAAGTGATATCATATAATATTTGCCTTTCTCTGTCTGACTTACTTCACTTAGTATGATATTCTCTAGGTCCATCCATGTTGCTGCAAATGGCAATATTTCATTCTTTTTTATGGTTGAGTAATAGTCCACTTTGTATATATAGTGTATGTCTTAAACCAATCATCTGTTAATGAGCATTTGTGTTGTTTCCATGTTTTGGCTATTGTAAATAGTGCTGCCATAAACTATTTGTATCTTTTTGAATTAGAATATTTCTCTTTTCCGGACATATACCTAAGACTGGGATTGCTGGATCATATTGTAGCTCAATCCTCAGTTTTTAAGAACTATTCATACTGTTTTCCATAGTGACTGCACCAATTTACATTCCCACCAAGAGTGTAGAAGAGTCCCCTTTTCTCCACACTCTCTCCAGCATTTATTATTTGTAGACTTTTTGATGATGGCCATTCTGAACAGTGTAAAGTGATACCTCATTGTGGTTTTGATTTGCATATCTCTAATAGTTAGCACTGTTGAGCATCTATTCATGTGCCTGTTGACCATCTGTATGTCTTCTTTGGAGAAATGTTTATTTAGGTATTCTGCCAGTTTTTTGATTGGGTAGTTTGTTTTCTGATATTGAGCTGTATGAACTGTTTGTAAATTTGGGGAATTAACCCCTTGTCAGTCACATAGTTTGCAAATATTTTCTCCCATTCTGTAGGTTGTCTTTTTGTTTTGTTGATGGTTTCTTTTGCTGTGCAAAAGCTTTTAAGTTTGATTAGTTCCCACTTGTTTATTTTTTGCTTTTATTTCTTTTTCCTTGGGAGACTGATCTAAGAAGATATTGCTATAACTTATGTCTGAAAATGTTTTCCTATGTTCTCTTCTAGGAGCTTAATGGTGTCATATCTTACTTGGACATCTAGACTAAAAAAAAAAAATACCTTGAGTTTATTTTTGTGCATGGTGTGAGGGAATGTTCTAACTTCATTGATTTACATGAGTCTGTCCAGCATTCCCAACACTATTTGCTAAAGAGACTGTCTTTTCTCCATTGTATATGCCTTCTTTGTCAAAAATTAATTGACCGTAGATGGGTGGGTTTATTTCTGGGCTCTCTGTTCTGTTCCAATGATCTATATGTCTGTTTTTGTGCCAATACCAAACTGTTTTGATTCCTGTAGCTTTGTAGTATTGTCTGAAGTCTGGGAGGTTTATGCCTCCAGTTTTGTTCCTTTTCCTCAGGGTTCCTTTGGCAATTCTGGGGCTGTAGTGCTTCTGTGTAAGTTTTAGGATTATTTGTTCTATTTCTGTGGAAAATGTCATGGGTGATTTGATAAGCATTGCATTAAATCTGTAGACTCCTTTGGGTAGTACAGCCATTTTAACAATATTAATTCTTCCAATCCAAGAGCATGGGATATCTTGTCATTTCTTTGAATGATCTTCAATATACTTTATCAATGTTTTATAATTTTCAGGTTTATTCTTATTTATTTTTTGATGGGATTTTTTTAATCTTCTGCTATTCCATTGTTAATGTAAAGAAATACAACATATTTCTGTATATTAATCTTGTATCCTGCTACCTTGCTGAATTTATTTATTAGTTCTAAAAGTATTTTTGTGGAGGAGACTTTTGGGTTTTCTATATCGTGTATCATGACATCTGCATATAATGACAATTTTACCTCTTCCCTTCCAATCTGGATACCTTTTATTTCTTTTTCTTGTCTGATTGTTGTGGCTAAGACTTCTATACTATATGAATGGAAGTGGTGAGTGGGGAGACCTTGTCTTGTTCCAGAATTTAGTGGGAAGGCTTTCAGCTTTTCACCATTGAGTATTATGGGTTTGTCAAAAATGGCTTCTATTATGTTCAGATATGTTCCTTCTATACCACTTTGGTGAGAGTTTTTAATCATGAATGCATGTTGAGTTTTATCAAATGTTTTTTCTGCATCTATTGAGATAATCACGTGGTTTCTGTCTTTTCTTTTGTTAATGTGGTATATCATCACATTGATTGATTGGCATACATTGAACCATCCTTGCAACCCTAGATTGAATCCAACTTGATAATGGTGTATGATCCTTTTTATGTATTGTTGGATTTGGTTTGCTAATATTTTGTTGAGGATTCTGAATCTATAGTCATCAAAGGTATTGGCCTGTAATTTTTTTGTAATGTCTTTGGTTTTGGTATCAGACTAATGGTGGCTTTATAGAAATGCTTTGGAAGTTTTCCCTCCTCTTCAATCTTTTGGAATAGTTTGAGAAGGATAGGTAGGAGTTCTTCTTTTTATGTTTGGTAGAATTCCCTACTGAATTCATCCAGTCCTGTACTTTTGTTTGCAGGAAGTTTTTTTGTTTGTTTGTTTGTTTGTTTTTAATTACAGAATCTATTTCATTTCTAGTGATTTGTCTGTTCAAATTATCTCTTTCTTCTTGACTCAGTTTTGGCAGGCTTTATGTTTCTAGAAACTTGTCCATTTCTTCTAGGTTGTCCAGTTTGTTGGCATATAACTGTTCATAGTATTCTCTTATGATTTTTTTAAATTTCTGAAGTCTTTGTTGTTATTTCTTCTCTTTCATTTCTTATTTTATTTATTTGGGTCCTCTCTCTTTTCTTCTTGGTGAGTCTGGCTAAAGGTTTGTCAATTTTGTTTATCCTTTAAAAATACCAGCTCTTAGCTTTACTGATCTATCATTTTTTATCTCCATTTTATTTCCTCTCTAATATTTATTATTTCCTTCCTTTTGCTGACTTTGGGTTTTGTTTGTTCTTCTTTTTCTAATTCTTTTAGGTGTTAGGTTAGGTTGTTTATTTGAGATTTTTCTTGTTTCTTGAGGAAGAGCTGTATCTCTATGAACTTCCCTCTCAGAACTTCTTTTGCTGCATCCCATAGATGTTGTAAGGCTGTGTTTTCATTGCCATTTGTCATGAGATGTTTTCAGATTTCCTTTTTGATTTTATTGTTGACTCACTGGTTTTTTAGTAGCATATTGTTTAGTCTCTATGTGAGCATTTTTTTCCACATTTTTCTTTCTGTGGTTGATGTCTAGTTATATACCATTGTGGTCAGAATGCTTGAAATCTTTGAATGTTTCAAATAATTTCTATCCTCTTAAATTTGTGGAGGCTTATTTTGTGTCTTAGTATGTGGTCTATCCTAGAGAATATTCCATGTGTGCTTGAAAAGAATGTGTAATCTGGTATTTTTGGATGTAGTATTCTGTAGATATTAACTAAGTCCAACTGTTCTATTGTGTCATTTAGGACCTCTGTTGCTTTATTGATTTTCTGTCTGGAAGATCTGTCCATTGATGTCACTGGGGTGTTAAAGTCTCTGATAATCTTTTGAGTAGAATATCCTATGTTGCAGGTTTTCTCCTTTCAGGACTTTGAATATATCATGCCTTTCCTTTTTGTCTGCAAAGTTTCTGTAGAGAAATCAGCTGACAGCCTTATGGGGAGGTTCCCCTGTAACTGAGTTTTTTTCTCTTGCTGCCTTTAGAATCCTCTCTTTATCTTTAACTTTTGCCATTTTAGTTATGATATGTCTTGGTGTGAGTCTGTTTGGGTTCATACTGTTCGGGACCCTGTGTGCTTCCTATACCTGTATATCTATTTCCTGCTTTAAGTTTGGGAAGTTTTCAGCCATTGTTTCTTCAAATACATTTTTGATCCCATTTTCTTCTCCTTCTGGAATCCCTATGCATAGGTTGGCATACTTTATATTATCCCATAGATCTTGTATGTTGCTGTCTTTTTTTTTTTCTTCATTTGTCTTTCTTCCTGCTGTTCTAATTGGGTGGTTTTCAGTATTCTATCCTCTGCAGCACTTATTCATTGTTCTGCATTATTTAGTCTACTATTCATTGCTTTTAGATCAGTTTGTTTGTTTTAAACGAACTTTTTTAAAATTTTTAATTTTTAAAAAATTTTTGGCTGTGTTGGGTCTTCATTGCTGTGCATGGGCTTTCTCTAGTTGCAGTGAGCAGGGGCTACTCTATGTTGTGGTGCATGGGCTTCTCATTGCAGTGGCTTCTCTTGTTGCAGAGCATGGGCTCTAGGCACACAGGCTTCAGTAGCTGTGGCATGCGGGCTCTAGAATGCAGGCCCAGTAGTTGTGGTGCACAGGCTTAGTTGCTCCATGACATGTGGAATCTTCTTGGGCCAGGGATCAAACCCGTGTCTCCTGCATTGGCAGGTGGATTCTTAACCACTGCACTACCAGGGAAGCCCTAGATCAGTTTTTATCTCAGCAATTGAGTTGTCTAATTTTGATTGATTCCTCTTTATAGTTTCTAGTTCCTTGTTACAGTGATCTGCATTTCTATCAATTGGAAGTAGTTCCTCTGCTTTTTCATTTTACTTAAATTTCTCTGTCTTCATGAATTTAGGAGAAACAATTATCTACTGTGGTCTCTTTTTTTATTTTTGGCTGCATTGGGTCTTCGTTGCTGCGTGTGGGCTTTCTCTAGTTGCAGCAAGTGAGCTTCTCATTGCAGTGGCTTCTCTTTGTTGCAGAGCATGGGCTCTAGGCATGCAGGCTTCATTAGTTGTGGCTCGTGGGCTAAGTAATTGTGGCTCACAGGCTCTAGAGCACAGGTTCAGTAGTTGTAGCACATGGGCTTTGTTGCTCCACAGCATGTGGGATCTTTCTGGACCAGTGCTTGAACCCATGTCCCCTGCATTGAGAGGTGGATTCTTAACCACGGCACTGCCAGGGAAGTCCCTCTGCTGTGGTCTTAAAAGGTTGTTTTTATGTAGGAGCATCACTGTGTAGACTATATGAGCCCAATATTTTTGGTGTGAGGGCTGAGTTTAATATGGATGCCTGCCATGTATTGTGCTGACCATTATCCCCTTGATAGGGGGTGTGATTGGTGTTGTGGTGACCAGAGCCTGCACTGGATGTTGGGCAGGGCTTCCCCTTTGCTCTGTGGCTGTCACAACCCTGTTGGGGGCAGGGTGTGCTCCCCATTTGTTGGAGTAGAAGCCCTGAGGGTTGGTTTCAATAAGGTTCTGTTGCCCTTAAGTGTGTGCTCTCCCACCAAGGAGGTGAGTGCTGAAGCAAGTGAGACCTGTGTAGTTACAGCAAACCTATGTGCCACCCATGCAGGCATCTGCGGCTCTGCACAGAAGCAGCCCAAGTTTGCATGCCTTTCTCCTTTGTGTTCATCCCAGATGTAGTGCTAGACTGTCACTGGGGGCCAGGGCGTTGTGGCTGCAGGAACTGAGGTGGTTGTGCTGCAGCCTGGAACATATGCTGCCTCTATGGTAGGTCTCTGCCAGGACCTGTTGGCCCCAGATCCAGCTACGGGCTGCAGTGTAAGAAGGGCAGAACTGGACCACTCACTCTGGGGAGGAACCACTGCATACTCCTACCAAGGGGCTATCCACTGGAGACACGGGATTCTGTGATGCTCCCCGCCACCTGATGTGCACACCAACAAAGTCCTCTGCTGCTGGACACACCCCCAAACCCACCCCCATTATGGGAGCACTGATAATGGGCTCCAATGTCAGCCCCACCTCCACAATGTGCATCTCAGAAAGCCCACCACTGCCAGAGCCACTCACCACCATAAGCACGCTGACAGTTGTGTTCCTATGATGGACCCATACCTAGCCCTGCATGCGCGAAAAATTCTTAGGCCTGGACTATGCTCTAGGCTGTCTCTGCACAGCTAGACTGAGTCCTCTCCCAGTGTCCGCCCGAGTTTCAGTGCCTAGCTGCTGCTGGCACTAGCAGCCCCACTGGGAGTGCATTTCAGGCTGGGAAGTGCGGGAGGTGGTAGCTGTCAGAGCAGGTCTCTCTCTGCCCTGATTGCTAGCAAGCCAGCATGCACGCACTCCTCATGAGCAGAGTTCAGGCCCCTCCAGTCCCTCTATCTGTCCCAGTGGACCTCCCAGAAGGCAAGGAGGGCTCCAGGGCAAGGGGCCACCCATGTAGACCTTTCTTCTTTCACAGGTCCCTCCCAGGGGCTCCAGTCCCATTCTGATGCCTTTTTTTCCCTTCCATCTACCCAGTTATGTGGGGAACTTTCTTGCAGCTTTGGTTATATAAGAGATCTTCTGCCAGTTTTCAGTTGGTTTCCTGTGAGAATTGTTCCACTCGTAGATATATTTTTGATGTGTTTGTGGAGAGAAGCGAGCTCCACATCCTCCTACTCTGCCATCTTTATCTCCTGCCCAGTTATAGCTTATTTAAAAAATCATCTGTGCAGCTCTGAGACAGGTGATTGAGGTGCCCACTTTAATTAAATTTTTACTGATTATCCCTTACTTCACATATTTAGTTGCTATTATTTTTGGCACACACATACTTGATTTATCATTGCATAATATTCCCTATTTATCCTGTTTAGTGCTTTTACCCTTCAATCCGACTTTAATTTCAACAGGGCCATTTTTGTGGGTCCATGACACATGTAGTTTCTATGTGACCACAGTAAGTGGGACCTCTGATATACTCTCATTTATCACCTATACTCCCTCTTCACAGTCTGTTTCATAATCACCTCCTTTACCTGCCTCCTTTTTGCATTATCTGCATCTCCATCTCCCAGCTCATAAATTTGCGGAGTATTTATTAGGATTTCCCCTACAATACTCCTGTTTGAAGAATGTTTGCTTTTGTTCTCTCTTATATAACAATGTCAGTCTATCCATATCCATTTACAGGTATTCTTTTGTTCACCTCATTTTCTGGTTTTCCCCAACTGAAGTTCTCTAGTCTTTTTTCGTGGTCAGTCATTTCCTTAGTATATTTTTAGCTGGAGCATGTGGGTTATAAACTCCAACTTCTTGCATATGAAGAAATATTTTTAGATCCATTTTTAAGTATTCACTACTTCAGAAGTCACAGGAATCTTGAGGTTTATGAACAATTTAAAAAGTTATTAATGGAGAGATAATGATTCAAACTGTCTATCTCTTGGTTTCTGCAGAAGGGTAGGAAGACCTATTTCCTATCTGGGAAAGGCAGTCTTCTCTTCCATGAAAGACTTAGAAGTCAACACATGTGGGGGCTGATATTGGAGATTGCTGGAATTTACCTTCCTGGAGCAGCCGGAAAGTATTTGATACACTTGTTAGTGCAATCAGCACAACTGAAAGGGCAGCTTGGCTTGCTGTAGAGGGAGTGTTTAAGACCAAGAGAGAAGAGTTGTCCCCCCACCCCCACCTCGCTGGTTAGGAGAAGGGACGCAAGCCCACCCAGGTGACAAGAGTAGGTAGTTCTTTTTCTGCTCTCATTTCGGAGACCTCACCAAGCAAGATTTGGTTTTCCAAATAGCCTTCTTTGTAGAAAGAAGCCAGGCCTCAATAAAAATGAATTCTTTTTCTGGTACCAGTCAGATTTATTTTGATAAATAAATGTGTTGTTCCAAGGGCCTGATTCCAAGTAAAGATGGGAAAGGCAGGGGAAGGGGTAAAAAGGAGCCAGGGAGACGTTTTCATGTCTGTCTCCATGTTACCTGAGTTTATTTGGGAGAAGGTATCACTTTCAGTTTTCCAGAGAGAATAACCAGTACCTAAATTTAATATAGCCAGAGAAAGATAAATAGACCAACTTTGGACCCCTGACAAGCTTAACTAAAGATTTTGCCCCAGGACAAAGTGGGTGAGTTACTTCCATATTTCCTCTCTACATATTGATGTGCATTCTCTCAGCTTTTTGAGACAACATTCTAGGACCACTGGTCTGGGCACAATGCCTCATGGTAATTATTAATACAATTACATTTTTTCAGATCTCAAGGAAGAGCGCTAGTGTATATTTTTAAGTATAAGGTAAACTCAGCATTTGACCCTATGTATATGAAACACCTTGGCCAAAGTCAGATGGGTGAGTCCTAGGACTAAGTGGGAGTATTCATATAGTCTGACATGAGGCACTTCTTCTTATCCTCAAATCTGCTCTCACCTTGTCATTTGAATACACAACATCTGTGCCATTGTTCTCAATTGCACTCTCTGATGGGAAGCTGTATGACTTGATATCTTACACATTATAGGTGTTTCATTAGGATTATCATTTAAAATAAGGAAAAAAGGCTCACTCTAGGGTGCCATATATTAAATATTTTATCTCTTCTTTTTGAAACAATCAGAGCTAAATGTTTTTACAGATAATCCCAGGTCTCATTAAAGGGGAGTAAATATTCACTCTTATGAACACTTTTCAGATTCCTCAATAACCTAGTTTATTAACATTCCCCTCTTCTCTTTTCCCATTTTCACATTTCCCCTAATTTCCTCACCTTTTGAAATTCAGCTGGAGCATCTCTGTCTTGTGTACCCTTGGCTGTGTTCCCCTGACTTTGCTTCCAGAAATAATTTCTGTGGGTTATTTACTTAATGCCACCCACCCACACAGTCACACTCAAAACACAAGAGTTTGCCTGTAATCGGCTGGCAGTAGTTGATGTCTTTATGTCTTCATGCTTTGCATTGTGTTTTGGAGAGGGGAAAAAAATCAATGAAGCTAGTTGCTGTTGCCCTTGCTTTACCTTCAGGTATTATTATTGTTATTGAGAAACAGCTGAGTCTGCAATTGGACAGCCTCTTCTCCTTTAACAGACAATGATGCCTCATGAGTGAAGGAGACCATAGCACTTCCCATCTACCCTCTCCACCTCTGGGATGGACTGGGGTCATTCTAGAACCAGAGCATTCATTCTCCCTCTCTACATGGGAGACTTCAACTTCATGCTCAGTTGAGTAAGTTTCTTTAGTGTAGCAGAAGCCTCTCAGGTCCTTCTCTAGCCTCCAGGCTGAGCCAATCCTAATGCCATCCTCAGGAATATGAATTGGGATTGTGTAGCAAGATCCCTAGCATGTAAAATCACGCTTTGCTGGTGGCCCCATCTTCCACCAGGTGACCTGGAGAACAGAGGAAGCAAAGACCAGGAATGCAGAAGATGTTCAGAGAGGAGCCACAATAAAGGCAAAGAAGGATCCTTCTTGGTGGCATCCATGTCCTTGGTTCCATTCCTTTCTGAAACCCAGCTGTATCATGTATCTGTGAGCTACCCTGATATCCTTATAATCAATTCCCCTCAGAAATCTGCTTTTTCCCCTTGAACAGCTCCAGTAGGCTTCTGATCCAACCAATCAGGTCCTTACTAATAAACATATCTAAGTGTTAAAGAATCCTTCTTCTTCTCTTTTTAAAGAATTCTTCTTCTTCTCCTCTCCTTTTACATTTTCCCATGTAACTGCTGGCTTTTGCCTTCATGGTTTTGCTGAGTATGTACTTGTACACTTGTGTGTTGTGTGTGGATCTGCGTCCTTATGGACAAAAGACACATCCTTTTCGTGAATAAGTGCAGCAAAAGGCATTTCAGAACTTCCCTTTGAAACAGGAGGGAAAAGGGCAGGGCACAACCTTTAAAAGAATGACATAGCCGTTGAGGATACAACAAAAACTGGTTGGACCCGTTTAGGTCCAAGATGGTGGAAGATTCAACTTCCAGTAGACCTTAAGCCACATTGTACGCTTATTGTAATACATTAGCATATGCTAAATGACATACCGACCAGCACCATGACAGTTCTGAAGCCCAAAAGTGGGCGGTGGCCCGATTCCTGGAAATCCCCGCCCCTTCCCCAAAACAGTTGGAATAACCTTCCCACTCATTAGCCTAGGAAATTACTCACCCCTATAAAAACTAACCACTCCATATTTTGGGGTCTCTCGCCTTCTGAGATGGCCCACACTCTGTCTGTGGAGTGTGTTTCTCCCAGGACCTCTCTCGCCTTTTGAGACAGACCATATTCTGTCTATGGAATGTGTGTCTCTCTAAATAAATCCACTTCTTACCTATCACTTTGCCTCTTGCTGAATTCCTTCTGTGCTGAGACATAAAGAACCTGAGCTTCATTAAGTCCTCAGACCAGGTGTGCAATCTCAATTAAAAGACAGTGGGTTCAAGTCCCAGCCCGTGGGTTCAAGTCCCAATTTGGGTTTTGACTGGTTCAAATCTCATCTGAGGTGTGTGGTTTCACCTTGGTGAGCCACCTGCACCCCCTTATCAGGGGCAGTCGCTCTTTGGCACCAGACTATGTGGAAATGCAGAGCAGGTGTCAAGGAATCTTTAATTTTTTTCACAGTAGATAAGAAATATGAATTTTTAGGTGAAATCTCTTGGTTTTGAAATGTTGACTCAATACATGTTTAAATATGCAATAGACCAACCAAAAGAAACCCCACAAAACAGCCTCTGGGCTGCTTGAGATCTCAGCAGATCCTTGCTATTCAGAGTGGTCTGAAAACCAGCAGCACTGGCATCCCTTAGGAACCTACTCAGAATGCAGAATACCAGGCCCACCCCAGGCCTGATTAATCAGAATCTGCAGATGACCTGGAGGTCATCTGTCTGAACGTTAAAGACTAAGAAATCCTGGCTTAATTCACTTGTTCATAAACTGGGCTTCATTTTGAAATTACCTGAGCAGCTTTAAAAAGTACAGATATCTGGGTCCCACTCTCAGAGATTCTGTTTTAACTAGTTTGGAATGCAGCCTGGGCATTTTTTTCAACTCCCCAGTTGATTTTAACATGCTGCAAATGTCAAGAACTGTTGGTCTACCACAAGACCCCCCATTTCCTATCACCTCCCAGATAACACACCCAGCACTACACTCAGACCTTATCTACCTTGCCCTGTGAGTTGGCGACCCCTGGTCTGGAGTCTTAAGACTTTACAGGTGTTGCAAATCAAAGGTCCACAAATATTGCCAGAAGACAAAAGACTTTTTCTTTTTTGGTCCAGAACATTGTTTCAAAAAAATGTCTAATTTGATAGTCCTAAATTAGAAGACAGGACTTTTTTAAATGCTGCCAAGAAACATTGAGTATGAACATCTTAGGGGAAAAAAAAAAAACTATTATAGCCAAAAGTATTCAGTTACACACTACAAAGTTTCCAAATACACAGGGCTAAGCCAAGACCTGCGTCTTAGATGATCTCAGCCATTTGAAAATTCCAGTCCTTCGAAAATGTAGTCGAATGAGCAACAATAGCAAAACAACCAAGGTTGAACCCTGAGAAAATGGACACCTAAAATTAGAGCAGAGGAAACATGTGTTCTTTTAAATTCTGAGACCTAATCACGCACTCTGATCATTGCTTTACATTGCAGCAGCTAAAGCAAGCTTTTTTGTTTGTATCTGTGTCTGTGTGTAAAGTTCTCCCAGGGTGATAAACTACAAACAAACCAAAAAAAGCCCATAATTTTTTACCCTCCCTGTGTCCTTGCTCTTTGCAATGTGATGTGGTTTCTCCCCTTAAGAGGGAGAGTCTATTGCCACCCTTTGAATCTGGGCTGGCCTGGTAAATTCCTTTGGCCAGTAGAATGGGGGGAGGGATGTTGTTCAGTTCTGAATTTGGGCCCCTGCTTCTGCAATGTGAGCAAGCTGGATTAGCTGAACTTGGAGAAGACCCAAGGCCTTCCTAAACCAGGTGACAGCCAGCTGACTCTCAACATTCGAGAGAGCCCAGCCAACAGCAACAGAGTCACCTACCTGACCCACAGCTGAACAAAGATGGATGAGCAAGCCTAGTCAAGATGGAAAACCTCACCTAACCAGCCCACAGAATCATGAGTGACACAAAAGCTTGATTTGTTTTGGAGTGATCTGTTACACAGCAATAGCTAAATGACATACCCACCCTAGAGAATTTCAACTAGACATTAAAGTTCTAAAGAAATAACTAGAAAATAGCTAAGCTAAACTAGAAAAGACTAAGGAAGGTGACAAGGCCAACTACATGGGAGACGGTTTACCTATCCTTGTCCACCAGGAGTGCATGAGGGTTCCTTTCTCCACATCCTTGCCAACACTTGTCATCTTTTGTCTTTTAGGTTATAAGCAACCTGACGAGTGTGAGGTGGTAGCTTATTGTGGTTTTGATTTGCGTTTCCTTGATGATTAGTGTTGCTGAGCATCTGTTTATGTATTTGTTGGCCATTTGTGTGAAGCACCCTGTTTATTAAATACTTCTTTAGAAGTATTCTCTGGATATCTGCCTCTTTGTTCTCTCTCTCTCTCTCTCTCTCTCTCTCTCTCACACACACACACACACACACACACACACACACAAAGTGACAATGTTATACTTGTCTCATCAAATCATCCCCATCTCCTGAGAGTCTCAGGAGAGAGAGCTATGTAGTAAGTCACTGTTGTCATTTCTTTACATCATCTTGAGCTGGACACCACCAAGGACAGGTGACCTCCAGAGAAAGAAATTGTCCCAAGTGTTAGCAATGAGCCAAGAGAAGCCCAGACATGTGAATCAGGAACATGCAAGGAAAGTATTTTTCAATAAGTTCCTGTGAATAGCAATTCTTAGAAAGCTTTCTATGGGATGCCATCTGGATGCATAACTATCACCAGGATAAAACAGCACTGGCTTCCACTCTAACCATGTACATGTCTCATACGCTATACTCTCAAGTTTTCTGAGCTTTTATTTTTAAAAATTAAGGGAAACTTTATTTTTTCACATTTGATTTTCAATACAATTGTATCACATTTTCCAAAATGCCAAGTAATCTAAAAGTAATTTACATCTGAGCTAGGAATATGTCGAATTTTTAGGATATTTTCCTTCTTACATCCTGAATTGTGCTCTGACTAATCTAGTAGTAAAATTAGTTAAATATTCAACTAGGCACAAACTGCATGATTAAAGAGAATAGCTTTGAGAGCTGGAAGGAAACCAGACTGATTTAAAATTTATCAAGACATCATTTAATTCCATGCAATGAGCATTTCCTGCACTGCCAGGGAACCGGACATCATTATTCATGAAGACACAACCCTCATGGAGCTATATTAAGGAGTGATCATTCAGAGGACTCACTAGTTTTTACATACAAATGAGACCCCATGGTCTTAACAGCACAGACCAGCCTACAGATGGCAATCTTACCTTGTGGGTCTCTAAAATGAGCCTGCCCTTGGAGCTTTAACCAGCAGACAATGCCTCACCTCACTACAGTCAACCTGAAATGTGCAGCACGTTTTATCTCTCTGCCTTGATTAAAGTGCACCAATCATCCAATTACACTGCGTGATTTCTAAGCCTCTCCTGAAACAAGCCCCTAGAAAACCAAGAGGAACAATCAAATTGAAGAAGGAAGCCCCAGGATTTCAATAGGCTTTAACCACAAAAGCTTCAATTTGCTTCTAGGTGTGAAAGGGTAGAAGGGAAACAAGGTTCTTCATCTCCTGCCTGGTCTTCCACAGGCAGGGACGCGGATCCGCGGAAGAAGGTAAACGTGCCTCATTGTGAAGTCTCCTCTGGCCTATCATTCTTTCCTTCCCTCTAAGCTGACCAAGCTGGGTGCCTTCGCCTTGGCTACTAACACATAAATCTTCGAGAGGAAGCAGCTCACTTCACTGACTGCATCATTAACTAGCAAGGCCATTCTTTACATTGGATAAAGTGACCTGCAAAATAGATCTTTTGCAGAAAGTCTACACCCAAATGTCTCTTTATGAATAAAAACCAAGTGTCCGTGAAGACACTCCTCTTGAGAAATATAACTAGCACGTTCTGAATCCCTGCCCTCTGGCTGACACAACACAAAACACTGGGTGCCCGTGTTACATTTATTCTCAACCACTCTAGTGGGATCTTGAAGCTCAGATGGGCCTGTCCTTTGCTTATGGATAGGCAAGAGAGGTGACACAGAGTAAGAAATGCTGCCAGACAATTTGGCAAAACAAGTCCAGCTTCCAGTTCTTCCCAGATGACAGGGAGTCATGGTTGGGAGCATGGACTCTGGAAGTAGACCAACTTGCGTTTGAATTGTAATTTTATCACCTTATGATCTTGATAAAGCTCTTGATCCACCCCGCCCCGCACCCTGAGACTTGAGATAGAGATACTCCCTTCTACCTTATAAAGCGGCAGTGAGGACTAGATGAAGTCATAATTCATGCAACGTGCCTAGCACAGTACTTGACACACAGAGAGTATTCCGTCAGTGCTGGCTATCATTATTTATTATGCTATTTTCCTTGGTTTATTCTCCTTTCAGTCCCTTACTGAAGTAGACTGAGAGCTTTAGCTAAAGCAACTTCCTGCAGAAGGAAGTAAGAAATAAGTGGAGATCATTTGCCATATGGTGATAAAGCAGTAATTAAATAGGAATTACCACCCAAACTCAGCTGGGCAGGAGGGATGGAGTAGGAAATCTGGTCTACTGGCTTTTTTTTTTTTTTTTTTATCAGACTGTGCTTGTGGTAATGCTGGAGCCGGAGGTGGAAGAGTGTGGAGTTGAGAGGAAATGGGAGCCTCATCACCTATGGCTTTCACTTGATTAAGACTCCATTCTTTGCACCACACCCTTCAACAAGATGAACCTTCAACACAGGCTGTGCTGCAAGAGACCCAATTTCCATCCGCTGGCTCCCAGGGCCAGCCATCTGCCACATCTGACTGGGGAGCAGAGATAAAAATTGTTGCGGCATCACTTCCCCACTCCCTAAGAAACTCAGTGGAGGATGGCAGGCTGGCTGCCTGTGGCCGCTTACAGGGCAGACCATTCTGTGTTAACAGGGCAGAAACAAGCAGAACAGGAAAACCGGGAGAGATGCATTTTATGTTTTTCTTGTTTTATGGAGGGACCTCAGGGAAAGACAACGTCCCATAGCGACGTGAGTCAAAGAAATCAGAACCATGTTTGTATGGTGACATCTCTATCAGTTCAAGGTTTCCCAGACCAGAGGAGCAAGGAAAACTTTAAAAAGAGTTAGGAGAAGAGCAGCCAGACATCAGAAAAAAGATTTATGCATGAGATCACTGCCAAAATGTAAAAGGAGTGCAATTCATCCACAGCATGGAGATGAGAGCCTTCACAGAGACAGAAGGCGGCGCAGCTGGACCAGGATCAAAGGGACCTTAGTTCTAGTGCCTCCTAGAAGCATAATGGGGGAGGTGGAGGGGGTGCTGTTTCAGCAGTTCTTTTCATATTCTATGTTGACATAGATGAGAGACATTAGAAGGTGTATGTGTGAAAGCAAGACCACGAAAAGCAGAGAAAACTGTCCAAAGTTGGCATGTGCTTGCTGTAGCCCCTCTCCCCAGACAGCTCCCCCCATGTTATTGCTGGCTGTTAACCAACTATGGAAATCAGAGATTCATTTTCACCTGGCAGCTGGGTTGCTGCTGCTTGTTTTGCCTCTGAAATGTTATGAGGTGGATTCATTTAGGGCTTTTACAGAAATGATGCTGTCAGTGTGCTGTTCCTCTCTGATGAGGCACAAACAAGAGAGTAAATAAACCCAAGCTTGGGAAATGGAGATTGGGGACTACCTCAAACCCTTCCTCCAGCATCTTATAAGTGAGCCAGTCATGGCTCAGGAAGGCTGGCTGATTTCTGTAAGGTCACACACCCTGTTCAGAGGTAGATCGAGGACTAGAATCTACAAAGCTTTATTTATTTTTTTTAACATCTTTATTGGAGTATAATTGCTTTACAATGGCGTGTTAGTTTCTGCTGTATAACAAAGTGAATCATCTGTATATATACATATATCCCCATATCCCCTCCCTCTTGCATCTCCCTCCCACCCTCCCTATCCCACCCCTCTAGGTGGTCACAGAGCACCCAGCTGATCTCCCTGTGCTATGCAGCTGCTTCCCACTAGCTATCTATTTTACATTTGGTAGTGTATATATGTCCATGCCACTCTCTCACTTCGTCCCAGCTTACCCTTCCCCCTCCCCGTGTCCTCAAGTCCATTCTCTAGTAGGTCTGTGCCTTTATTTCTGTCCTGCCCCTAGGTTCTTCAGAACCTTTTTTTTTTTTTTAGATTCCGTATATATGTGCTAGCATATGGTATTTGTTTTTCTCTTTCTGACTTACTTCACTCTGTATGGCAGTCTCTAGGTCCATCCATCTCACTACAAATAACTCAATTCCATTTCTTTTAATGGCTGAGTAATATTCCATTGTATATATGCACCACATCTTCTTTATCCATAGAATCTATGAAGCTTTAGAGCAACAATTTAGGAATTTCAATACTGAAGTGTGAACAAATTAATGGGGATCTCCTATATTGAAGACATGAAAATCAGGATTGATTTGTTTTACAGTTGTGACAGCTCACAGGAATCAAAGTCCTTCCCATGTCTAAGAGTCTACAGACACAGAAAAACAAACAAAACAATAAAACAACTCAGGGACAAAGCCAGTCAGGTTTTCAGAACAGGGTGGACCTGGGGCAGCAGATACAGCTGGATGACTGTTAAGGTGGCAGGGCAAGTTCTCAGAGGATACCAGCTGGGGTTGCCTCAAGTAGAGGAATGAGAACTTCCAATATGCAAGGCACCCTTCTAGACATGCTGAGCTCACAGAGATGTAAGAAAGTGTGTGGAGGGAAATGATGCTACATCTGGGAACAGATCCCATGGAGTGCCACTTTCATGTACATTACATCACAGCAAGCCACTGAGCTAAGTATTGCTGTCCCTATTTTACAGAGGGGCTTCCAACAGTGGCAGAGAAGGAATCAGTGTAATGTGTGTGCACCTTCCTCAGCCTCCTCATAGTTCAGCAGGAAAAGGGTACGTGCACAGAGAAACTCGGGTGTGCTCATGGAGCTGACATCTCAACAAACTAAAGACTGTAACGGAAAAGGGTACGTGCACAGAGAAACTCGGGTGTGCTCATGGAGCTGACATCTCAACAAACTAAAGACTGTAACGGAAAAGGGTACGTGCACAGAGAAACTCGGGTGTGCTCATGGAGCTGACATCTCAACAAACTAAAGACTGTAACGGAAAAGGGTACGTGCACAGAGAAACTCGGGTGTGCTCATGGAGCTGACATCTCAACAAACTAAAGACTGTAACGGAAAAGGGTACGTGCACAGAGAAACTCGGGTGTGCTCATGGAGCTGACATCTCAACAAACTAAAGACTGTAACGGAAAAGGGTACGTGCACAGAGAAACTCGGGTGTGCTCATGGAGCTGACATCTCAACAAACTAAAGACTGTAACGTGGGAAGAGGAAATAAACATTCTCTGGTGTCTGCACACATTGTGTAGCACAGGGATGGGTATGAGGTATGATCTTGACAGCTCCTTCGCTGTGGACCAAAGGGGCTGCTGGACTCTCCCATTAGCAGAGGGCTAGTCTGTTGCAGAGTACAGATTTGGGACCTTTCCCAAGACACAGTTTAAGAAGTCTGGGGAGTCAGAAAAGGGCTTCTGGGAAGAAGAGGAACTGGATTGGACACAATGCTTACAGGGGAGCTGGTCCCAACTCAGGTTTGAAAAGCTGGTAGGAAGAGGTACTTGGAGCATCAAGACGAGAGGTCATGAAGAGGTGATGAAAGTGGAAAGAGAAAATGAATGGAATTACCTTAGGGCTCTAACTGTAGATGGCCTGTATGATTAATGCACATAAATGTGGTTATATGATATGGACCCATCAGCCTAGAGCATGCATTTAGCAAGAATCTCCGAGAAATAATGGCTTTGAGCTAAAGGACTACTGAAGCTTGCTTCACCCCCGTGGGCAGCTGGTAAGGAAATCTTTCTGGGAACGGAGGTGCTGGAGGCTTTCAAGAAGCCCTGGAAAAGTGTCTCCTGCTTTCCTTAGCTGGGAGAGGTCCATCACCAGAGAGTACTTCTTCCAGCCACATCAACTGAAGACTCTGGGAAATGAAGAGAGAAGTGTATTTTTCTGTTCCATTATTTGAGTCCATCCTTCCCCTCATGCCCAGCTTCTAATCCAGCGGTGGAGGTGAGCCACCAAAATCTCCCTTGCTGGGTCCCCGCAAAACAGGCAGCATCATGTCTTGTTTCTGAGGGACTATTATGAAAGCACTTGGATGATTAACATTTTTAATGTGCAAGAATAGATTTTGAAATTGTCAGTCTGTTGCCCAGCTCTATCCCTGGGCTTCACTCAGAGCTAACCCCGTGCCCTACTTTCTCCACCTATCACAAATAAAAAAGCTGGTTAAAGATCCATTTCTTCCTCCCACCGCACCCCCATTATTGTTAACCTAAGTTCTAGCTGTCAAGAGACATTGCTAAAGGAAAGAATGCTTTAATTCGGCATTAGCTCACCAGAAAAACACTAGTGGGAGCTGAAATCACAAGTAGGCAGAGAATGAAGTCGAGCCAGAATTCCATACGAAGTCATTTTCTCCTCCCGCACTCCCCGATGACCCAGGCAAGAATACTTATTTGTGAAGAACATAAAGATTCGCTCCTCTATGTCACAGGAAAAGCACATGATAGCTGTTGATGCTATTTTTTAAGTGTCAGGATGTTCAATCCTCTCCTGGAAAAGAGCAGTATATTTAGAAATGCTCTGATCTCTTATCTGCAATCAGCAGAAAAAATTTATAATTTAGCTCACTTTGAGGAAATGATGTTTAGACTGGACTCCAAAAGCAGATGACGTGGATAATTGGCAATTCTCTGTCTCTAAGAACTGTGACAAATGTCATAGAAGAGCCTTGGCCATCACTTCAACAAGAGGTCCCCTGGAAGCCCTTGGGCACCTGCCCGTGCTGACAGGGAGATGTGGAGGAGGGAAGCTTTTGGAGGTGGCTGGCTGGCTTTAGGCACCTAGCATTTTGGTGAGAGCAGTTTTGAAGGTAGAAAGCAAACTCTGCAAATGTACTCAAGTCATCTTAACTAAGGCCAGAGCCTCTTCATTAAAAAGAAACAGCCCTTGAGTTCATTGAAAAGGATGGAGGGCACTGGCTAACTATGAAGCTAAGGCACATATGAATTTTAGTTGCCTTTTCTTAAAGCTGGTCTCAAATTAAAGGCCAAGCGGCTAACCAGGGCCGAGGGAAGTGGTTGAGTGAGAGCCAGGGACTCTGGCACTCAGCTCAGATGCTGCACAAACCCTCAATAGCCTTGGCCTTACCAGGGACTGTCTTTCTTTGTTTCCAACCCTGCAAAGAGTGCCCCAAATTCTTCCTATTCCAAGGCATTCATGTCAGCCCCCTGCCTAAAACCCTCCAATGTCTTCCCATGGCACTTAGACTGAAAGCCAAACCCCAGCCAAGGCCTGCAGGGCTCCCACATGATTTAGCTCCAGCCCCACCCTCCAAACTCACATCTTCCCGTCCCCCTTTGTTCACTCCAGTCCAGCACCTCTGGACTTCTTTCTGCTCTGTGAACACAGCTGATTTGTTCCTGCCTCAGCATGGCTGGTCCCTTCCCATCCTTCAGTTCACATGTTACCTGCTCCAAGAAGCCTTTCTGACATTCCCTATATAAAATACCCCTTGCTCCCTCCATAACTCTCTAATCACTATCCTGTTTTTGTTTTTGTTATCTAGCTCTGACATTACTGTATTTCTTTACTTGTTTATTCTGTCTCTCCACACTGGAGTATAAAGTCCTGGAGAACAGAGATCTCACTTGTCTTGTTGACCATTAGATCCCTAGCACCTATAACAGAGCTCAATTGCTATTTTTAGATGAGTGAATGAATAAATCTCTTAGGAGGCTCACAATAATAAAAAAAAAATCCAGAAATAATTCTTGTAAAGCTCAGCAATCAGGAGAGTACATGTGGAAATATGTCAATCTGGCAATCTTCACAGAGAACGCTGCACTCTGTCACTGCAGCTCCCCTCTGCTCCCAGCTGGGACCTGACAGGAGACAGAAGTAATTTGTAGGAAGTCACAAAACCCAGAGGTTCTAGTTTTCACTCCCCAGAGCCACTTACGTTCATTCCTAAGTATTTTTACCCAGAGATGCATCCTGCAGTCAGCCCTGTTAATATCTTACGTATACAAGCCACAAGAGGCATCAGTTGGAAAGTCTTTAAAATAATGTCTCAGGCAGTCTGAGCACAGGCAGTAATTTCAAAGTCAGAGTCACGCTGCTGCTTGGGAAAGAGTAGCCTGTGATGGAAAGGAGAAATTGGAACTGGACTCTCCTTCTGAAGTCCACTTACCTACCCTGTTCTTCTTACACTTCTATTTAGATGTGGTCTAGGCTGCCACATGCACACCCAGGGGACACAGAGAAGGCAGTTTGTCCAGTTAGGATGCAAATTGTGAGCGTGTTTCATCTTGAGTCTTTGATCCAGAAAAAAAAGTAGAGAGAGATGAGCTATATGGGGCCAAACTCGTCGATTGTGCTTGCTTCCCTTCAGGGTAATTCTAAAATTTAAAAAGGTTAATGGTTTGTAGAAAGAAGGGTGTGTGGTCAGTCTGAATTCTCTCCTACGGCTCCCTCCCTGACTAACGGATTTCTATTGGTTACAGAATTTCCTCAGTGGTGACATAGCTGCGTGTGGTACCTCTGTGGGTCCATAGCAAACAACAAGGGAACTATTCAGGAGATGTACAATAACAGTGATAAGGACAGTAATAACTCAGCTGTATTTCCCTAGGAATCACGCCGGGAGACAGAGCTGAGCACAGACCCCAGTGTGGGGACCGTGACCCTAGACATTGCTTGGCTGCTTCTGCAGGTATAGAGCCAGACTGGGGCTGCAGGAGGAGGACTTCCAGAGGGGAAACTAGAAAACTCAGGGTCTGATGGACTGGGAACCTCCAAATTCAGGGTCACTGCTCCCTGCTGCAGTGTGACAGAGGCCTAAGGGCGTCTATATAAAAAGCATTCAACTAATCAGGGTGGCCAACCTTTCTTTCCCAAATATAAGAAAAAAACATTTACAAGCCCAGACTTGCTCAGAAAGGCAGCCCTGCCATTTACTCACCCTCTTTGCCACCATTCAACCAATATTTAAGCACATGCCACGTGCAAGGCACCCTGTTGGGTGCTACATACTCAATGATGAGATAAAAAAGTTTCCTGCCTCCCCTAGAGCTTTCGTTCTAGTGTAAGTTTGTCTTTTTTTTTTTTTTTTTTAAAGACAGCTTTATAGCGATATGATTCACATACCATACAATTCGCCCATTTCCGGTATACAATTCAGTGGCTTTTTATATTTTCATGGGGTTATTCAACCATCACCACAATCTATTTTAGAGTCTTTTCATTACTTTAAAAGGTAGTGTAAGTTGTAAAGGAGTTAATCACTTAGTTATGAGTTGCAATTGTGGTCATTGCTCCTATAGACTTCTCTTGGAGAATGAAGTGAGTAACAGGAGGAGCTCTCTGGTTTCTCATCTCCACAGTGGCTCTCGGCAAAGTGACATTTGAATTGGGAACTGATGGATGAGTAGGAGACAGCCAGGCAAAAGGAGTGAAGTGAGGAGGGGCCGGAGAAAACAAGAGCAAAGGTTTTGTGGTGAATCTGAGGAACTGAGACAGGAATTTTGAATTTTATCTTAGAATAATTGGTTCTCTAATTTTAAAGAGTTTTAAGTCTCCCTGCTCTCCCCTTACCCCCCACCTCACCCCGCCATGGTCAGATTTTCATTTCAAAGTATATCTTCTGCTGATGGCTGGAGAATGGATGGGAGGGAGGCAAGAGTGAAAGCAGGAAGGCAGTTAGGAGCCTAGCACAGAGGTCCAGCCACAAGACGATGGTGGCCCCAATTGAGGTGCTGGCCGTAGACGTGAGAGCAGTGAGCTGATGCAAAATTTTTCAGGACCTGAACTGAAAGATCTTGATATTCATTGACTGTGGGAGTGATGAATCCCAAGTATGCCTGCACAGCTGGGAATATGGGTCATGGACGGAAAACTGGAAGAAAGCCAGGATTTTAGGAGTTGGGAGAGAGATCATTACAGGTTCGGTATTGGATATATTGATAGTGAAGTGTCCACAGACTGAGATGTCAAATAGGTAGTTGAATATGAATCTGATGTCAGAGGTGAGATCTGGGCTGAAGTTACAAACACCGGCTGTTGACCATTGATGTCTTGAAAGCAGGAGAGACCACAGAGTTGAGAAGGGGGCCCTAGGCAAAGCCAAGGGGAACACCAATATGTTTTTAATTGAAGTATAGTTGATTTACAATGTTGTGTTAGTTTCTGGTGTACAGCAAAGTGATCCAGTTATACATATATATGCATATATATTATTTTTCATATTCTTTTCCATTATGGTTTATTACAAGATATCAAATATAGTTCCCTGTGCTATGCAGTAGGACCTTGTTGTTTATCTTTTTTTTTTTTTTTTTTTTTAAATATTTATTTATTTATTTATGGCTGTGTTGGGTCTTTGTTTCTGTGTGAGGGCTTTCTCCAGTTGTGGCAAGCGGGGGCCACTCTTCATCGCGGTGCGCGGGCCTCTCACTATTGCGGCCTCTCTTGTTGCGGAGCACAGGCTCCAGACGCGCAGGCTCAGTAGCTGTGGCTCACGGGCCCAGTTGCTCCGCGGCATGTGGGATCTTCCCAGACCGGGCTCGAACCCGTGTCCCCTGCATTGGCAGGCAGATTCTCAACCACTGTGCCACCAGGGAAGCCCTATCTATTTTAAATATAGTAGTTTGTACCCGCAAATCCCAAACTCCTAATTTACCCCTCCCCCTCTTTTCCCTTTAGTAACCATAAGTTTGTTTTCCATGCCTGTGAGTCTGCTTCTGTTTTGTAAATAAGTTTGTTTGTATCATTTTTTAAGATTCCACATATAAGTGATATCATATATTTGTCTTTCTCTGTCTGACTTACTTCACTCAGTATGATAATCTCTAGGTCTGTTCCTGTTGCTGCAAATGGCATTATTTCATTCTTTTTTATGGCTGAGTAGTATTCCATTGTGCATATATATCACATCTTCTTTATCCATTCATCTGTTGATAGCATTTACGTGCTTCCATGTCTTGGCTATTGTAAATAGTGCTACTATGAACATAGGGGTGCATGTATCTTTTCGCATTATAGTTTTGTCCAGATATATGCCCAGGAGGGGGATTGCTGGACCATATGGTAACTCTATTTTTAGTTTTTTTAAGGAAGCTCCACACTGTTTTCCATAGTGGCTGTACCAATTAACATTCCCACTAACAGTGTGGGGAGGGGGATGCCAACATTTTAATGGTCGGTAGAAGAGGATGAGCTGGTAAAAGAGGCTGAGAATGAACTTCCAGGGAGGAGGAGGTAAACCAGGAGAGTGTGGTGATCTGGAAACCAAGGGAAGATAGTACTTTGGGGTGGAAGAGGCTCTTTGTTTAAACAGTGCTGAGAGATAAAAAAAAAATGTCCTTTGGACTTGGTGACAGGAAAATTATTGGTGACCTTAGTAATTTCAGTGACAGGAAGGTGAAGAAAAAAGAACATGTGCAGACTGTTTTGAGAAATTTGGCTCGAATGGAAGGAGAAGGATGGTGTGGATAAAGGGTCATGTGGGGTGAGGAAGGAAGGTTAATTTTAAGATGGGAGTGATGTGAGCAAAAGTAATGCTGATAGGAAGGATTCAGTGAAAAGTAGAAAAGGAGATTGACTGATGGGTAAGGTGCTTGAGAAGACAGGAGAAGGTGAGATCCCAGCACAGCTACAGGGGTTGGCCTTACCTGGCAGGCCAACCTGCTTCTGCCCCAAGGAGCCCAAAGCAAGCCTTGGTTTCATCTACATCCAGGAATGAACCCACACTACACTGGAAGCAGGGATGATGTTCTCAAAAAGCCTGGCTGGGCATCGTTTGCTCTTGACTATGCACTGGGTGTGGGATGAGAGCGCTTCTTGCCCCCATGCCAAACACACGCATGCACACACACTCACTCATTAAACACGTGTTTTGGAAACAGGAACCCCATAGGAGACCCTACCTCTACTTCCTGCCTTAAAGGCTTTTCCTTTCACAGCTGAGACCTCAGTTTATACCTCACACATCAAAACACCCTTTGTCCATTCCTCCTGCTCTCAGAGTTCAGACTGTCCATCCTTCACCTTCTCAGGATGATAATAAATGGCCAAGTCCCATGGACAGGCCAACTGCGGCATAATAAGCAGCAAAAGGAAGGTCAGAAATACAACAACACTCCAGAGAGGTGGTGCATGGGTCACTGCAAGACATCATTTTCCCAAAGTCAACAAGACAGACACTAAAAGAACAGCAGCAACAGAAGAGAGCAGCCGCTGCCCGACTCCCTGCCCCTCTGGCCTGGAGAATTCACGGAGCCTCTGGCCTGAGCTGGGTGGGGGGCGGTGTGCACTGCCCTTCTCTAGTCAGAATTCAGCTGCAATGGCCTTTGGTGCAGCCCCAGAGTGGTAGTGGGGATTAGAACTGAACTGGGCCAGTACGCTAGGGGGCGAGGAACCATCCCAGAGCAGGCTGTGAGGATAAAATGGGATGACGGCTGGGAAGTGTCCTTGAACAGGTGACTAATGTCCTGAATCATTAAACGTTGGAAGGATTTGGTGAAGATTCATGGAGCCCTCTAGCCCAGCAGTCCCCAACCTTTTTGGCACCAGGGACCGGTTTCGTGGAAGACAATTTTTCCACGGACGGGGGCGGGGGGGCGTGGGGAGAGGGGAAGGGGGACGGTTCAGACGTTAGTGCCGGCGATGGGGGGCGGCAGATGAAGCGTCCCTGGCTCGCCGCCGCTCCCGTGCTGCTGTGCAGCCCGGCTCCTAACAGGACGTGGACTGGTACCAGTCCACGGGCAGGGGTTTGCGGACCCCCTGCTCTAGCCTGTACGGGAGCTTTGGGCCAAAGGGTCCGTGGTCACTGTTCTAACACCAGCGCAGACATAGTAAAAATCAGGCTGCTCTCTGTACAATAATCCAATGCCTGAATACAGTTAAAACTTCATTTTATACATTGTGTAATCAAATAACTACTATGCAGACTGATTGTTTTATACCAAGCAACCTTCAATAATTAGATGCTAAAGTGTTATCCTTGTCAGTGCCCTTTCTCATTGATCACCCGTTCCTCTTCATAATGACCCTCTCTGATGTGGAGGGTGATTACTGGCTTCCCTCATAGTCTGTTGGGGAGAGGGAGCCATTAGCGACCTACAGGTGAGCACGTTTCCTTTAGTTAATACTATGTACCGTTGCCGTGGTCTCTAAGTTAAAGAATCAAAGGAAAATTTCACTGGCATAATGTATTTTAATCAAGCAGTCTCCAACTAAACTCCTGTCAAGGATATGGGGCCCTGGGTTAAAAGTAGAAGGAATTGTGTTGGGATCACCCCCTGCCCCTACCTCTACCTCCACCACAGAGAAAATTAATGGCACTGCCTTGGATACATTTGAAAAAACCACTTAACTAACTGCTGACTCTGCTAGTTCTAGTTATTTACTTCCCTGTTCAATAGAAGTTGAAAAATCACTTGTATTATTAATTTGTGTGAAATCTTCCAGCTTCAGAATGTGACTCGAAAGCTGTTTTTACAAAGCAACGTTGGAATTCTCAGCTTTTTGTTTTCAAATGACTATAGTCATTCATCAGTGGTTCTCATAAACATCAAGCTTACATTTTTTACCTTACATTTTCTAGGTGAGATAAACATGTATAGGTTTACTGAATTTCTTTAGCTCTCTCACTGCACAGTCATACACAGAAGTACCAAAACAGCCCTTAGGCCCTTTCCTATTTTCAGACAATTACCTCTCCCTTTAGGGAAATCCCCATTCATATTAAATATTTATTATCCACTCTCTTTTCTGTTGATCAAGAAGCATTTATTCAACTTCTGCTATAAGTTTAGCACTGTAATGAGTAGGGGTGGCATGGACATATATACACTACCAAATGTAAAATAGATAGCAAGTGGGAAGCAGCCGCATAGCACCAGAGAGATCAGCTTGGTGCTTTGTGACCACCTAGAGGGGTGGGATAGGGAGGGTGGGAGGGAGGGAGACACAAGAGGGAAGAGATACGGGAACATGTGTATATGTATAACTGATTCACTTTGTTATAAAGCAGAAACTAACACACCATTCATTGTAAAGCAATTATACTCCAATAAAGATGTAAAAAAAAAAAATGAGTAGTGGATGGAGACACCCAATTTATTTAGCCTTTATTGAGTGCTGGGCCTCAGAGGGTTTATATTTCATCTAAAGAAAGCATTGCCCTCACCAGTAGATAGTCTGTGTTCTATAGTTGTACAGAATTACTTGGCATCCTTGGGCTGTCCAAAACTGAGACTAGTAGGAGGGGAGGGGACAGGAGGATGGAGGAACTGAAGTAGAGAGAAGCCAGGGAAGTACCTTTCAGGCAAGGGGACCACATCTTGTCTGTTTTGAAGACCATGATTAGCCTGGACTAACTCGAAAAGGCAGATCATAAGGAGCCAGGGGAGGTTTATTTACAAGATGAACAGGTGTTTACAGACATTCAGTTTTGCAATGGCCAGAAGGGAACAGATAATTAGACTCAAGTCATGAAATTGGATAGGTGGAGGATATACAGTCGAAGTATTTGGCAGTGCCCTAAAAAATGTAAAACAGGGCTTCCCTGGTGGTGCACTGGTTGAGAGTCCGCCTGCCTATGCAGGGGACACGGGTTCGTGCCCTGGTCCAGGAAGATCCCACATGCCATGGAGTGGCTGGGCCCGTGAGCCATGGCCGCTGAGCCTGCGCATCCAGAGCCTGTGCTCCGCAATGGGAGAGGCCACAACAGTGAGAGGCCACAACAGTGAGAGGCCCGTGTACAGCAAAAAAAAAATTGTAAAACAGATAGCCAGTGGGAAGCAGCAACATAGCACAAGGAGATCAGCTCAGTGGTTTGTGACCACCTAGAGGGGTGGGATAGGGAGGGTGAGAGGGAGGGAGACAAGAGGGAGGAGATATGGGTATGTATGTATATGTATAGCTGATTCACTTTGTTATACAGCAGAAACTAACATGACATTGTAAAGCAATTATACTCCAATAAAGGTGTTAAAAGCAAGAAAAAGTATTTGGCAGTGGATAGTTCTAGGAACAGAAAGTGACTCTTTCATCTGCTGCCAGTGGGGGAACCCAGGAAGAACAAAAGAATACAAAAGGACATTTGGGGTATAATAGGGAGGGGAAAAACATTGATTCAGAGCATTGTAAATGTGGAAGCCATCCTGTAGTTTGTTCCGGATTTCCTTCAGGGATTCTTGACCCCCCCGGGATAGCATCCTTTCTCTCCTAAGGCAGCAAGACAAAGACACATACCTTACAACCCCATCTAGGTCACTATTCTATTCAATGGGGGCCCAGGGCTGGGGGGAGGTGTGCCATGGACGGTAATTTGAAAATAAAAGGTGCCCTCCCTCATGGAAGATGTACGCTTCCTGAGTTAGACACTGGACCTCTGGGTTAAAAAAAACCATCCCCCGTGAGGACAACCCACCCTGTTTCAAAAACCACCACTCTAGCCAGCCTCTCCTATAACCTCAGGAGGTGGGCTAGAGACTGGGAGAGGCTTGCTCTGGGGTCCTTTCAGTGCCTGGCTACAGTCTCTGCTGCCCACCTCCCCTGACCCCACTGCAGTGTCCATAAAGAATTTCAGCTCTAGGTGGGGCCTCACCAGGACTGAGGTAGGGGCACAGGTAGAAAAGCTTCTGTCTCATCACCTGCTCTGGCATATACATGCTATAGTTTAAACCAAATCCAGGGTTTGTTTTGGATAGATCTTAAAAATTGTTAAGTTTTGGGTGGGAAGAGATGTTTATAAGCCCTACTGTCCCTGTCAATCAAATATACCATGTCCGTGGGAATTTTGGCCTAGGGAAGTACCTGCCCAAAAGACAACCCACCAAGTGTGATGGGTTCTAAGGAGAGCTATCCTTAGTTGGGTTGGGGACTCCATTCAGGGTGGGGGAGGGAGGATGCAATGCCGCAGAAATGAAGAAAGTTTCCATTTTTTCGTGTTTACAACAAGGAGGATTCTCCCTCCCCTGAGAACACTATTTCAGACTTGCTTTTTCTTAGCCATTATTGTCATTAAAGGAAGATAGATTGTAGGTAGATAGATAGATGGTTAAAAAATAAAATTAACCCAAATCAGCTTTTTCAGAAGGTGAGTGAATTAGCAGTGATGTAAGAGGCCAGATCTGAAACCATGTCGATCTCTGTTCTGATCCTGGCTGTGCCACTGAGTTTGCCCAGACGGTTTAACCTCTCAGTTACTCAGTTTCCTCATCTGTGAAATGGGAGTAATAACAGTGCCTTCCTCGTTTAACCCTAACCCTAAGAGTGTTAGGGTTAAATGTGATAAATCATTCCAAAAGCTTAGCAGAGGTAGAGCCAAAACTCCTGATGGATGTCCTGGGGAGGTGTCCCAGGTAAATCTATAGGGAGGGTCTGGGCAGGATCCCAAAGGAAGTCTCTGGGTACATGGCTCCCTGGCTTTTCAGTCATCTCCTGGGGCAGCAGCCATCCTTTTTCGGGGCTGAGATCTGAGTCTTAAACCATGTTTTCTCTTTGTCCCATTTATGATTTTGTGATTACAGACAGTGAGACAGGCAGGCAAGCAGTCCCACTCCCTGCTGAGGAACTTTCTCCTGGTTCAAGCTAGATGTCAGGTGGGCAATTACAGAGAAACAAGGCCATCAGCGTACTGGCAGTGGAAATAGGAAGATGTCAGATTCTGAAGACAGAAGTAAGAAGACAATGGGACTTGGCAATTGAGGATGATGGCTTTAAGTATGACCACGGGTTCGGTGATAACGGGGATGCCACAGTGAAGAGACCTTGGAGCCAGAAATGGGAAGTGTCTATACTGGGGAGGAAAAACAAGTTCTATAAAATTTGGATAAGAAAGGGTTTAATGAAAGATGGTAGGACAGATGAATGTAAATTTCTAGTGGACAATAAGAGATACAGTGTGTATATGTATACACACACATATATATGTTATGAGGATACAGGTGATATTTAAGGCAAGAGAATGGAGGCACTCTTTGAAAGACAGCACTTAGCAACACAGGGAGTGAACGTTTAAAGCAAAGGGGTTGATGTACACAGTTACATAAATGGAAGATGGACTGATAAAATGGCAGAGTTGAAGGGACCTTTGCAAAAATGTAGCCCAAGTAAATCACTTTAAGGATAAAGAAACTGAGGTTCAGAGAGCATCAGTGATTCATCGAGTGGTCCACAACATCCAGAAAAATGGGAGATCAGGGGCCTGAGACTAAGTTCTCAGACACCTAGTTTTTGTCCTTTCCCACAGTTCTAGGCAGGAGACCAGGAAATGGCTGTGTGCAAGGTGAATGTTTATTAATACTGACCACCAAAATGAAATTGGCAAGCATGAGCTTCTAAATTGGGGGTAAAATAGACTTATGAGTCAAGGAATTATGAATACTAAAAAAGTGAATGCCCTTTGTCCTTTAACATAGATCAATGAGAAACAACAACAACAAAAAAACAAACCCAGAAAAATACCTTAAAATGAAATGGAATCCTTAACTGAGGGCTGATTAATGATTTCAAGGGCTGGAGAATCATTCCCCTACTTTTATCAGGATAAGGAAGTGGCAGAAAAAATTTGATTCAAACGATTTCATTTGTGCTTGAATTCATCCTGCTTCTTTTCAGCCCAGAGTCGTGCATGAAGTTGACCAGAAGAAAAACTTGATTGCACTGCCAAACTTCTAGGTCATAAGCTGTACTTTCATAATTTGAAATATCTCCATCAACAAACAATTGAATCTGAAGAGCTAGAAATCCATGTTGCATGAAGGATTTCTGATTATAGCACCCACTTTCAGGCTCAGAAAACAAACACTTCTCTAAATGATCCAAACCCCTTCTGAACCGATCATCTCTACTGGTGGCTCAGGTGGTATTTGAACCAAAATTGCCACTTAAAACCTGCCTCTGTAGTTCACTATACTGAGAGCACAAGATGGGAAAGTTAATTATCCACCTCACATTGTATTTCTCTACCAAACGCAGGAAGATGGCACTTGATGGTGAGTGACTGATGTTATTGAGTTTCTTCATTCTCATTCTACCGTGGGCTCAAAAGAAGAGTAAGATGCACTCACGCTGTGAACTTTCGTGCTTATTTGGTACCCTTCAGTGCGTTCTACATGATGGAACTGGGACCTGCTTTTTCTATCAGATGGATATGCCTCAGGTAATCTTTTTGAAGCAAGAAGGAGGATTAGCCAGGTTCCAGAGTAAATGTTTCTCTTGGAGCAGCAGGGGTTCCAGCTACTTCATTTAGGGAAACTGCTCCCTTGGGTTCCCACTGTGCTGTTCCTAAGGTGCGTCACAGAGGAACCAATGCTGTTGCAAAGTGGGCATATGGGCTATGGGACAGCAGGAGAATCCCTAACCGTACCCCAGATTTCTCAAATCTTCAAAAATAGATGAGCTTGTTTCTTCATGAAGTATGTTTAAGCCAGTCATGTAACAATGTTAATATGTATTAAAAATTTTAATTTTCCATTAAAACTTCCTCTGCATATGTGAAATAATTATTTCATCGTTCTGAGTGCTAATATTGTGAACTGGAATCTGACTGTTCAGACACTATTTGTGGGGCCTTGGATAAGATGCTTAAACTCTGTTCCTCAGTTTCTTCATAATGTAAAAGGAGGATACCAATAGTTCCTACCTCATAAGGTAGAGCTCATATACATAAAGCACTAAGCCCAGTGCCTAGGATGTTAAGTGCTCAGTAAATGTAAGCTATTATTAGAGTCCTTTATTACTCTATTAAGGTAACAAGTCGTATAGCTATGTAACGTTTGCTTCAAAAAACCACCTTTTGGATTTATTGTTTTTGTTTTTGAATTAATTTCTGTTCCGCTTTATCATTTTCTTTCTTGTGCTTTCCTTATGCTTTATTTTAAAATTTCTGGCAATGAGTATTTAATTCATTTATTTCCATTCCATCTTGTTTAGTACTATGTTTAAAAATATGAATTTATGTCTGAATATGGTTTTAGCCTTCTTATATGTAGTAATTTGATTCTAGTATAGATATTCTGAAATTTCAATTTTGGTTTCAATTTAGAGAGGAATTTCAAAATTTCCTAGAGCCTGGCTTTTTTTTTTTTGATACATGGGCCTCTCACTGCTGTGGCCTCTCCCGTTGCGGAGCACAGGCTCCAGACACGCAGGCTCAGCGGCCATGGCTCACGGGCCCAGCCGCTCCGCGGCATGTGGTATCTTCCCGGACCGGGGTGCGAACCCGTGTCCCCTGCATCAGCAGGCGGACTCTCAACCACTGCGCCACCAGGGAAGCCCCAAGAGCCTGGCTTTTTTCTTTTCTATTTCGGTTATGAAACTAGGGTTTTTGTTTGTTTGTTTGTTTGGTTGGTTTTTTTCCCTTTTGCTTTACATAAAAGCATGCAGTCATTGCTATTTCTAATTTTGAAATGCTTGGAGGCTTTCTTTGGCAACCCAAATTCAGTCAACTTCAAAATGTTTTAGGGGAACTAGAAGGTGTAATCTCAGTTGTTTGGATATGGAATTACATATTTATGTATTAGTGATTATACTATTCCCATGCTATCATTATTTGTCTGTAGATATAGTTTGTCTACGTTTTTGTTTCTCCTTGCATTTTCAGACACTTGCTTTATGTATCTTGATACTTACACAGGTTAAACAATTCTTTGTGTTACATTCTTTCTGTCCAAATAACTGGGATAGTTTCTATCTCTGGACAGAACACTGGCCCCATAGTCAGCGATGATTGTTGTAGTAAGCAGAGTGTGTTGGGGAGGTGGGGACCGGCAGAGACTGCTGCACAGTTAGAAAGAGACTGAAGCAGTTTGGCTGCCACATTCACTGCAGTCATTGTCATCCCAGCCCACAGGAATGGGGAAGGAGCACGGAGGGGCAAGCAGGGAGGTTTATGGGGCAGGCCTATAAGTGGCACTCATTAGCTTTGCTCACATCCCATTGGAGAACATTCCCGTGAAGTCACAAGGCCACACTCAACTGTGAGAGAGAATAGACTGTATGGCAAATCTGAGCAGCCATATGCCAAGCTATAATTGTTACTATGCAAGTGAAGAATAGACTTTGATGGACAGCTAGCAATTTCTACCATGATGCTGTGTTTTGTTTTGTACATTGAATTAGGCCACTTGTATTCTAGTTATGGATTTAATGCTTTTTTAAAATTTTAATTCAATGCTGTCTGATAGTAAAGAAGATAGTTGCAGTTATAGTGGATCTATCATTATTCTTTTGTTTTCTATTTTGTGCTATATGGTCAATTTTCTGAACACCCCCCTGCCACCTTCTGGTACTTTAAAATTACTTTTGTATTTCAAATGGTAAACTTTTAAAAACTTTATTTCTTAATTTATTAACTTTAAAAAAATGAAGTGAATACTGACATCTTGCTGTGAAAGACAAGGGAATTAGCTCACTCTTACTTCCTTCTCAGCCCCCAGTGAGTTTTGTCAGCAAGCTCTAGGATTTTTGTCCCACTCCATTAGTTATATTATTTTAAATTGTGAAGTTTTTCTTTCAAGTCATCTTTACATTCTCCTCCGTAAATACAAATTGCATTGTTAATTTTATATTTTAATGGATTAATTCTTATGTTTTTAACGTATCAAGTTTTCTCCATTACTATACTCTTCACATTGATCCCCTTGATTGACTGGATTTAGTCAAATATTATTTTCAAGAAAGGTTCGTGGTTGTTACGATTCCCGAGTTATTGCCTATATAAGAATTCTTCATTTGCCTTTATAACTGGCTGGGAAAAAACTTACATCACACTGTTTGTGTGACATTGAACTGGTGTG
Organism: Phocoena phocoena; assembly: GCF_963924675.1. Classification (NCBI taxonomy): domain Eukaryota; kingdom Metazoa; phylum Chordata; class Mammalia; order Artiodactyla; family Phocoenidae; genus Phocoena; species Phocoena phocoena. The sequence continues at coordinate 23,651,613 of NC_089238.1, read as the reverse complement.
GAGAAATTCAGCCCTACCTGATGGGGTTTTTTTGGTCTGAACTTCTGCAAGACGTCTCAGTGTTGCTCATTCTGTATCAAATTTTTCTGAAACACGATGTATCCTCTTTATCTTTTAGTTCTTCCTTATTTAGGGAAAACTTTATCATATCTTTGAATTTTTTTTTTTTTCCTATGCCAGTCATAGCCTTCTCTACCTACAGATACCAATTCTAGGTTGGATCAACCTTGTTCACCCCTGTTTCTTTTCTTTTCCATTTGCATTCACTGTGGTTATCTCTCTGATTTGCCAATCTCTCAGATGAAAAGATCAAAATGCCCACTCCTAGTAGCTATTCCTTTCCTTGGGGAGCACGACTGTGGCAGTCGTGTGGTTTGCACACTGCACAAAGGTGCCCAGTTGAGAGCATAACAGGGGGCTGAAATCCAGTTTATGCTAGGCTCTCTGAGCTACGTGTCCTAGGCTAGTTTGGGTCTGTATCTACTCAGAGAAAGGATCTTTTTCTTTGCACAAAGGTACAAAACCTTGTGCCCACAGGGCTGAGTGTGCTCAGAAAGGGTGCCTTCTTCTAATTCACACAGCTGTCAAGTGGGCTGGCAATAGTCCTGCTGGAGAATAATGTGGGACAGTGTTATGTGTGGTGGGGGAAGAACTTCCATTCTGGAAGGACATTTTCTGTTTCTTTTCCCTTAGATGCTGATTCAACTCTCATCTGATTCCCTCCAAACGCATTAGGTTTTTCATAATTTATCTACTGACCTTGTCCTCACCCTGTACAGCTTCTGGGAGGCGAGAGGATAGGAGCCAAATACAAATTCCTATGGGTCTTTTGTCTTCCTGCTGCTATTCAGAGTTTACGGTATGAGGTTGTACTGCTTCCCTAGTTTGAATGCTGCTGACGTCGTTTTGCTGATCCTTTCTCCCCTCATTTTCCATTCACGTTTTCAGTTTCCGAGATAGAGTAGTTTTATGAAGCCGGCTGCATACTACCGTACTTCCAGACTCTCCTTGATTTAACTGTGTTCTCTCTGTGCTGTTATAACTATGTTTTCACATTGTGTAGATTCTTCTACTTTTATATGTAGAAGCATGTATTTAATATGCATGCTCATGAAGTACTTTTATCTGAACCTTTATCTTTAGAGTTCTGGTGAAAAGTTAAATTTATTCAGGTATTCTATAAGTGTTGTTTGGTATCTGTAAGGCATGGCAAGCTTATCACATATTGGAGATGACATCAAGATGATCCCACACTCTGATTTTTTAAAACTGAAATATGACTTTTTCAGACTTAAATAAAATTGAAGGAAATCTGGAAAACACCGTGCTTCTTAAAATGATGTTCTGGAAATGTAGCTGAATTGGACATTCAGTGAGGAGTTTCCTATAGACATTGCTTGTACAATAAACTTACACAATGAATCTGCCATTGTGATAGAGGAAGCTTTAAATTAGATTTAAGTCTTGTCATGCCTGGATAAATGTGCTAATATTTTCAGTCAGTCTCTAGTACAGCTGTTAAAACATTTTGGCTCTGTAGGCCAAATGAGGCTTCTAAAATTCATGAGTTCTGTGTTCTAATTCTTATTATATTTTTCTTTCCTAATTAGAAAACAGACATTGGCTTCTGTAGAGGGAATATCAAGATTTCTTGATCCCAAAATACCTTTCACAACAACAAATTTTGAGTTTCATCAGAACACAAACTCAATACATATGTCACAGATTCTGAATGCCTTCAGTAGTGGAAAACTTCAGAATTCTGCATATGTAACATTTAAGCAGGAAGCTAAAACTCATATATGCATTTGCAAATGTTTGATTTCAGCTAAGACAGTGGCCGATTCCTGGCAACTCTGCTCAGCTAATCGGACTTTTTAATTTTTAAAAATACAACATAGTTCCTTTTCCTCCATATTTCAGCAAATATTAAATATTTCAAGGTGTTTTTGTTTTGTTTTGTTTTTTTAATTTCCAGTTGCCCTAGCTATGAACTGTCAGTCCTCAATTCTCTCCATGGGCCTCATGTTTAAGTTTTTTTCATGCTTGTTTTATAAACTAGCTGCTTCATTATCTTTTCATAAACTCTCTTAATATATCAAGTCAGGTATTATCTTCTTTTCCATATCCCTCTCCTTAAGATGTTCTTGACCATCAACAAAATGAAAAGACAACTTACTGAATGGGAGAAAAGTATTTTCAAATCATATATCTGATAAGGGACTAATACCCAAAATATATAAAAAACTCATACAAAAAAAATTCAATTAAAAAGTGGGCAGAAGATCTGAATAGATATTTTCCCAAGGAAGACATATAGATGACCAACAGGTACATGAAAAGATGCTCAACATCACTAATCATCAGGAAAATGCAAATCAAAACCACTATGAGAAATTATCTCACACTTGTCAGAATGACTATTATATAAAAAAAGAAATAACAAGTATTGGTGAGGGTGTGGAGAAAAAGGGACCCTAATGCACTGTTGGTGGGAATGTTAATTGTGCAGCCACTGTGGAAAACAGTATGGAAGTTTCTCAAAAAATTAAAAATAGAACCATCATACAATTCAGCAATTCCACTTCTGGGTATTTACCCAAAGAAAATGAAAATACTAACTTGAAAAAATATCTGCACCCTCATATTCACTGAAGCATTATTTACAGTAGCCAAGATATACAAACAACTTAAGGGTCCATTGATGGATGAATGGATAAAGAAATATTCCACTATATATTAGCCATAAAAGAATGAAATCTTGGGGCTTCCCTGGTGGCACAGTGGTTGAGAGTCTGCCTGCTGATGCAGGGGACACGGGTTCGTGCCCCGGTCCAGGAGGATCCCACATGCCGCGCAGTGGCTGGGCCCGTGAGCCATGGCCGCTGAGCCTGCGCTCTGCAACAGGAGAGGCCACAGCGGTGAGAGGCCCGCGTACCACCAAAAAAAAAAAAAGAATGAAATCTTTCCATTTGCAACAACATGGATGGAACTTGAGGGCATTATGTTAAGTGAAAAAAGTCAGACAGAGAAAGAAAAAGACAAATACCGTATGACCTCTCTTACATGTGGAATCTAAAAAAAATAAGCAAGATCATAAACACTGAGAACAGATTGATGGTTGCCAGAGGTAAGGGGCTGGGGGTGAGAGAAATGGGTGAAAGGGGTCAAAAGGTAAAAAGAAAAAAATAAATATGATGCATTACTGAGCAACAATAACAACAAAAAAACAAAAAAAAAAGGAAAGAAAAGAGAAGCAGCATTTGTATTTTTCTGGATGCACAAACCTAAAAGCAGGATGGAAGTAACCAAATTATCAATTTCAATTCAAGTTACTTTCCTCTTTAACCATAATATTACAAGGAAACTTACATTGAAATATAAGCCATATTTTAAGTAATGTCCATGCTCATATTTTACCTGTTTCCTGAATTTGCATATGGGGGGTGGGGAGAAAAGAAAAGAATACAGTGACAAAACCATCTATATTACTCTAAGCCATTTTGTACATAGTGAAATTGCTTTTTCTTCCAAGAAAATGTAAAGTCATTTCTTTTTCTTAACACACATTCCAGATATTTTAAATGGATACTTCCTCAAAGAGCTGCAAAATTCACAAAGGAGTTCCTTGAAGTATTTTCACTATTGTAAATAAGCAAACAAAGAAAGGCAAATCTATATATGTATGTGTGTGTTTTTGAAGAAAAAATTAAATATATGTATAAATATAAATTCAACATACATACACATATAAATAGGAATTGAATCTATGTAAATACATTTAATATATGCATGTTATGTGCATATTAATTTTCCCCACTGAAATATTATTTATTATTGCTGGTTTTTAAGGAGTTCAGATTATTTCATGCAAATCTAATTAATCTTCAGTACTTCTTTAAGGTGAATAATAAAGCATTTTATTTTTTATGCATTTTTATATAGCAAACATACAGAGTTCACAAATAATACAATGTGATAGATACATTTGTTGCATGTGTGTGTATGTGTAACTGGCTCTCTGTATTCATGGGTTCTGCATTCACAATTTCAGCCAATCATGGATCGAAAATATTCAGAAAAGTAAATTTCAGAGAGTTCCAAAAAGCAAAACTTGAATTCGCAGTGCATTGGCAACAATTTACACAGCGTTTACATTGTATTAGGAATTGTAAGTAATCTAGAGATGATTTAACGTGTACAGGAGGGCATAGGTAGGTCATGTAAATACTATGTCATTTTATATACGGAACTTGAGCATCCACGGATTTTGATATCCATGGGGAGTCCCGGAACCAATTTCCTGTGGGCACTGAGAAAAGACTGTACAGTTTGACTTTAGTACAAATGCATCCACATTGCCAAATATAAATTGTTCTAGCTCTTTCAAATTATTGATCATTAGAGACAAAAAAATTATTTCAGTGATACCACTTTTATTTCCTATTATTTATGTTACTACTGGAATTTTCTTCAGAGCCAGATTATGCTCTGAGTCAAAGGGAAAACTCAAATTGACTGACTAGTGAGGAATTCTCAGTGGGCAATGAGCGCTTACAGTATTTATCTGGAGGCTTGTAAAAGTGGTTTGTAATCCACTAAAATCATGGTTTTAGACAGAAGCCAGTGATTGGTTTGGAATCAAAGATAGTGCAATCAGATAAGATAGCCTTAGGCTATCTTAGAACTCCTCCTAAATGAAATCATCCCCCATAGCCTGAATCAACTGTTACTGGCTTCTCCCCAGTGGGTTTTACCAGGAAATGTGGCAATCTGAGACTACAATCACATTAGAGGGAAGAAAAATCAGTCTGGGGTAGACTAGTGAGAAGTACACAGATTCTGTAATGACATACAGAAATCTGAATTCTTTTCATATTACAAGTGGAGAAATTTATTACATAATCTGGACCATAGTATGCTTACCTGTAAAATTGGGATAACAATTTCTATTTCATATGATCAGTATGCAAATTTGATATTATAATTCATGTGAAACACTTAATACATAACAGGTTCTGAATAGATGTTATTTTTCTCCTTGATTTCCGAAAAAAAAAAAAAGTTCTATTTGGTCAGATTTTTACCTCATTTTTCTCAATTTCGCCAACCTGCACACGTATGATTTCTTATGCAGGATGTAGGCAGTGTATCTCAAAGTTATGAGGAATGTGCCTGACTCTTCAGATTTTTTCATGTGATCCTGCATCCACTTATTTGATATCAGTTTGACTTGTCACTGAAGCTACTTTGTCCTTTCTTTCTTAGATCCTTTCAAGACTCTACAAATAGGCTGCATTTTTTGTGACAAGTTTGACTTCTCAGGTGAAACTCAATAATAAGACTGGTCAGAAAAATGACTCTCTTTGGGGCCAGGGCTCAAATTAATGGGCTTCACTGTAATATTCAGTAAGGAAATAAATTCATAAAATTTAAATGTTTAATCTACTTTGCTTAAGTAAATTTGGTAACAAAATATGCGTAATTGTAGGTACCATAGATTCTCTTCCATTTCATCTCCTGATCAATTAAATGAAAATATTCAGGAGTAATAAACTTGATACTGTGAGTAATGGAAACAAAGAATGTGTCCAGATATATTCATTAATTCAGAAATAAAATTTAATGACTTTTAATTTTGTTTTTTATGAGTACAAACTAGGTGAACAGCCCACACTTCTGAATAATCTTACTTAAATTCTGTTTTTAGTAAGAGCACAAAGAAAATATTTGATCAGACATAGGTTTATTATTTTAGTTCAACCACTACAGTTAGCACCAATACAAAACCACAATCATGTTTACAAGGCAAAAATTGTACAATAGCTCTGTATACTAAAATATTATCGATAATGCAGTTTGAGAATCAAAATATCAGCTGGCTGATTTTGCTTTTATGATGCATACTGGTATCTTTTTCTAGCATTATAATGCCACTTAAAAAAATTTACCATTCTTTCAATATATTTTCATTCCTAGTACACATAATTAGTTGGAAAATTGATTTAATTGGCAGAAAGGTGGGAATTTAGTCCAAAGTGCAAAGACTCATTTTGATGAGCTGTGTGATCACAAAACATGCAGTGGTGAACTTTCAATTCATAAACAATTACTGTTGTTCAGTAAAGATTATTATTGTAGTGGGCATAATCATGAGAACTTATTTTCACTTGATTATAAGCAGTTCTTACCATCAGATTGCTTATGGCATGCAAGAGGTCCAATAACTCTGCCAAGGGTGTGGCAACCACTCACCAGCACGATCAGCCCACACATTAATGGTTGCCTCGATTAAGCTTCAACACAAACTTAACACACTTCTGGAAAACCTGCCTCAACAGAGTCTCTAACACCTTCCTCACTAGCTAACCAGACATGGGTCATCATTGCTTGGCTTGACTTCTCCTTCCAGCAGCGAATTCATCACAACCTTTGTCAAATAGCTGCATGTTCCTCTTTTTCCCAGGGGGGGAGTATTGTAAAAGGAAGTCATGTCATCCTACAAAGGAAAACAATAAGCAAGTTGTTTGATTTTTTTGTTTGTAAAGAGTTGACAGGTAAAGTCAGTGTCAGCCTAGAGGGAAAAATAAATTCACAGAAATATTTCCTCATGGAAAAGATGAGCTGCTTGAGTTTTTCTTTTATTTTCCTGAGGTGTCTTCTCAGCATATAAAACAAAGACAGACATTTTTAGTATTCTCCTCTTTGCTGATAATTTTTATTTACTTAGGGAACCTTTTTACTGACAAGCATAAAATATTAAACAGAGAGCCTGGAAGGGACTATATTAGGTAGTACACAGCACCAATGTAGCCTGTTACGCATTCCCATCCTCCCCAGAATTTAATTTTATAGCCTTCTGGAACCTATGGCTCTTTTCTGGTAAAACACATTTTAACTGCTAACTATAAAAAGGAAAATTTATCTCTTCTTAGATTTCTTTTTAGTTAGAACTTCATAGCTGAATTGACTAGTAATTAACTAAAAAGTAACATTAATTCCTTAAATAAATCAGACCTCTCTCTGCCTCTCAAGTACTCTATTTAGTACTCCATAAATCTGTTTCATAAATTAAGTGATAAGAGATTAGGGATATTTTGAAGAATTGAGAGAAAAAAGCAATTCTACAAAAAGTATTTTGTCTACTTACTTGTTTTTCAACTTCTTTTAGTTGACTCTCATCTTTTTGAAATTCATGAAATGCTTCTTTCACCAGTTTGTCTAGATCTACTTTGTCTTGAAATTCTAGCTCAGGGTTTCTTTCCAGTACAATGGACACAACCATTAGTAACTAGAAGAGACAGACACATTGAAAGCCAATTATATGAACCATAAAAGCGACACAGTCTGGGTATGTTTTCATTCTTTACTCAGACTGATGCATGGTCCTCATATTCCACAGTGTGTTCTGTACAATGATAGGCTTTAGGATCATCCATGGATGGAATCTTCCTAATCTTGCAAATTAGTAGCATGAGTTCTGTTTGGAAACCTCACTTTTTTTTTTCATTGTATGTATCCCTGTAGCTGTATGGAAATGTTTTTTAGTTACTTAAATAAAACTAATGACTTAGAAAAATGACTTTTCTAATCCTGTCAACAGTACATAGTGCCCTATTCACCCAAAGTGTCTGAACTCTTTCTGGTCTTCAGGCCTTAATCCTTGGTGGCAAGACACCAAAACAGTGTTCTGTGGAGCACAGGCTGCCTCAGAAGAGGTGGTAGGCAACAAAGCCAGAGAAGGCAGATGAGTTCAATGGAGATTCTGGATCTAGGCTCAGGATCAAATGACTTGGGAGTCTAGCACCCCAAAATGAGTATAATTCTGTGACATCATAGTATTTTTCAGGGGACAGTTATGTTTTAAACAATATACTTTGACTCTTTATGACATGAGTATTATTTGGTTTGTATAAGCTATCTTGGTTGAAGGCATCATCCTATTGTTTGGCTACCCTATACATTTATCTAAGTAGAAATGTTCATTTTATATGACAAACTGTAATATGCAAAGATTGTATCTGAGTATACAATGCTTGGTAAAGACTTTCTCATGATGATTATGGCTCCTAAGTTGGACATGGAACAGGAAAAAGGCCTCATAATTCCCAACTTGGGAATCTTTCTGAATGTATTTTATTGAAATGCTTCCCAAACAGAACCAGAAAGAACCAAACGAAACAGAAAAATCCAGGGGTCACAATGTGGGAGACCTTGGGGCATGGCTTTAGTCAAAAGAATTCGATGTTTTGCTCAAGTACTAAATGTAGATTTCTTCTGCAAAGAGAATGACTTTATTTTAGAGACAACTATGGGCACAAGATACCCAAAGGTTAACAGCACAAGGGAGGCATTCACCCTTCTGAAAACCCCATCTTTTCTTGACCCCAGTCTCTGCCTCACTCCCACATGCTATGACACTGACTGGCTGATATTCTTTCCCAAATCCTGGCACATCAGAGATAAGGCTGAATCTCACTTAGCTGACTGTAGCTCCAGATATGCTGGATTTTAGAAGGTACCACATCCAGTTCAGCACTGAGAGCTTCTGTATCAATAAGACATATTACCCACCCTCAAGAAACACAAAGTCTGATGGAGACATTCCCAGAGAAACAGACAAAGTGAGGATGAGCTATAAATTATATCCATTCATTTGAGGGATTCTCTATGTATTTTTTTCCTTTTTCTTTACTTATTTATTTATTTTCTCTCTATGTATTTGATATAACGTTTTAAAATGGCAAAAAAGCATGTGTACACATGCGCACGCACATGTATGTGTACATTAGCATTTAACTTTATATGGAGCAATGATGATCCACAAAATTAAATGTCTTCTCTGTTCACAGAGAGATGTCTAGAAAGGTGTCCCTCAAAATAATAGTGGAAATCTATTGTTAGTGGATATAGAGACATTTTTGACTTTCTTTTCTATAATTTTCTGAACTATCGAAATTTTCTACAATAGTCATGAATTATTTCTGTAAACAGAAAAAAAAAAAAGACAAATGGAAAAAGGTCACTTCCTCTTTTTCATGGTACTGTTGATGCACTTACTGTGGGGGTGAGTGTATAGCTGAGAAAGTTGGGCAGTTAGCCTTTCCACCCTGATGGATTTAAGATGTTTGAATTGTTCATGTGCTTTGACTTGGGTCAAGGATGGCCATCTCCTCCAGGACTCAACTGGAGATTTGGGTTAGGTGAGGAGTGGAATTCCTGGTCTCTTGGGCAGTTTCCTTATACTAGTTTTCAGGGAACAGATAGAAAGCACTTCTTCAGCAATCTACATTTTAAAATACAAACCTCCACAACTATCTGTCTGTATTTTGGCTGGTCAATATTTCCCAACATGTCTTCCACAAGGAGAGAGAAATTCATCTCATACATGGTCATATCTGACAGGGTTGGTTGCTGAAAGAAATAACTCAATATTAATATGCTGCATTGTTATATCCTGGTTCCCACTTAATAGGAAAATTTCATTTTCTAGTCAATAATCTTTTTCAGCTTCTACAAAACCTTAGAGAGCATTTTCAGCTATATGACTGGATTTTATATATGTCAAATTACTGAAGCCAACCAGCTGACTATTGTGATAAATTAAACCTCCTGTTTTTAGTAGTTATCTTCACTATTTTAATGTTTTTAGGGAAAAGGGACTATATTAGAAAACCACTTCAATACACAAACGGAACAGCCAAAAATTGAGACAACAAATAAGAGTACATATTGCTTTCAGAATTAACACAAGAAGTTATGCTTGCTGTCAGACTTCAGCATGTAAGTCACCTGCTATTAAATTAACATCATTTCTGTGGCAGGTCCTTTCTGAGCTGGCAGCATAAAAATGCATACAAATAAGTGAAACAATATTATGTGCAGAAAAAAGCAAAACAAAAAAAATGTTCTCTACTCTACTCTTGATATTTCATTTAAGACAAGAGTATTGCAAAATCTTCCGTTCACATTCCACGAACCAAATGAAAGCAGAAAATAAACTCAAATCTGAACCATATCTGGGCATGGTAGATAATCTTCAAAGGATGGAAGGAAAGGCTCTAAATGTTAGACTTACATGGTGGAAAGCAGATGGAGTCCCCAGAATTATTACCAGAGATGCAGAGATGGTGAGTCATACTTATTTGCTTTTACCTCAGTGATGATTTACAGTGAACTTAATCACAGCCTCAGAACAATATCTATCTACGTACTACTCAAAATGGGACCCAGCAGAAATGTCTCCTTTCAATCAAATGACAGCAGTGTTATTCTGCTTGGTATAATAATGCCTCAGTCCTATATTCAGTATGGTTCTTCTATTGTATTCTAAATTCAATACAATCCAACATAATATTAATGTTTACAGGTAGTACCTAATTTGGGGAAAATGAAGCTGGTTGTTCAACAGGGTGCGGGCATACCTTGTTTTATAGTGCTTTACTTTACTGCACTTTGCAGATTTTTTTTTACAAATTGAAGGTTTGTGGCAACCCTGTGTTGTTATATGATGGTTACCAATTTTTAGCAATAAAGTACTTTTTAATTAAGGTACATGCATTGTTTTTTTAGACATAATGCTATTGCACACTTAGTAGACTACAGTATAGTGTAAACATAATTTTTATATGCACTGGAAAATCAGAAAATTTTATGTAATTTGCTTTATTGCAATCGTCTGGAACCAAACCTGCAATATTTGACATATGCCTGTAATTATAACTGTTTAGATGTCTAGCAATGAGACTAATGGGGTTACAGAAGAAAAGGAAGAACTTTTCATGGGTTCACATCAATTTCCTTTTAATATATCTCATTTGAAAAGTCAACCTAGCTAGTATGCAATACAGTAGTTAAACCTAGAGAAGAGACATCAAGGATGCCTCATTTTCCAACCTCTGAAAGAAGTGGCAACTGTAGCAGAGAAGTTAAGAGAAAAGGCTTAGAAGTCAAATTGCCGGGGAAGGGGGTTGCACTCTGGGTCAGCTACTTCCTAGATGTGTGACCTTGGAAAAACCACTTAGCTGTGCTTTAGTTTCCTCATCTGTCAAACAGTAACAATAAAGTACCTACCTCAGAAGACTGTTGTGAGAATTAAAGGAGCACTTAGAAAAGTGCCTGGCACATAAAAATACTTAACATGTAGTTGTTGTTAGCAAGGAGAAAATACTAAATGTAAGTGGCCCAGGGAATTAGACAATTAAAAGAATATCTGGTAGGTATTGGCGGGGGTTGGGAAAGAAGTTAACAAAACATTGCCAGAGTCTACCGTACATGGACACAAGGCCTAGCAGAAGAAGCAGGACACGAACAGTAGAGGCCAGTTCCCCACCCACAGGAGACAGAGCTGCTCCATACAATGGTCACAGAGCATCTGGGAAAGGGCTGGAGCACCTATACTGGCGGCTGACAAGAACCACTCAACAGTTTGTTAATAGCATAAAGAATCCTTTTAAAAAGTTCTTATTCATTTTTGAAAATAAATAATAGATTCACAAAGTTCAAATTCTGAAAGGTTAAAAAGGGTTTTCAGTGAAAAGCTGCTCTGTCCCCCCAGACCACAGTTCCTTTCCCCAAAGGCAAAGACTAGAATGCTACCAATTTCTTATGGATCCTTTCAGAAATACCCTATGTACATATAAACAAAATGAGTATGGGTGTGTGTATTTAAGAATATTTTATTTTCACAGATATAGAGATCAAACTAGTAGTTGCCAGTGGGGTGAGGGAAGAGGAGAGAGGCAAGATAGGGGTAAGGGACTACGAGGTACAAACAATGCATAAAATAAATAAGCTGCAAGTATATACTATATAGCAGTGGTCCCCAACCTTTTTGGCACCAGGGACTGGTTTCATGGAAGACAATTTTTCTACGGAGCGGGGTGGGGGTGGGAGGGGATTGTTTCGGGATGATGCAAGCGCCATTACATTTATTGTGAACTTTATTTCTATTATTATTACATTGTAATATATAATGAAATAATTATACAACTCACCATAATGCAGAATCAGTGGGAGCTCTGAGCTCATTTTCACTTGCCACTGCCTGTAGGGTTTTGATATGAGTCTGCAAGCAACTGATTTATTATGGTCTCTGTGCTAATGATAATCTGTATTTAGAGCCACTCCCCAGCGCTAGCATCACTGCCTCAGCTCCACCTCAGATCATCAGGCATTAGATTCTCATAAGGGGCACGCAACCTAGATCCCTCGCATGCGCAGTTCACAGCAGGGTTTGCGCTCCTATGAGAATCTAATGCTGCCACTGATCTGACAGGAGGCGGAGCTCAGGATGTAATGCGAGAGATGGGGAGCGGCTGTAAATACAGATGAAGCTTCACTTGCTCACTCGCCCGCCACTCACCTCCTGCTGTGCAGCCCACTTCCTAACAGGCCGTGGACCAGTACTGGTCTGTGGCCCAGGGGTTGGGGACCCCTGCTATACAGCACAGGGAATACAGCCAACATTTTATAATAACTTTAAATAGAGTATAATTTATAAAAATAATGAATCACTATGTTGTACACCTGAAACTAATATTGTAAATCAAGTATACTTCAATAAAAAAAGAATACTTTGTATAAAGACCTTCATCATCAAGAATAATTTGTTTGATGTTTCAACACTATAAACAGATACAGTACTCCATTTCTTGAAGGCCTAATTATTCCCTGACACCTAAATCATTGTGCATAAGCACAATGATTTAGGTGTCAGGATTAAATAAAATAATTAAATCAAAGAGGCAGGCCAGTTTATATAACTTGGGAAACCATCTAAAGGAGGGAACACTAATTCATTCGGACCAACGGTAAGTTACATCTCAATTAAATGATTGTCTAATGACCTAAAAAGTTACTGTAATTTTCACATTCAGTGCAGTTCTTAACTAGTAATTTCCTTATCCACAGCATTACTAAGTCACCTTGTTCCTTAAGACTGATTTGGTTCTGTCTTTTGAATGTATGTTTTCCTGTTTGTGAGGTCCCCCAGCACTGGCCCATTACAGTTGGTGGTGAAGGAATACCACCACTCAGTAATGTCAATATAAGAAACCCTAAATTCACTAATAAGCAAACAAAGGAAGGACAGATTGATTGACAAAAGGTTTGACCATACGGTGTCTTTAAACTGAGAACTTCCTTGAAACATCTGAAATATGATAAAACAATTTTTTTTTTATTGAATACAACTTGCAAGCAAAATATCCATTTGTAAAACAAGGCTTTTTTATAGAGGAACACTAAAATTGAAAAATAAAAGGAACTCAGATTGGGAAAAAATATTTCCAATCCAACTGACCAGACTTATTTTCTCCCTTCATGTATCTGGATACCCCTACTTTAAATACTCTTAGAAAATGGAATAAGTAGAAAAGTTATTTTCAAAGCAGAGAAGGAAAGAACTCTCTGCTCCTTGAGGTCCCTTTAGAAGTCCCTTTACTGACACAAACACAGTGGGGCTGTACCTGGGGCAAATGCCTTCCAGCTACAATGATTCCATTGGGTGTACGCTCCAGGATCTGCCACACTCGGTCATAGAACTCAGGGGGAGTTCTATTCAAAGACCCATCGATCTGACGCCTGTTCAGCCAACATCTGTAGACCAAAAGAAAATGCCTCAGTGTTGAAAAACAAGCTTGTTCTGGCAGAAGGCAGGGCTTTTATATGGATTAACTGTTCCAATAGAGTGAGCAAGAAAAGCCAAATTCCATCAATGATGCTTATCTACCATGTGTTACAGAGGTTACTAAATATTTCAAAGTGAAAACAGAGCTTGCAGGAAAGGAGAAAACCCCCAAGATTTAAAGAAATTTAACAAGCAAAATGTTATTCTCTAGTAAGTTACTTACAACTCACTATGTGATTAAATGACTTTCTAACATGTAAAGCAGCTCAATGTAAAAACACAGCAGCAGTCATTTTCAAAATTAGTTCACGTGGTCCTCACATACAATAAAATGTAAGCTCCATGAAGATATGGGCATTGTATTGATATATATAGCTTGATCATTCCTATACACTTCTCCAAGAAAGGTGCTTAATAAACACCTGATAAGTGGGTGAATGCTCAAAAAAGCATGATGTATCTAATGAAATTACCTTATTTTAAACTTATGTGTCAATTTAAACCTTATATTTAGTTTTAAACCTTAATTTAAATATGGCCAAAGTACCAGTGCTGAAGAATCAGTTACCAAATTTTACATGTCATAATAATCGACATGTAAGAGTCAAAATTCTAGATCTATTATTTGCATGGATAAAGTATTAAACCTTAAAGATATAATAGTTATTTCAATCACAAACTGCTAAAGATGCAGAATTTGCATAATCTGAAAAGAACACACAAATGACATAGTAGTATATTCTTACAAAAGCTGAAGATAGTAACAAATATAAACTTTTAATACTTGGTATTAAAACAGGCTGCAGAGTAAAATGTGTCATCAACCACAAGGTGGGAATGTAATGACCAACAGTATTTCTAGGTGTGAAAATGGCTATGCATGATACAGTAAACATAAAAAGACATTTTTGTTCTGGTGAAAGAGGACCAATGAAATTACATCACTACATAAGTGAGGAGGCACTTTTTTGGACATACAGCTTCTTTTGGTAGACCCACACTTGTGTGGCTGGGTTCAGTGCTATGCTAAAGAGAAAAAGCCAAAGGAGTTCCTTCATGACGTTTTATTTTGGATAATGAGTATGCAAACTGAATATCCTATATTCTGCATTTGATTTTTTCCCCCTATTTCCTTTGTTTGGCAACAACAAAAGAGATGTTTTCCGAGTTCTATGAAGTCACGGTTAATACTATAAAAAGGAGATGTTTGCTTAGAACAGCATAAAAGGTAGAAATGTGTGAATACTCACAGAGGAGGAATTATTTTAGAAGAATTCTCTTATTTTTACTTTTTTGGCTTCTTATTTTGAAAAAAATTAGACTTACAGAAAAGTAAAAAAAAAAAATTAATGAAGTTCCTCTTTACTCAACTTCCTCTACTTCTGTCATCTTACATAACCAATAGCACAACTATTCGAAACCAGGAAATAAACTACTAATCTACGGACCTTATTCAAATTTTGCCAATTTCACCACAAATATCCTTGTTTTGGGCCTGAATCCCATCCAGGACCCCACACTGCGTTTAGTTTCCAGGTCTCCTTAGGTTCCTCTACTCTGTGACAGTTCCTCAATCTTCATCTTTCACGACTTTGACATTTTAGAAATGTCAGTTATTTTGTAGAATGTACCTCAATTTAGGTTCGTCTGACGTCTTCTCATGATAAGACTTAGGTTATACATTTTTCACAGGAATACCCAGAAATAGTTGTACCCTTCTCAGCACATCATATCAGGGGGTATGTGATGTTGGTGTATCTTATTAATGGTGATGTTAACCTTGATCATTTAGTTAAAGTGGAGTCTGCTGGGTTTCTGCACTGTCAAGTTACAATTTTTCCTTTTACAATTAAAAAGTATCTTGAATGGAAATACTTTGAAATTATGCAAATTTTCCATTTCTCATCATACTTCTACCCACTAAATTTAGTGGTTCTTGCCTACAATAGTTATTACTCTTGTATTTGCCTAATGGTGATTTTTTTATTTCCATCATTCCATCTATACTTATTAATTGGAATTCCATTGTAATACAAGTCCTTTCTCTCCCATTTATCTATTTATATCAGCATGGACTCATGGATATTTATTCTACCAGATGTAATCCAATAGTATTATTTATTTTCTTGCTCAAATTGTTCCAGCTTTGGCCATTGAGTCTTCTTCACATTGTCTCCAGCATCCTTCTAACACACCTCTATAATTTTTTGGAGCATTTTCTTACTTTCTGGTACCACAAGATGTTCCAGGTTCATCTTGTACTTTTCTTGCCCCAGCCCTGGAATCAACCATTTCTCCAAGGAACTCTGGTTCCTTTATTAGAAAGTGGTATTTGGAAATCAATATCTGGGCACTAGGTTTGCCCATTGCTATTGGGGTTTCATTGCTTCTAGGTTCTTTCAGTGGACACTTAGAAAAGATACGGATGTATGCTCACATATACACATCCACATTTATTGCTGTATTTATTTCTGTATCTATACATCTGTGTAAAACTCATGAATTCATACTGATACTCCCAATTCCAGCCCAAAACCACAGGGTATATTCTAGCCACTCCTCTTTCCTTATTTGTAACTACATTTTCCAACAGTGAAAAAAAATCTGGCTCAAATTAGCCACATTTACTTATTTATTTGATATCAGTGTGTGTATGTATACACACCATATATATAACACTATGTGTGTATGTGCGCATATATATATATATATATATATATATATAAATATATATAAATTCCAGAATTGCTAATTCCTACCTCTGTGAGAAAAAAATTTATTATACAGAGTACAGGATTTGTGTGCAGTTCTTTTTTGTTCAGCTTTACAGTGTCTAGTCAATGTTTTCCAAAGGTACTTTGGTTAATTCTTGTCATCCCCTCCCCCTTCAGTGTGGTGATATTATTCATGTGTAATATGGTTAGGGTCAGTTGTTACTGTTTGTATTCTATTTTGGGTACCTTGCACACATGGATTAATTTTAATTATTTATATTTGGGGAATATAAAACATTACCATAGTTTAAGAGTCAGAGCTATTCAAATGGTATACTCAAATGGAAGGTATATTCAAATGGAAGTATTGCTCAACCCTCAACCCTACTGCACTGTACCTATTTTTTTCATTCTTCCCACCCTGTTCCTCCCCACTCCCTGAAGGTAACCAATTTCATTAGTTTCTGATTTATCCTTCCTGTATTTCTTCTGTAAAAGTAAGCAGATATCCCCTTCTTTCTTACATGAAGAGTAGTGTACGATACATACTCTTTTGTACTTTGCTGGGTTTTTAAAATTTTTTTATTTTATTTATTTTACTTATTTATTTTGGTTGCTCCTGGTCTTAGTTGTGGCAGGCGGATTCCTTAGTTGCAGCTCACAGCCTCCTTAGTTGCGGTTCAGCAGCTCCTTAGCTGCAGCAGTATGTTCCTTAGTTGTGGCACATGTGCTCCTTAGTTGCGGCTGGCGGGCTCTCTAGCTGCAGTTCACGGGCTCCTTAGTCATGGCATGCAAACTCCCAGCCACAGCATGCATGCGGGATCCAGTTCCCTGACCAGGGATCGAACCCACGTTTCCCCACACTGGAAGGCAGATTCTCAACCACTGCGCCACCAGGGAAGTCCTCTGGTTTCTCTTCAGAGTGTGTAAATCTTTTGCCTTTTACTTTGCTGTTTTTATGTAACGATATAGCCTAGAAATTATTCTATATCAGTTCATAGAGACCACACTCATTCTTTTTTCACAACTTCATAGTACTCCACTGTGTGGACATACCACAGTTTATTCAAATAATCCCTCATGCATGGGGACTAAGGTCATAGGCATTCCAAAATTTGCAATTATGAACAATGATGCAATGAACAACCTTGTGCATATATATAATACCTATTCATGCTGTTGGAGGCAACCTGCAGGGTGGGTCCCTAAAAGTAAGACTGCTGGGTCAAAGGGTAAGTGCAAATGTAGACTTTTTTTTAGATGTTGTCCAATTCCCATATAGAAGAGTTGTAGTCACCAGATATATATGGGAGTGTCTGTTTCTCCACAGCCTCAGCAAATGTTTGCCATACTGTTTAACTTTGCTAGTCTGATAGTTGAGAAATGGTATCTCAATGTGTTTTAATTTACATTTCTCTAATTATGAATTAGTTTGAACATCTTTCCAAATATTTAAGGTCCATTTTTAAATTTTTTAAATGAATTGATCAATCATATTTTCCCCCATTTTTCTCTTAGGTTTTTGGTTCTTTGTCCTTCAGTTTCTAAGATTCTTGGATATTAACTCTTTGTAACAAATGTTCTGTTCCAGCTTCTCAGTTGTCTTTTGGCATTGTCTATTTTTTCACCATGCAAAATGTTGCTTTTGATTTTTATATAGTCTTAATAATCTTTTATTGCCCCTGGGTTTGAATCATAGTTAGAAAGTCTTTCCCATACCAAGGTTACAAAGGAATTTACCCATGTCTTCTTTTTTTTTTAATTTATTTTTTTATATTTATTCCATTTTATTTTTTTTGGCTGCGTTGGGTCTTTGTTGCTATGCATGGGCTTTCTCTAGTTGCAGTGAGCTGGGGCTACTCTCTGTTGTGGTGTGAGGGCTTCTCATTGCAGTGGCTTCTCTTGTTGTGGAGCACAGGCTCTAGGCATGTGGGCTTCAGTAGTTGCAGCACACATGCTCAGTAGTTGTGGCTTGTAGGCTCTAGAGTGCAGGCTCAGTAGTTGTGGCACACGGGCTTAGTTGCTCTGTGGCATGAGGGATCTTCCCGGACCAGGGCTTGAACCTGTGTCTCCTTCATTGGGAGATGGATTCTTAACCACTGTGCCACCAGGGAAGTCCCAACCCATGTCTTCTTTTAGCACTAGTATGGTTTCTTTTTATTTTTTTAACGTTTAGATCATTAATCTGTTTGGAGTTTATTCTCAAGTACAGTATAAAGTATGAATTTTATTTTATCTTTTCCAAATGGCTATCCAGTTGTCCCATCACTATTTATTTAAAAAGTCCATCCTTGACCCAATGATTTTGAGATGTCATACATGAAATTATCATACATGAAATTTCCATATGTTCTTGGGGCGTCTATTTCTGGACTTTTTATTCTGTTCAACTGTTCTATTTTTCTGTTCATGTACCAGCATCACGTTATTTTAATTATAAAAACTTTAAAATATTTTTATTGTCTCTCTTAGGGCAAGTCTTTGTTTTATGTTTTTCTGGTTATTCTTGCATGTTTGTTTTTCCATAGGAAGTTTAGTATTAACTGGTCTAACTCCATAAAACAGTTTGTTGGAATTTCATTAAACTTGTAAACAGACATCTTTAAAATGTTGAATTTTCCTGTCTAAGAACAAGGATGCTCTTCCATTTGTTCAAATATACTTTTGCAAAAGACTTCTTCTCTAGGTATTTCTAGGCATATAACTATACCTTGGAAAGTACCAGGCACACAGATAGTGCTCAATAAATGCTTGCTTAAATAATTTTATTAAAGCACTTTCTGTAATAAAAATAACTCTTCAATTCAATGCAATCCAAAGTATTTGTTTTGCTTTTATTCTAATATTAGCACAAGTTAAGTCTAAGACAAGTTTTACCTGAATAAGTTTACAGTCTACTTAGAGAGACAGGGTTACAGGCAAGATATTTAAGTAACATTACCAAATCCAAACTTTTATGCCAAAATGTTGGGAGGAATTGACCAAAGTGGAAAGAAGTGTTACATTCTGCATAGAATAATAAAGATTAAGAAACGTTTACAATCTATACCTGAAAAAAGTATAAAATTCAAATCAACACAAAATCACAACTGAAGACAATTTTTTGTTTTTTGTTTTTTTTTGCGGTACGTGGGCTTCTCACTGTTGTGGCCTCTCCCGTTGCGGAGCACAGGCTCCAGATGCGCAGGCTCAGCGGCCATGGCTCACGGGCCCAGCCGCTCCCCGGCATGTGGGATCTTCCTGGACCGGGGCACAAACCCGTGTCCCCTGCAACGGCAGACGGACTCTCAACCACTGCGCCACGAGGGAAGCCCTGAAGACAATTTTAATTAGTATCTCTAGGTATGCTGCCCATCTACTGGTCTTTGATAAAGGATCCTCATTACCTTCCATTCCGTTGAGGCTGCAGAATATCCAACAGAAGCTGTTTCACTTCAGTAGGTGACAACTGATATAAGTCTCTGGCTGGCTTGTTTCCACCACGGATCTGTAGTTCATACTTCATAGCATGGATGATCCACCTGAAACAAAACAGGGAAAGCATGAATCAATAACTCTTGAAATAAAATCACCTTGTGCTTCTTTTGGCAATGCCCTTAACAGCACTGACCCATCCAAAGAGGAATGAAGAAAAGGCCATTTGAATTTCCTGAACTGCTGATATAATTACTTCCATCAAGATTATGTGACATGATCAGCCTCTTAAAAATGAGCCCTGCTTGTGCATATGTGGATAGGCAGTAAAACATGAAAATAGACAGGTACTTAGGTTCTTACCAAATGAGACTGATGAGTAGTGGCTGCCACACTACTATTTTCTTAATGCTAGATATATGAAAAAAACAAATAGGATAAAAATAAATCATTTTAAGAAATGGGCTGAGATATGCTATTATATACACATTTCTTTCCCAGGAAGGATAAGTATTTTTTACCTACTTCATTTATTTTGTAGTCATTAATTGGAAGGGACAGAGGAGAAATACCTGCCTTTGAAATACAGGCACACAGTTAGTTATAACTTAATTATACTAGTATATCAGAGAACATACTTTAATCAGTAGATTTCAGAAGAATCTATTCTTTAATAGATATTTAAATGCTGTTCATAAAACACATTTGTATTACAGGAAGAGCTTTAATGTGATTATTTAGGAAAGCATTTATTGAGCACTATTTGTGTGCCTGGTAGTTATGTGCCTAGAAATGCCTAAAATATTTCATTATTTTATGTGTAAATAATTTTATTATTTAACTTGAGAAGCTTTTAGTAAGTATTTTTACAGTTTCATCTCATTTCACTTATTGTATTCTGAGGAAAGAACTCAGATAAACTAGTTATGCAAACCAAAGAAAACTCAGGAAATAATACTATGCCTTAGGGAACCAGAACTCTACAGACCATTAGGAAAAGCTAGGGAATTAGTTTTACACAGCAGATTCCTGTGCTTTATCCTTAAATCCTTTGGTGAACACTGAATAACAAACAGAGACGGAGAACTCCAAAGAACATGTCTTCATTCACCCAGGCTTTGTCTCCCAAAGGGGGTACTGTGTAGCCAGCCCACAGGTAGAAACATCTAGTTACAGCAACAAAGATTTAAAGTGGCGAAGTTACTGTGCCCAAATATTTCAATATCTTTCTCTTATACACTTCTTTGAAAGACTGCCTACAGGTTATTGCAGGTACAGAGATGAAAATGTTAGGTGGAAATAATCAAAAGATTCAAGTCCTTCTTTCTGTCAAGGTTGGTTTGCAAAACAACAGTGATGCATCCTCATGGAATGACTTTACTCTCTCTCAATGGAAAAAATGGTAAGAAAAATGGTAATCATTTCCAGTTGAGCAGGAAGTAATATCAACCAAGCATATCACCCTGCCCACTGGGCCAGGCCATAAGCCACAAGGCAGTGTGTCTCCTGTGACTGCTCCAATCCCTCTGATAAGGCAACTCTCAGCTTTTTTTCCTATCCTCTTCACTATTCTTTGTTGTTGCCATTTCTGGAAGTTAGGAATTTAACTAGTCTGCCAGTCAAATGCAGACTATGTTGCATGACACTGAGATAGATTATAAAGGCATGAGAGATACACAAGGATAGAACATAATAATTTAAAAAATATATAACATTACTATTACTACTGATAGTACACGACAAATATTTAATACTTGCTCTTTGGTAAGAACACTAAAGATGACAAGGTATCTACAAACAACATGTTCGTGAGTTTTCTGGTATGTGCAACAAAACAGAATACGTAACGGAGTTAAGATGTACAATTTGCACTTCTCTAATCAGCTGAAAAGCAAAACTGGACTAAACCTGTATTATTGCCAAAGACTAGAATTTATTTACTTGTTCATCTTCATTATTATGAACTACATTTAATCAAAATGTTATATAAGCATAAAAGTCACAAGGATATAGTTACTAGTTACTATGGATGTTTTGATGTTAAAGTTGCTTATGAAATTAGTTCTTTTAAAAATTTATTTTATTGGAGTATAATTGCTTTACAATGTTGTGTTCATTTCTCCTGTACAATGATACGTGAATCAGCTATATGTATACCTATATCTCCTTCCTCTTCGGCCTCCCTCCCCCACCCCATCCCACCCATCTAGGTTGTCACAGAGCACTGAGCTGAGCTCCCTGTACTATACAGCAGGTTCCCACTAGATATCTATTTTACACATGGTAGTGCATTTATGTCAAACCTAACTAGCTGTTATAGCAACATTTCAGTTACAATAAACTGCTCCATGGATTCTCTTTAAAGTATAAAAATTCTATTTTTAATTTTATAGGTTGGACAAAATTGTTTTCTATTTATTATTTTATTTCTTTATTTAACATTTAAAATTTACATTTGAGGCAGCTTAGTATAATAGAAGGAACATCAAATTGAAAATCTAAAGACCAGCCTTTTGGTGTCCCCAAACAACTTAATGTCATGAAAAGAAAAATGGGGTAAAGGGGTACTGTTCTAGATTAAAAGTGACTTAAGAGATATAGCAACTAATGCCATGTGTGGGCCTTCTTTGGGACCCTGGTATTTTTAAAACAAAGTCATTTTGGGGACAGCTAGAGAAATATGAATAAAAACAGTGTACCAGGTAATATTAAGGAATTATTGCTAACTTTGTTGGGTGTGATAATGGTACTGTGTTTATTAAGAAAATGTCCTTTTTCTTACTTTAGATATATACTTACTAAAATATTGAGGGGTAAACGTCAAAATGTCATTTGGCTGTAAATTTCCTTTATAATTTACAGCCAAAACAAAGTAAAGCAAATATGGTAAATATAAATTACTAACAATTGCTTATACCCATTTAAATAATGGGTATATAGGAATTTACCAAACTATTCTGTTATTACACATTTAAATATTTTCATAACGAAAAGAAAAAACAATGAAGACAGACCTGGATACCAATTCTGTCACTTACCAACTGAACTCCATTTCCAAGTTATTTTTCAAATGGGAATACTGTATTACTATTACTTGTTCAGCTCATTTTATGAAATTATTTTGAGAAATAAGTAAGACAATGTTATGTTAAAACTGTTAAAGTGCTTTTGAAATTATAGAGTTCAATTTTTATGTTCAATTGTTATGTTCAAATTATGTTAGCAAACTCCTTTTATTTGACTTCTCAAACTCAGATTGGAAGAAGTGCCTCATTGATTTCACTTCAGGAGGTGTCCTCTTCTAAAATAAGTAACTAAATTTTTTAAAACACTTACTTTTTAAGGTCCTCCCCAAACTTGAGTTATTAAAACTAAACATTATCTATCACATTTACCTTTTAAAACCTTCAGTACCATAAGCAAAGATAGTTGGAGATCTAAAAATTTCCCCTCAGGCTTCTATTTACAAAATCTCAGCAGTTCTGTGAGCAAATTATAGAAAACATTGTACTCAGCAGCCACCAAAGAAAGAAGATGACTTTAAAAAAAAAATAAATTTATTTATGGCTGTGTTGGGTCTTCGTTGCTGCATGTGGACTTTCTCTAGTTGAGGCAAGCGAGGGCTACTCTTTGTTGCAGAGCATGGGCTCTAGGCGCACAGGCTTCAGTAGTTGTGGCACGTGGGCTCAGTAGTTGTGGCTGGTGGGCTAGAGCACAGGCTCAGCAGTTGTGGCACATGGGCTTAGTTGCTTCACGGCATGTGGGATCTTCCCGGACCAGGGATCAAACTTGTGGCCCCTGCACTGGCAGGCAGATCCTTAACCACAGAGCCACCAAGGAAGTCCCAGAAGGTTCATTTGAGCACAAATGAATCTAACTTATTTGCCAGATTGTTAAAAATACATTATTCATTCAAAAATATTGGCCAAGTTAATCTGTTTAGCTTGGAATTCTTCAAAAGACTAAAACAGAAACAGCCAAATAACCTTATATATGAACAGACACTTAAAGAAAGTAAATAACCAAGTGAGTCACACAGTTTAGAAAATCAAAGACATTTTAATCCATTTTTAGAACTACTAATACAAAAGAGCATTAATTCCTTTGCATGGGAAAATCTGGCTTCTTACCCTCATTCCTGCTGACAAAGTCACCAAACATGATTTGACAATTCCAATGTAAAAGCACTTAACGCAAAATGGGGAAAGCAAGCAAGCAAGCAACTGTGGAAGGTCAAAAGAATGAAGGTTATTCTTGGACCAGATCCTTATAAATTCAGTCTGCCTAAAGAACCAGGGACATGCTCTATCTGACAATAAGCAAATGAGAGAGAGGCAGATGCACACTTCTGACTAGATCAACCTTCAAATGTAGCATGGTCTGACTTGACAATGAATTCCTCCACAATGCTGGAAATATGTGAAGAGGTGGCCTAGTATTCCTATACAGTCCTGGGAATAAGTTTATCCTTCTAAAAACTCTCTTAATGTGAGGTTGGTTAGCATGTTGTGTATGTATTGGCATTTTCCTTTCCAACCTTCCCCAATTAAGGAGTGAAATATAAAATAAGGTACATGGAAATCTGACATCACTGGTAAATCAGAACAGCTGACATTTTCTGAAAAAATGTTATAAAGAATAGCACTGATCCACAGCAAGAAACAATTTTTAAAATAATCATTTTGAGGTTATTTCAAGACACTAAGAAGTATTTGCCAAGTTTACTGTTAAACAAGTGAACAAATAACTGTGCAAACATTTTACTAAGCTATATGACAGGAGATGAAAAGTTGCAAGAAGGGACTGTTCTGCTTGATTCCTATTAATACCAAGAGGGTGACAATTTGATGAGGCAAAGTGAGCTTCCTGTTTGGTAACTGGAGAGCAATCATTCACCCACTCTACCTCTGTTCTAATCATAACAGAATAGAGGTAGAACTCCATCATCTCACTTCTTTACCTCGTATCAAATGGCAAAAGCAAAGTACTATGAATGAGTATCAAACCATGCTAATGAACTCAGAGCTGCAATTATCTCCTTTTTCCTTTACTGCACAAGCAATGTTATGGTCTGGTACCTATGACACCAAAGGACTTCTCTTAAGCACTGGATGTGTGATCCACAGATGCAGCTGTGGGCATTAGAAGACAAGACATGCATGGATCATAATGGCTTACAGAGGATGTCTTGGCAGTATGAAAAGCAGGGATGAAAAAGACTTGATAACATATATGCTCAGGGGTTGTCTCCTGAATAATAGACCTAGAGCAGAAAGCAGTTGATTGGAGGTCTTTACAGTAATGGGCCTGTCAGGAACTTGATCTATTTCAACATGAAAGCTGGAGCACAAATCAATAATGAGACAGCAAATCAAATCATTATCACACTAGAATACCATTCCTGTGAGCAGGTTAATTTTGTTCACTGGAGTGCCTGATAGCAGTAATGCTGAAGAAATTGCATTGGCAGGATTAACCTTGGGAAAAAGAGAAAAGAAACATGGTGGTATTGGTTTAAAGCGATTGAGGCAGTGGGTGATGTAAATAAATAAAATTTAAAAATCCAAAAACCTCAGAGAGAGAGGTTAAAACAGAGATACAAGCATACATAGTGCAGGAGAATTATGTGTAAGATGTACTATGACTCAGACAAATGTTCTTATTTTTTATGTCCATTCAGCCTAATGAATGTTAGCATTTCAGGAGGAATATGGTGTTAAAAGCTGGCTAAACTATCAATCTCTTTACTCATAATCAACATTTAAAAGATAGAAACAACAGTAAAAAGTCAGATATGAATGAGTCTGAAATGCTTTAATTAACCTATAAGGAAATAAAAAAATGTTTTCTATAAATCCCTCCCTTCTTTCTTTTAAAATCATGCTACAAACACAAACGGGTGACTTAGAAGAGCAAGAAATTCAACAATTTATAAGAAATTTGACACTCAAGGACTCTATAAATGAATAATTTACTCTTAAGCAAGGTTTTAAGCAAAACCTTCCAGGGACTAATTAAAGGTAAATTTTGTAAAGAAACATATAAATAGAGGATGTGTTTGCTGCTAGCAGTAAATGCAAGGAAGCTGTTCATTTAAGGAGCTGAGGTCTGAGTAAAATTTATTTAAAATAAGTTCCAATAAAAATATATTAAAAAGATACGAAATTATTTTTTCTTTCAGAAGGGCACTACCACAAGCCTCACAGACAGGATAACTGCAGTTCTCTGAGGTTGTTAGATAACCCTTGAATAGAGACAGGGTTCCAAAACCTTTCTGTTAATATGGTGAAGGAGCACCGTGGGCAGGCACAGGAGAATTTTTTTTTTTAATTTTTATTTAATTAATTAATTTATTTGGCTGTGTTGGGTCTTTGTTGCTGCACGTGGGCTTTCTCTAGTAGCAGTGAGTGGGCGCTACTCTTCGTTGTGGTGCGCAGGCTTCTCATTGCGGTGGCTTCTCTTGTGGAGCACGGGCTCTAGGCACGCGGGCTTCAGTAGTTGTGGCTTGCAGGCTCTAGAGCGCAGGCTCAGTAGTTGTGGCACACGGGCTCTAGAGCGCAGGCTCAGTAGTTGTGGCACATGGGCTCAGTTGCTCCGCGGCATGTGGGATCCTCCCGGACCAAGGCTCAAACCCATGTCCCCTGCATTGGCAGGTGGATTCTTAACCACTGTGCCACCACGGAAGTCCCCACAGGACAATTTTTCAGAGTCTGCCATGTGCTTCATGAGGTCCCACCAGATGATGGTGGGGTAAGACCATGTCAGATGGCAGCAGAGAATCCAAAAGGGATTTTGAGTTAAGGTTTCTTTATGAAATGCTTGGGATCATTCCACTGGGCCTTGAAGGAGAATCAACTATGGTGGAAAGGGATACCTCGAGGGTGAACATCTCTTGTGGGAGAAGAGGGTCTTTGCAAACCTAGGACTGGAAGACAAGGGTGAGTATGTGTGTGTTTGTTGGAGGGGGTGGGTGGGGCACGGGATCCTCCTCCTTGGGATTTGTAGTCTGCAGAAGGAAATCCCCAGAGGTACTTGCTCTCCAAATGCCACAAGATAGAGGACCTCAAATTACCAAATGTCACAGCGATACTGTTTAAGTTTTATCCTTTGCAAAACACCTTCACATTCCTTACCCAGAACCTCCACAAACCAATGAAGAAGCCAAAGCAGCGACAGCCTCCCTATTTTATATACATGAGAGCTGGAAGAGGGATGGGGAAGCATGAACTCTGGAGTCATTCACCCTAGGTTCAAATCATCGTTCTTAGTATTGTGACCAAGTGCAAGTTACTTAACTTCATTGAATTTTCATAGTATCTTAATATATCTCTTGCACTGTACAAGGGGCTAACCTAGAATTACTTCCAAATCATCCCTATTTTCTTGGTCTCATGATGAATAAAGGGGGCAAAATCTTATTTTTTATGTTTGTTAATTTGTAACTGTTCAGCCTCCTTGGTGTGTCTTGTACTGTACAATGCTAAATAGTACTGATCCTAGATTGGAGGACTGACAAACTAAAGACAAAAACCATCAGGAGACAATGCACATCATAGCTGCTACATGAATACTTGAATGTAAAATGGGTCATAGGTTGAAATCATGTAGAAGGTACCATAAAGGTCATAAGGTTTTAGAAACAAACAGTAAGGCCTGTTTCCCTTAAAAGAGAGCAACACTATACATAAGTGAAAACATGCACAAAGTATTTAAGATTGAAGAACAAGAACTTTGGAGTCAGGCAGTCCTGGGTATAAATCCCAGTTCTTTCACTTACTGATTTAAGTTATCTAAGCTCTCTGAATCTCAAGTTGTTTACTTTAAAATGGGGGTCCTAGTGACTACCTCAAAGTTGTATGGATTAAATCAGATAATATATATGAAGTATTTTTAGCATATTGTCTAGCATGTAATAGGTGTGCAATAAATAACATGTGGTTATGGAGATGGAGGAGGATGAAACCGTTCACCAGAGTAAACTTCTGAGTGCAATAACAACATGTTACTCACATATGTATCCCCTTAGATCCTTACAGGGAATGCTGATTAGAGAAGTACCATTATAAGGTAATTTGTACCATGCTCTGATATGATTAACTGCACCATTCCATTAATAAGTGGAGAAAGTGCTACATCCTTCTATTCCCTATATGTATGATTAAATTTTCATATAAACAAGGCCCTATTTAACTTTGTCATTTCCTGAAGGACATGACTTGTACAAACCAAGTGCATTTATCAAAATTAAAAGAGTCTTTTATTTCTCTGAGTAGAGAGCCATGCTTTTATTTTTCCTAAATTCCCCATCACTAGCTCAAGGCAAACTACCTGAATCTACTTATAACCTATATATTAAACAATCTGTCAAATTTTATTGAACATCTCCTGTGGGCTAGACCACAATACAGACAGGAAGAGAAGATCTGGTTTCTATCCTTAGCAGACGTAAATTTCTTAAATAAATTACTTCTTATTTAAAAAAAAACAAAAAAAACAAAAGACTCCGGGACTTCCCTAGTGGCACAGTGGTTAAGAATCTGCCTGCCAATGCAGGGGACACGGGTTTGATCCCTGGTCTGGGAAGATCCCACATGTCGCGGAGCAACTAAGCCCATGTGCCCAAATACTGAGCCTGCACTCTAGAGCCCACAAGCCAAGCTACGGAAGCCCATGCACCTAGAGCCCGTGCACTGCAATGAAGAGTAGCCCCCACTCGCCACAAGTAGAGAAAGCCTGCGCACAGCAACAAAAACCCAACACAGCCAAAAGTAAATTTTAAAAATATAAATAAATTTAAAAAAATCAGACTCCTTCCCAACTGACAATGTCCCAGTGTTTAGAGCTGACCCTGTGAGTCCAGCATATGGGGGAAATACATATAATAAGTTGGGCAGGAACAATGTTAATACCCACAATGGGAATATAATGCCTCGATTAATTCCAGGATGAGTTTCAGGACAGTGAATAAAGTTTCCCGGCAAATTTCTCCATTAGGAGGCTTTTTTCTATCATTAGATACTAAGTCAGATGCTCTGTCCTGACATTTTTATTTCGGGTGACAGTTTGAGAAAAAGAGTATTTTATTTCTCACAGAAGGCACTGAACATATAGAATAGCAGATACAAAAACAGGAAGAAAACTATTTTTAGAATAAACTAAACATACTTCATTCCCATGCAGAGAAAGAAGCTTCAGGTCAGATGGATTCAAGGAAGAAAATTACATTGGATTTTTGAGAGAACATAAATTAACCTAAAATGCTGAATAAGCAGTAAAGGAAAATCTACTTAGAGGCTGAAAAACACAGCATTGTAAAATCCTGGGGAACAGTTAACTTTTACTTTAAGCCTTTGCTTAAGTCACAGTAAGGATGACTATCACTTAAAGAGTCCCCTGAATAGAACATTTACTACAAATAATATGATTTGGAAGAGTTATAACCTATACTTCTTAGTCAGCCTCAGAGAAATGCCTGAATCTGTGACAACAGAGTGCTTTTAATACCTGTATGGATACAAAGAATCACACCTCTTTTCATTTAGAGACAACTCACATGAAAGACCCATTTCTGCATCCTCATATATAGTCAAGAATTAGAGCTGAAAATTTTAGAGCTAACAGAGACCGAAAAATCAGGATATGATTCAAAGTTCTTATAATTGATTTGGAATACATCCTAATATTTGAAAGGAATTATTTTAAGAGATAAAAATGAAGGTCAAGTTCTATGCAGAGTGAGTTCATTTCTCAATCAAAAGAAAGAGGAGATAAAGAATGGGAAGCGCACCTGAAATATACTCTAACTAAAATCAGGTAAACAGTTTAAAAACTAATAACCTCAACTAAAAAAATTTAAGTAAAACTGAAAAACATAACTTACAAAGTAGAAATCTCCCAGAGAAAATAATTGACACTGATTTTATGTATATTTTTCCACATATACATTATACACACACATATATATATACAGTATTATTGTTCTTTTATAAAAAATAGAACAATATATTTGCAACTTTTTTTTTCACTTAATTTATCTTGGACATTTATAAATGTCAGTATATTGACTCTGTCTTGTTACTTGTAATGGCTGCACAGCATTTTATTGTATGGCCCACTATTTCAAACAAGCATGAAATGAAGACTGCTGTTAAAGTATGTCTAAATTCCTAGAATGAGAATTGTTGAAACGAGAGGCATTCAGATACTTCCAATAAGCAACTAGTTTTTAATGTAATTTTTTGAAGGAAAAAATGGGTAATCATTTTACATAAAGTGCTTCATACTCACATGCAAAATTAATACGAAGAAATGAAAGGGAAAATGAAATCAATCCAGCAATAGAAGAAAAAAAAAAAAAAGAAACAACAAGAAAGCATGGTAACTAAAAAACAAAATATAATGGTAGAAATAAGTCAAAATATAAATGAAATGGCACAAATATCACATATATTTCTACTAAAAGATAATCAGACTGGATTAAAAGTAAATATGGCATGAATGTTAAATATAAAAGACATATCTATACAAAATGAAAAAAGAACATTGAAGGTAAAGGAATGGAAGACAGTATACCAAGCTAATAAAAACAAAAACAGAAAGCAGGCATGGCAGTAATATTAGACACAAATAATTCGTTTGTTATATTTCATGCATTGTAATGGGACCATGGTTATGATTTTAAAAAGTCCTTATGTCTTAGAGATACACACTGAAGTATTTACAGATTACATGATATGATGGATTTGCTTTAAATCTAGACGGGAGTGTGGGTGAGGTAGGCAGTGGAGGGGTATGAGTGAAATAAGATTGGCCATATGATGATATTGTTGAAGCTGAGTAATAGTATGGGCTTTATTATACTATTTTCTATATTTTTGTAGATGTTTGAAATTAAAAATAATTTTTAAAAAATAATTCAATTACAAAATAAATGACACAAGGAAAGATTCATTGTTAAAACATGGCAACATGGACAAAAACAAAGCTTTAAAATATATAAAGCAAAATGGATAAAAATGCAAGGAGAGATTGACAAATTCATAATCAGGAGAACATTTTACAATTTATCAGCAATCGAAAGTCAAGTAGGACAGAAATAGTAAAGATATTGATGATCTAATTATACAACTAGCAAGCTAAACACTTATTCACACTCACACATTCACAGGTATTTGCGCCTGACAGGCTACATAGTCTTTTCAAACACTTGATCATCCCCCAAATTGGCCACATATTAGGTTACTCTATATGCTCAAGTATTGTTTTTTGTTGACTTTTTTACAATTAGAACATATTCACATGATACCTGCATTCAATACAATCAAAAATATGTTTGAAAAAATGAAAAGACGCATTTGTACTTTACTCGGTTGTGGCAGGCCTTTTAAACATATTATTTTGTTTCATCTCACACAAAACAATGAGGCTGGTATGAAAACAGGAGGGAGGTTCAGCCACTGACCTCAGGCCACTGAGATGATGAGTGGCGGTCTGCACTTGCACTCAGTTCTGCTGGATGCCAGAGCCTGGTCACGTGCTTACTGCACTGCCTCACACAGTGCTTGACTAAGAAGATTCAAGATCACCAGAGCCTTACTTTCAACTTCTCCAAACAGAACATTTACAATTTTAATGACTAAAATTTAGATTTTGGTAGAAAATGGATACAGAAGAATATTCTTAAAAGGACCAAGTTTTTATTTGAGTGTGTCCTCCTGACACCTAATTTTACTAAAAAACCCCCACTCTTCTCTTAAGTCTTATCCACTTATTTAGAGGATTTTTTACAAGTATTGTGCATAATGGGGTTTTTGTTTGTTTGTTTTATTGTTTAACATGATACACCTGTTTAAACCCCTGGAGTTTGATTTTACCAGAGAACAGAGTTATTCCCCTACATCTCATGTTGGGAGTTAAATATGTTTAACAGGAGGGTTTTTTTCAGGCCACTAGTATTTATTTCTTCATACCACCAGATGTTGTCTCTATGACTTAGGGCAAGATGCACTGTCCTAAATACCCACCAGATTTGGGGCAGCACTTCACTCAGAGAGGCCGAGGACCACTTGAACAATTCTCTTTATGCAAATGCAAAGTACTTTACTCACCCAATTCGTATTTTCAGCATGCCACGGAATAACTCCGGGTTATTGGAGATGATCCAGCCAATATGGATGACCAGTTCTTGCTGAATGACCGCCTCCCTCTCATCATGGGTATTACACTTGTAATAGATGATGTTCTTAATCACTCTTGGAGACAAAGGATTAGAGATAACCTCTTCTTCATGTCCAAAGGCACCCAGAGTTACCTATAGGTGGCAGAATTTTATTGTAAAAATTTCCTAGCTACTAACAGATAAAAGAAAAAAATTCAAGGCTCAGGATGACTGGCAGGATGAAATTACTCTATGCAAGCTAGGGAATTAGGTAGAATAACCGTTCCTGCTATTTATTAAAATGGCTTTCAAAGCATGACTCCCACTGGAGTTCATGATGGTTCAGTCTGGTCTGAAATACAAGGGCAGGTGAGGGTCCTGGTTAGGAGAGTGGAGGTGAATGGATAAAATCAGGGAAGGAATATAAATAACTAATGAGATAAAATTATTCTGAATGACTTTAGTACTAGAAACCCCCCAGAGAAACCAGAATACATTGACTAGTTTTACTTTAGTGCACAGTCTATGTTTGAGAGTATATCCTTCACCTCTTTTACAGTTTCTCATGTGGAAGTGTTTACTCTTTAACAACACTGTAATCTTTTCAAAGGCAGGTGTAAGGACATAGAGTTGTAGTGTAGCCCCACTTTTCCTGGCGTAGTTCTAGGCACCCAGTGAGTGCTGAAATACTTGTTGATGTATCTCTGGCCTGTGGAGGGGAATAAACAAGACTGCCCACAAGCCTGCGAAATGAGAAAGCACAGAGGGAAATGGCAATGAAAATTCAAAGCCAAGAGTGCTGTTGAGCCTGGGCAAGAGATAAACACTCTGCTCCCCCTTTCTCCTCTCGCCTTAGCATTCTGCCTCCCAGAAAAGTCTGAAGCCCCTCCTTCCTCCTCATTACCCCTCTCCCACTCTCTTCCTTGTACAGTGCACGATTATAAGATGCAGGAAAAAGAAGAGGACATCAAAGGGCCCTGTGTTTTCTGAGATGAGGGGAGAAAGCAGAACAGGCGTCTTCTGCCCCAACTTTGTGATGGAGTGAAAACTGCGAACTGCTAGTTTATTGTAACACAACTGGTACCAACCAGTTAGTCCAAGTGCGATTACTTTTATTAAAATGTCATCTTGTAAAGAAGAAAGCAAACAGAAGGCACATCATTGCCTCTGGAAGCAATGATGACTAAAGCACTATTTCATTCCAGGGAGCTTGAGGTGATCTGAAAGTGCTCTGTAGAAACAATATTACTTCAGTTCTCAGGGTGGAATTTCATAAATAAGCAATTACAAACTTGGAATGCTCCATTCTCATTTCTTTTTTGTAAAAGTGTAAGATGCAGTGAAAGAATGGACTTCATACACCTGAAGCAGAGCTGTCAGCCTCCCAGGTACCCAGCTCTGTAAGTGACTATTTCCCTGGGAGATGTGCTGGTCTGGTGGGCAATGGTCCAGCCACAGCCTCAGGACAGGCTCCAAGGCCTCCAGGACTCTGCTCTGTGAACAGAATCTCAGAATCACAGGCTGTAATCCCCCTCTAGATAGTGTATAGAATGGACATGACCAACCCTAACCTACCCCTCCTCTCCAACTGTCAGGTGCCAGTGACCTCAGAGATCACCAAAACCTTCTCATACATCGTAGAATTAACTATATTCTCAGATATACTACAGGGGCCTAAAATCCAAGGAAAAATAGCTTCCCAAAGCCTGTTTACTTTCTTTAAGGGGTGGCTCAGTCCAAGGCAGCAATACAGGACTCTGTGGCTGGATTTGAGGATTGCAGTGAGGAAAAGAACCCCATAAGTTACTACCTGTGTCTTGGTCTTTTTAGCTGACAAATGAGGATGAAAATTCTACCTCTTAATAATTTGGAGAAAATAACATATGTGAAAAGTGATTTAAATTTTTCTCAGGAGTTTTTTTTATTAGTACAATAATTTTTTCATTGTTATTAAATATTACAGAATAAAATATTCTTTCAACTTTTCAAAAGCTAGATGTCAAGATGAAATCATTTCAGTTTTAATGAGTTAAGAGCCCTGAGATATGAACAATGGGTTGATTCCATCAAAGAAGGTTAAAGTTTTTTGTATTATTATATCCCTAGGTTAACTATCAGGAAGACATGACAAAGCACACATACTCCC
This sequence comes from Phocoena phocoena, assembly GCF_963924675.1. Lineage (NCBI taxonomy): Eukaryota > Metazoa > Chordata > Mammalia > Artiodactyla > Phocoenidae > Phocoena > Phocoena phocoena. Next base: position 23,617,552 of record NC_089238.1, on the reverse strand, counting down.
AAAGAAGAGATAGAAAGCAAGCAGGTTTTCATTCCAATCAAATGATTATTCAGCCAGGTAATTAGAGCTTATAGAAAATAAAACAAAAAATGAGCAGCCATATTCCACTCCACATAGCCACATGCACAGGCTCAATTCAACCCACATTCACCAAGTGCCTCTCCAAGGCCATGTTGGGCACACTGGGATAGGTGCTGGACAAGACATGGACCATGACCTCTGGGGGTTCACGGCCTACCCTGGGGTGAGAGACACACATTTAAATGAACTGGGATCCAGGGCAGGTTGTGAGGAGTGTCACAGGCCTACTGTGAGAACCGAGAAAGGGACTGCTAACTGGAGATGGCTCTGTGAGGAGAAGATGACAAGAGCTGGCCTTGGTGGGAGGGGAGGAGCTGGAAGGAGAGGTGGTCCAGAGGGTTAAGGGTCTGGGGAGTCAATGAATTTCTAAGGGGGAGAAGAATCTTAAGTGGAGGAGAAGGGAAAATGCGCCCTTCACTGCTCCCTGTCTTTGTTCTACTTATCCTAAGTCTGTCTGGAGTGCTTTAGTAGGTATCATACCATTTTCTTTGTCAGTATCTTCACTGATCTCAAGTTAACACAGAAGTTGAAAATTAAAGCTCTGAGGTGCAGCACAAACACTTAGTATCTGTGCATCTTTAAGACTAGATTTTGCTTGGGGAAGGAGCCTTTTGTAGAAATGCCTGAGCCGTGATTGTGAGAGACCTATGACACTGAGGCTTGCCAGATTTAAAAGCCAGGGTCCTGCCCAGAAACCTTTGTGACTGTGACGAAGAGTCTGAAAATCAGATACTTACCTGTTTGCCCTGCACTAAAACGTTAGTAATGGATGGGGCCAGGCTGTCCACTAGTTTACTTAAAAGACTTGCTGTATGGCGCACCACCGACCTGGGGGTGAAGAAGAGAGCAGGCCAGAGGTTGACAAATCTAAATGATGAATGAGTGGGGCCCCTGAATGGGGAGACTTAAAAATATACACAATTAGGTCCTCATGTAATAATATGGAGGAAACACTGACCCCAAGACACTGGACCTAACAGCTGAAATCTCCCAGACTGTAGGACCAACCAGAATTAGGGAGGGATAACCTCATCCTCACCTCTGCCACCAGCATTATTTGTGCCATTAACAATTTAAAAAGAAAGAAAAGGGAGCCTAACTATCCCTTTGGCAGGGAGTGGCATAGGAGGAAGAATTGATTATTCTGATTTTGCATTAAAAACTTCATTATTAAGACTGTCACTGGTACATGCCCTCTATTCCTATAACCCGCTTTAAATCAAGTTTCTTTCAGTGCCTACATAACCAAATCCCTGGATCAGGGGACTCACTTAGTACTCAATTTTAGGAAGTGATACAATGAAATACCAGTATTTTTTTTCTTGCCAGAATGTTGGAGGAAGGAATTCACACTGCTATTTTTACATTTCTGAAAAAGTCTTAGACTGTAAGGAGAACAGATTTTTAAGCACAGCACCTGCAATACATAAGACATTTTTGCCCCCTCAAAAGTAAAAATTCATGTGGGACTTTTAGATGGAGAAAATAAAATAAAAATGTAGGTTTAAAACTGTTTTCTTGTATTTCAGGATATCTATGGGAGCTGACCTATAAAAAACACTTACATTGCTTAATCTCAACATAGATGAACTAGTAGAAAATTAAGTCATATCAGATAAAGTTAGTGAAACAAACACTTCGTACTTTTAGAGAAGCTTTCACCCACACACTGTAAGACCAAAAGACATATTTAACCCTCAGAACGCAAATAAGCCCACACATTTCAAGCAGCTTGAGTTTCCACATTCTGTGCATGTTACCTGTTTCCCATGTACCAGAAAAGTAGTAATGTGTGGGGCTATAGAGGAAGGAAATTTCTGGGTAAATGCAGCCCCGTAGCGTACCGCCAACCTGGGTATGTCAGTGGAAAGCCATAAAAGGGAAAATACAGTAAATAAAACTTCCAGGAGTTTGTTCTTTTAAACATAACAGTCAGGACTCTAAATGTTTGCTAATGATTGATCTAAAATATAAGTATTAAACATAAAGCAAATACAGGTTTGCTTAACCGAAGATAAGATTATAGACCACATTTGAAATTTACTGACTAAAAAGCAACATCTATTGGTTTGCACGCATTACTGTGCTGAGAATTTACAGTGAAAATCTGAGACTTAACCACAGGACTATTACATAATTTCTTCTGGGTTGGAATGTTATATTTATTATAAATCATAGAGTTGAAATACTGCTAAGAGACTGTTTTGTCTAATCCCCTTATTTTAGAGATTAGAAAACAGGTTCATTAAGGTTAAGGGAGTTTCTTATGACACTGCTTGAAACTTTTTTTTCAAAATTAGATAATAATGGGTTATTAAAAAAATATATATATTTATATACTCTTAATTTCAAAATGTTAGATTTTGCTAGTAAAACTGTTACAATTGCTTCAAAAATGAAGATGGCATGCATTTAGACATACCCACCCCATTGTGAAATTAAACAACCTTATCTCAACTTACCTAATTTTTCTTCAGTCTCTGGGAAGAGACTACCTCTGCAGAACGTATCAGTTACTTGTTATGAAGCAACTACAATCATTGGGATTCATTCAACTTAAGTCATGAGAGAACTATTTCCTAAGTATATTATTTTTTGCCTGTGATTAAATGAAACACTGGTCTCTTCATGACCTTCTATAACAGAACAAGTTTCCCAAATACAAATTAGAACCTAAGCATCTTTCTGGGACAGAGGCGGTGCAGGGTAGGAAAGAGTAATTGGAACATCATTCCAGTGCATCCTCTCCAGGTTCTATTCCTAAGGGTGTCTTTACTCCCAGACATGTTTTTAACAACTTGGGAGAGCCATGATAAAATGCAATGTAGGCAGATCCTTAGAAAGTAGGCTGAGTCACAGTGCTGTAACCTTGGAGTTTAAAAGTAAAAATTAGGATGAATAACCACCTTTAAGACTGGTCCATTATCTTTAGGATACTGAATATGAAAACATAAAAATAAAACATAAGGACAAGGACGCTAATACGAACCAACATTTTTTGCTGCCAGCTCTTCTATAGACTCTCTCAATGTGATCAGAAACAGTACCTAGACATCAGATAATAGAGTCTTTGTTGAAAAATGCTTTTAATTAAATGCATAACATTTATTCCCCTTAAAAAAAAACACTCTTGAATTTTCATTTTGTTCCATTAGAGTTAATACATCCATCCATTAATGTTCTGAACTACCTGACATACTTAAATATGTAACCCAAATATATAGTGTGAATGTCTCCAACCCTTGTTACTACTTAGTTTGAGAATATGATTTGGAATAAGTACTTTATTTCTTGCAATTCATTGTTTTCTTAATACACAATCTATGTTTTTAATAAATAAAAATAAGTTATTTTAATTTACTATAGAAAATAAAAAACAGAATATAGCAAATTGAACAAATACTATAGACTGACTATACATAATTCTTCATTTATTTGTTCAAAAAAACTTTATGGTGATTCTGTTATATGCATGATCATATACCAGTGCTCAAAAAATACCACTGGGTTTCATTCTTTGGGAGCAATTTACATGTGGTCTGGCCTCATGACTGGTTTGTCAGTAAATTAACCACGTGACAGGACAGAGCACAAAAAAGGGTAAACAAGGGTAAAGGACATGATCTTTATCATTTTACCCTGAACTTATTTTTATAACAAATTGGATAAAATTATATTCAGATTCTGTAGATGCTTATGATTTTCAATACATAAGGTTTCACAGATTTAAAACATTTAAAGTCTTTTAAATATCTAAGTAACAGATGAATATTATTCTGAAGTTTATAAAAATGGTTTAAAAAAAATTCTCTCAACATTTTCATTATAAACTATTTTATATAAATTTTGTTTCATTTTAAAGCACTACTAAAATAACCATTCTGAATTCTAGGTTCCTAATGAAATGTCTGCTTTTTAATTATCCTATTGTTTTAAAGTATAAATTTTGATGTCCTCAATATAACTAGGATCCTGTTTACACTTTGAGTTTCAAGATTAATTAGAAACATGAAGGATTCTGTTTGAAATTTGCTTAAAGTTCTTCTGCCTTAATATTAAGTTAAAAAATTAAGACTATTCAATTCACTGTATAATACTCAAGCCAGTTATCTCTTAGCTACAATAATGCAAAAACTAAGTAGACCTTATTTGAATAAACAATTATGTTTAGTTCACTACCAGAACTATAAGTTTTATTAATTACATTGCTGTTTAGAATATTGACTCAATTTCTAAATCTAACTAAACAATATGCATCTCTGGACAGAGAACTTTCAGATGAGCTAAAAACTTTGAGTAGCTAGACATTAAATACTTGAAATGTATCCTACATTATTCTGTATTATAAAATGCTGGAAGTAGACCATGATGTAGAATTCAAAGATTCCTTAGAGTAGTGACTCAACATACAAGTGTAGATTTCAGGGATAATTGGGTTTCATCCTTAATGCAGAGTGGACATGAACACGATTAGAATGATTTATTTTTGTAAACAGTCTTGAGAGTGCAATTCTACTAAATGCCGTGTTCCATTTCAAATGGCTGCTGCAGACCATGAAGGAGCTAATTTTTATAGCTATAATGACTGAATATTGTTCTTGAAAACATACAGAAAATAAAACTGGAAACAGAAACTGTCGATAAACAACTATGGAGTTATCAGAGGTTAACAGTCACAGGCAGAATCCAGGTTCCAACACCATTCAGACAATCAGAGAAGGGGGTATGAATTTTCCTTTTAAAAGTGTTTTTTTAAAAAAGGTTTAACAGAGGAGAAAATAATTTGTAACATTTTAGTGGATATTCATTATGCATATTTGATATAAGTTCAAAAATAGAGAGGTCTTTTTATTTAAAAATGTTCTCTTAGACATGTACTCTTACCTTCCTTTGTGATGAAGTTGGGCCCTTCTCTTTTCAGCAGTATACCCAGCAGGATGGCTTGGCTAGCCAGACAACTACAGTCCTGAAAATATAAATCACTATGAGTAACTGTAATGAAATGGGTACAAAAATTACCACAGGGGGTAACTAATCATGAAACCACACGATGCAAAGAGGAAATATTCTGCTATGCAATTGAGAAAAGATAAAATGTCACTGCTATACTACCGAACGTAAGATGACATTATACAACTATTTATTTCAGCTATCCTGGAAACAGTGGGTAGCTTCCTGGGGTAGTAGGATTTAATAATCAAATTTTCCAGGAAACAAGATAAGTAATGAATAGAAAATATGTTGTCTACAAGCATTAACACTGATTCTGCCACTCTTTGAGAGATTCGGCCAAGTCATTTAATCACTCCCTTTTTGACTTTACTTGTTCATAAATGGGAGACCATGTTGCTGTCAACCCAATGTGGAGAGAAGGATGAAAGGAGGGGATGTATGTAGACCACTTATTATATGCATTATGTTTTATGCCTACTATATCATATTCATGCTTATGTCGATCCATAGATAATATCGATCAATCACAAGAACTGGTATCTGACAGGTTATATATTTAGCCTACATGCTCAAATTTGTATGGTCTAATAAAATGTCACTGTGTTTATAGCTCTACCATTAGAATTTCATTTCCTTTGATACGTACTATACCTTATACCCCCACCCCTCCTCCTTTAAAATGAAAATAACCTTAAGGAAGGTATAATACTAGGTTGCTAACATAATATTCATATGGATGTAGTTATAGGATTGCTTTCCTCGGTAACTGGAGAGACTCAAAGCAAGCATTAGACCTAAAAACTGAGACAGGAGAGAAGACCTGGGTTGGGAAAAGGCGACAAAGGGCACTGAAAGAGAAATCTGGAGATCCCAAAGGAAACTATACTTCTTTAATGGGTTACTCAAGACAACACACTCCTTAAGCATCTTTAAGACATCCACACTAATATCAGACCATGAGAACTACCTCTCATTACTGCCTCAGGTACAGACAGGCATCTACCTCCAGTTTAACTACAACCTTCTCTGGGAGGACAAGAAGAAATATCGTTTGCCCCTGGGAGTTCCTGCTCTGCCAACCTCACTCAGGGCCATGTGGGAATTGCATCTTCCTCACATTCAGTTTTTGAAGAATTTCATGGGTGGGTTTGTTTTTCCATTCAGTAATGGTGACATCTGGCTGCTGTTCTTCTTCAGGAGCATTGGAGGTACTGCTTTGTCGTTTGACTTTTGAATGTTTGGGAACTTCTAGTTCTTCAAAACTCTTAAATTCTGGAAGCCTAGAATTTAAAAGAAAAAGTTTCAGATTCCCTGCATTCCTAATGTAATCTCAAGAAACACAATAATCTAAAAGAACTTACTCTTCTGTGTCACTGATTCGTAAGAAGTCAAGTTGTTCTACCACAGCTCCAGATATTAGTGTCTGAAACGTGATTAAGAGTCACAGCTCTTAAATTCATCAAGCCACAACCTTATGATCTATGTACATACTTTTCTGTAAATACATAATACTTTTTAAAAAGTTTACTTAAAAAATATACATGACGTTGGGCTTCCCTGGTGGCGCAGTGGTTGAGAGTCCACCTGCCGATGCAGCGGACATGGGTTCGTGCCCCGGTCTGGGAAGATCCCACATGCCGTGGAGCAGCTGGGCCCCTGGGCCATGGCCGCTGAGCCTGCGTGTCTGCAGCCTGTACTCCGCAGCAGGAGAGGCCACAACAGTGAGAGGCCCGCGTACCGCAAAAAAAAAAACCAAAAACAACCCCCATGATTTTTAAGTAACTTCTTAAATGAACATTCTACAATCAGACAGATTTTCACATACAACAAATCCCCCTGAAATAGAACATACACATCAAGCTACAAGCTCATGAGTCATAATAAATAGCAGAATCAACATGAGATGAATTGTTTTTTCTTTCCATCCTCTTATTTATTTTTAAGCTCAATTAAATTTCAGTATTTATTAAAATGTTAGAAAATAAAATTTTGAAATAAAAAAACATGAAATACCAATGTTGTCTTCAGAAAAGATAATTACGCTTTGGAATTTGCTACAGTAATATATTTCAGGGCTATCCAATGATGAGATGCTGCCAACTCTCCATTTTTCAGGATCATGAAGGTGTTGATTATCTACATTCTGGAAACCAATATTTGGTCATTTTATATTCCATTAGTTCCTGATTATAGCTTGAACAAACTAAATGAGGCCAAACTTGAACACAGTTGTTGTCTGTCAGTGGTTCATGGTGAATGTATAAATGAATGATAACCCACAATGATTCTTAGCACTATGTGTCACTTCTAATTATCTGATGAACTGTCAAATAAAAGTGAGAAATGTACTGCCCAGAAAATAAGCCATAAATTATTATTTAAAAATAAGTTAATTTTTCAGTCTTAATATATTCTCTATTTTCTCACTGTTCATTTCAAATGTGAAGCAATGGAAGTCTATAGAGTGATATTTCCTAGGATGCAGGATTACACCTACACATACTGCTCTCTAGTTAACTAGTCTGTTAGACAGATATTTACTGGACACTGATATATGCCAAGTACTATGCTAGGTATTGAGGAAATAGCATGAACAAAATTAAGTAGACAATGAACAAATAAAAACCTAAGTATGCAGAAAATATGAACAGACCAATCACAAGCACTGAAATTGAAACAGTGATTAAAAATCTTCCAACAGGGCTTCCATGGTGGCACAGTGGCTGAGAGTCCGCCTGCTGATGCAGCAGACGCGGGTTCATGCCCCAGTCTGGGAGGATCCCACATGCCACGGAACGGCTGGGCCCGTGAGCCATGGCTGCTGGGCCTGAGAGTCCGGAGCCTGTGCTCCACAATGGGAGACGCCGCAACGGTGAGAAGCCAGCGTACCCCAAAAAAAAAAAAAAAAAATCTTCAAACAAACAAAAGCCCAGGACCAGATGGCTTCATAGGCAAATTCTATCAAACATTTAGAGAAGAGCTAACACCTTTCCTTCTCAAACTCTTCCAAAATATAGCAGAGGGAGGAACACTCCCAAACTCATTCAATGAGGCCACCATCACCCTGATACCAAAACCAAACAAAGATGTCACAAAGAAAGAAAACTATAGGCCAACATCACTGATGAACATAGACGCAAAAATCCTCAACAAAATACTAGCAAACAGAACCCCAAAGCACATTAAAAGGATCATACACCGTGATCAAGTGGTGTTTATCCCAGGAATGCAAGGATTATTCACTATATGGAAATCAATCAATGTGATACACCTTATTAAAAAATTGAAGGAGAAAAACCATATGATCATCGCAATAGATGCAGAGAAAGCTTCTGACAAAATTCAACACCCATTTATGACAAAAACCCTCCAGAGAGTAGGCACAGAGAGAACTTTCCTCAACATAACAAAGGTCATATATGACAAACCCACAGCCAACATCATCCTCAATGGTGAAAAACTGAAACCATTTCCTCTAAGATCAGGAACAAGACAAGGTTACAACCCTCACCACTACTATTCAACATAGTTTTTAAAGTTTTAGCCACAGCAATCAGAGAAGAAAAATAAATAAAAGGAATCGAAATCAGAAAAGAAGAAGTAAAGCTGTCACTATTTGCAGATGACATGATACTATACATACAGAATCCTAAAGATGCTACCAGAAAACTACTAGAGCTAATCAATGAATTTGGTAAAGTATCAGGATACAAAACTAATGCACAGAAATATCTAGCATTCCTATACATTAATGATGAAAACTCTGAAACTGAAATTAAGAAAACACTCCCATTTACCACTGCAAAAAACAGAATAAATTATCTAGGAATAAACCTACTTAAGGAGGCAAAAGACCTGTATGTAGAAAGTTATAAGACACTGATGAAAGAAATTAAAGATGATACAAATAGATGGAGAGATATACCATGTTCTTGGATTGGAAGAATCAACACTGTGAAAATGACTAGACTACCCAAAGCCATCTATAGATTCAATGCAATCCCTATCAAACTACCACTGGCATTTTTCACAGAACTAGGAAAAAAATTTCACAATTTGTATGGAAACACAAAAGGCCCCAAATAGCCAAAGTAAACTTGAGAAAGAAAAACGGAGCTGGAGGAATCAGGTTGCCTGACTTCAGACTATACTACAAAGCTACAGTAATCAAGACAGTATGGTACTGGCACAAAAACAGAAATATAGATCAATGCAACAGGATAGAAAGCCCAGAGATAAACCAATGCACATATGGTCACCTTATCTTTGATAAAGGAGGCAGGAATATATAATGGAGAAAAGACAGCCTCTTCAATAAGTAGTGCTAGGAACACTGGACAGCTACATGTAAAAGTATGAGATTAGAACACTCCCTAACACCATACACAAAAATAAGCTCAAAATGGAATAAAGACCTAAATGTAAGGCCAGACACTACCAAACTCTTAGAGGAAAACATAGGCAGAACACTCTATGACATAAATCACAGCAAGATCCTTTTTGACCCACCTCCTAGAGAAATGGAAATAAAAAGAAAAATAAACAAATGGGACCTAATGAAACTTCAAAGCTTTTGCACAGCAAAGGAAACCATAAACAAGAAGAAAAGACACCCCTCAGAATGGGAGAAAATATTTGCAAATGAAGCAACTGACAAAGGATTAGTCTCCTAAATTTACAAGCAGCTCAATATTGAAAAAACAAACAACCCAATCCAAAAATGGGCAGAAGACCTAAATAGACATTTCTTCAAAGAAGATATACAGATTGCCAACAAACACATGAAAGAATGCTCAACATCATTAATCATTAGAGAAATGCAAATCAAAACCACAATGAGATATCATCTCACACCAGTCAGAATGGCCATCATCAAAAAATCTACAAACAATAAATGCTGGAGAGGGTGTGGAGAAAAGGGAACCCTCTTGCACTGTTGGTGGGAATGTAAATTGATACAGCCACTATAGCGAACAGTATGGAGGTTCCTTAAAAAACTAAAAACAGAACTACCGTATGACCCAGCAATCCCACTACTGGGCATATACCCTGAGAAAACCATAATTCAAAAGGAGTCATGTACCAAAATCTTCATTGCAGTTCTATTTACAATAGCCAGGACATGGAAGCAACCTAAGTGTCCATCAACAGATGAATGGATAAAGAAGATGTGGCACATATATACAATGGAATATTACTCAGTCATAAAAAGAAATGAAATTGAGTTATTTGTAGTGAGGCGGATGGACCTAGAGTCTGGCATACAGAGTGAAGTAAGTCAGAAAGAGAAAAACAAATACTATATGCTAACACATTTATCTGGAATCTAAAATAAAAAAAGGTCACGAAGAACCTAGGGGCAAGATGGGAATAAAGACAGAGACCTACTAGAGAATGGACTTGAGGATACAGGGAGTGGGAAGGGTAAGCCGGGACAAAGTGAGAAAGTGGCATGAACATATATACACTACTAAATGTAAAATAGCTAGCTAGTGGGAAGCAGCCGCATAGCACAGGGAGATCAGCTCAGTGCTTTGTGACCACCTAGAGGGGTGGAATAGGGAGGGTAGGAGGGAGGGAGATGCAAGAGGGAAGAGATATGGGGACATATGTATATGTATAACTGATTCACTTTGTTATAAAGCAGAAACTAACACACCATTGTAAAGCAATTATACTCTAATAAAGATGTTTAAAAAGAACAAAAAACAAATAAAAAACCCTAAGTATGCTATGTCAGATGATAACTGCAAAGTTGAAATGAGAAAGGCAGGGGATGGGGAATGCTGGGGCAGACAAGTAGGAAGAGGCAGGTTTGCCATTTTATGGGTTATTAGAAAAGACTTCTCTAATAGGGTGACATGTAAGTAGAGACTGAAGGAAGCATTGCAGTCAACAATATGGATCTGAGGATAGAGTGAACAGCAAGTGTAAAGGTCCTGAGGCAGGAGCATGCTGGGTATGTTTTAGGAGTAGTAAGGAGGACAGTGTGGCTGAGTAGAGTAGATAGGGGAGAATGGTAGGAGATGAGGTCAGAGAAGAAGGTCCAGACCATGGGCATCACTATTGGAAGAACTCTGGTTTTCACTTAGTGTGAGAGAGGGGGTCATTAGAGGCTTACGATATGTGACATAATCTAACTGCCCTATGACCAGGTAGAGTAGGAAGAAGCTAATAATTGTGTTATGGCCAATAGGAATTTAGGAGACTACTATAAAAATCTAGGTGACAGATGATGCAGCTTGGACCATGATGTTAGTGCTAGAGTTGAAGGGAAGTGGTTAGATTCTGAATGTAATCTGAGGGTAGAGAAAATTGGATTTGGTAATGGATTGTAATGTGGGCTATGAAAAAAAAGTCAAGAATTTTTAACTCTCAAAGCTGATAGCCAACACTGAAAACGTAAGAAAAATAATTTTGATTTAATATTTTCTATTTTTATTACCCTACCCACCTTAATTCAGCTCATAAAGTAAATGTTTAATCTGAACTAACAGACAAGTTCTAGATTCCATTCCATTAATAAGCTTTAGAGCTTTCAATCTGAAAAATTCAGTTGGTTGCACAGAGTCCTCAATTAGTTTTTTTTTTAATTGAAGTATAGTTGATGTACAATATTATATAAGTTACAGGTATACAGTATAGTGAGTCACAATTTTTAAAGGTTTTACTCCATGTATAGGTATTATAAAATATTGGCTGAATTAGTTTTATAAAAAATATTGTAATTAATTTGCTATGCATTAATACCTCAGTTCTGATGGTAATTAAACAACTTAATATTGATATGTATGTGTCAAATGCAATACAGTATTCAAAAAGGTATCCTGCTCAGTGATATTCAAATATATCCCAACAGGCCTTTTCCAACTGAACATACCACCCAAGAATGTACTCCACCCCATTATTCTGGCCCCCTATCTGGCTTTATATTTGGTTCTGCTCCCCTACTAGAATAAGTCTCATGAGATCAGGGACCTTGTATATTTTTTTCACTATTATATCTCTGCTGCCTAGAGAGGGTACTCGGTAAATATTTGTTGAATCAATGAACCAATATCTACATACTTCTTACAGAGAGAAGAGTAGTGAGCAGAGTACTCTGGGAATGCAGAGATGAGTAAAGCCTGGTCTGATAGAGTTTTCAATCGACACAGAGAAGCAGACACAAGAAACTAGCCATACCTAAAATAAGAGCTACAGCAAAGCTCAAGGAAAATGCCACAGAAACACACTGGAAGGAGAAATTAATTCCAGTCTTGGAGACTTCGCTAAAGAGGTGACATTGACCTAAGGTATAAAATTAAAGTATGACTTAGAAGGAAAAAAAGAAAAAGGCAATTCTAGAATACAGTAACAGCATGAGCAGGAAAAAAAAATCAATTTCATTAAAGATTTTGAAATTACTCAGTATACTTGAGGAGTAGAAAGCAGGGCTGGGAATGAACTGCATGAAGACATGTCCTGGGTGATGCAGCTAGGAAGTGATGCTGAGGCCCAATGATGAGAGATTGTGGACCACAAGCTAAGGACATTTGGAAGGGCCTGAAATAAAATCCCAGAGAAGTTACATAGGTGCCATTTTTATTTACTATATTAAAGAGAAGACAAAGGCTGGTATGGGGGTATGAGGGGTTGTTTAATGGGTATAGAGTTTCAGTTTTACAAGATGGAAAGAGGCTTATTCTCTGGTTAAGACTCTCTATTCAAGGGTATATATAGGGCACAGCAGAGAGCAGAAGATAAAAAGATTAAACAATGGGAGAGAGAGGGAAGGTGGTGGAGGAGTAAGATGTGGAGATCACCCTCCTCCCCACAGATACATCAGAAATACATCTACACGCGGAACAGCTCCTACAGAACACCTACTGAACGCTGGAAGAAGACCTCAGATCTCCCCAAAGGCAAGAAACTCCCCACGTACCTGGGTAGGGCAAAAGAAAAAAAAGAAAAAGCAGAGACAAAAGAATAGGAATGGCACCTGCATCAGTGGGAGAGAACTGTGAAGGACGAAAGGTTTCCACACACTAGGAAGCCCCTTCGCGGGCGGAGACTGTGGGAGGCGGAAGGGGGAGCTTCGCAGCCGCAGAGGAGAGCACAGCAACAGGGGTGCGGAGGGCAAAGCGGCGAGATTCCCGCACAGAGGATCGGCGCTAACCGGCACTCATCAGCCCAAGAGGCTTGTCGGCTCACCCGCCGGGGCAGGCGGGGCTGGGAGCTGAGGCTCGGGCTTTGGTCAGAGCACAGGGAGAGGACTGAGGCTGGCAGCGTGAACACAGCCTGAAGGGGGTTAGTGCACCAGGCTAGCCAGGAGGTAGTCCGGGGAAAAGTCTGGACATGCCGAAAAGGCAAGAGACTTTTTCGTCCCTCTTTGTTTCCGGGTGTGCGAGGAAAGGGTTGCTTAAAGGAGTTCCAGAGACGGGCGCGAGGCGCGTCTATCAGCACGGACACCAGAGACGGGCATGAGATGCTAAGGCTGCTGCTGCCGCCACCAAGAAGCCTGTGTGCGAGCACAGATCACTATCCACACACCCCCCTTCTGGGAGCCTGTGCAGCCCGCCACTGCCAGGGTCCTGAGATCTAGGGACAACTTCCCCGGGAGAACGCACGGCGCGCCTCACGCTGGTGCAATGTCACGCTGGCCTCTGCCGCTGCAGGCTCGCCCCGCACTCTGTACCCCTCCCTCCCCACGGTCCGAGTGAGCCAGAGCCCCAATATCAGCGGCTTCTTTAACCCCGTCCTGTCTGAGCGAAGAACAGACGCCCTCCGGGACCTACAAGCAGAGGCGGGGCCAAATCCAAAGCTGAGCCCCCTGGGAGCTGTGAGAACAAAGAAGAGAAAGGGAAATCTCTCCCAGCAGCCTCAGGAGCAGTGGATTAAATCTCCACAATCAACTTGATGTACCTGCATCTGTGGAATATCTGAATAGACAACGAATCATCCCAAATTGAGAAGGTGGACTTTGAGAGCAAGATTTATTATTTTTTCCCCTTTTCCTCTTTTTGTGAGTGTGTATGTGTATGCTTCTGTGTGAGATTTTGTCTGTATAGTTTTGCTTTCACCATTTGTCCTAGGGTTCTATCGATCGGTTTAAAAAATTTTTTTTTCTTAAAATTTATATTTTATTTTAATAACTTTATTTTATCTTACTTTATTTTATTTTCTTTTATCCTCTTTCTACTTTTTCTCCTTTTTATCCTGAGCCGTGTGGATGAAAGGCTCTTGGTGCTGCAGCCAGGAGCCAGGAGTCAGTGCTGAGCCTCTGAGGTGGGAGAGCCAACTTCAGGACACTGGTCCACAAGAGACCTCCCAGCTCCATGTAATATCAAATGGCAAAAATCTCCCAGAGATCTCCAACTCAACACCAAAACCCAGCTTTACTCAACGACCAGCAAGCTACAGTGCTGGACACCCTATGCCAAACAACTAGCAAAACAGGAACACAATCCTACCCAGTAGCACAGAGTCTGCCTAAAATCATAATAAGTCCACAGACACCCCAAAACACACCACCAGACGTGGACCTGCCCACTAGAGAGAAAAGATCCAACCTTATCCACCAGAACACAGGCACTAGTCCCCTCCACCAGGAAGGCTACACAACCCACTGAACCAACCTTAGCCACTGGGGACAGACACCAGAAATAATGGGAACTATGAACCTGCAGCCTGCAAAAAGGAGACCCCAAACACAGTAAGATAAGCAAAATGAGAAGACAGAGAAACACACAGCATATGAAGGAACAAGATAAAAACCCACCAGACCTAACAAATCAAGAGGAAAAAGGCAGTCTACCTGAAAAAGAATTGAGAATAATGATGGTAAAGGTGATCTAAAATATTGGAAATAGAATAGAAAAAATGCAAGAAACATTTAACAAGGACCTAGAAGAACTAAAGGGGAAACAAGCAATGATGAACAACACAATAAATGAAATTAAAAATACTGTAGAAGGGATCAATATTAGAATAACTGAGGCAGAAGAACGGACAAATGACCTGGAAGATAAAAGAGTGGAAT
Source organism: Phocoena phocoena (assembly GCF_963924675.1). Taxonomy (NCBI): domain Eukaryota; kingdom Metazoa; phylum Chordata; class Mammalia; order Artiodactyla; family Phocoenidae; genus Phocoena; species Phocoena phocoena. Next base: position 23,602,497 of record NC_089238.1, on the reverse strand, counting down.
AACTACTGCAGACCAGAATAAAGAAAAAAGAATGAAAAGTACTGAGGACAGTCTCAGAGACCACTGGGACAACATTAAACACACCAACATTCAACTTATAGGGGTTCCAGAAGAAGAAGAGAAAAAGAAAGGGACTGAGAAAATATTTGAAGAGATTATAGTGGAAAACTTCCCTAATATGGGAAAGGAAAAAGTTAATCAAGTCCAGGAAACACAGAGAGTCCCATACAGGATAAATCCAAGGAGAAACATGCCAAGACACATATTAATCAAACTGTCAAAAATTAAATATAAAGAAAACATAATAAAAGCAGCAAGGGAAAAACAACAAATAACACACAAAGGAATCCCCATAAGGTTAACAGCTGATCTTTCAGCAGAAACTCTGCAAGCCAGAAAGGAGTGGCAGGACATATTTAAAGTGATGAAGGAGAAAAACCTACAACCAAGATTACTCTACCCAGCAAGGATCTCATCCAGATTTGATGGAGAAATTAAAACCTTTACAGACAAGCAAAAGCTGAGAGAGCTCAGCATCACCAAACCAGCTTTACAACAAATGCTAAAGGATCTTCTCTAGGCAAGAAAAACAAGAGAAGGAAAAGACCTATAATAACAAACCCAAAACAATTAAGAAAATGAGAATTGAAACATATACATCGATAATTACCTTAAATGTAAATGGATTAAATGCTCCCACCAAAAGACACAGACTGGCTGAATGGATACAAAAACAAGACCCATATATATGCAGTCTACAAGAGACCCACTTCAGACCTAGGGACACATACAGACTGAAAGTGAGGGGATGGAAAAAGACATTCCATGCAAATGGAAATCAGAAGAAAGCTGGAGTAGCAATTCTCATATCAGACAAAATAGACTTTAAAATAAAGACTATTACAAGAGACAAAGAAGGACACTACATAATGATCAAGGGATCAATCCAAGAAGAAGATATAACAATTGCAAATATTTATGCACCCAACATAGGAGCACCTCAATACATAAGGCAAATACTAACAGCCATAAAAGGGGAAATTGACAGTAACACAATCATAGTAGGGGACATTAACACCCAACTTTCACTAGTGGACAGATCATCCAAAATGAAAATAAATAAGGAAACACAAGCTTTAAATGATACATTAAACAAGATGGACTTAACTGATATTTATAGGACATTCCATCCAAAAACAACAGAAAACATATTTTTCTCAAGTGCTCATGGAAGGCTCTCCAGGATAGAGCATATCTTGGGTCACAAATCAAGCCTTGGTAAATTTAAGAAAATTGATATTGTATCAAGTATCTTTTCCGACCACAACGCTATGAGACAAGATACCAATTACAGGAAAAGATCTGTAAAAAATACAAACACATGGAGGCCAAACAATACAATACTTAATAACGAAGTGACCACTGAAGAAATCAAAGAGGAAATCAAAAAATACCTACAAACAAATGACAATGGAGACACGACGACCCAAAACCTATGGGATGCAGCAAAAGCAGTTCTAAGAGGGAAGTTTATAGCAATACAATCCTACCTTAAGAAACAGGAAACTTCTCGAATAAACAACCTAACCCTGCACCTAAAACAATTAGAGAAAGAAGAAAAAAAAAACCCCAAAGTTAGCAGAAGGAAGAAATCATAAATATCAGATTAGAAATAAATGAAAAGGAAATGAAGGAAATGATAGCAAAGATCAATAAAACTAAAAGCTGGTTCTTTGAGAAGATAAACAAAATTGATAAACCATTAGCCAGACTCATCAAGAAAAAAAGGGAGAAGACTCAAATCAATAGAATTAGAAATGAAAAAGGAGAAGTAACAACTGACACTGCAGAAATACAAAAGGTCATGAGAGATTACTACAAGCAACTTTATGCCAATGAAATGGACAACCTGGAAGAAATGGACAAATTCTTAGAAATGCACAACCTTCTGAGACTGAACCAGGAAGAAATAGAAAATATGAAGAGACCAATCACAAGCACTGAAATTGAAACTGTGACTAAAAATCTTCCAACAAAAGCCCAGGACCAGATGGCTTCACAGGAGAATTCTATCAAACATTTATAGAAGAGCTAACACCTATCCTTCTCAAACTCTTCCAAAATATAGCAGAGGGAGGAACACTCCCAAACTCATTCTACGAGGCCACCATCACCCTGATACCAAAACCAGACAAGGGTGTCACAAAGAAAGAAAACTACAGGCCAATATCACTGATGAACATAGATGTAAAAATCCTCAACAAAATACTAGCAAACAGAATCCAACAGCACGTTAAAAGATCATACACCATGATCAGGTGGGGTTTATTCCAGGAATGCAAGGATTCTTTAATATACGCAAATCAATCAATGTGATACACCATATTAACAAACTGAAGGAGAAAAACCATATGGTCATCTCAATAGATGCAGAGAAAGCTTTCGACAAAATTTGAATTGAATTTCAACAAAATTTGAATTGAATTTGAATTTCGACAAAATTCAACACCGATTTATGATAAAAACCCTACAAAAAGTAGGCATAGAGGGAACTTTCTTCAACATAATAAAGGCCATATATGACAAACCCACAGCCAACATCGTCCTCAATGGTGAAAATCTGAAAGCATTTCCACTAAGATCAGGAAAAAGACAAGGTTGCCCACTCTCACCACTCTTATTCAACATAGTTTTGGAAGTTTTAGCCACAGCAATCAGAGAAGAAAAAGAAATAAAAGGAATCCAAATCAGAAAAGAAGAAGTAAAGCTGTCACTGTTGGCAGATGACATGATACTATACATAGAGAATCCTAAAGATGCTACCAGAAAACTACTAGAGCTAATCAATAAATCTGGTAAAGCAGCAGGATACAAAATTAATGCACAGAAATCTCTGGCATTCCTATATACTAATGATGAAAAATCTGAAAGTGAAATCAAGAAAACACTCCCATTTACCACTGCAACAAAAAGAATAAAATACCTAAGAATAAACCTACCTAAGGAGACAGAAGACCTGTATGCAGAAAATTATAAGACACTGATGAAAGAAATTAAAGATGATATAAATACATGGAGAGAAATACCATGTTCTTGGACTGGAAGAATCAACACTGTGAAAATGACTGGACTACCCAAAGCAGTCTACAGATTCAATGCAATCCCTATCAAACTACCACCGGCATTTTTCACAGAACTAGAAAAAAAATTTCACAATTTGTATGGAAACACAGAAGACCCCGAATTGCCAAAGCAATCTTTAGAACAAAAAACGGAGCTGGAGGAATCAGGCTGCCTGACCTCAGACTATACTACACAGCTACAGTAATCAAGACAGTATGGTAGTGGCACAAAAACAGAAACATAGATCAATGGAACAGGATAGCAAGCCCAGAGATAAACCAATGCACATATGGTCACCTTATCTTTGATAAAGGAGGCAGGAATGTACAGTGGAGAAAGGACAACCTCTTCAATAAGTGGTGCTGGGAAAACTGGACAGCTACATGTAAAAGTATGAGATTAGAACACTCCCTAACACCATGCACAAAAATAAGCTCAAAATGGATTAAAGACCTAAATGTAAGGCCAGAAACTATCAAACTCTTAGAGGAAAACACAGGCAGAACACTCTAAGACATAAATCACAGCAAGATCCTTTTTGACCCACCTCCTAGAGAAATGGAAATAAAAAGAAAAATAAACAAATGGGACCTAATGAAACTTCAAAGCTTTTGCACAGCAAAGGAAACCATAAACAAGACAAAAAGACAACCCTTAGAATGGGAGAAAATATTTGCAAATGAAGCAACTGCCATAGGATTAGTCTCCTAAATTTACAAGCAGGTCATGCAGCTCAATATCGATAAAACAAACAACCCAATCAAAAATGGGCAGAAGACCTAAATAGCCATTTCTCCAAAGATATACAGAGTGCCAACAAACACATGAAAGAATGCTCAACATCATTAATCATTAGAGAAATGCCAATCAAAACTATAGTGAGATATCATGTTACACTGGTTAGAATGGCCATCATCAAAAAATCTACAAACAATAAATGCTGGACAGGGTGTGGAGAAAAGGGAACACTCTTGCACTGCTGGTGGGAATGTAAATTGATACAGCCACTATGGAGAACAGTATGGAGGTTCCTTAAAAAACTACAAATAGAACTACCACATGACCCAGCAATCCCACTACTGGGCATATACCCTGAGAAAACCATAATTCAAAAAGAGTCATGTACCAAAATGTTCATTGCAGCTCTATTTACAATAGCCAGGACATGGAAACAACCTAAGTGTCCATCAACAGATGAATGGATAAAGAAGATGTGGCACATATATACAATGGAATATTAGTCATAAAAAGAAACGAAATTGAGTTATTTGTAGTGAGGTGGATGTACCTAGAGTCTGTCATACATAGTGAAGTAAGTCAGAAAGAGAAAAACAAATACCATATGCTAACACATATATATGGAATCTAAGAAAAAAAAATGTCATGAAGAACCTAGGGGTAAGACAGGAATAAAGATACAGACCTACTAGAGAATGGACTTGAGGATATGGGGAGGAGGAAGGGTAAGCTGTGACAAAGTGAGAGGGTGGCATGGACATATATACACTACCAAACATAAAACAGATACCTAGTGGGAAGCAGCCGCATAGCCCAGGGAGATCAGCTCGGTGCTTTGTGACCACCTAGAGGGGTGGGATAGGGAGGGTGGGAGGGAGGGAGACGTAAGAGGGAAGAGATATGGGAACATATGTATATGTATAACTGATTCACTTTGTTATAAAGCAGAAACTAACACACGATTGTAAAGCAATTATACTCCAGTAAAGATGTAAAAATAAATAAATAAAGATTAAACAATGCATTAAGTGAAAGACTCATAAATGAGCTGATTAAAAATTGGAGAGCTGTCATTTTAGTCCATGTTGTAGATATAAACAAAGACTTTGCTGCTTAGTGATGGGAAGTTATTATCCGTTGCACTGACTTTCAAAGTGCAGTGTTGCACGAACTCGTGGTCCAGCATCTGTACTGTCAGAATTAAGCCACTTGCACTGTGTACGTGAAAATAATATGTGCTGTTGTAAGTATCCTGGACAATTTGATAATGTACTATTTTATTGTCTTCTGAATCTGCATCGGTAGAGAGAGACAACTTGTGAAACAGCTGTCCCAATGAGAGATGTTTCTGATAATATACGGCACAGTGCAAAATCCCTGGCTCCCCTCCCCAACCCTGCTCTCAGGACATGGAAGCAAAATGTATGTCCTTCAAGCAGAAGGCTAGATGTTTATTTTCTGGGGAAACTGAAGAGCAGAGGAGAGAAAAATCTTCAGATATTGGCACCTGGGTTTTCCCCAGCAAAAAGGGCCTTTGCCAACAGACTATCTTACAAGTAAATTCATCATGACAACGATCCTTTTTCCCAAACACACAGCTTCCAATGAAGTTTTTATTCTTTCACTCTTAAAAATGAAGGGATAGCTAAAGATTACCAGACATCTGACAAATGTCTCCAACATGAAAGATTGAGCCCCCCAAAACAGAGAAAAAAACCCTGAAAGAGATAATGTAGAAAGGAAAAATTTCCAAAGCTCTCTAGTTAATGTTCTCAGAAGGATAAGACAATATATAATACCCAGGAAAGAAAGGACAAGATAGCAAGAAAGGGAAAATTAAAAACATGACAGCAAAACACAAAACTCAACAGAGGAGCTACATGATAAATAACAAAGAAATTGCCCCACGAAGCATTACAAAAAGACAAAACAATAAAAAATAAGGGGAAAAGATAAAAACTTAGGTAAAAATCAATCAAGTATGCAAAATATTAGGTTGGCCAAAAAGTTTGTTTCTGTAATATCTTATGGAAAAACCCGAATGAACTTTTTGGCCAAGCCAATACAGGCACCAGTGAATGATTATGTAAACATGCCATTTACCACATTACCTACACAGGTCCCTCTTTATAAATTTTCCTCTTTCTTACTCAATATTGAGTATCTACTACATAAAAGACTATGGAATGATCACAACTTTTTAAAGGAAATAAGTCGATAATGGACTACAATTTGAATAGTTTATGTTAAAGGTCATAAAAGGATATTAAAAAAGAAAAGTATCATTTCTGGTCTGAGTGATTCTGCAGAACTGGTCTGGTTTGGTAAGACTTCAAAGCCCAGTGATGTTGAAAGAAGGAAAGCTACTCCAGGCAGAGGAAATGGAGTGAGCAGAAAGGGGCAGAACCTCACAAATTTGAGAACACAGTAAGTAATCTGTATTGGCTGAAGCAGAAAGAATGTTTAGTAGGAGATCATTGTGGGCAGAGAGGCTGCTATGGTTATAGGGAACCACAAAGGGCTTCTGTTATTTAGGAGCTATGAAAATAATGCTGTAAAATTCTGAATGGAACAAGGATTATCTCCAGGTTGGATGTCACTGTGTGGTAGGGAACAGAGCACTGGACCAGGGAGTCAAAGAACCTGAGCTTATACAGCAGGTCACTTCACCACTCTGGTGGACCCCACCTTCCTCAAATGCAAAACTGAGGTCAGAGATGATCTCTTAAAGTCTGAAATTCTGGTGGGAAACCACTGCAATTGCTCAAGCATCAGATTGGAGGGATCAGATAAATGGGGTGATGGCAATAGGAGCGGGAAGGTAGACAGAGAATAAAACCTTCAGACAAAAACCTTCCACAGAATATAATTAAGAAACATAGCTGTATCTGTGGACTAATTGTGCTGGAAACAGAAACACTGAAATTCAGAAGACTACCTGTAGACGATCAACGTGAACTTTGACTCCTCCAACCACTCCGTTCTTAAAAGCTGCCAGCATATCTAATATGGGATTGAATCGGCTACCTCTGAAAAATATAAACAGATAAACAAAATGTGCATATTAACAACTGAATGAGAAATTAATTATCTAGTACTAAGTACCCTTTACACACGCAAAACACTCTGTCACACGCTGAGATGGATATAAAAATACAAGGAGGCCCTGCTTCCAAAGGGTTCACACTGTTAATGGTGATGAGATGCATGCACCTCAACTCTTTCATCCACCTACCTTATATTGTCTTCCCGGATGAGAACAAGGAAAAGTGGATGTCCATGCATTTTCCAGTATTGCTTAATAAACTGTAGTGCATTCTATTAAAACATAAGAATGAGGCAGGATGTAATGGCACAGTATCTGAGCTGATCAGGATGCTTAACCATTAGTGGCAAAGAGCCAACAAAACTATTCTATATCAAGATAATTCACAATCAAACCCTGGATAAGATAGACTACTTAGGGGTAGAAATGTTCTAATACATACAAGTTAAGCTAGAAACCATTTTGATTTTAAACTTCGTTCTTAAAAATAGTCAGATCACACATGTTTTAAGGCTGCACCGTGCCCCCCCCTTTTTTGAGGCCTAATAAATACAGTTCGAGAATGGTCCCAGGGAAAGAAAATCAACCCAGGGTTATCATCCAGAAGATTAATTCTCACTCCACGTTACTGTAGATTTATATTACAGCCGGTAGAAGAGATTGGGGTGAATCTATACAGACCATTGGAAACATGAAGAGTTCTTTATTTGACTCAATTTCTATTATCATTATCATCATCATCATCATCCCATCAAAGACATACATTAACACTTCACTATGTGCCAGGCACTATTCTGAGGGCTTTGCATATATGAACTCCTAATCCTCAGGACAGCCCTATTCAGTTACACAGAGAAGTTAACTAACTTGCCCAAGATCACAGAGCTGGTAAACAGTAGAGTCAAGATTTTAACAAATGAAATCTGGCTCCAGACTTCATGCTCTGGGCCATGACCCTAAGCTTTTCTACTCTGTAAATGGAAAAGGGAGTGGAGGAGATTTTAACTGAGTGGGTATAATGAGTTAGGTGAGGTTTTACTTGAAATTCTTCATAAATAAAATAATTTTGGTAACTCAACTTTTGTTCAAAAAGGGATAAACTTACTATCGTATGAACATCGTTTCCAAAACAGTTCCCCCTCTGTTTTTACAACCACAGTATATACCCTTTAGTTCCATTTGTAGAAGGTAGACAAGTAAAGTCATACAACTTTATATAAAACAGAATACATCTATTATTCTAATGCTGCAAGTAATTTAACTCCCCAAAGCTATGCAGATGTTGTTTTACTTTCATATTTGATACTGTATTAACCCAGTATCATAGACCCAGGAGCACTTAAGTTAACAACATATGATAGAAATCACTAGAAACAAAGTCATCCCATTTCAATTAAAAGGTGTTCTGAAGCTACCTTTATGTCATCTATCAGCAGTAAAACATCTTGAGACATGTAGAAATCACTTAGGTCAAAGATGATAGGGTAACAAACCACAGTCTTTCCTAGAATGCGATAAATCTGTAAAGGATAAATTTTTAAAAGAAGAAAAAAATATAAACAAACAAATAAATAAAACAGACCAAAGGCAAAGGTACAGTACTATAAGTCCTAATAAAAATTAAAACTGATGTTTAATCCTGAATAAGCAAACAAAATAATCTTATAAAATCTACATAATATTAAGAAGGTACAGCTTCTTGATTGACTCAGTATGCTAATAAAGTAGTCCGCCTCTACTATAAGGGAAAAAGCCTCCGTTTGAGTAAACACTACTATAATCAGGTATCTTACAAGACTCAGAAACAATAGAGCAGTGAGATGCTTATCTATTTTTAGAAGAGTTCGTGGTATCACACAAAACTAATTTTTTTTTTTTTTTTTTGGCGGTACGCGGGCCTCTCACTGCTGTGGCCTCTCCCGTTGCGGAGCACAGGCTCAGGACGCGCAGGCTCAGCGGCCATGGCTCACAGGCCCAGCCGCTCTGCGACATGTGGGATCTTTCCGGACCGGGGCACAAACCCGTGTCCCCTGCATCGGCAGGCGGACTCTCAACCACTGCACCACCAGGGAAGCCCCCAAACTAATTATTGATGTTTACTTGTAGAAAATAATAATTCAGATAATTAGCCCAAGTATATGATGAAACGTGAGAATGGATGCATAGCAGGTCAAACATCATTCCCGTCTGTGGTATTACAATCTGAACACTGCTCTACAAGGAAATTTCATGAGTACCTTTGATGTACCGAGGCAGCCAATGGGCCTATCTGGCCTTCCGCAGAGTCCTAATTTTTCATTGATCCCCAGATGGAAATAAGCCTGTAAGACACAAATGTGTAAATCAGAGCCAGACAAAAATTCATGCTTTTCCTTTTTTGCCCCCTTTTCCCCCCTCGACTAATGTCCTGCTAATTTCTGATTTCTCCAGAGAAAAAGAGGCCAGGGAAACTTTATTCAATGGACTTGTAGGAAAACAAGCCAGCTAATGACATCAACTTAGATTTTGGGGCACTGGGAGATTTGAGAGCAAAACTTTTGCAGATCCATTTAGCAACATTCTAAAATTTGACATTGTTCTTACACTGTCATGTCATGAATTTATAACTTGCATGGCTCTATCTGATTCATACAAGCACACAGAGAAACAAATGCTTCCTCTGTGATAAAAATTTTGGCTCTTTAAAGTTTTAAAAAACAGGGCCACATAACTTCGACCAGATTCTCACCTTCAAGTATTTCCCACCAACATGGAAATGTCTTTACTGATTTTTCCGATTATATGAATTTTATGAAAAATTTAATCCACATGCTACAAGTGAATGGTCCTGTTACTCTCGTAACCCCTTAGGCAACAACTATTTCACTTTGGTATGTGTTAAAAGGAGTGTAATTTATTGTGTGATTCCTAAGAAACACCAGAAGCATAAGATAGGGTTATAGATTTTTAACAGTGCATAGATAAATACCCATATCACATACACACATACATGTATATATATTTATATAAATGGGTTCATATACTATATAATCTGGTGTTCCATTTTTTTAAACTTAATATTGTTTTTCTACAAAGTAAAAACAGATAAACTTGGAATGAACTAGGGGTTAATTAGTGCCAGAGCACTTAATCCAATCAAGAAGCCTCCTTACCCTATTTAACATGGATCCCCTGATGAAGGTAGCTCCCAAGTTTTAGTTATTTCAAAACCAATTCTGTAACCAACTTTGGACAGTATACAATTACTTCTTCAGGATAATTTCTTAGACTTGATGAATCAAAGAGAATATACATTCTCTTTCAAACATACTGCCAGGTTGGTCACCCTCCAGAAATAATGGACCAATTACTTCGACATTAAATGTGCATAGGCCATTTTTGTCATTCTCTTGAGTCACAATGACATTTCATTTTAGTTTTAAACAACTGTATTCAAATATTTTGTGGTGGACCATTTTCCCATATACTTAATAGCTATTTGTATGTTCTATGCACTTTGTCCTTTTTTCCCCTGTCTACTGGGCATTTGTCATTCTTTTTCATTTGTAAAAGATCTTGGTATGTTAAGAATATTGCCGTTTTATCAAATATTTTATTCAATTTGCTCATCTTCAATGTTGTTGTGAAATGTGAGAATGACTGCATAGTAGTTCAAACATCACTTCAGCATTTGGTATTTCAATCTAAACATTTTTCTGCTAGGAAATTTCACAAGCACCTTTGATGAGCCAGGTTGTTTATGCTACCTTCAATTATATTTAGTTAAATCTGTCAATCACTTCCTTAATCGCTTTTTGGCACTAGTGTTACTCTAAGAATGGACTTCCCATCACAACAGTTGTAAACTGTTCTCCTATTTTTTTTAGTGAGTTTATATCTAAATCATTAAAAATATTTAAATCTTTAATCTGTCTGGAATTTATCTTTGTATCTGATGAGAGGTAGAAATCTAACCTAATGGAAAATCAAACCAACTGTCTCTACACAATCTACTGATTATCATTTGAACTGATTTCAAATATCAACCTCAACGTATACAAAATTAATGTCATCACCAGAGCTCTCTGTTCATTCTGCCATGGTGCACACATGTATGTCAGAGTTAGCTGTCTCCTTCTCCTTCTGCATTGAATGTTCCTAGAAAATAGCACCCCCTGAGTTGGCACTGTGTCTGGCATACAGCTGGTGCTCAGGAAATACTCGAGGGATGAATGAGGGAGCAAGTGAATGTCCTCCTGAGCCACATGTGCTGTGCATATTAATTCTGGAACAGCAGTGGTTTTAGACAAAGTCCACTGGCTATAAAAAGTACTCTGTAAGCATTATATAGCATTGTATAGCTACACTGAAACTACAGTGCACAGCACTAGATGGAGACCACTTTCCCTTACATTAATATTTACGTCTAAACTACTTTAGATTTCTTCTTTTAGGCAAATGATTATAATTAATCAACCATGCACAAGTTAAAATGTACTGATCTAGGCAGATTTAAAGGAAATCTTTAAATACTACTCTATTACAGTAAAAGCGTTTTCCTTAACTTTCTGAACCATGGTGGAGAAGGTCTATGACAATTAAGTAATCAGATGCAGAATGCTCACTGAATTCTAGGGTACAGATAATACCGTCCCTACATTGTACACATTCATACCATTTAATGCTCTGAAACACATAGCAGGGACCAAACCACCTGGAAGTACAGAAATACTTCATTCTACATCTGCAGTGTATGCAGATCTCCCATGAGGCAAATCAAACCACAGTTACCACATTATGAAACATTAACCACACACAGTGAAAGCCTTACCCTCAGCTGTCTGCCCTCACACCCTCTTCAGTGGGCTGAAGGAGGGTGCAACTTCTCAGAAGAGAATAAGCAGCCACTGGCATAAGGATATGTGTATTAACTAAGATTTGAGGGAACATTTTCACTTTTAAAAGGTAGACTATAAGAAACAATGTAGTCGGCAGTATATCTTAGAGGGTGAATCCCAAAATGCAGCTAACTTGAAACACAGAGGCTGTAGCCACAGAGAATTTTCCATTCTGACACGTGCACAGAGAAGCTGGGCTCCTGGTCACAAATCTGTCCTTTTAGCCACAACACACACCCAAATTGTAAATCATGCGTTAATGCCATCTTTAAAACAACAAAGTATAAAATAAGTCAGGGCCTGTTATAAGTCTTCAGTTTGTAACAGAATGCTTCCTACCACCTCTGTGACTCCTCAGCACCTTGTACTAACATCTATCATAGCACCGATCAAAGTGGATTGTCATTAACTATTTTTTCTGTCATCCCAACAGACCCAGAGGTCACTGACTGAGAACAGGGACAGAGTCATTTTATCTGTGTGCTCCACACAGTACTCTGCACAGAACAGGTGTTACGATGAATGAATGAATAAAATGCCACATTCAAGTTATTTGGAGCCATGTTGGTCTCTTAAATCTTGATTGCATGTTGTCTGGTAGAGTACAGATGCTACCAGAAAGAGGTACTAATATACATTAGGCCTGAAGATACAGATTCAGGTTAATTTGTTTTGAGAGCATGTTTATCAAAGAATAATAACCTTTGTTACCATTCTCTGGAGCTTTCAGTGAGAGGCCATAAAAGTGTATCAGCAAATACAGCCTGCACCTGAATGATAAGTGCACAGTGTTACAACCTTAGATTTTCTGCCCTTCCATACAGCCTCCTCTCCTTGCCTTGTGGATCCTTACTTCCCTCCTGGCCTCATTTAGCCTCTTCTACAATGAAACCTAGCTTTCCATCGTTTACTTCATAGTGTGATTTTAAAGTGTTACCTACTCCAGGGTTCCTTGCATTTTTAGCCATGTCTCTTTAATCGAGGGGGAGAAAAGAGCTCTAATTTGTTAAGGACTTTTGAAGAGCTGGTGCTCTGGGTGACCTAACACCCAGGTTCTGGATTTGTTGCCAATGCATGAAGTCCAGTCTGATTAGCAACAACTCTGGGGCCTTGCATTTTCCCTGCAATGTGCACCTCACTTCTCTGAGCTTTTATTCTTTGTTGTAACATCAAGGTTTTAATCAAAAACATTTTTATCAGCTTAACTGACTCAATCTTGATCACTTGAGAGAGACTATTCTAAACATTTCCACCAAACACTGCGGACTTTGTTCCTGTACTGTTTTTTTTTTTGGCCAGGCGGCATATGGGATCTTAGTCCCCAAGACCAGGGATCAAACCTGCGCCCCCTGCATTGGAAGTGCAAAGTCCCAACCACTGGACCACCAGGGAAGTCCCATTCTTGTACTGTTTTTAATGATTACCAATAAAAACAGTGGTTTAAAAATAATTAGTGGAGATCAACAATTTCCCATCCCTAATGAGCAGTAATATTCCTAAACTCAGGCATATGCTGCAGGGCAGTGCATACAAAAGGCCTCAAAAGTCATCTTTTAATCCAATCTAATAGGTATGTAACTGCATCAAATATAAATTCAGATGTCACTTTATAATTATTTTGAGACCCAGCAAACCAAAGAGGGTAGGAATTACTTCAGACTCCAAATAGTAAGGCAAGAGAAAAAGGGAAGTAGTTACTACCAACAATATTTAGGTGAGAAGATTTCTTTAATAGTTAATAAAAGGGAAAATAAATCAAATGTAAAGGTTAATTTTATACACCACTACTAAAATTAAGGCTGATTTGTTATTTAAGTGGTCAGTCCAGGTTTGTAATAGACTTTAGCAAGGAGCAGAAATCAACAAGACCTATGAATATAACGCACACACACAATGCAGTTGTGTTTCAGTAACAGTGTCTGATAAAGTGGGTCTCTCAGCTTAATCAGAAAGACTTTGGATCAATGACCCTATCTCAGAATTGGATTTTTAAATATGCTTCTTGACTATAAACTAAGTCTAATCATCATGCTCTAGTACCTACATAAAGGAGACAGTAAAGAAGCAGAATCACTTACTTTCACGAGCTCCTGCTGGGCCCAGATCTGAATGGGTTCTACCTGTTGAGGAGTCTGAGTCTGAATACCATATGTGTTGAGGAAAACTTGAAGGCTAAAAAACACAGGGAAAAAAAGAGACATTTTCAGTAATGCATTTATATGGACAATGGCGAAGGAGGAGGAGAAAAGGGGAAAGATTATGCTAGTCTGGAGCACACTATTCATTTGTTAATGTCAGCAATATGTCATCTGCACTGGAATCCAGAGCCCTCTTGGGTTCTTCACAAAGCATCAGCTGTGAGCTTTGGGGGCTGCCAGAGAGGTAAGCACTAACTTGGGGGATCCCCATAATCTGTTTGCATTAATTTCTCAAAACTACACAGCAGGCAACACTGGCACTGGTCACAGACTTTAATTAATATTAACACCAACTAAAACAAAATTATTTTTAAACATGAAAAGAATGTTATTCTGGCACTTAAAGTGACATTAGTGACATCCTTGAAACCCTGTGAAGGGGTCTATGAAGTTAATTTCTACCACCACACTCAATATTATAAGCCTAAAGCAATCAATCCCCTTCCCTCCCCCTCCAAAGAACACGCCACCCATCTGGATTTCATACCGTTGGCTTTCTGCTATGAGCGCTACATAAACAACCAAATCATTTTCCAGTGGGCCCTGTAATACAGAATAAGGGAGGGGGGAAACATTTTAAAAGATCTGGTCATCATCAACTATAATGAGAATCAAGGACAATATTAACCATCTCTGAGCAGTTCATTAAGATGATGGACACCAGCTGGCTCTAAGCAGTTGCCTCTCTTTCCTTGCTCTCCACTGCCTACTAATCAATTTGATGGTGTAGACAGAGTAATGGAACACCAAGGAATGGAAAGCCATAAATCTCACCACTACTGGAGGGGCTAGTCTGTCAGGGCTATTTTGAACGATGCGGAAGAGTAGTTTGGGGACCGAGAGTCATTTTCCGTCATTTAACTATGAAGGGAAGAGTGGGAACTAAAAATAAAAACCTAACTTACGTATTCTCTAAAAAAATGACTGTGAGTTAAAACCGTTCATTTGACATCTTCACCACATAAAGCTATTCCCTTTCTTGTTAGCCAATTTTCCTTTGGCACCTGATACATCAAAACAGCTTTATTCTAATATATAGCTTCTACGGTAGAGAATGAACTACCCAGTTGACTATATAATTACCACCGTGTTAGTTAAATACAAGCTGTTGGGCTTAATAGTTCTAATCAAACATAGTGTTGGACATTTGCTACTTTTTGTGTGTGTGGAAAAGATTCACTATAGCATATATTATGCATAGCTAAAATGAATCCAATTTTGAGCTTGTATATAACTAACACAGAACATTAAGAAGCACCAATAAATTACAGTATTAGGAAGCTCTGAAAATTGTGATCAAATATAATTTCTTCATAGTAATGAATCCAACATTCCCAATAGTATGCTGTAAAACATTTGATTTACTATCAGTCAGTTCCTCTCTATGGTATTCAATATGCCAGTAGAATTTATGTATGATAGAAGGCAAGAAATACCAGAATACATATATCAGCAGTAAGTAACATACAAAGGATGGTTCCCAGACTTATCGTGAAAATGCCATTTCAGGCAGTCTTCAATGTGATTTAAATGAATATATGAGGAAAAATATGATGGAACAACCTCACAGAAATAAATAGACATTAAAAATGCTATAAATTCTATTTTTATTTGATAAAGACTTTAAAAGTTGATGTTACTCAAAAGGATGAGAAAAAGTAATTATTCAGAGTCTCGTCAAGATTTCTAACAAATGAAAACATTAAGCTTCATTTTTCGTGGATGGAATCTCCCATTCATCAAAAGAAGTAACCTTAGAGTGGGCCATTATCTATAATCTTCAGGGCAATTAGAGTTTTTAAATAAAAAGCAAGTGAATACATATATTAGAATGCAGATGTTATTCCACTAACAATAAATAAGGCAGCTTACAGATCCTAATTGGTAAACTGGTTTCTTCTTTTTGAATCACAGGCCTGTTTAAGACAATGTTGTTTCTATTTGTATGACTGAGCACTCAGATCTAAAATGCCCATTACACATGTTGAATCATAGTGAGCATCTGATTAGGAGACTATTTGATGGTTGAAGAACTCTTTCATTTGAAAAGTCAGCATTTAGGAAAGTTCCAGTTCACAAACCATCTACCATAATGAGCTCAGGCCTTTAACACCAGCCCAAGCGGGACGCTTCACCCCATTTCCACCCACAGAAAGAATTGTGCGTGGCCGGTCCCACCCCAACAATTTTCTTCCTTTTACTGACAAAGTTGGAACTATCTTTTCTCTATTTTCATAATTTTCTTCAAACCTCCAAAATTACTGTCTAAACCAATGAAGTCTCTCTGAAAACTGCCTAATAATAAGTAATAACTTCTATTTCTGAATGGTATTTTCCTTAATAATATTATAATATTTTCTGCTTTTAGGTTCACAAAGTACACACACACACACACACACACACACACACACACATACTCAAGCCCAGTGTGGTACCAGTGCTCTCCATTTTATAAGCATGTATGCACTTATTCATTTGACCAATAGTTAAGACATACAAGAATCCACACTAGACTCTGATATTACAAGATGAATACAACCCAGTGCCCATCCTTGAGTTTAGTCTATTGCAATAGATAGATAAGTTTTCAAACGTGTTTATTATCACAGAAAAGTATCCCACTGATATTTTCCTTTGCCAGTATAGATCTACCTGGTTTAAAAAAAAATGGCTGAAAGACATTACATTATATGGATGTGCCATAATTTATTCAAGCCATGTTTATTTTGATAACATTTAGGTGGTTTCCAATATTTCGGAGAATCCTGAGGATTCAGGGAGAACAAAGTGCCAAGTACAGTATTTGAAACATAGTAACAATAAAGGGCACGAATATTTCCTGCAGCCGTACTTACAGTTTTCACACCTATCCTAGGGCAGCTGCTTTCTCTTCCTTGTTGAGATTTGCTGTAACATCTATGTTGCCCTAGAATGGCTTCCACCATTCTAAGACATTAGGGCCATCCACTACCCCATTTTTATGACTAGTTCTTCACCAAATAATTCCAAACATCCTTTCAAAGAAATCCTCAGATGACTTACCACCTTCCCAGTTTTCCCTCCCTTTATTTCTCAAACATAGACTACCACTATTTCCTTACTTTCCTTGTCTCTGTTAGCTCTGTACTCTGCCATCTATCCTGCTTTGCCTTTGAGATGGAAATCCTTACCCTTTAAGTCCTTGTTCTTCTATTCATTCCACTTCTTTCTCTCTCTCTTACCAAACTCATTCACTCTGGTATCTTTCATTATCACTTCTAAGCAGATGATTCCATATCTATATTTCTAGTCTTGAACTTTCTCTTGAGTTCTATCTAGTTCCCACATTTTTAACTGCTTTCTGGATATTTTCTTTTGGCTATTTTCAAAGTTAATAGGTCTAAAACTCAACTCCCTTATCAACCCTACCTCTACCTCAGATAGACTCACTCTAGCTCAGAACCTCTGAACCACCTTTGACTCCTCTCTTTTACCCTCAATATCCAATTTGTCACCAAAATCCTGTTAATCCTTCCTTCATAAAATACCTTGCTTGAATCTTCTTCTCATTTCATTTCTATAGCAACATTCAGGATTGAAAAGTAACAACAATAGCAACAATCACTTTACAGAACATCGTACATTCTGTGTGTGAGGAGGCACTGATCTAAGTGCTTTAACAAACCATCATCCCCATTTTACAGGTAACAAAAATGAGGCACAGAAAGTTTAAGTAACTAATCCAAGGTCATAAAGCTAGTAAATAGCAGAGCTAGAATTCAGATTCAGGCAGTCTGACTGCAGAGTCTGTGCTCATAATCACTCACTTACTCTGCCTCTCAAAGAGTGGAAAGAGGGCAAGTTTTAGAAGTGAAATACCCACAGGGGAGTTCCATTCTTGTCACTTCCTCTCCCATGATCCTGGTTATCTAATAGGAGCCTTAAACTTATCATGGACAAAACTGAACTACTGATTTCCATCCTTAAATTCACTCACCCTTAAAGTATGTCTTATCTCTCTTTTTTAAATTTTATTTTTTTCTTTCTTTTTTTTTTTTTTGCGGTACGCGGGCCTCTCACTGTTGTGGCCTCTCCTGTTGCGGAGCACAGGCTCCGGACGCGCAGGCCCAGCAGCCATTGGCTCACGGGCCCAGCCGCTCCGCGGCATGTGGGATCTTCCCGGACTGGGGCACAAACCCCTGTCCCCTGCATCAGCAGGCGGACTCTCAACCACTGCGCCACCAGGGAAGCCCTAAATTTTATTTTTTAATTGAAGTATAGTTGATTTACAATATTGTGTTAGCTTCAGGTGTGCCACAAAGTGATTCAGTTATACATATATATATATTTTTATTATTTTCCATTATAGGTCTTTACAAGATATTGAATATAGTTCCCTGTGCTGTACAGTAAATCTTTTTGCTTATCTATTTTATGTATAGTAGTTTGTATCTGTTAATCCCATACTCCTAATTTATCGCTCCACTCTCTTCCCCCTTTGGTAACCGTTAAGTTTGTTTTCTGTCTGTGAGTCTGCTTCTGTTTTGTATATAGAGTCATTTGTATAATTTTTTAGATTCCACATATAAATGATATCATATAATATTTCTCTTTCTCTGTCTGACGTACGTCACTTAGTATGATATTCTCTAGGTCTATCCATGTTGCTGCAAATTGCAATATTACAATGTTTTTGTGGCTGAGTAATATTCCATTGTATATAGGTACCACATCTTCTTTATCAATTCATCTGTCGATGGACATTTAGGTTGCATCCATGTCTTGGCTACTGTAAATAGTGCTGCAGTGAACACTGGGGCACATGCATCTTTTCGAATTAGAATTCTTGTCTTTTCCAAAATACATACCCAGGAGTGAGATTGGCTGGATCATATGGTAACTCTATTTTTAGTCTTTTAAGGAACCTCCATAGTGTTCTCCATAGTGGCTGTATCAGTTTACATTCCCACCAAGAGCGTAGGAGGATTCCCTTTTCTTCCCACCCTCTCCAGCATTTATTATTTGTAGACTTTTTGATGATGGTTATTCTCTAATAAATAGCAAAGTTGGGCATATTTTCATGTGCCTGTTGGCCACCTGTATATCTTCTTTGGAGAAATGTCTATTCAGCCTTTTGCCCATGTTTTGGTTGGGCTATTTGTATTTTTTTTTATTGAGTTGTATCAGCTGTTTGTATATTTTGGAAATTAACCCCTTGTCGGTTGCATTGTTTGCAAATATTTTCTCGCATTCCATAGGTTGTCTTTTTGTTTTGTTTGTGCTTTCCTTTGCTGTGCAAAAGCTTTCAAGTTTGATTAGGTCCCATTTGTTTATTTTTGCTTTTATTTCTTTTGTTTTGTGAGACTGATTTAAGAAAATATTGCTACAATTTATGGCAGAGAATGTTTTGCTTATGTTCTCTTCTAGGAGTTTTATGGTGTAATGTTTTATATTTACGTCTTTAAAACATTTTGACTTTATTTTTTGTATTTGGTGTGAGGGAGTGTTCTAATTTCATTGATTTACATGAGGCTGTCCAGCTTTCCCAACACCACTATTTCTTATCTCTTTAAGATGCCATACTGTGCACTCATTTGATCTGGCCAAAAATGTATAAGTTATCCTTGATTCCTCTTTCTCCTTCAAACCTCATAACCAGTAACAGCAAAACAAACAAAAAAGACAACACTTATTGAACACTGTGTAGCCATATTATTTACTGATCAAAACACCCCTATTAGGTAGGTTACTACAATTATGCTCATTTACTAAGGAGAAAACTGAAGTGCAGAGTGGTTAAAAAACTTATCTAAACATCATATAGCTAGTAGGGATCCAAATATGGGCAATCTCATCTGTCTCTTAAACATTACAGTGTACTGTATGACTCTCTAATGCACGGCTAACTCACCAATAAGTCCTACTGGCTCTACCTCCAAAGCACATCTCAAACACACCACTTTTCTCCAACTCCACTGCTACTACCACTCTACTCAAAGTCACCATGATCTTTCACTTGGTCAACTAACTGTTCTACCTACCTCAGTCTTACCCCACCATTCACACAGTCTATCCTGCAAACAGCAACAAGGATGGTTTTTTAAAAAAGTGTAAATCAGACCATGTCACCTCCCCCACAACATGCATACACACAAACACCCTGTTTAAAACTCTCCACTGTCTTCCTATTGCCCACAGAATAAGAACCAAACTGTTTACCACAGCCCACAAGTCCCTACATAATCAAGCTCCAGCCTACTTCTTTCTCATTCTCTCTCCTCTCCTTCACCATGTTTTAGCCAGACTGGGTTCTCTCCACTGAAAATGACAACTGTGTTCCTATCTCAGGGCCTCTGTACTTACTGCACTCTTGCTTGGAATGTTTTCCCTTCAGATTGTTGCATGAGGCCCTCTTGTTATACAGGTCTCAACCATCATCACTTCCTTAGAAAGGCCTTCATTTTCTACTGTGGCCAGCCCCCCTCTATTACTTTACCTTATTTTGTCTACTTCACAGTACTTGTCATCTCCAGAAATTATTTGGTATTATTTACTTATATATTCACTGTTATTCATCCCCACCAGAAAACAATTCCCAGAGGACAAGCACTTGATCTATCTTGTCTATTGCCTAGAAGAATGCCTGGCACACGGTACGTGCTTACTGTCTGATGAATGATTGCCTAGGCAAGTTTCTCTATGTTCTTCTGTGTTTATCTATAAAATGAGAATAATGCTATTTAGGAGGCCTAACACATAGGCAGAGGATCAAACAAAAGAGGGCCTATAAAAATATTTACAAACTTTAATCTGCTAAACAAATGATATTTATATTATTCTTTGTTGTGTGACTATATTAATTAACCTCTCTAAGCCTCAGTTTCTTCATGGGTAAATTGGGATAATAAAAGTGTCTATAGGGTTATGAGGATAATACATAACATATATAAGCATTTAACAGTGTCTGGCATATACTCTTTTTTTTCAATGTAATATACATGCTTTTTTAAATTGAAGTATAGTTGATGTATAATATTATATAAATTATAGGTGTACAATATAGTGTTTCACAATTTTTAATGGTTATACTCCATTTAGAGTAATGATAAAATATTTGGCAAATACTCTTAAGTGTTTAAAAAACATTAGCCCTTTTATCAATCCAGTAACATGACTACAATCCTGGATCACTGTTACAGGCTTTCTGGACTTTCTGCTTCACACTTGCCTTTGCCCATATTCTGTACTTTATGGTTAGGGAAATTTTCTTGTATCAGTGATTTTCACAAAGGAGGTGGTGAAAGAATATTTGTTGAATGAATGAAGAAATGGGAGGAAGGGTGGGTAGGTGAGTAACAGGCATATTTCTGTCATGTTTAGGACATCACTTTTATACTCCAAAACCAGTATTTCCCAAATAAAGCCCCAACTTCCTGAGGACCTTTACAACTTCACTTCCACCTGCAGTTCCCTGTCTTAGAACACTCCACTAAAAAAATAAAAAGCAGTTCATCATGTCCATCTCAAGTTTCTGTCCTCTGTCCTACACTTGGACTCTTCTTTCTGTTTCTTTCTGCTTATCCAGTTCCTGGCCCACTCTTTCAACCTAGTCTCCTCCATAAAGTCCCCCAAACATCAGGATGCCAAGATGTCTCTGTCTCTATCAGCAAGAGCAGGTGCTGTCTGCATGAGTCACTTGCCATCTCTCTGCCAGGGCTTTTTTCATGTTTATGAGTGGTCTGTATAATTACAGAGTGCACCCTTGACGGACGCCTCATGCTCTTTTCTCACTTAGCACGTACACAGCACATTATACCAAAAGAAGGCAGTTGGCACTCATTCGGTGGTCTGGAAGAAAAATATTTTTTTAAAGTATTGTTACATTTTTATTAGCAATATACAAATCTTCCCTTGAGCATAAAGGACAAATATTTGCAAATATGAACAAGATATTTTTAACAAAGGGAAAGAATCATAACTAAAAGTATACATATTTTTATAAGCTATTAAGGATTGTACAAGTCATTTAAACTACATGATTCAGGACCAACAACGTGTAGTTGAAAATATTCTGATTTAAAACTTTCATTTCGGGGGCTTCGCTGGTGGCGCAGTGGTTAAGAATCCGCCTGCCAATGCAGGGAACACGGGTTCGAGCCCTGGTCTGGGAAGATCCCACATGCCGCGGAGCAACTAAGCCCGTGCTCCACAACTACTGAGCCCGCATGCCTAGAGCCCGTGCTCCGCAACAAGAGAAGCCACCGCAATGAGAAGCCCCTGCTCGCCGCAATGAGAGAAAGCCCACGCGCAGCAACGAAGACCCAATGCAGCCAAAAATAAATTTAAAAAAAGAACAGAACAAAAAACCACTATCATTTCTATAAATGAATAAAGTCATATTGGGTTTTTTAACAGTTTTTTAAATTGAGATAGAAAACCACATAACATGGGCTTCCCTGGTGGCGCAGTTGTTGGGAGTCCACCTGCCGATGCAGGGGACGTGGGTTCGTGCCCCAGTGTGGGAGGATCCCACATGCCGCAGAGCGGCTGGGCCCATGAGCCATGGCCGCTGAGCCTGCGTGTCCGGAGCCTGTGCTCCACAGTGGGAGAGGCCACAACAGTGAGAGGCCCGCGTACCACGAAAAAAAAACCAAAAAAAAACCCCACATAACATAAAATTTACTATCTTAATCTTTTTTTTTTTTTATCTTAATCATTTTTAAGTGAACGGTGGAAGAGAAACTTTTATAGTGTAACTTGCTGGTGAGCTGGGCACTACCTGTATTAATAGTGCAACCCATCTTGCTCAAAATTTAAAACTATGGTAATTAAAACACTGCATGTACATCTGTCTAGATTCTAGTTTTCAAATTATCCAAATCAGGTCAAAGTAACAAGGCTAGGAGATTTTCAGCTGGGAGCTATAAATAAAACAATATAATACAACTTTCAAAGTGTATACAGAGAAATTTAAATGTGAATGTACCCTAATGGTTTTCCTTCCCCTTGTTCTTTTTTTCAATTTAATTTTAATAGACAATTAATTCATAGCGTTCAAGAATTTTTAAATTATGAAAAAGTTTTCAGTGAAGTTTCTCTCCTACCTGTGGCCCATGCATCCACCCCACCACCTACCAACCAGGCAATTACTATGATTACTTATGCCCCTTTCCAGAGTTTCCTTTTGCCTATAAAAGCAAACAAGAAGCTATAATCTTACTTTCTCGTATTTTAGACAAAAGGTAGCATACTATCAGCACTTCTTCCCACTTAATCATATATCATATATTAGTACACAGAACATGCCCTCATATTTTGTTTTAACTGCATAGTATACCCTTATTTTGTATATGTACCATACTTATTAATGTCATCTTTTCACATCTTTTATCATTTAAGGCTAGTCAACCTTTTGCAACTGAAATCTCTGAACATGGTTATAGTTAAATCGTGGAACCATTAAACATCAGGTTTTAATTTTGCTTATAAGAGTAGAACAACCACTCAACCGAAAACACTCAGAGGCATTACTACCACTGGCTTATGTGGGGGCACTAGAAGATTGTTATCAGAAAAGATCAGTAAGATGGGATTTTGGGAGGGGGCAGTGTTTTGGGAGGGGGCAGAGGAAGCATGTGGGTCTTTTCTAGGAGAATGGCACACAGAAAGATGTATAGATTCTGTTCATTTATAACTTATTCATGGAAATAACATGACAGCCTAGTAATAAGATTTATATTATTATTTTATTGATTACGTTGGTTTTGTCATCCAATTTAGAATGTCAAGGAATTAATATATCTCAAGAGTCTGCCAGGGCTTCCCTGGTGGCGCAGTGGTTGAGAGTCTGCCTGCTGATACAGGGGACACAGGTTCGTGCCCCGGTCCGGGAAAATCCCACATGCCGCAGAGTGGCTGGGTCCGTGAGCCATGGGCGCTGAGGCTGCGCGTCCGGAGCCTGTGCTCCGCAATGTGAGAGGCCACAACAGTGAGAGGCCCACGTACCGCAAAAAAAAAAAGTCTGCCATATGTACTGTCACAAAAACTCCCATTTTTAAAGATCAGGAAACTGAAGTGAAGAGTGGTGAAACAATTTGTCAAAGGTCGGTGGTAGAACTTAAACCTGACTGCAGATATGTCTAAGTCTAAAGTCAGTATGGTGCCTGTCATGGCATATACTGCATGAATTATGTGCTGCTTGCTGTTGTGGTTTGTACTAGTTCAGGTTCTCCAGAGAAACAGAGCCAACAGGGTGCGTGTGTGCGTGCGTGCTTGTGTGTGTCCACGCACGCATGCGCACACATATTTGTTTGTGAATGTATAAAGAGAAGAAAGAGATTTACTATAAAGAACTGACTCAGGCAATTACGAAGTCTGGCAAGTCCCACAATCTGCCGGGTGAGTAGGCAAGCTGGAGACCCAGGAGAGCTGACAGTGTAGTTCTAGTCCAAAGGCCAGGAGGCTCAAGACCTAGTTCTAGTCCAAAGGTAGGAAAAAAGCCAATATCCCAGTTTGAAGGCCATCAGGCAGGGAGAATCCTCTCTTACCTGGGGGAGGGTCAGCCTCTTTGTTCTACTCAGGCCTCCTGGGATGAGGCCCACCCACATTAGGGAGGGCAACCTGACCTGCTCACTCTACTGATCTGAATGTTAATCTCATCCAGAAACATCTTAACCCTCATCCAGAATAATGTTTGACCACATATTTGGGCACTCCATGTCCCAGCCAGGTTGACACATAAAATTAACCAACACACAGTTGGTTACAGTCACAGGGAGCAGAGTGGTGAGCAAAAACCTTTGTGTTCTACCAACAGTCACTCTTCATTCACTTGACATCAGGTCTGAAGAAAACTCAACTCCAAGTGGTGTCTACAAAACACCTATTTTCTTATCTCCTTTTTGATAGAATATATTTCTTAAATTCTTGGCAATTAAATTTAAAAATTACCTCTTCTATTAAATAATGAATACAGTATGTAAAACTCATAATTCTTATTTTTGCAACATTGTATTAAGCTCTGGTCTAAGTAGCTTTATTTTTAATATGCCCTATGCTGCATAAAATAATCTACTGTGGCTGGCTTGAATAGGTCTTTTACTGAAAGAAGGACACAGGAGGAGGAAGAAAAGGAAAGAATAAAAGAAGCCAACAAATAAACGGGTCACACCCCACCCAAGGCTGGTCTTGCCTCAAGGGCAGTGCATTGAAACATTCTCTGCCTCTGCTTCTGGGGCCTTAGGGAAACTCATTTATGCTCATTAGCCTTCATCAGTAGGTCCTGCCAACATCCAGCATTTTTTCATTACACTCTGTTTTCAGCAAAACCTCATTAGCTGAAGAAACCAGGCAGATGCTTTATACATCTCAATTCCAACTGGAGACACCATATCCACAGTATTTTTCCTGCAAGAGCCAAGTAACAGGCTACAGCAGTTTGAACACAGGCACATCCTAATTGGAACACACTGGCATCTTATTCTGACATTTCCAACCAAGCCAAAGCAGCTACTTGGAGAAAATGAATAGGGATGCAGAGGAAAGTGGTAAGTGGAAATACCAACAACAGCATGGTTAAAAAGCTAAACTTAGCTTAAGAGTAGAGAAGGCCAGGGAGAAAATGGCCCTTTAGGATCCCTGTATTTATACATTGCATTAGTGACTATACAAACTTTCTATTTAAGAGGAAAACAAATGAATTTTAAAAAGTATTCCCAGACCTCAGACACAGTTTCAAATGCCTGAATGAATAAATCGGGCAATGGTTTTTGAGAGCAGTCCTTTCAATGACTGCAATTATCTTGGAAGAGAATACTTACTAATCATCCTTTTGTCACAACAAATTTATTTGTTAAACTGTTTTTACTCCTGTCTAAGCACATGCTGTAACTGAATGTTTCTATATTTTTATCTTAAAGAAATGACTGTGCTAAAGGTCTTGTTTATTTTGAAACGATGCTAAAATGACTATATGGGCCCAGGTGGAGAAACCCTGACTCATGGTGTTCACACAGATTTAATCATAACCAGCAGGAAGAACAAATGATGAGAAACTTATAAAAACACAACAGAGTGGTCAACATAGAGAAAGACTGGTAAAATGAGGGTGAGATAGGGGAGGTAGAGGCAGAAGAAGGGGAGTATAGGTTCCAAAAATCTAGCCATTTCCCTCTCAGGGTTTCCATGTCATTTCAAAGGACCTCAGGTATTGGGTTACCACCAATGAAAGGTCTCCAGTGGTAGACAAATGGAAACCAGCTATTTAGAATCAAGGGGGAAAAGGAAGCAAGTTATAGCAAGACAACTTGTTTTTGGTTTTTCTCCTTTGGATGCCTGCACGGACTAGATCATTTCTCTGGTGTTTGAGTTGAAATGCCAGATGTAGAAGGGGCCATTTTTATCATCTGGGAGTAGGTAATAAAAAAAGGTGTGAGGGAGTCCATGAGAGGACTCCACTTCAGCCAGAGCAGCACAACTTTTTTTTTTTTTTTTTTTTTTTTTTTTGTGGTACGCGGGCCTCTCACTGTTGTGGCCTCTCCCGTCGCGGAGCACAGGCTCCGGACGCGCAGGCTCAGCGGCCATGGCTCACGGGCCCAGCCGCTCTGCGGCATGTGGGATCTTCCTGGACGGGGACACGAACCCGCGTCCCCTGCATCGGCAGGCGGACTCTCAACCACTGAGCCACCAGGGAAGTCCCAGCACAACTTTTAAACTATTTTTTATGCTGAAATTCTGCCTAAGATTTTGTCTGAAAAATGTGTTTCCTTGATAAAAATCAGTAATCCACTTGATGGATGAGGAGACTGAGGTACAGGCAAGGGAAATGGTCCAGGTCCTGAGCAAGTTAGTGGCAGACCCAGAAATAGAATCCAGGTCTCTGTACTAACTTGGTCTAGTGTTCTCTCTACCAAATCAGACTGCCTCATCTTACTAGCTTAACACTAAACTTTTCAGTACACTAGAGAATTGCCAAGTGCATGACTCCATGTATGAGTGGAAATGAATAGACAGGCCACATGTACAATTATTACAATGTGAAAGCCACCTAAGAGAGGCTTTGAAGGGAGAAAAGTATAAAAACCTGTACTACTTTCTCTTTCAGCACTAGATGCTCTTCTCAAGAACAAAAAGACTGGGCTAATTAAACAGTGCAAGGGAGAACCTGTGGTAAGATTTATAGCTGCTGGGTTAGAGACCGAACAGTTACAGAGGAACCCAGCAAGCTCTAGAATCCAACGAGCTTTTAACTATATAGAGCCATGTTCACTGGTTGAGGTCAAACTGTTTCTAGTGTAGATTCTCACCGGGGACCTGACTGTGGGGGACACACGCTACCATCGCTCTTAGCAGAGTAAATCTAAATGTCTTCCATATTGATGAGATCACAATGCAACAAATCTGTGTACTAGAAATGCTCAGGGTTTGTTCACCTGTTCATTCATCCAAACATCATGGTAGGAACCAGGGATGGCAGAAAGATAGATGAAATGTTATTCCTATTCTTCAGGAACTCACCATAGAACGGAAAGACAAACTATATATGGAGTTCAGTAGGATAGTAAATACAATGCTATTAACCGGTGGGTGCTTTGAGGGCAAGGGAGGGAGCATCTAATTTAGTCTCAGAGAATTGAGAAGGACTTTATAGAAAAAGGTATATGAGCTGTAAGAATGAAAAGGATAAACGTAAAGGATGATATAATAGAGTAACTGGAGATAGGGCTACTTTAGATTAATGGTCAGAAAATAATTCTCCTGGGGGGTGTCATTAAATCTGAGACTGAATTCAATATCAAGAAGGAACAAGATCTGGTAACAAACACTCAGGCAGAAGGAATAGCAAAGGCCCTGAGAAGAAAAGGCTTGAAGGGTTTGAGGAACTAAGAGGAGACCAGTGTATGTAGAGTATAACAAGCAAGCAAAAGAATAAGAAGTGAGGGTGGTGTTATGGCTCAAAAGGGCCTTCTAAGGAAACAAGGCATTTGGCTTTCATCTAAGTGGAACGAAAAGCTACTTTTTAAAAGGGTTTCAAACAAGGAAAGACTCAATGTAATTTACATTTTTAGAACAATAGTAATAAATACATATATAGTACCTACTATAGGCCAGGTTCTGCCCAAGCATTTTATATATATTAACTTGTAATGGCTGCTATATAAACATGATTGGCAGAAGGCAGAGTGGACACAAGGAGATTCATTGAGCGCTGCAGTTGAGAGATGACAGTGGTTGGAATGAAGAAGGAGCAAGTGAAAAGATCTCAGGAGTATTTAGGAAATAGAATTGACATGACTGGATTGGGAAGGGGAGAAGTAGTGACATAGGTATGGAGGAATCAAAGATTACTTCTATGCTTTTACAAAGTTTAAAGGAGAAGGGAGTATTCAATGGTGCTGAATATCTTTGAGGACAAACAGACTAAAATCTGAAAAAAGATCAATGGATTTATCAATTAGGAGGTCAGGAGTAACCTTTTGCATGTATTTTGGTAGGCTGGTGGTATAAGCAGTCAGACTGCATAGGGTAAAGAGTGACTGGAAGCTAAAGAAATGGAGATGGTGCAAGTATTTTTCTAAGATGTTTGAAAGGGAAGGAAAGAAGGGAACGTGACAGAGGGGCACACTTGAGGAATTTTTTTCTTTCTTTTTTTAAGGTCAGGGACAATTAAACATCTCTATAGACTGAGGAGAAGAAGTATGTAGAGGGAAAGAGGTTGACATATAGAAGAAAGAATAGATATCAAAATAGAACAGGATAAAGGTGGAGGGAAAAGAGTTGGGTGAGTTAATGCCTGGGATTCAAAAGAAAAGATCCATTCATTATTAGAGGTATCTCAGCATGTACTAGAATACATTAGTCTAGTTTTTTCTTATTCAAGTATAGCTGATTTACAATATTATATTAGTTTCAGGTTTATAACACAGTGATTCAAAATTTTAATAGATTATACTGCATTTAAAGTTATTATAAAATATTGGCTATATTCCCTGTGCTGTACAATATATCCTTATTGCCTATTTATTTTATACATAGTAGTTTGTACCTCTTAATCCCCTAACCTCCATTAGCCTAGTTTTGTTTTTTTGTGTTTTTTTGCTGTACGCGGGCCTCTCACTGTTGTGGCCTCTCCCGTTGCGGAGCACAGGCTCCGGACGCGCGGGCCCAGTGGCCATGGCTCACGGGCCCAGCCGCTCCGTGGCATGTGGGATCTTCCTGGACAGGGGCACGAACCCGTGTCCCCTGCATCAGCAGGCGGACTCTCAACCACTGCGCCACCAGGGAAGCCCCATTAGCCTAGTTTTAACCTTTATTTTTACAGACACTTCTGAGAACTTAAAACTCTATCTCCCACTTTCAACAATTTTGACCCAGTGCAAGGAAGGGCTCATGCTCTGCTACATACTATTATTTATTCTTCACTGCCACCTTTAACTTGTATTCTTGGGCTAACTTTATTAGTTTCTTCAGTCTCTGATTAATGATAGAAGAGTCATAATCGGTGTTCAGTTATCTGACCATGCCACAGTGTCCCTTTTGCTCTCCAAACCGCACACTCCCACAACAGAAGACGTTTTAAATAAGACTGAGGAAATAATAAGGTGCTCACAAAAATAATTAAGGATAAAATATGAATATTTTCTCATGAAAATTCATAAATTTATGAAATTATATAAAATTGCATGCATTACATGAATATGGCCTTCTCCTAAGCCACTGAAAGTGATTTTCAAAAGATATATTTCTTAGGCATTATATTCTGACATTTCTAATTTAACATTCTTAAGAAGTATGGGATACAACAGGATAATGTAATCTGAGAAAATGCAACAGACAGTTAAGTTTTATCTATGCCAAATCAAAACTATCAATACAGGGCTAATTTTTAAAGTGCAACTATTGATATCTTCCAAATTAAAAAAAAAACACTTGTCCAAATTAAAACAGTGGCTTGCATGTGTATAGGGACAGTCTTAATCAAAGACATACAAAGAGATAAGAGAAATTTAACGGGTCAAATACTCAAAATTTAATTTTTTCTAAATTGAATATAATCTAAAAAATATATTCAAATGGCTTCTTACTTAATGAGGCTAATCCTTCCTTTACATCCTTTCCAATTCTTCAAAATTCAACTTAACTTATCTTCTGCAAAACAGCCCAACTATAATGTTTAATCAATAGACATTATAAAAGTTAATACAAGTATTTTAATATATAATGATTAATAAGGTCAAACTCTCTGAGTACTAAAAAAAATAAATGAAAAACTTTCCATTGTAGGAGAAAACAAAGGAATGACAGAAACTAAATAGAGGTTTCACATTCCTACTGGTAAATGACTGATAAATGATTATTTGTTGGCCTAGCTATAGAAGCACTATGCTAGTTGCTGTGTGGAAGCTGCAATAATGAAAGATATGCTGCTTAAGACTATCTACCTTAGTCATAATTAAGGGACAATGAGGACACAGGAAAATGACATTAATATTATAAGCCCCACTGGCAGTGATTCTTCACTTAAGCAAACTTTAGTCAGGCTCCTGAACCTCCTTGTAGGCTCATCTGTGTGTTTCCTTGTAAAATTCAGTTTTAGCAAGAATCCTGCTTAGTCAGTTTAACCAGAACCCTCACCATCAATATCTATTTGTTCAGCCTCTGTATCTGTTCAGATTCCTCATCCTCTACCATCCCCCAAGTGATATCTGATCACCCTGGCCTGTCTTAATCAAAGAATCCTGTTGGTTGGTTTAGCCAGAATCCCCCTTACCTGTGATATTTTCTCTTAGTAATTTTTCATCCACTGACCACCACCCTGCTCCTTGGCTATAAATTCCCTCTTGCCCGTGCTATATTTGGAGTTGAGTCCAATGTCTCTTCCCCATTGTAAAATCCCACTGCAGTGGTCCGTATACCTATTGCGATAGTCCTGAATAGTCTGCCTTATCATTTTTAATAAGTGTCACCGAATAGTATTTTCTCTAATACCATGTAGTAAATGTGCATTTTCACCATGGTGTATATGGCTCACCAGGCCACACTTCAGGACACCTGGGTTCCAGCACTGGATATATACCTGTGTGACCTTGGACATGTCACTTCTCTTTGAATCTCAGTTTCCTGCTCTATAAAATGAGGGAATTGAACAAGATGCTCTTGATAATCTTAATAGTCTCTTAATATACTTTTAATATTCTACCATGTATGTGAGGTACAGTTAATAAACATAATGGCATGGCAAATAATTTTGAACTTTATTGGTGAAACAAGAAGAAATCAACTCCTCTCTACAGAGCTATGGGTAGTTTTATGGTTTATATAGACACATTTGATTAAAAAATAAAACATTCCCAAATCTAGGCTAAGGTCTATAATAATACATTTGGATCAAGTGTGTCTTAGTGAAGGAAAGTTTCTAGAAAGTGATTTTCATTTTTATGTAAGTGTGAAAAATCATTTTATCTTATCTCTTGCCTTATTTTCTTTGGCTAATGAACACTATAGAATATAAAATATTTCATTTAGGGACAGATACGTAAGTAGAGACCTTTTAACGAAAAGCTATTTAGCCACAACAGCAGTCTTAAAAACACTATAAATGCAGTATACATTAAATCTTAATCGGCTCTTATTAGGATAAACTTCTAGAATAGAAATTATTACATTAAAGGGTATTACATTATATGATACAGGAAACTCGATATAGCCATATATTACATTATATGATACAGGAAACTTGACATAGCCAAATAAAGAAACATCATATAGACATTTAAAACAACATTTTATAGAAATAATATGAAAAATAACTATGATAGTATAAATAAGTGTTAGCGAGTGCAAAACTGAATATCCAGTAAGACTATGCATAATAAGAAAGCCTATGCATAGTAATAGCCAAAATGTTGAAAATCTAATGTTTTTCTCCAGACTGTTTAGGATTTTTCTCATTCTCATTAATGAGAAAGTAATATTATTTATAAAATAAGTTATGTGGAATAAAATAAAAATAGCAATAATATTTATTTAGGTCTTATAATGTCAGACATTTTGTTAAGAGCTTTACATATATTACCACTTAATTACATACAACCACCATGAGTTATGAAGTATTACCCCTACTTAATAGATGAAGAAAGTGAGGCGTAGAGAGATTAATTAAACTGTCCAAGGTCACTGAGTTAGTAAGTAGAAGAAATGGGTTTTATATAAGCTAGGCCTGTATGATGCAAAGCCACTATACTATATCACCTTCTTAAAAATAAAAATTACATATATATCTCATATTCTTTAATCTTCAGGAAAATAATTTGTACAAAATTTTATGCAACTGTATTTTCAGAAAACAAAGTATGAAACCCCCTTTTCTTCATTAATTTGAAAAATGAGAGACCAACAAGTGTATATGTTTTTAGCTCAGATCTGTATAAATATGTACATGATTTAGTAAATACGTACTGACTTTCATCCTAAATTTAGAAACTTTGCAGCTTGGAAAATAAGCTTTTATGACTAAAAAGCATTCCTTTCATATTGACCTTTTCTCCAAAGACTGTCAAAGTAGATCAATCCATTTTAATTGGCATATTAAATGTGCTAGTCTACTTCTCAGATTCAAAGCTTGGGTATCACTGAAAATGATAAATTCTCTCAAGGGTGCTTCAACACACATGATCTGCTCTATCATGATGATTATGCCATAAACGTAAAATATTGCTTCAAGTAACTGAGCAAAAATACTCATATTTTATTAGTACAATGGCAAAAACACCTGGAACTCTCTAAGGACCTTGTGAGAGAACACCGCTCCTCACTGTCAGGGAGTAGGGTTCCCAAAGCCCAGTCCTCTGGTTGACAGTGCCTCATAATATGGATTATTAAATAAGAGAGGGTTAGAATAGAAATAAAGGATAGGTTTCTCTTCAAAGATCAATAGACCTTTAAAAACTTTTCGTAGATTCAAGGATAAGAAAAAAAGGGAAATAAGGAAGTCCCAGGTAAATTCATAAATTTATTTATATTTATGAATAAACAGGATTCTGTTCTCAGAGTAAAATGCCAGGAATATAAGTGGGCTCAGTGTGTTGAATCAGAACAGGGGCACAAATTGAGACTTGCAGTAGATTCATTAAAACAATACTAGATCATAATATTCCTTGTACATCGTTAATTTGGACAATAAACCTTGTTTTCTTGCTTGGGTCTATTTTTCCTCTTTTACATTTCAGCCATGAATATAAGAAGTCTTCATCTTATAGATGAAATATTTCATTATATCTCATGCCTATTATTGGAATTTTAATTTTAGCAAGTTCAGTTGGTTAATTAGCATGACATGTCTCTGGTGGCGCAGTGGTTAGGAATCCGCCTGCCAATGCAGGGGACACGGGTTCGATCCCTGGTCTGGGAAGATCCCACATGCCGCGGAGCAACTAAGCCCGTGAGCTACAACTACTGAGCCTGCGCTCTAGAGCCCACGAGCCACAGCTACTGAAGCCCGTGCATTTAGAGCCCGTGCTCTGTAACAAGAGAAGCCACTGCAATGAGAAGTTCACGCACCGCAATGAAGAGTAGCCCCTGCTCACTGCCCGCGCGCAGCAACGAAGACCCAATGCAGCCAAAAATTGAAAAAAAGAAGAATGATGCTATTATATTTGTTTAAGCTCATTTTTTCTTTTTTCTTTTTTTTTACTTCAAATTTAACTTTTCTAAGTTCTGGATGTTTTTGACCAAGTATTTAATTTTCATTGGCTCTGGTATAAATATTAGTTGATAGGAGACTTTCATTTCCCTTAAAGACTGCAGACAGTATTCCTGAAGAGAACCTTTGTGTATTGTGGCATAGGCGGGCTAGACTTTCAGAAGCATTTCTGATGTCTTGACTATTTTATTCTGTTTCATTATGATAATCATAAGAACTTCTGTTCAGCACTCAAATTCATTCCCATGCTTGTAAATAAATTTGGCTTTTTGGTCCCACACAAGCACTTTCTTTCTTTGTCAAGCTAATGAAGTAGAGTTTTTTTAATCCTTTAAGTAGAAATTATGTCTCAAACTGGTTACACTATTTCAGAGCATTAGAATGAACAAATAAAACTGAGCCTCATGCAAAGTTTCCCTAAATCACCTAAGGCTAATAAACCTTTAAAAACTGTGAACAGATCTGAAACAAGAATATAACAAAGGGAAGCAGGTATAAATCCATATTCTAGGAGTGCTGTATAACAAATCTACTAAATTAGAAGAGGTTTATAACCTGTCTTGGACTGCAGCAAACTCACTTCCTGAACAGATGGTCTCCCATCATTTAATCACTCTTTAACTCCCTACAATCTGGCTTTTGGGCACACTATGTACTAAAATCACTCAAAGGTTACCTGTAACCCAGATCATGGAAGCCAGCAACAAAAGTGCTAGAAGGAGATTCACGAATCAAACCCAGCCAAATAATTTTATAGATTAGAAAACTACGGTCCATAAATGTTAGGAGATCTTCCCCAGATTACACGAGGGGTGAACAATGCAAGGTCAAAACACCAGCATTTGAGTTTCTGCCAATGCTGTGCTGTTCTCCCCTGTTAATTAGGTAGTCAGCTTTCTCGAACCACTGTCTCACAGTTAACATTTTTCAGACTTTCAATCCAATGACACTGTTTTACCTTCTGGCTGGATTCTTCTGTCCTGCCCTTCCTTGAACATCCCTTTACTCCACCATCTGCATTACCTGTACCCTTACAAAGAACTAAGCCTTAAGCCTAGCTTTCCAAAATCATCTGCTCTCATAGTTTCAATTCCCATCATGAGCCATGTACAACAGCAACACGACTTTGTAACTTTTCTTTTCATTAACTGCTGGGTACCTCAATTAACTACCATGTCTGCATTGAAACTATCAAAATGCAAATAATAATAGCTAATATTTATTGAGTGCTTAACTATAAACTAGGGGCTGCTCTAAGCTCTTTACCTATATTAACTCATTTAAATCTTTAACAAATCTATGAGGTATTATTCTGATTTCACATGTGAGGAAACTAAGGCACAGAGAGTTTAATCAACTTGCCCAAACTTGGATTCAAACCCATGCAATGTGCCTCCAGAGGCTGTGCTCTTAATTGTTTTGCTAGGCAGAATGTCTATATGAAATCTCTACTATTTATATTCTTGAATGCTAAAATAGCATTTTCATATCGGAGTGTTTTTACCTGTGACTTTTCTGTTGATATTAGAATGGCTTATTTATGTAAAAATTCTGTTGCATTCAATATCTATTTCAAGAAACAAGTTCAATTTTTTGCAGATTGATTTAAAAATTAAGAAAAGAAATCCAATTCCTGGCTGGTCTTATTCTATTGCCTGTTAAATGTGCTAGTTTCAGATAGAATCCTGCAAACATTTAAAAAGATACTAAGTTTGTTTTCCTATTAAGCCAAGAATCTTCTATATGTTGATTAGTATAACACACATTTCAAAATAAAGTCCATTTGTTACAGAACTCCAAAAAGCCCCCAGTCGCTACAAAAGGATGTCCTTTTTAGGGTCAACGTATCCCCAGTGGAAAATCATAATGCAGAACACAATGAATCCGTGAAATGGACATAGTAAGCTGCTTACAGTTTCTTCCAAATATGAATGAGTAGTAAAGGCTGAAAACAAACAGTCTCCAAGTGACCTATCTCACATTAACATGGCAGAGGCTCTGCAGTGTGAACAGTCTAAATCCCATCCACAGATAACCAGCAGGTAGTCAGCACGAGAATTACCTAGGCAACAGAAAATGATGGACCCCCTAACAGGAACAAGTTAGGGTGAAAAAAGAAGGGGAGTAAACACTCAAATAAAGAATCTTGCTAGCCTCTGGAAAGTATCTTCCTTTGGATAAGGAAGAAGGAACTCCCTAATAAAATTACTAACTGTTAGACTTGTGGACTTGGTCTCATCTCAGTGCTAACAGGGAAGAAGAAAGTAACAATTAGACCCTTTTAACATTACAAATGTTATATATAATGTATCCCAGCATACATTTTGTACTGATGTAACATCTTTCCACTTAATTTTTCAGATCATTTCCACAGACCTCTCAGTCTCCTAAGGCACAGGTGAAACTATTTTTCTGTGATGTGATATTGAGCCAGGCTGTCCAGGAAGCAAAATATTTCCTCTGTTAACTCCTTCATACCATTATGAAAATCATTGCTTCCATGCTTGACATCCCTTCCTCCTTTCCTTCTTCAGTTAATACCTTCATATTGGTTCTGCCACTTGACAACTGTGTGACCTTGGAAAAATTACCAAACCTCTCTGAGACTTGCATTATCTATCTATAAAGTGGGTATAATAATATTTATTTCAGAAAAGTGTTAAAATCAGACATAATACATATAAAACAGTTCGTACCTGCCTATAATCATCAGAAGCACAATCAATAGCGGTTTTCTATTTTTCTCACTTCCTTTCTCTAGCCTTGTCAAATACCAAACTAGACTGATAGAAGGCAAAAAAGAATAAGACACATTCCCTGCTCTGAGTACCCCTGCCAGAGAGGCAGGCATGTAAAACAACAACTACAATAGCATGATAAGTGTTATAACATGGTGTATGCAAAGGGTTATAGGAAAGCAGCCTTCTAAACCCCTAGGACTTGTTTTCAGGGAGTAATTTATAGGATGATTAGATAATATGATCTTTTGTATAATTTATCTTTTCCAAATCAAACGTGACATAGGAAAGTAGGGGTAAGTGGAGCAGGCATTGTTACCTTATCTACAAGACTAAAGAACAGATTAAATAACAGTTTGGTATAAATTATTCTCCTTCACATGTTTCTTTACCAATTTTAATAATTCTGGCATTTAATTTACTTGGTTTGCATCTACTTGGAGCTATCACAACTGTTCAGTGAACATCTACCCTGCTAAAATCCCAGTGTTAGGTTCATCAATCAAGATCTGAAGAAGCACAGAGTGTGGCTGGAGAACAAGATATTTAACAGAAACAATGAGAGAAGACTCAAGCATGGTAAGTGAGACCTGGGCTTCTAGTTCTAGAGAGTGGTGTTCGCACATACACTCAATTCTCATTCCTCTCCAGATCCCACAGAAATGACCATATAGATGCTAAAAATAAAACAAAACAAAAAGACTAAAGCCATAACAAAAAAGAGAAAAAGAAAAAAGGGGTATCAAATCAGATATTTCAGCACATTTCTAGTGTAAAAGATGGCAAATAGAAGTGCATTAATGAAGAAAGCAGAGCAGAGGAAGCCTATATAACCAAACTATACCACTTAGAGCATTACCATAATGCTGCCACAGGTATGGGAGTTGATCCACCAAATAGAGGGGCCCCAGAAGGGTACTTGGTTTGCAGAAGCACTGGACAGAAGAAGTGAGACGTGACACAGAACTGATAAAGGCCACAGTGGCTGGCCTGA
Organism: Phocoena phocoena; assembly: GCF_963924675.1. Lineage (NCBI taxonomy): Eukaryota > Metazoa > Chordata > Mammalia > Artiodactyla > Phocoenidae > Phocoena > Phocoena phocoena. The sequence continues at coordinate 23,565,105 of NC_089238.1, read as the reverse complement.
GGCCCCACACAAGGAGCCACAGTCAGCAATGAAACAATAAAACGGGGTTTTTCTCTTAACATACTGAACAAACTGGCTGGGATGAGTTAATGCTTTTAGTGTTGGCAATAGGTTCCTCAAAGTAAAGCCCTTCACATTCTGGCATTTGGCAAGAGTAATGAGGGTCTTGTTTGTTCCCCACTGGATCCTCAAGAGACAAAACTCCCAATCACGTCTTCCTCACTCCCTGTTGGGGCTGCGGGACAGGGGGAGAGGACCACTTAATACACTGAGAATAATCAGACCATCATCTATCACCTAATACACAAGTGAACAAATGAGGATCACCAGGTATGTGAAAAATAACCAACGGGAAGAAAGAGAAACACCACATTAGTAAAACATAAAAATTACCTTGGGTATTACGCTTAGTGAAATAAGCCAGATATAGAAAGGCAAATATTGCATGATTCCACTTATATGAGGTACCTGAATAGACAAATTCATAAAGACAGAAAGTAGAATAGAGGTTACCAGGAGCTGGAGGGAGGGGAGTAGAGGGAGTCACTGTTTAATGGGTACACAGTTTTTGTTGGGGATGATGAAAATGTTTTGGGTATAGATAGCAGTGATGGTTATACAACATTGCAAATTTATTTAATGCCACTGAATTGTGCACTTATGAATGGTTAAAATGATAAATATCATGTAATGCATATATTACCACAATAATAAAAAAGAAAAAGATCACTCAGGAAATTTAACAAATGGTGCTCTGACAACGGGATATCTGCATACAAAGAATGGAGCTGAATGCCTACCACATACCATGTACAAAAATTAACTAAAAATGGATCAGAGGCCTAAATGTAAGAGCTAAACCTATAAAATTATTAGAAGAAAACACAGGCAGAAATCTTTGTGACCCTGGATTAGACACCAAAAGCACAGCAAAAAAAAAAAAGATAAATCAGACTTCATCAAAATGCAAATTGTCTGTGCTTCAAATGACACCATCAAGAAATTGGAATAATAGTTCACCAAATGGGAGGAAATATTTCAAAATAATAGAAGGAACTCATATGTAGAACACATAAAGAACTATTACAACACAATAATAAAAAAGACAAAGAACCCAATTTTAAAATGACCACAATATCTTAAAAGACATTTGTCCAAAGAGATACATATACATATGCCCCAAAAATACATGAATAGATGCTCAATGACTTTAGTAACTAGAGTAACTAGGGCAATGCAAGTCAAAACCACAATGATATATCACTTCTTATACACTAAAAGACTATAATCAAAAAGACAGATAATAACAAGAATGTAGAGAAATTGGAACCCTCATACATTGCTGGTAGGAGTGCAAAATGGTGCAATCGCTTTGAAAAACAGCCTGCAGTCCTTCAAAATATTAAACATAAAATTAGCATATGACTCAGCAATTCCATTATATCCAAGAAAAATGAAAACATGTCACACAAAAACGTGTACACAAAACTTCATGGCAGCATTAGACACAATAGCCAAAAAGTGGAAACAACCCAAATGTCCATCACCAGATGGATGGATAAATAAAGTGGTATACACACACAATGAAATGTTATTTCGCCATAAAAGGACTGAAATACTGATACACACTACAACACTGATGAACTTTGAAAACATGTGGAGTGAAAAAATCTAGTCACAAAATACCACACATTATATGATATACCCAGAATAGGAAAATCCATATAGACAGAAAGTAGGTTAGTAGTTGCCTAGGGCTGGGGTAGGGAGAGAGAGATAGGTTGAAGAAAGTAGAGAGTGCCTGGGGTCATGAAAATATTCTAAAATTTATTGTGATGAATACACTAAAAACCATTGAATTGTACACTTTAAATTAGTGAATTGTACTGGATGTAAATTATATTTCAATAAAGCTTTTATTAAAAAATAAATGTTCAATAAATTATAGCAAATATTATTTTTAAAAATTACAGAAAAAAAAGACTATTCAAGGAACAGAAGAGATCTTAACTCTTAATTTTTATTCACAGAAAGACTTATGAAGAAATATTATCCATTAAAAAAAGGGGCAAGAGGGCTTCCCTGGTGGCGCAGTGGTTGAGAGTCCGCCTGCCGATGCAGGGGACACGGGTTCGTGCCCCGGTCTGGGAAGATCCCACATGCCGCGGAGCAGCTGGGCCCGTGAGCCATGGTTGCTGAGCCTGCATGTCCAGAGCCTGTGCTCCGAAACGGAAGAGGCCACAACAGTGAGAGGCCGGCATACCTCAAAAAACAAACAAACAAACAAACAAACAAACAAAAAAAGGGGGCAAAAAAGAACAGGATAGCCCAGACTCAGTTTTCCCTCCTGCTCTAAATACAATTATTTACCCTGGAAATAATTCAGTGGATAATGAGTCAAGGGCTCTGAGAACTGGAAAGAAGGCTGGCTAAGAACCAACCCCAGGACTTGAAGAATGGCAATGTGGTGAGAGTCCTAAGATCCCATACACACTGGGCTGAGCACTGTAGAGGCCTGCAGCCTGAAACAACCATCAGGCGTAGACAAAAAAATAAACACAAAAGCAATAAAAGTCTGTTCTCTCTGGCCAAAGGACTGGGAAACAAGAACCACAACAGCGACCAAGTGGGGAGATCCAACCCTAGTTCCTCTACTTGAGGTACTAGTTGGTCAATCTGCCTTCAGCAGCACCTTCAAAGCCCTAGTGGGCCCACCCAACCTCTGTTTTACAACCAGGGCACTTGATGGGCCAACACGACTGTAGCATCAGCAAAGAAGCCCCAGTGAACTGTCTTGACCCCTGCTCCACAAATCAGGCTTTAGTGGGCAGTCCAATTCATCTAGGATAGCAGCAGTGAAGCTCCAAGGGCCATCCCAACCCCCACTCCACAACCAGTGCACCAGCATGGAATTCTGAGCAGCCTACAGCAGCAGCTTCTCAGCAGTGCCAAGACTACCCAACCCCTGGGTAACCAGCAAGTGGGCCGATACACCTGCATCAGCTGAGTTTGTTATCTCCTGGCCGTCCACCCAGTGGCATAAGGAGACTTAGACCAAGAGAAATGGCATATTACCTGTAGAAGAACACAAATTTGAATTGGCAAGGGATTTCTTGTCTGAAACTATGGAGGCCAGAAGTACACAATCATTCTTAGTGCTGAAAGAAAACAACTGTCAATCAGGAATCCTGCATCTAATGAAAGTAGCCTTCAGGAATGAAAAGGAAGTAGACGTTATTAGACAAAGGAAAACTAAGAAATTTGTTGCTAGAAGACCTACTCATAAATAATGTCTAAAGAAAGCTATGCGAACAGAAAGAAAATGACAACAGAAGAAGGCAGGGACATTCAAAAAGGAAAGAATGATGAAATGGTAGAAGTTGGGATAAATACAATAGACTTTTTTTTTTTTTTTTTACTATACTGCTTGGCATTTTATATTTGAATATTTTGCATTAATTTTAAATGGTCTATTAAAAAAGTAGTAATGCAAACCAGTATATGACAAACCAACAGCATGCACAAAAGGTACAAGTGTATATTATATGAATAAAAGTTCAAAAAGTCAGTCTTTATGATCACCTCCTCCCTTTCCCAGAACTAGCCAGTTTTGTATGATAAAACATGTACTCATAAATAGCTTATTTTATACAATATGATTATTCTTAACCCACCATTCTGTGAGCTACCCTTTACTTTATGTTTACTGAGCATTTATTATAATCCACTTCTTGTGCCATTTCATGTCAATTTACCACAGTCTTTTTAATCCCTGCATAGATTTATAAAAATTTATTAGATCTGTCTCCTACTTCTTGATATTAATATTGTTTTTAATATTTAAAGGAGTTTTAAAGCACAATTGACTTTTACCTCATGACTTTCTTTAAGGGTTACATTTACATTATTCAAAAATTTAGAAGACAGATCTGGTTTAAAAAAAAAAAGAAAGGCTTTTCTGGAAATGGGGAAATTACATAGTTAATAGTACCAAATGTAACAATGTAATTGCATTGTAATCTCCTCTATATTATTTCACTTTTTACAAAATGCATCTATGTAACTTTTATATGTAGTTAAAGGAAGAGGAACTGTATAGGCTTTTAAAGGATCCTATATGAAAAAGAGGCCAGGGTTTCAGGATGAAGGTTGTACTAAGAGTGGAGGCCTGGGAGTGGGTGAAGGTGAGTTGTGATATTAGATCAGCAAATTGGCTGAGATCATAGTACAGGGATGGTTGGGAGAAATTTGGAGAAATTGTAAGATATAAGTGAAAAACACAGAAATGAGGTGACTGTATGAGGATATGGAATTTAGACTCTATCCTATAGGCAGTATAGAGTGTCATGGAAGGTTTTCAGGAAACAACATAAACGAATCCATACTTTATAAGATCGTGTGTTCTCAAGCACAGAGAATAAACAGGAGGAGAGACTGAAGACAGAGAGAGATTACTAAAACCATGCCATTGAGTAGTAATGAAGTCTGAGTGGTACATGGCAGTGGGGATAAATATGAAGAGACAAATGTAGATGCTACTTTGAAGGCAGAGCCAATATGATAACCACCTGAATGTAAGAGCTACTGGCATGAGACCAAAGGAGTATTGAAGATGGTCCTTATCCAAGGTAGGGACTATGGAGAAAAGAGCTACTTTGAAGCGAGAAGATAAATTTGGCATTAGAAATGTTGGGTTTCATTAAAAAAAATTTTTAAACCACGTTATTGAGATATAATTTACATATAAAAAGTTGTACATATATAAACTATACAACTCAATGAGACAGAGTTATGTATACATCCAGAAATGTTGGGTTTTAAAGACTAGATCTGTGGAGAGACGATCACCAGGTAGTTGGAAATTCAAGTTTAAATATTAGGAAAGAGGTCAGAATTAGAGAAATAGATTTAGGGATATTTGCATAAGTCCACGATTTTCCATGACATACCTTCGTCCCACACATACCATCAAGCACACTCAAACATTCAAGTTAAACCCTGAGAATCTCCTATATAACAGGTGTTATGGTACTATGACAGATACTGAAGCTACAAAAGTGAATAAAACATGGTCTCTGGTCTCTAGGAACATACATTCTGAGGTCTGCAAAAGTTTTCTTGTTTTCTTTTGGTCAAAATCTCACAATACTATAAAGTATATCTGCTACTGCTAACAATGCATTTCTTTCTACTCCTCTAAACTTTATTTATAAAAGGGAATTTTATTCTCCAAGTAACATCAAGAGAAAACAGCAACTCCTGACTAGTGAGAGAGTAGTGAGGAGGGTCATCCCAGCTGATACCCTTTTCCAACCTCAGCCTTAACCCCGGATACAAAAGTACTTCCCTTTTCCAAAAATAAATTTGCTAAGGGTAATGTTAAGAAAATCAACAGCTGCCAATTCAGTCCTCAATGTTTTGGATTTGCAATGTGCCAATAGCCCCATGCACACTTGAAGGAGTGGACCTTTCTACAGTTCTGGCACACTCACAGCTCTCTGGATTCTGGAAGACTTCCTTCTGCCATAACCTTTCTGTGAAGGAATAAGCTGGCCCAGCAGGCCTGGGTTGTTTAAATCTTGAAAATTCCCAAGAAAGGCATGCTTTCAGGATGGGCTTTCTGGCTTCGTGGAATGTTCTGTCAGATAAGAATGTTTTTGCATGCCTGAGGTGCTGGGCCATACTGTTCCGGTCTGTCTAGATGGTTTATGCAAACAATGTGATTTATGGTGAACATCTGCTTTTTCTCTGGGGGGGTTAGAGCTTCAATAACTGCGGTCAATCATGCAGGTGCTACATGCTTACACAACTGACCCCCAATAAACACCCTTGATGCTCAAGCCTGAGCAAGCTTCCCTAGCTGGCAGCACTTTGCATATGTAGTCACACATCACTCCTGGGTAACTGTGTCTCACATGACTCCACTGGGTGAGAATATTTGGAAGCTTGTGCCTGGTTTCCTCAGGACTTGACCCATGTGCCTTCACTAATTTTATCCTCTCTCCTTTTTTTGTAATAAACTGTAAGTGTTGAGTATAACAGCTTCTGAGTCCTGTGAGTGCTGGGGACCTCAGATACAACTTCCTTCGAAGTCAGGGATTTCTCTTGTTTCCAGGAAATGTCTGAACTTTACTATTCTACTTACTTTTTCTGACATTTGACAGGGTCAATCCACACAGATCAGTTAGTTTCAAGATCTGACCTGGTCAATCATGATTGAGAGGGCACTGACACCAGCATTTCAGGCAGAGGGCCCTGTCTGACTTCCGTATTTCACCAAGCCAAGCCATCTAGCCCCAACAATGGATACGGGCATGCCAGGTCTTGGCTACTGCTTAAATGGTTGAGAAAGTGGAAAAGGCACCTCACTATTTTATATACCACCACAACCAAGCTGCCAGTAGGGTGGGGCGATAACACCTCCCGGCAATTTTCTGCTGCCAATCTTTCCTATCATTTCCTTCTCAGAAACTATATACAATGTATGGATGTAATCCCAACATGGCTGCAGGAGAAAAGCCCCTGTCCTGACCCTAGAGCAAGGTTCTTAGATAGGATATGACTCTACCTGGGAGGTACATCACATAATTTAGTAGCAACATTAGAAAATGATTTCAATATAAAAAATATACCTAGAGTAAATTCTCTATAAAATTCACTCTCACTCACTTGTACTCTGCCTTCCTGAGTGGGAGAGAAAGAGTTGCAAGAATATTGTATGTCAAAAATTACATATAACCCACGCCCACCTTATATGGGTCAAGCATGAAGTGTTTAAATGGTTGATTTTGTTAGCTGTGTGCTTTGATGTTCTCTGGTTCCTGCCCCCACATCTCAAACCTGCAACCAATAGGTCACTTTATATTCTAAGAAAAGGCTTTGAGATTTCATCACCCTAGAAGTGCATCACACATGCTATGTAAGTGATACACACTAGTCTTAAAATGGCTCGGAGTCACAGCACTAGGTAACATGAAGTTAAATATATTCCACTTTACCGACTGGTAAATATATTCCAGAGATGAGTGGTAAATAAAGATAAAGGCCAAATCCCTGCCTTATATGGGAACTAATAGGCCAGTGTAAAATTTTTATCACATATTAACATAGGCATCTTTCTCCCAAAAGCTTCTCATCTACGAACCACTCAGAGTAACTAGATGTTTTGTTTGAGGACCAGCAAAAGAAGCAGAGAAACAGTGTGAGAGAACCTATTAATACTAATGATACTAATGAGGCTGGTTGGCTCTCCCTTTCTCTCATTAAAACAAGCATTTATGTGTGTGTTTGTGTGTGTGTGTGTATGTGTTATACATATATTTTTAAAGTAAAAGGAGTATTTCAATTTCGTAAGCATATTTTCTGTAAGTGCTGATGCTATTCTTATTAAATAAATTTAATAAGTGTGTGCTTGGAATCCCAGGCACACACTCAGGTTCATTCCCTGTCTCCTCAGGCAATTTCAACAATTCACACTACAGTTTCATTTTAACAGTACTCATTACTGGTATCATTTAATACATGAGGGTTTGCTCAAGTCAACATCAATCTTCTGATCCTGCAAACACTTATTTTGTTGACACAACACAGTCTGAATCCATAGGTACTAAATGTAAAAAAAAAATTTTAACTATTTATTCACCTGACATGTTACCAAGTACTAAGAACAACTCTGTCTGTCACTCAGTCCTGTCACAGAGACATAGCACTGGATAGACATCAAGTGAAGGGCCTTTCATGGAACCCCACTCCCTTCAGTAACAGAGCCATCTCATCTGTCCCCATGCCACCCATATATACTGCATCTTCTCAAAGACATTTGACACCTTAAACACAACCACTGTGAAGGTGAAAATGTTTACCTGTGAGACATCTCGTGGGACACATCTGACTCATACTTCCTCATTAACAAATAGCCCTTTACCACAGGTAAATCTTAACTAACCAGAAGACAGAAAAGCTTTGCCCTCAGAAGGAACAATAAAAACCCATTCAGAATAAAATTTCTTCTTCAATTAAGTGTTAAATGTCTGGATGAGTCTAAGTTATGAAATAAAATATCTTTATATATCTCTTTACCTGATTGGAAAACCTCATGCTCACATTACGTTGATTCTGTAGTGGGACATAACGCTGAACAGGATCAATGTCTTTAGGACTAATTAATTCATCAGCTGAAAAAAAAAAAGGAAATGACATGATCAAAAATGTATCTATAAAACACTGTAAACCAACTGGACCTAATAGATGTTTATAGAACACTCCATCCAACAAGAGCAGAATATACATCCTTCTCAATGCACATGTAATACCTTTCATATGCTAGGCCATAAAATAAGCATCAGTGAATTTAAAAGGATTTAAATCATACAAAGTATATACTTCAACCATAACAGAATGAAATACCAGAATTTAGAAATAGAATTCAAATAGAATTCTATTCAAATAGAATCAGTTGAAATTGATTTCAACCACAATAGAAATCAATTAACAGGAAGAAGTTTTAGAAATTCACAAACATACTAAAATTAAACAACACACTTCTAAGTAACCAATGGGTCAGAAAAGAAATGAAAAGGGAAATTAGAAAATACTTTCTAATGTACTTTCTGATGAGATGATTGAAAAAGAAGACACAACATACCAAAACTTAGGGGATTTAGGTAAAGCAATGCTCAGAGGGAAATTGACAACTGTAATTGCTTACATTAAAACAGAAAATTCTTGGAACTTCCCTGGTGGCGCAGTGGTTAAGAATCTGCCTGCCAATGCAGGGGACATGGGTTCGATCCCCAGTCTGGGAAGATACTATGTGACACTGAGCAACTAAGCCCATGCGCCACAACTACTGAGCCTGTGCTCTAGAGCCCGGGAACCACAACTACTGAGCCCACGTGCCATAACTACTGAAGCCTGCGTGCCTAGAGCCCACGCTCCGCAACAAGAGAAGCCACTGCAATGAGAAGCCCACACACTGCAACGAAGACCCAACAAAGCCATAAATAAATTAATTAATTAATTAAAAAATAAACAGAAAATTCTCCAGTCTATAATCTATATTCCACATTAAGAAAGCAGATGAAAAAGAGCTAACTAAATCAAAAGCAAGCAAGAGGAAGGAAATTAAGAGTGGAAATTAATGAAATAGAGTATAGAAAAACAATACAGAATATAAATGAAACCAAGTAGATTCTTGAAAAACTCAAAAGTTGACAAACCTTTAGCTAGCCTGACCAAAAAATAAAGAAAGAAGACTCAAATTACTAAATCAGGAATGAAACTAGGAACATTACTAGCAACCTTAAGGATTACAAGAGAATACTCTGAAAAAACGTATGCCAACAATTTAGATAACCTAGATGATATGGGAAAATTCCTAGAAATACATACATTACCAAAACTGACTCAAAGAGGAACAAAAATATGAACAGATGTGTAACAAGTAATGACTGAAACTTTCAACACAAAAAATGTTCAGGACCATGGGACTTCACTGATGAATTCTACCAAACAGTTAAAGAAGAATTAAAACCAATCTTTCACAAAAATTTTCCAAAAAATAATAGAGGGACACTTCTCAACTCATTCTAACAGTCCAGTATTACCTTAATACCAAAATCAAAGACACCGCAAGGGAAGAAAATCACAAATCAAAATCTTTTCTAAATACAGACACAAAACTACTCAACAAAAATACTAGCAAACTAAATCCAGTAACATATAAAAATGATTACATACCATGACCAAAAGGGACTTACCCCACAAATGCAAGAATGGTTTAACCTCCCCAAATCAGTTACTGTAATACACCATATCAATTGAACAAAGGACATAAAAATTACGTGACCAGCTCAGTAGACACAGAAAACACTTGACAAAATTCAGCATCCTTTCATGATAAAAGGCAGTCAACAAATTAGGGATAGACAGGAACTTCCTCATCCTGAAAAAGGGCATCTATGAAAAACCCATGGCTAATGTCACACTCAATGATGGAATGCTATGCTCCAAAGATCAGGAGTCAAGACAATGATGTCTACTCTTGCCACTTCTATTCAACATTGTACTGGAAGTTCCAGTCAGAGAAATTTGGCGAGAAAAAGTAATAAAAGGCATCCAGACTGAAAGGAAGAAGCTACAGTAATTAAGACAACGTGGTGCTGGCATAAAGACAGAGATCAGTGGAACAGACTGATCCACTGATCAGTCCAGAAATAAACTGTTACATTATGGTCAACTGATTTTTGACAAGGGTGCCAAAACAATTCAACAGGGAAAAGAATAGTTTTTTCCCCCACACAAAGTACTGAGATAGGTGAATATACAAAGGCAAAAGAATGAAGCTGGACCTCTTCTTCACACCACCTACAAAAATAAATGCAAAACAGATTTAAAAAGTTAAATGTAATAGTTAAAAATATAAAACTGTTAGAAGAAAATATAAGAGTAAATCTTTGTGACTTCGTATTAGACAAAATTACATCAAAACATAAGTAACAAAGGAAAAAATGAGATAAATTGGACTTTGCCAAAGCAATAAGCTTTTGTGTCTTAAAGGACACCATCAAGAAAGCAAAATGACAGCCCATAGAATGGGAGAAAATATTTGCAAATATCTTGTAGGGGACCCTCTATCTTGAATATATAAAGAACTCGTGCAACTTAACAATAAAATGACAAATAACCCAATTTAAAAATGGCCACAGGGCTTCCCTGGTGGCGCAGTGGTTGAGAGTTCGCCTGCCGATACAGGGGACACGGGTTCATGCCCTGGTCCAGGAAGATCCCACATGCCACGGAACGGTTAGGCCCGTGAGCCATGGCCGCTGAGCCTGCGCGTCTGGAGCCTGTGCTCCGCAACGGGAGAGGCCACAACAGTGAGAGGCCTGCGTACCGCAAAAAAAAAAAAAAAAAAAAAAAAAAAAATGGGCACAGTATCTGAATAGACATTTCTCCAAAGAAGATATACCAATAAGCACATGAAAAGATGCTCAACAACATTAGTCATTTGAGGAATGCTTATCAAAACCACAATGAGATAACACCTCATACCCATTAGGATGGCTAATGTCAAAACACAGACAAGAATAAGGGTTGGAGAGAATGTAGAGAAATTAGAACCCTCATACACTCTGGTTGGAAGGTAAAATGGCACAGCTACTTTGGAAAATAGTCTAGAAGCGCTCCAAATGTTAAACACAGAGTTACCATATGACTCAGCAATTCTACCCCTAGGTATATACCCAAGGGAAATGAAAACATGTCAAACGATAACTTGCTCATGAAAGTTTAGAGCAGCATTATTCATAATAGCCAAAAAGTGGAAACAACCCAAATGTCCATCACCTGATGAATGGATAAATCAAAAGTGGTATAACCATACAATGGAATGTTATTTTGCCATAAAAAGGGACGAAGTGCAGGAATTCCCCGGCTTCCCAGTGGCTAGGACTCCACGCTTCCACTGCAGGGGGCACATGTTTGATCCTGGTAGGGGAACTAAGACTTCGAATGCTGTGCGGTGCAGACAAAAAAAAAAAAAAAGGGAACAAAGTGCTAATACATGGATGAAACTTGAAGACAGGCTAAGTGAGTCATAAAGGCCATACATTATATGATTTGAGGTATATAAAATGTCCAGAATAGGTAAATCTATAGAAATAGAAAGTAGATTAATGATTGTCTAGCGCTAAGGGGAAGGATGAAGTGATTAGGGGTACGTGGGGAGTGACTGCTAAAGAGTATAGGGCTTTTTTTGGGGGGGGGATTGATGACAATATTCTAAAATTGATTGTGGTTATAGTTGCACAACTCTGTGAATATGCTAAAATATATTGAACTGTAAACTTTAAGTAGGTGAAATGTATGTAATTTTACCTCAATAAAGTTGTTCTGCAATAAAAATAATGTATTTGCAGTTTCAAGGAAGAAAATTAGTTCAGTGAGGGAAGACAGTGTTTCCTAACACTAAATTCTAAAAGAGATTTCTGAGATGGAGCATTTTTTATGGGGCACTGACCAGAATGAGGGCAATGTCTTCAACTGCTGTTGTACTATAAGCATGGAAGCCCTTTTCACGTGGTAGTTCCTTGTTTATGATTTAGTTACCTATTTTATAGCAAACACTGATTTTCTAAAAGTCTAAAGTTTCTAAAGAAAAAAATTACTGTAATAATTAACTATTTTCTAAGAACACAATGGGTAGTTCAGGCCTTGGGAAAAGAAACAGCATATTGAGTCTTTTTGCTCTAACATAAAAGTCACATAGTTTTGTTGTATAATTATTAACTAAGGCATACATAGAGCAAAATATTAAATTTCACCAATTAAAAACTGGACTGAATTAGTGAAAGCCATATATTACAGAATATTTTTAAAGATTTACTGTTCTATTATGCTCATGTAATTCCAATTAACTGCCCACAAAATGTTGTTAAGCAGATATCCAACTGAGGCTCCTTTAATGAATAAATAAGACTTTGTTAGTAAAGGTGGTGTGTGGAATCTTAATAACATCCATAGAAGTCTGATGGTGCTTGGGGCAGGGGGGACAGTTATACAATAGTCAAGAGCAACTAAATGATTCAATCTTCTGAGACCTTATTCATTTTAACCAGTGAGTTGTTAACCAGATGACACACAGCTAGGTCAGAGTGCTAATTAATATGCAGCATCTCTTTTTCTAGCAGGAGATAAGTATGTGGTTTCGTAGTCTGCAATACACCTACTCATGTCCTCTACTGCCTTTTTAGAAGTGCAGCAGGCAAAGGAGAAACTGTTTCTTTGAAGGCTCTTTCGTATTCAAAATGGTCATAAAACAGAGATGAAGGCATGACCTGGATTATTTCTATTCACTCTGGTCTTAACATAAGAAAATGCTATCTACACTCAAAATTTGTCTACATTCAATACATTTATTTTGGAGTAAGGAAGGTCCAATGTTTTGTTACTGACTGATATTGTTTTCAATCTTTGTTTTTTAAAGCTCAATCTGCTTATATAGAATATGGTCAATTCTGCATTCAACCCCAAGCTGTATATACAGCAAAAAGCAGGATGAAGAAGGTTTAGATCTCAAATCCCATATCCCAGGTACCAGTTTTCAGTCTCAGACTCACAGAAAAATTTCATCATGCTCATTTGTTTCCAAGTGTAGTATACAGAAACTTATGATTCTGATGTTAAAATTCTTGTCCTTAGATAGGTTAACCACTCCTCTGCCAAAATATGTTTTATTTAGCTGATTATCAACAAGGCTTCTTTGTATTCATGCTAATAAGATGGAAATAAAATTCTAACTAGAGATAACCTTACCAACTTGGCTTGATTCTAAGAAAACTACCTTATGTATGTTATTTTTTTCTTTTGGAAAATCTTAAAGCAAAACCTGCATAAATAATATCAAATCCTTATCAAAGAGCTGTCCCTTTAAAGAAAAAAATTTTCTACAGGTTCTTAAATTAGGATTAAGTATATATGGAGACACAGAAAATATAGTCAGGAAATGAGCAAACTGAAGACAGCATTAACTTAATTTTCTCTTCTTTGAATAGCTTCTGTCTGCTCTTATATATATCATTTGTGTAAAGCTTGAATTGGAAATCTGGACTTTGAAATATTCTTCCCTAATGGAATGTAAAAAGGAACCAAAGATGATTATTCTTACAGCACAAACAAATTTAGCTTTTATGCAGTAATACTAAGAACAACAAAGACAATAACAGTATTTCACACAGTAAGCAGTTCTTTTAGTGCAGGTACAGTATTTACAGTCAGCTTGTTTCATAATCTGTTTGTCATAAAAGAATTCTGACTATTATGATAACCTTTTTGATGGAAATGCTAATAATATTAAAAAATTTAGCAAGGAATGGTACAGCAAGATGCATAATGCTTTTTTGTGTGCATTAAATTAACTTTCATTTCAATGTATCCAAAGATACTTCAGCTGAAGTTTTAGGAGAAGCTGAAAAACAATTCTTCAAAGAATTATGAATAGTGGCTCCATTATGCCTCCACCTCACTGAGTAAACTGCCAACATGTATTTACTGGAAAGAAGAAAACTTTGAGACACTTGATTCCTTTTGGCAAGTGGTTTACTACAGGTATGACCAAGCATGATTGTTATACTAAATCACAACTGTATTCCATTTATAAAAGAGACTCAAAGTTTCCATAGCCTTCTGCTAGCACCCTATCTACTAAGCTGAATGCAGCCCAAAATGATCATAGTTGTACTCACACCTATTTGACTTTCTTCCCAGAAACATCCATCATCATTCAGTGCAATAGACATATTAATGTACTTTTCCATGCTAAGAAACTTCCCCAAGACCTCTTAACAGCATGAAACACCACCCAAATCCAAAAAGAATGTCAATGTCAACAAAGACATACTTATTTCTAAAGACTTGATAATAAGAAAAAAAACTGTTCCCGATCTTCTTCACTTACCCAGGAGTTTTGCAATGACATAAAGGGCTTGTCCCCAAAGAAACAGTTTTCCATCACGGCCACAGTTGCTAGGAAATCGCTTCTGACTACCAGGGTTTCTTTTTTCATATTCTACAAAATCAGCTGGCACAAAGTAGTACTTTGGTATGACAGGATAACCTATGGAGTTTAAAAATAAATATTTAAAATATAACAAATCAGTACCCTCCTCAAATTTTCCCTTCAAAAACTACAATGATGACAAAGCACAAAGAGAGAAAGTTGTCCAATAGGATAGGAAAATTTGACTCTTTTCAGAAATTCCCAGTGAAAAATGTGGGAAAAGCTTCTTTACTTTAAAACTAATTTGACAGGATATGTTATATGTTAGCCAACAATGTGTACATAATCTCTTTTAACAACATTTAACACCTTTAAATGAATCAATAAATATATAGTATGCAAATATGTAGAGCCACAGAAGAAGCTATTTTTAATAGAATTAGTCTGTGGAAGCTTTACAAATGAGATACTGTGTAATCTTAAATGAAGAATTATAACCCTGAGCGATTGCTTAGAGCAAAGAAATCCCCATTTTAAACATTAAGGCCATTATCTACTATTCAATATCACTGAAGAGAAAAAAAAAAATCCATCTTCCCCCTGTGACCAACTCATTTAAAAATATTTCTTGGTAGAAACTAAAAATTATTTTAAGACTAGAATCTTTGTGGATGATGTAAAGGGAGAAAAACCAACATTCTAATACAGTGCTACAGAAGACTTTTTGTAATATCATCCCACACTGAACTTAATTTTTCTAATAATACTTCACAGATTTCCCTAAAATTTGCTTCTTTCTTCACGCATCAATAAATAGTGATATTTGTGTCTAAAACCAGTGAAAAGGTCTATGATACACAGATAATAGTGTGAATATCACTCTTTCAACATAAAGAAGCCTAAAGTGTGATACACAGACTACCACCTCAATGCATCAATGATCTATCACTGAATACTAAAAGATGTGATTCAAGGGATTTTAAATATATTCATTACAACATTCATTACATTGTTTCTCACATTGGACAAGTGGTTATTTGGAGCATAAAGACAAAAAACTGGTTTTAAACATTAACATTTATTTGAAATTCAATGTTTATCCATAAACATTTTGCTACTTTAACATTACACAGACTTTAAAGGGTGAGCATACAGTATAAAGTATTTACTCTAAGATACTGTGGAAAACCCTAAAGAATATCATAAACTTCGTGTGAGACAGGAATAGGGCCCACTGCTGTGATTGCCAGTTTGTGCATCATGTCTGTAAGACCACCCTCTTTTTTTTTTTAATTAACACACCATAATTTTTAACTTCAGATAAATAGGTCGTCAAAGCTGTTCACTCATGAGAATATTTTACTATTTTACTAATACTTCCAAACACCAAAGATATCTGGAACTTCTCCTCTGGAATTCTTTCAAGAATTAGTTTTCTCGTCATATGAAAAAACTCAGTTATGTTCCTTTATGGCCCTTGCTGGTGTTTAACTGAAACCAATATATTATTTATAAGTCTGGACCTTTTGACCATTTCTAAAATATTAAACCCATCCTCAAAGGATGACATTTTAGAACCATGGCAGACATTCAAATTAATGTGAAAAAAGCACTGAAAACATCTCCAAAGAGGAGGTCAAAATATTCTTGGCAATGGTAGTACCCTTAGGCTAGGGCAGAGCCTCCCTAAGTGGCCCTCTGAAGGGGGCAGCACTCACCTGAACAAAACATTTCTGGTGACATGGATAAAAATTAGTCATTTTATATTATTGTCACATTACATCCAGTGAAGGAGTATTACAGTAGGTAATAGATGAAGGACCTCCACCCACCTGGCAAACTACAGTGTAGTAGCTATAGCCATGAACACTTAAAATTCATCTCCCTCTCTATCACCTTGCCTAATGAACTCCTTTCATAAAAATAAGTTTATTGTAACAAATTAAGAGATTATTCTAATTTGTTTGCAGCCCCATTCATTTCAATATAAATTGTTCTGTTTAGAAAGGAATTATTTATACATTTCAAAGGAACATTAAGGGAATGCTGGTAGAAAGAATTTCTTGAAAAAGCATTCCTGGGGGTGCTTCAAGATGGCGCAGGACTAAGACATGGAGATCACCTTCCTCCTCACAAATACATCAAAAATACATCAACATGTGGAACAACTCCTATAGAACACCTACTGAACGCTGGCAGAAGACCTCAGACTTCCACAAAGACAAGAAACTCCCCATGTACCTGGGTAGGGCAAAAGAAAAAAGAAAAAACAGAGACAAAAGAATAGGGATGGAACCTGCACCTCAGGGAGGGAGCTGTGAAGGAGGAAGTTTCCACGCATTAGGAAGCCCCTTCACTGGTGGAGACAGAGGTGGTGGGGGTGGGGAAGCTTCAGAGCCACGGAGAAGAGTGCAGCAACAGGGGTGCAGAGGGCAAAGCAGAGAGATTCCTGCACAGAGGATAGGTGCCAACCAGCACTAACCAACCTGAGAAGCTTGTGTGCTCACCCCCCTGGGGAGGGTGGGGGTTGGGAGCTAAGGCTCTGGCTTCAGAGGTCAGATACCAGAGAAAGGACTGGGGTTGGCTGTGTGAACACAGCCTGAGGGGGCTAGTGCACCACAGCTAGACGAGAAGGAGTCTGGGAAAAAGTCTGGAACTGCCTAAGGGTGCATGAGGAGAGAGAATTCAGAGCACCACCTAAACAAGCTTCAGAGATGGGTGCAAGCCGTGACTATCAGCGCAGACACCAGAGATGGGCATGAAAAGCTAACACTGCTACTGCAGCCACCAAGAAGCCTGTGTGCAAGCACAGGTCACTATCCACACCTCCCCCCACCAGGAGCCTGTGCTGCCTGCCACTGCCAGGGTCCCATGATCCAGGGACAACATCCCCGGGTGAACACATGGCGCACCCCAGGCTGTTGCAACATCCTGCTGGCCTCTGCCGCCACACGCTCACCCCACATTCCGTACCCCTCCCTCTCCTCAGCCTAAGTGAACCAGAGCCCCCTAATCAGCTGCTACTTTAACCCCCTCCTGTCTGGGAAGAGAAAAGATGCCCTCAGGCAACGTACATGCAGAGGTGGGACCAAAACCAAAGCTGAACCCCAGGAGCTGTGCGAACAAAGAAGTAAAAGGGAAATTTCTCCTTACAGCTTCAGGAGCAGTGGATTAAATGTCCACAGTCAACTTGATGAACCCTGCATCTGTGCAATACCTGAATAGATAACGAATCATCCCAAAATTCAGGTGGTACACTTTGGGAGCAACTGTACAATTAGGGTTTGCTGTCTGCAGCTGACTTGTTTATGATTTTTATGTTTACCTCAGTATAGTTTTTAGTGCTTCATATCATGGGTGGATTTGTTTATTGGTTTGGTCGCTCTATTCCTTTTTTTTTTTAATTACTGAAAAATATTTTATTTTAATATTTTAAAAAATTTATTTATTTTAATTTTCTTTCCTTTTTCTCGTCTTCTTCTGAGCTGTGTGGCTGACAGGATCTTGGTGCTCCGGCCTGGTGCCAGGCCTGAGGCTCTGAGGTGGGAGAACTGAGTTCAGGACATTGGACCACCAGAGACTGCCTGACCCCACGTAATATCAATCGGCAAGAGGTCTCCCAGAGATCACCATCTTAAATGCTAAGACCCAGCTCAACTAACAGCCAGCAAGCTCCAGTGCTGGACACCCCATGCCAAACTAGCAAGACAGGAACACAACACCACCCACTAGCAGAGAGGCTGCCTAAAACCATACTAAGTTCACAGACACCCCAAAACACACCACCGAATGTGGCCCTGCCCACCAGAAACACAAGGTCCAGCCCCACCCACCAGAACACAAGAACCAGTCCCCTTCACCAGGAAGCCTACACAAGCCCCTGAACCAACCTTACCCACTGGGGGCAGACACCAAAAACAAAGGGAACTAAAAACCGGCAGCCTGCAAAAAGCAGACCCCAAACACAGTAAGTTAAACAAAATAAGAAGACAGAGAAATATGCAGCAGATAAAGGAGCAAGGCAAAAAACCACCAGACCAAAGAAATGAAGAGGAAATAGGCAGTCTACCTGAAAAAGAATACAGAGTAATGATAGTAAAGATGATCCAAAATCTTGGAAATAGAATGGAGAAAATACAAGAAACGTTTAACAAGGACCTACAAGAACTAAAGAGCAAATAAACAATGATGAACAGCACAATAAATGAAATTAAAAATCCTCTAGAAGGAATCCATAGCAGAAAAACTGAGGCAGAAGAATAGATAAGAGACCTGGGAAGATAAAACAGTGGAAATAACTACTGCAGAGCAGAATAAAGAAAAAGCAATGAAAAGAATTGAGGACAGTCTGAGAGACCTCTGGGACAACATTAAATACACCAACATTCAAATTATAAGGGTCCCAGAAGAAGAAGAGAAAAAGAAAGGGACTGAGAAAATATTTGAAAGATTATAGTTGAAAACTTCCCTAATATGGGAAAGGAAATAGTCAATCAAGTACAGGAAGCACAGAGAGTCCCATACAGGATAAATCCAAGGAGAAACACGCCAAGACATATTAATCAAACTATCAAAAATTAACTACAAAGAAAAAATATTAAAAGCAGCAAGGGAAAAGCAACAAATAACATACAAGGGAATCCACATAAGGTTAACAGCTGATCTTTCAGCAGAAACTCTGCAAGCCAGAAAGGAGAGGCAGGACATACTTAAAGTGATGAAAGGGAAAAAGCTACAACCAAGATTATTCTACCCAACAAGGATGTCATTCACATTCGATGGAGAAATTAAAACCTTCACAGACAAGCAAGAGAATTCAGCACCACCTAACCAGCTTTACAACAAAGGCTAAAGGAACTTCTCTAGGCAGGAAACACAAGAGAAGGAAAAGACCAACAGTAACAAACCCCAAACAATTAAGAAAATGGGAACAGGAACATACATATCGATAATTACCTTAAATGTAAATGGATTAAATGCTCCCACCAAAAGACACAGACTGCCTGAAAGGATACAAAAACAAGACCCGTATATATGCTGTCTATAAGAGACCCACTTCAGACCTAGGGACACATACAGACTGAAAGTGAGGGGATGGAAAAAGATACTCCATGCAAATGGAAATCAAAAGAAAGCTGGAGTAGCAATTCTCATATCAGACAAAATAGACTTTAAAATAAAGAATGCTACAAGAGACAAAGAAGGACACTACATAATGATCAAGGGATCCATCCAAGAATAAGATATAGCAATTGTAAATATTTAGGCACCCAACACAGGAGCACCTCAATACATAAGG
The DNA here is from genome assembly GCF_963924675.1 of Phocoena phocoena. NCBI lineage: Eukaryota > Metazoa > Chordata > Mammalia > Artiodactyla > Phocoenidae > Phocoena > Phocoena phocoena. The sequence continues at coordinate 23,545,309 of NC_089238.1, read as the reverse complement.
CAAATGCTAACAGCCATAAAAGGGGAAATAGACAATAACACAATCATTGTAGGGGACTTTAACACCCCACTTTCACCAATGGACAGATCATCCAAAATGCAAACAAATAAGGAAACACAAGCTTTAAATGATACATTAAGCAAGATGGACTTAATAGATATAGGACATTCCATCCAAAAACAACAGAATACACTTTCTTCTCAAGTGCTCATGGAACATTCTCCAGGATAGGTCATATCTTGGGTCACAAATCAAGCCTTGGTAAATGTTAAAAAACTGAAATCATATCAGCAATCTTTTCCGACCACAACGTTATGAGACTAGATAACAATTAAAGGAAAAAATCTGTAAAAAAAAATAACACATGGAGACTAAACAATACACTACTAAATAACCAAGAGATCACTGAAGAAATCAAAGAGGAAATCAAAAAATACCTTATAAACAAATGACAATTAAAGCACTATGACCCAAAACACATGGGAAGCAGCAAAAGCAATTCTAAGAGGGAAGTTTATAGAAATACAATCCTACCTCAAGAAACAAGAAACATCTCAAATAAGCAACCTAAGCTTACACCAAAGAAATTAGAGAAAGAAGAACCCAAAACCCCAAAATTAGCAGAAAGAAAGAAATCATAAAGATCAGATCGGAAATAAATGCAAAACAAATGAAGCAATGATAGCAAAGATCAATAAAACTAAAAGCTGGTTCTTTGAGATGATAAACAAAATTGATAAACCATTAGCTAGACTCATCAAGAAAAAAAGGGAGAAGACTCAAATCAACAGAATTAGAAATGAAAAAGTAACATCAGACACTGCAGAATAACAAAGGATCATGAGAGATAACTATAACCAACTATATGCCAATAAAATGGACAACTTGGAAGAAATGGACAAATTCTTAGAAATGCACAACCTTCCAAGGCTGAACCAGGAAGAAATAGAAAATATAAACAGACCAATCACAATCACTGAAAGTGAGACTGTGATTAAAAATATTCCAACAAACAAAAGCCCAGGACCAGATGGCTTCACAGGCGAATTCTATCAAATATTTAGAAAAGAGCTAACACCTTTCCTTCTCAAACTCTTCCAAAATATAGCAGAGGGAAGGTACTCTGAAATTCATTCTACAAGGCCACCATCACCCTGATACCAAAGCGAGACAAAGCTGTCACAAAAAAAGAAAACTACAGGCCAATATCACTGATGAACATAGGTGCAAAAATCCTCAACAAAATACTAGCATACAGAATCCAACAGCACATTAAAAGGATCATACACCATGATCAAGTGGGGTTTATTCCAGGAATGCAAGGATTCTTCAATATATGCAAATCTATCAATGTGATAAACCATATTAACAAATTGAAGGAGAAAAACCATATGATCATCTCAATAGATTCAGAAAAAGCTTTCGACAAAATTCAACACCCATTTACGAGAAAAACCCTCCAGAAAGTGGGCACAGAGGGAACCTACCTCAACATAATAAAGGCCATATATGACAAACATACAGCCTGCATCGTTCTCAGTGGTGAAAAACTGAAACCATTGCCTCTAAGATCAGGAACAAGACAAGCTTGCCCACTCTCACCACTATTATTCAAAATAGTTTTTAAAGTTTTAGCCACAGCAAAACTTCCAGAGAAGAAAAAGAAATAAAAGGAATCCAAATCAGAAAAGAAGAAGTAAAGTTGTCACTGTTTGCAGATGACACGATACTATACATAGAGAATCCTAAAGATGCTACCAGAAAACTACTAGAGCTAATCAATGAATTTGGTAAAGTAGCAGGATACAAAATTAATGCACAGAAATCTCTTGCACTCTTATACACTAATGATGAAAAATCTGAAAGAGAAATTAAGGAAACATTCCCATTTACGGCCACAACTAAAAGAATAAAATACCTATGGATAAACCTACCTAAGGAGACAAAACACCTGTATGCAGAAAACTAGAAGACACTGATGAAAGAAATTAAAGATGATACAAATAGATGGAGAGATATACCATGTTCTTGGACTGGAAGAATCAACACTGTGAAAATGACTATACTACCCAAAGCAATCTACAGATTCAATGCAATCCCTATCAAACTACCACTGGCATTTTTCACAGAACTAGAACATAAAATTTCACAATTTGTATGGAAACACAAAATACCCCAAATAGCCATAGCAATCTTGAGAAAGAAAAACGGAGCTGGAGGAATCAGGCGGCCTGACTTCAGACTATACTACAAAGCTACAGTAATCAAGACAGCATGGTACTGGCACAAAAACGGAAATATAGATCAATGGAACAGAAAAGAAAGTCCAGAGATAAACCCACGCACATATGGTCACCTTATCTTTGATAATGGAGGCAAGAATATACAAGGGAGAAAAGACAGCCTCTTCAATGAGTGATGCTGGGAAAACTGGACGGCTACATGTAAAAGAATGAAATTAGAACACTCCCTAACACCATACACAAAAATAAGCTCAAAATGGATCAAAGACCTAAATGTAAGGCAAGACACTTAGAGGAAAACTCTTAGAGGAAAACACAGGAATAACACTCTTTGACATAAATCACACAGCAAGATGCCTTTTAACCCACCTCCTAGAAAAATGGAAATATAAACAAAAATGAACAAATGGGACCTAGTGAAACTTAAAATCTTTGGCACAGCAAAGGAAACCATAAACAAGACAAAAAGAGAACCCTCAGAATGGGAGAAAATATTTGCAAACTAAGAAACTGTCAAAGGATTAATATCCAAAATATACAAGCAGCTCATGCAGCTTACTATCAAAAAACTAACAACCCAAATTAAAAACGGGCAGAAGACCTAAATACACATTTCTCCAAAGAAGATATACAGATTGCCAACAAACACATGAAAGAATGCTCAGCATCAGTAGTCATTAGAGAAATGCAAATCAAAACTATAATGAGTTATTACCTCACACCAGTTAGAATGGCCATTGTCCAAAAATCTACATATAATAAATGCTGGAGAGGGTGTGGAGAAAAGGGAATCTTCTTGCACTGTTGGTGGGAATATAAATTGATACAGCCACTATGGAAAACAGTATGGAGGTTCCTTAAAAAATCTAAAAATAGAACTACCCTATGACCCAGCAATCCCACTACTGGGCATATACCCTGAGAAAACTATAGTTCAAAAAGAATCATGTACCACAGTTTTCACTGAAGCACTGTTTACAATAGCCAGGACATGGAAGCAACCTAAGTGTCCATCAACAGGTGAATGGATAAAGAAGATGTGGCACATAGGTACAGTGGACTATTACTCAGCCATAAAAAGAAATGAAATTGAGTTATTTGTAGCGAGGTGGAAGGACCAAGAGTCTGTCATACAGAGTGAAGTAAGTGAGAAAAAGAAAAACAAATACGGTATGCTAACACATATATATGGAGTATAAAAAAAAAAAGGCTCTTATCAACCTAAGGGCAGGACAGGAATAAAGATGCAGATGTAGAGAATGGACTTGAGGACATGAGGACGGGGAAGGGTAGGGTGGGACGGAGTGAGAGACTTGCATTTACATATATACACTACCAAATGTAAAATAGATAGCTAGTGGGAAGCAGCCGCATAGCACAGGGAGATCAGCTCTGTGCTTTGTGACCACCTAGAGGGGTGGGATAGTGAGGGTGGGAGGGAGACGTAAGAGGGAGGATATATGGGGATATATGTATACGTATAGCTGATTCAGTTTCTTATATAGCAGAAACTAACACAATGTTGTAAAGCAATTACATTCCAATAAAGATGTAAAAAAAAAAGGAAAAGCATTCCAACTACACCTTCTGTTGTCTGATGAAGTACTGGAGTCAGAAGATCCTGATATTCTTTTACTTGCTTGGGATTGCCTCTAAAAACACCTAAAATGTAAAATATAAAATCCAATAGCATTTGAGCTCAATAAGCACAACAGAAATTTTACCTTAGAAAAAAATTTACCCAATTGTAATTATTCTGGTATTTTTCTATGTAAATAATAAACATAAAATGGAAAAAGGTTATGCAAATAAATGCATATGATAGTTTTCCAGGAAATTGATTTGAGAAATGTTAGCAATTAGAATTGAAAACTGACTTTTAATTGAAATTTCTCTATGCTTAAGTATAAATAATACAGACATTCACAATGTCACAAATTACAGTATTCATAAAAATTCTTCTTTGTAAATATGAAAATATATTTGTATCATTTTAAAAATACTTCAAAGTATATTTAAAATTCTTTAAATGATGTAACATTAACTCAGAAAGCAGAAAAGTAGCATAATAAAATGCAGAGTAGTTAACATCAATAAGTGCAGTCTATTTTGCTAGCTGAAAGGAGTCATATTTTATTTCTTTTCTTCTTTAAACTAGTTATATCCTACAGTTTAAATTTCAGGAGAAAAGTTCACTCACCATCAATCATCATGTAAAGGAAAAATATAGGAAATTCACATTCAATGCCATCAAATAGCTAAAACAGAAAATAAAATATATAAAAAGTTCACCAACAATAATTTAGAACTGTATATTAATTAGAACACTTACATCATTAGAATATACATACATAAAAATTTATTTATTGTAATAACAAAAGTGGACTTTTTTTTTTTTTTTTTTTTGCTGTACGCGGGCCTCTCACTGTTGTGGCCTCTCCCGTTGCGGAGCACAGGCTCCGGACGCGCAGGCCCAGCGGCCATGGCTCATGGGCCTAGCCGCTCCGCGGCATGTGGGATCCTCCCGGACTGGGGCACAAACTCGTGTCCCCTGCATCGGCAGGCTGACTCTCAACCACTGTGCCACCAGGGAAGCCCTCATCATTCTTATTATTCAAAAGCTCATTCATTTAATCCATCACAGAGTAGTCATTCATTCAATAAATATTTCCTAAGTATTTAGTAATGCCTGGCATCAGCTAGACAGAGGGCTATGAAGACAAAAAGATAGAGAACCTGCTGTAGTGGGGAGACAGGCATGTAAATAAACAATTGCAGTATGTTACAAAATGTCTATACATTGTATATATATCAAGAACCAAGGGCATGAAGCATCTGAGCCTGCCCAGGGCGTCAGGAAAGGGTTTATAGGAAAGGAGATGCTTCAACTAATGCTTGATGGATTTCTCTGGAGAGATAAGCTAAGGGAACTCCATACAGAGAAGACAGTAGTACAAACTAGAAATGCGTTAATGAACAAAGTACGTTAAAGAAACTCACAGCAATTCAGTATTCCTGGAACAAGCAAGGAAGAAGCAGTGAAAGCTGAAGTCTAACAGGTGGGTCAGGACAACCAGATCAGGGAGGGCCTGAGAAGTCAGGCTGAGAGACAAAAACTTTGATCTGAAAGTGACAGGGTACCACTGAAGAGGATCAAATTTACTTGCTAGATGAACAGCTGGCAGTACTGAAGAGGGTTTTAGGATAAGAAATAAGGAGACCAACTGGAAGGCTGCTGGGAACAATCCAAAGAGAAAGGATGTTAACCTAAATCAATGTTTCTCAACTTCAGCACTATTGACATTTTGGGCCAAACAGTTCTTTGTTGTGGGGGTTGTCCTGTGCACTGTGGACAGTTAGTAGCATCCCTGGATTCTACCTTCCAGATGCCAGTAGCACCCACCAAGGTGTAACAACAAAAAATTTCTTCAAATATTGTCAAATGTCCCCTGGGGAGCAAAATCATTCCCAGCTGTGGATCACTCGCCTAAACGAAGAAGTTAGTAGAGATGAAGGGACAGTTTTTAAGATTTAAAGGTAGTTAAATTTGCCAGACTTGGTGAGTGACAAAGAAGGCTGAGTGAGAGGGAAGAGCCTAGGATGAATCTCAGGTTTGGGGCTTGGACAGAAGGGTGGAAGGTGATCATAGACAGACTGCAGCGCATTCTAGTGAGGATGTCCAAAAGGCAGCTGGATACGTGGTAGGGCACTCAGGGGTAGAAATATGAGTTAGGGATACAGATGTGGGATTAACAGTGATTGCTAGAGCTATGACTGCATGAATAGCATGAAAAGAGAATAGGACTGAAGATGGATTCCAGGAGACAAGCAAAGGAAAAAGGGAGGCAGAAGAGGAGGAACCTGCAAAGGAGACTAAGAAAGATAGTGAGAGAACTAAGCAGAGACTTAGGAAGAGAATGAAGTCACAGAAAATGGAGGAGAACCTCCTGAGAGAGGACTTACTTAAGACACTCAAATGCCAATGAGAGGTCCAGTGAAATAAAGTTAGAAAGGCATCCACAATGATCCAGTGACATAAACTGACTGAAGCCAACACAGCTACTGGGAAGTGTTGGGGACAGGAGCCAGATTATAAGGTAAAGGAGTAAGTAGGAGGCAAACAAGGAGCCACAACTAGAACACACCATGCTCTTCAGAAGTGTGACAACAAAGACAGAGGCAATGGGAGGCAGATAGGGAGGGGTTTGGGGTTTTTTAAAAATAATTTTCAACCTATCCCATTAAAGCAAAGTCTTCAGCAATGTGGATGGATGCTTACTTTTTTGGGGGGTGTTACAGTTTTCTGGGCAGCTTAGAAACAGCTAGAATAAACCTAGATATAGGATATGTATGTATATTTGAAATACAAAATCTTTAAAACCAAATATTTAGAGGAGTATATTTCAGAGGGAAGTGTCTAAGTGAAACAGAAAAAAGAACATTTGCTTAAAGGTTGAAAATTCAATCACAAATAGATATTTTCTATTATATTAGACAAATGGTATATAGTAGGCAGGCAAAATACTGAAAGTTCAATAGAAAAATTACTCACCCAATGACTCAACATGGCCCGATGTGAGCAAATAGGCCTCAACAGCTAACACTTACCGAGTGCTTGCTATGTGCCAAGCACTGTTCTAAGCACTTTTATATATATTAACTGATTTAATTCTCAAAAAAACCTCACTAATAGTAGGTACTAACTTTATTTTATCAATGAAGAATATTAAACACAGAGAGCTTAATTAACTTGCCCAAGGTCTCACAGCTAATAAGTGGCAGAGCCAGAATTCAAACCCAAGAAGTCTGCCTCCTGAATCAGTACTTTTGAACATTCTATTATGCTATCTGACATGGGATATTTTTTGATACCTTAATTTCAGCTGGTCTGTAGTAGCGTCTTTTAGGATCTTCCAATGATGTTCTATACCCATCTCTCAAGAAACGCTTAAATCCATATTTTCCTTTTAATTTTCTAACCACTTTATCAAGTGTCTGGCTAAACAGAACTTCATCATCCAAGGCAAATGCAGGATAACTGATGCAGGGGAGCAGGGCAGCATCTGTGTTCTGGGGGCAATAAGAAAAAGAAAGGAAAGTAAGTGTCTGTCATCATATGATCAACACAGCCCAAAGAGAATCACAGAGATGCAAAGCCACTAAGGTTATTTAACTGACAGTGAGACTGCTGTGCTCCAAGGGACAGACAGATGTTTATATGGCATGGTTTAGTGAACCTTACAAAGGAGATAAAACTTCATTCAATGATAAGGTTCAACACTGGACTCAAACTTTAGTACGTTATTTCAGTCATTGTGTAAAAATTTAACACCACTAATTAGTCATTACAACTAGTCTGTCATAACAGTTTGTTTATAATAGTGAAAACCAGAAAACAACCTAAAGGTCCAACAATTAGCTGAGTAAATCAGCAGCCATTAAAATTTATATTATAGAAATGTTTACTAATATGGAAACATGTCCATTCAAAGAAACAGGTTATCAAGCATTATGAACAATATTCCTCCAGTTTTGTAAAATAAAAATATTATATGTGTACATAAAAATACATGGAAACATACAAACCCAAATGATATCACCCTAAGATTATAACTGAATGGTGGAATAATGAGTGGATATATTTTTATTATTTGCTTATTTGTGGATTCTGTTTGTCTTTTATCATAATCTTGTATTACTTCTATAAAATAGTTATTTTAAAATAATTAAATTGTTCCATTTTGGGTGTTTTCTAAGAAATGAGCCACAAATAACCCCTCAAAAAATCTGCAATCAGGTATTACATAGTCATTTAAGAGATTATCAGACAAAAGAAAAGGGTGAATCAAATGAGAGAAAAGAAATAAGGAAAGCAGTTTTATTCAAAAGAAATTTAAATTATGAAAAATATTCTTCTACATTTCTAATACAGTAAGTCCCCTACATATGAACGAATTCTGTTCTGTGAGCACGTCTGTAAGTCCAATTTGTTTGTAAGTCCAACAAAGTTAGCCTAGGTACCTAACTAACACAATCCGCTATATAGTACTCTACTGTAATAGGTTGATAATACTTTTCACACAAATAATACATAAAAACAAACGAACATGAAAAATAAAGACAACATTTTTAATCTCACAGTACAGTACCTTGAAAAGTACAGTAGTGCAGTACAACAGCTGGCATACAGGGGCTGGCATCGAGTGAACAAGAAGAGTTACTGACTAGAGGAGGGAGAGTAGGTGGGAGATGGTAGAGCTAACGGATCCTCAGCAATAGGAGACAGAGGGCAAGCTGCAATTGCACTCACAGGTTCTGGTTCTTTGCTGGATTAAATTCTATCTACCCTCTTGAAAAAACGGTCCAGTGATATCTGGGTAGTAGCTCTTTTTTTCTTGTCATAGATGACACGGTAGCAAGGGACTGCATTCTGAAAGACTGCTGCAACCTTCGTGAACCATTCTACATTCGGGTCCTGTGCCTCAAAAACTAACAGTGCCTCCTCAAACAAAGAAAATCCCCTTGCCATTTCCTGTGTCGTGAATCTCTTCGGTTCTTCAGTTACTTCTTCTTCCTCTTGTCACTCCACTCTCTCAATTATTTTCACTTTTGTTTCCATCATTATCGCTTGGCACTTTTTAGCAGTACCAACTACATCACTGCTGCTTTTAAGCTTGCTTCCAGACATCCTGGGCTTGAAATAAAGACACTGTACTACTGTACTCTATATAGTACTGTACAGTAAAGTACACAGAAGCACAACCACTTGTTGAGGATGCACGCACGTGACAATGTATGCCAGACATGTGAACTAAATTATGTGATTGGACCTGGGAATGCACATTCACATCTTTGAAAGTTCGCAACTTGAAGGTTCGTGTGTAGGGTACTTACTGTATATAATATTCCATGACCAAAAAAAATTAATTTTGGCATAATGTTGCTACTCCCCCAAAGAGAAAAACATATATCTAGTTCTGTACTGCTCTATGAAAACTCAAAGGACAAAGCAGCTTTCTCCACAGCTCTGTTCACTTCCTAAACATTGACCTCCCCAGGCCAGAGGAGTAAGCGGCAACATTCTTTCTCATCTCTTCTGCCAACTTTTAACACTTTAGAGTACTTTCTTGGAAAAAGAAACAAAACTATGTAACAATCATAAACAACAGTTCATATTAATTTATTATAAAAATATCTCACATGAGATCTTGATTCTCTGGGTAACAGCGAGCACAAAGTTTGCCGGTTGCGATTGTGGGCATCGAGATCCACAAATATAACTGACCAAGAACAGCCCTGGAATGAGAGAGAAAGAAAAATTTCCTAGATTAACATAAAAGAACTTGTAGAACATTGGGCAATTTGACTGAAATAAATTTCACATTATAAATCAATGTTACCTCAATTTACAAAAATAATAAAATTTTTAAAAAAGACAAAAAAATTTCACAAAAATATTAACATTGGTTGCATTTGAGAGTGGCATTACAGAAGATTTTAATTTTTTAAATACTTTCAGTATTTCTCAAATTTCTTGCAATAAACATATTAATTTTATAATCATAAAAAATAAATGTTATTTTTCCATTTTTCCGATTTCTCCTTAGTTTTCTTAAAAATCAAAATATATAGATTACAAGATAACTAATAAAGGATATTTTAATAAAAGTAAAAAATCATTTAGCTAATACTTCTGACAAAGAAATAAGAACTAATTTGGATTCACAAAATCTGAATTGTACAGTCCTAATAAAGAACGATCAAACTAAATGAATTTAGATATCTAGAATTACAGATATAAAAACTACTTGATTAAAATATGAAGACAGGAGAATCTCAAATAATAGTAATGTACATAATACTTGCTAATATTCATTATGTGTCAGGCACTGTGTTCTATGCTTCACATGGATTATCTCATTTAATCCCCTTATGTAGATATTATTATACCCATTGTACAGAAAACGATGCTAAATCTTAGTATAACAGAGGCAAGGGTTCAAAATCAAGTCTGACACAGAAGATCACACCTTGAACACTATATTATGCAATTTCCCACACTAAAAATTATCTTTCAAGTAAGAACCAAAAACTTGAATTAAAAAAAAGTGTTAACAAAAAATGATAATTGGTCTGCTAACCAAGTTAAAAAAATTTATCAATACTATTTAGCCATTAGTGCTTTCCATTTTCAATAGCATAGTTTTTAAATAAACATGGTTTTTTTCTTTTATTGGGGAGATAGATATTTTGAAAACACAAAGAATGAAATTGGAACACGACTGCTTCCATTACAAGAGAATACTCAGAAAAATACATGGGGAAAGGAAGAACACCATCACAAATTTTATGTTGCTTCATTACCTTCTAAATCTCATACCAATTCTCACCAACTTCAAAGATGCATTTGCCCTGAAGATAAAATACATTGACTGAAACTCAAAATCTAGTAGTACTAGGCCCTAGATCCAAGCATCATACTCACTCTGTATATTTTTCCTGTTAACCCATGTTCATACATGAATATTAGCTCATAAAATAGAACTTCTCATTCATAATATTATTTCTTAAATTTCTTTTAACTCTGACAATAAGTGAACAAGGAATGAGTGAGGCTGTCTCTTAACCAGATCAATTCTAAACAGTCTATTATTTGAAAGTCCCTACTTCTCATCTGTACTCACAAAATTGAACCCAACAAACTTTCACGCAGTAGCTGCCAATGTCAGAGTAATGTGCCCTCTGCTTTGAGTAAAACAAGACAGAACATGACCTCTCCTCTCAAGGAGCTGACCCAGGTGATATACAGTCCTAAATCAGATAAATATTAAACAAAACAAAAAGACTGCACGTGGCAATATATGACTATGTACCAGGTGAGTGGTTTAGATGAAAGAATAATAATAAGCCTCTAAAGTTAACAGGAGGAAAACAAAATAGGCACCTTGTGGTACTTCATGGAGAAGGTGAGGACCAGAAATAGGATCTGAATTTTGGGGGAAGGGGGAGCAAGTAGAGTGGTTGGAACAAGACAGCAAAGAAATGAATGTGTATGTGATGTTGGGAGCCAATGAATACAGAAAATAACAGGACTTATAATTTACCCCTTAGGCTGAAAATTAATAAAGTTAATTACATGTCAAATCAGTCTGCCTTGAATTTAATTTTTTAAAAGATACAACAATCTAAGTAGGATAATTTATAAATAATGAAATGAAATGGCAAATTTGGTAATTCTTGCCATTATTTGCTTCATATAAACAGCTAACTTCTATTTTCTAGCCACAAATAAAGATTCACCAAAGTATTTGTTGAGGTCCCCTCCTCTGCCAGCCTCTAAGAAATAGGCACAAAAGGAAAAATTAATCTCATAATGCTATCATATTTTAACACTAAGATCAAAAGCTAATAAACTATATTGTCTGACTGTCATCTTAAAAAATATACCATGCTTTAGGTATATGGCCTGGACTTACAGAAGAATAAAATTCACCCAAGGCCATGGGCAGCTATTCCTATTCAGAAGCAAATTTTTTAAAACGTCAAGGAGACCTCCATATGGAATTAATTATCACCTACTTTAAATTATCAGACACGTTAATTTTAGGCCTGCAAATTTCAAAGGAAGCTAGACATGTCTGCATCGCTTTGAACACTGTGTAATATGAGAAATCTTTCTAGTCATCACCTTTTAGATTCTGGCCTCAGCTCATTTGTTAGTATCTTGATTTCTCCAATTAAAGGCAGGAATATGGAAAGATGTTTTATATGTATATGTCACTCCAGAGTATCTTATTAACTTTGGATATTTTATTTTCATCTTTCATTTCCTGAAATTATCATAACTCTGCCATAATATTCTGACTCCATCTAAAGAGCACAGATAAGACTGACAGTTCAAACTTTACTCCCAAACTGAGTTTCTGTAATTGTTTTCTAGTATACACATTACAAGATGATTCAACCTGACTTGAGTTCCAATGAAGGGGAAGAGCTGCACTGAACCATCTACCCAGGCCTCCATGACCATAACAAACACTTTTGAGATGGTATCTATGGCCAAGGGTAACATCTATGACTCAGATAGGCTGGCACCTGGGACCTGGGACCCTTAGCTGCAGTGCTTGCACCTGGACAAATGTCTCCTCGAGCAACAAAATACAAAGAAACTACAAAGGACTAAAAATAACTGTGCATGCGCAGCTGGGCAAATTATGGACAAGATACAAAGAGACCAAAACCCCAACAGCCACTTCTGAAGAGCCAGAAGCAAAAGCAAGGTACTGCGCATCCCCCTGCACACGACACCACCTAAGGGGTGGGCAAACCACCTAAGGCACCTCTCCGGCCTGACCCCTACCCTCACCCAGCAAGCAAGCGAGTGAGCAAGGGAACCTGTTACTTGTTCTCTGTCCCTCCTGGTGCAGCAGGGGCCCCAATAAAACCTTGCCTGAATTTCTTGTCTGGCCTCTGATCAATTCCTATTGATTAAGGAGGCCAAGAACCCTGGTAGGTAACATGACCGTAAGACGATCTCTTTAGTCTCAATTCAAAGTGAAATGATTTGAAGGATTGCCCAGGCCTTTCTTTTCCTCTTTAGACTTTTCTCTGAACCTGAGCTAATGGGCTTACTACCCTCATCTAGCATCAAAGAATAAAACAAGATGAAACGGATCAGTATATCTATTGTGTCAATACTATACATGACCTTTTCTGTTCTTCTGGAAACAAAAAAACAGCACCATGATCAGGACACTTTCTTACCTGGTCCAGCATTAGGCTGTCCTATAGCTCTGTGAGCAAGCCTAGAGACATATTCTGCAGAAACGATACTTCCTGGTGGGAATTACCCCTCTATGCCACGGCTGTAGTGGTGGTGGCCTGTAAATAGCCAACTTTTACTTACTGACCCAACAGCAGCTTCCAGTAGCCCTCGCTAGAGGAATTCCTACTCACATATTGTTAAAGGGGTTTCAAACTACAGAGAGAGATGAACCTGAGTGTTAATTCTCAGGGTTTTAGAAGAATAGAGCTGAGACTCAGACCCAGGAATCACAAAACTGTTGCTGATGTCTGTGACATGTGCTAACTATAAATTATGATTTATTTAAGTATTATCAAATATTTTTATATCACTATATGTATTTATAAATCACTACATATATTGTCAAGTATTGCCATACACACACACACAGACACACACACACACAGATATATATATATATATATATATACACACACACAGAGAAAATATTTGAAACCATTATGAAATAAGTGATTCTCATATTAAGGATTATATGAGTATGTTTCTAAGTGCTTCAAATTAGCCTTTATTATAAATTTATTTAAAAAAATTAAGCCACTTGATCAAATTTTCTCCTTAGATATTTTCTCCCAAACAAAAATATGTTTTGAAAATAGTTTCGGAGTGAAGATTTAAATGATGAGTCCTTTTTCTTTCATAATAAGGCAAGTCTAACAATTTAAAAAAATAAGAAAGAAAGTGCAGGAACACGTAATAACCAAAGCTAAAGGCTTATTCCACCCAACAATTTCCCATAAAAATAAAAATTAACTTTTGTCTTATACACCAAAGCACAAAAAGGGCAAAAGTTCAACAAGTGGAAACCTCTTTCAGAAAGATCAATAATTAAGAAGAAAATGGTGTGGTCAAAAGGTACAAACTTCCAGTAAGTCCCAGGGATGTAATGTATAGCATACCTTTGAAAAGTTGTTAAGAGTGTAGGTCTTAAGAAAAAAAGTTGTAACTATGTGTGGTAGTAGTTGTTAACTAGACTTACTGTGGTGATCTCTTCATAATATATACAAATATCAAATCATTATGTTGTATGCCTAAAACTAATACAATGTTGTTTCTTTTAAGTAAAAATAACAAAAACATGCCTATAAATTTTAACTTTAATATGCATGGATCACTCAAACTAAGACAACTTTTTAACTTGTGATATTCACTGAAAAGAATTATATACAATGTTTCTTTTTTAAAACAAAACAGATCAATTCACCCATTTCTCCTACCTCCCACATCCTGCCTCAGGCAACCACCAATCTGTTCCCTGTATCTGAGGTTTTGATTTTTTTTAAAGATTCCACATATAAGAGAGATGTACAGTATTTGTCTTTCTCTGTCTTATTTCACTTAGCATATTTCACTTAGCACCTAGCATAATGCCCTTAAGGTCCATCTATGTTGTCACAAATGTCACTCCTTTTTATGACTGAATAATATTCCATTGTATGTACGCACACACCACAATTTCTTTATCCATTCCTCCATTAATGTATACTTAGGTTGTTTCCATATTATGGCTATTATAAATAATGCAGCAATGAATCTGTATATATTTTTCAGTATTATGGACATTTCAACAACATTAATTCTTCCAACTCATGAGCATGAAACATTTTTCCATTTATTTGTGTCTTCAATTTCTCTCATCAATTTCTTTTAGTTTTTAGTGTGCAGGTCTTTCACCTCTTTGATTAAATTTATTCCTAGGTATCTTGTTCTTTTGGATGCAATTGTAAATGGGATTGTATTCTTAATTTCTCTTTGATAGCTCATTATTAGTGTATAGAAATGCAACAGATTTTTGTGTATTGATTTGTATCCTGCAACTTTACTGAATTTGCTTATTAGTTCTTTAACAGTTTTCTGATGGAGTCTTTAGGGTTTTCTATATATAATATGCATATTCATGCCATATGCAAATCATGACAATTTTACTTCTTCCTTTCTAATTTTGGATGCCTTTTGTTTCTTTTTCTTACCTAATTTATCTGGCTAAGACTTCCTATCTGGCTAAGACTGGCTAATACTATGTTGAATAAAAGTGGCAAGAGTGGGCATTATATTAGTGAAACTAATATAATGTTATATGTCAATGACATCTCAATAAAAAATTAAACTAAATTAAATTTAATTTAAAAAAGAAGAAAATGGCTTAAGAGTTTTCAAAGATAATATATAGCTTTTATCACTAAAGGTAGAAAGCATTTAAGATCCAAGATTTCCTGTACTAATATCTTATATTCCAGATTCATTACCAAGTGGCTTTGGTTTAATTCCTGGTTCTGCCTCTCTGTTATGTGACCTATGAGAATCCACCTCAACTCTATTCATTTTGAGAGAAGGGCCCTTCCAGCCCTAAAGACCTATGACTCTCTGAGTTGTCACCAACCCCGGATGTACTCTTTTATGAAGCTCTAAATTAATTAAGTTAAAGATACATGATCAGGTCTTCCAAAACACTGTATCAATAGTCTTCAGAAATAATTGAGAATACTCATTAGACCTGAAATCCCTCAAGTCTTGAGGATGCTTCTTTAGGTCTTCACTTGAAAAAAAAACCTTTCTTTATCTCAGTTCTTTTTCCCGCCACTGACTTTTTTTTTTCTTTTCTTTTTTTTTTTTGGCTGCATTGGGTCTTCGTTGCTGCACTCAGGCTTTCTCTAGTTGCGGTGAGTGGGGGCTACTGTTTGTTGCGGTGCACGGGCTTCTCATTGTGGTGGCTTCTCTTGTTGTGGAGCACAGGCTCTAGTGTGCTGGCTTCAGTAGTTGTGGCTCGCGAGCTCTAGAGCGCAGGCTCAGCAGTTGTGGCGTTTGGGCTTAGTTGCTCCGCGGCATGTGGGATCTTCACGGACCAGGGCTCGAACCCGTGTCCCCTGCATTGGCAGGCGGATTCTTAACCACTGTGCCACCAGGGAAGTCCCTGGCCACTGACTTTTAACTAGACCACAGATCTTTTAAGTACATGGAGTGATATTATAAAATGATTAAACACTAAAGATATCACATGCACTTTTAAATGTGCTATTGTTTAGCAAGTACATTTTTAAGTCAACTGCTGTAGAGGTGGGAATTTTAACATTTTCAAAGTCAGGTTTCTGTAATTCTCCACATCAGAAACAAAGATAAAAGGGAATTTGTAAAACTAGGATACTCTGATATTACCAAAAAAATTGGAAGATGGAGAGGCCCTACTTGCAAATGTGACATCTGTGTGGCTAAAGGAATAAGACCTTATTTGTCTATATTTCTACCTGAAATAATAAAAAAACAGTCAAGTCAGCAAACATTTGGTGCACGGCTCTGCTGGAAACAGACATGAACCAAACAAGGTCAAATGTTAACTCTGCTGAGAGCAGGTGTTCTCATCCTTGGCTGCACATTAGAATTCCCAGGCAGTTTAGAAAAATCTCAACACCACAGCCTCCCTCTAGACAATTAAGTCAGAATCTCTAGGGGTAGAGCCCAGGCATCAGTACTGTTTTTTAAATTCCTCAAATCTAACGTGCAGCCAAGATTGAGAATTTATGGCTGGGGAACAATACCAGCAGTATATTTACAACTCAGAATCAGAATGCATAGTAAATCAATTCAGTACTTTTAGAATTATGGCTAACAAATCTACAGAAGCTTCCTGGGAAAAGTAGGCTGAAGGCAGAGCCCTGAAATATAGGTAGTTAAGAAAGTACCATATATGTTTGCGGGTATATATGTAGGTAGAGAGGATGCATACTAGATATGTAAACAGTATACACTAAGACTCAGGTACATCAAAGGAGATGGCATGATTGCAAAAAAAAAGAGCTGACCACTACTTTATAATAGCTGACCTAGACATGCAATTCCATTCATCTGACTACTTGGTTACCATGGAAGGCAGAAGAGCAAGACCTGCATCTTGCCACACTGCTGTTGTAACACTACTAGTTTAGTCTGTGACTCTTCTCAGTCTCCTTGATATACCCCTGAGAAGTTCTGGATTCCAATGGCTTTATTACCCTTCCTTAGTATTACCAGCACTTCACTAGTTAATAAAATGAGGTATCACTTATTGAGGGTTTAATCTTTGCCAAGCACTATGCTAAGTTTTTTATTTGCATGACTACCTTCTGAGTTAGGCCCTAGTGTCAATATCTCTATTTGTTTAAATGAGGAAGCTGAGACTTAGGTAAATACCTAGCCAAAGTCACAAATTCACTGGTAGGAGTACAGAGTATGCAGTGATCCTACCTCGTGACACTGAATACAATGGCATTCTTTTATGGCAGATTACACTCCCACGCACACACTCCTTTCTTCCTTCCTTATCTAATATATATATATACATATATTCTCTAAATATTTATATACTCATACACACACATATTCATACATACACACATATTTAAATGAATGTATTGAGAGTGAGACAGGGGGGAAAAGGAAATGAAAAGTACTGAAGGATACATGTAGGATTTCCATGAGTATGTTGACTCTTCAGAGAGACAGAAATGTTGATACAAGCCAAAGGATCAGAGCCAGAGACACCAAGAATCTCCAGGAGAAGCATATTAATTCTCATGATTTTCAACAAGTTCATATACCCCCAAACCCCCATGAGATCTGATTCCTCAATTTCTCCAGCCAGAGGTCTTGAGAGAAAAAGAGTGTGGGAAGTGGGTGATTTAGAGTCTCCTCTTGGGCACCCAGAATGAGGTGCTACTCCCCTCTTCCCAATCCTTTCACGTCTGTGGTCATTCTTAATCCTTCATTTCCTGGATTTAACCAGAATCCTTCCTCCAGAGGAAGTTGAAGTGAGAAGAGAGTTTACGTATGTAGGGAGAGGAAGAGAGGCAGTTGTGTCACCATGCTCCAACATGAAACTTTCCTAAACGCAAGACTTGAGGTACATAGTATCAATATTAAAATTGCCATAACAAAATCCATATCACATTTTACATGTCTGCATAAGTTCCTAAAATGTATCTTCACTGACTTAATTAGCATTTTAATAGCTTAAGGTTAATTATAGTATTAGTTGAACACCTCCTCTGCCGCCTCATCTTTGGAATCTTTACAAAAATTGCTAAGAAAATTAGTTTACTTCTTGATCCAGAGAGGTAACCTGTATTGCTGCATGTTATTCCTTCCATTGACAACTCAATCCATGGTCACCTGATTAGGGGCAGAAATTGGTCAAAGATCTTTTAAAAATTTAAGGCAACCCTAAGGGTTTCCCTTTTATCCCAAAGAAAATGAGATTTAGACATATGATTACAACCAGTTGAGGGTTAAGCTAGGATCACGATTTCCAATTGTTTGGCTTCACATGTTAAGCAAGTTCCCCTTTGCATGACATATACATGGATATACATTAAACTGAAATCAACAAGGGAACTGACATGGAAAATATATGGTGTATAATGCCAGGAGTATTTTAAAATGTGAAAGCTGAACAAAAGACTAGAGGAAATCCTTCTCAAATTCTTCCAAAATATAGCAGAGGACGGAACACTCCCAAACTCATTCTACGAGGCCACCATCACCCTGATACCAAAACAAGACAAAGATGTCACAAAGAAAGGAAACTACAGGCCAATATCACTGATGGACACAGATGCAAAAATCCTCAACAAAATATTAGCATCAGAATCCAACAGCACATTAAAAGGATCATACACCATGATCAAGTGGGGTTTATTCCAGGAATGCATGGATTCTTCAATATATGCAAATCAATCAATGTGATACATGATATTAACAAACAGAAGGATAAAAACCACATTATCAGCTCAATAGATGCAGAAAAAGCTTTTGACAAAATTCAACACCCATTTACGAGAAAAACCCTCCAGAAAGTAGGCACAGAGAGAACTTACCTCGACATAATAAAAGCTATATATGACAAACACACAGCCAACATCGCTCTCAATGGTGAAAAACTGAAACCATCTCCACTAAGATCAGGAACAAGACAAGGTTGCCCACTCTCACCATTATTATTCCACATAGTTTTGGAAGTTTTAGCCACAGCAATCAGAGAAGAAAAGGAAATAAAAGGAATCCAAATTGGAAAACAAGAAGTAAAGCTGTCACTCTTTGCAGATGACATGATACTATACATAGAGAATCCTAAAGATGCTACCAGAAAATTACTAGAGCTAATCAATGAGTTTGGTAAAGTAGCAGGATACAAAATTAATGTACAGAAATCTCTGGCATTCCTATACACTAATAATGAAAAATCTAAAAGTGAAATTAAGGAAACACTCCCATTTAACACTACAACAAAAAGAATAAAATACCTAGGAATAAACCTACCTAAAGAGACAAAAGACCTGTATGCAGAAAACTATAAGACAATGATGAAAGAAATTAAAGACGATAAAAAACAGATGGAGAGATATACCATGTTCTTGCATTGGAAGAATCAACATTGTGAAAATGACTATACTACCCAAAGCAATCTACAGATTCAATGCAATCCCTATCAAACTACCAATGGCATTTTTCACAGAACTAGAACAAAAAATTTCACAATTTGTATGGAAACACAAAAGACCCCAAATAGTCAAAGCAATCTTGAGAAAGAAAAATGGAGCTGGAGGAATCAGGCTCCCTGACTTCACACTATACTACAAAGCTACAGTAATCAAGACAGCATGGTACTGGCACAAAAACGGAAATATAGATCAATGGAACAGGACAGAAAGCCCAGAGATAAACCCATGCACATATGGTCACCTTATCTTTGATAAAGGAGGCAAGAATATACAAGGGAGAAAAGACAGCCTCTTCAATAAGTGGTGCCGGGAAAACTGGACAGCTATATGTAAAAGAATGCAATTAGAACACTGCCTAACACCATACACAAAAATAAGCTCAAAATGGATTAAAGACCTAAATGTAAGGCCAAGCACTATAAAACTTAAGAGGAAAACATAGGCAGAACACTCTATGACATAAATCACAGCAAGATCCCTTTTGACCCACCTCCTAGAGAAACGCACATAAAAAAAAATAAACAAATGGGACCTAATGAAACTTAAAAGCTTTTGCACAGCAAAGGAAACCATAAACAAGACGAAAAGACAACCCTCAGAATGGGAGAAAATATTTGCAAATGAAGCAACTGACAAAGGATTAATCTACAAAATTTAGAAGCAGCTCATGCAGCTTAATATCAAAAAAACAAACAACTCAATCCAAAAATGGGCAGAAGACCTAAATCGACATTTCTCCAAAGAAGATATACAAATTGCCAACAAACACATGAAAGAATACGCAGCATCAGTAGTCATTAGAGAAATGTAAATCAAAACTACAATGAGGTATCATGTGACACCAGAGTGACGTAAGTCAGAAAGAGAAAAACAAATACCGTATGTTAGCACATATATATGGAATCTAAAAAAAAAAAAAAAACAAAAGAGAAAGACTAGAGGGAAAAGTTACTGAAGAAAGAAAATGAGAATTCTTAATGAAGAGGGTTTTTTAAATTAAGCAATCTTTTTTTAGTTAGAAATCTAAAATTTAAGCAGCAAACCATATTCAAAGGAAAGGTTGTTCAACCATGGGCTGCTACATAAATTACAGACATTCTCTGATCATAATGAATGACTTGGTTAATAAATGGCCAAATTAATTAAACATGCAATTCAAAAAAATAATCAAAGTCTGTTGTTGCTATTGCTGTTTTTTTACCTGGTTGCCAAAGAGGTTGAATCCATTAATTGCTTCTAGAGCTGCTTTTGCTAAGCCAACAGAGCTGCAAGAGAAAAGGAAATACTTTATAACTCTGATGCATCTGGCTACAAAATAAGAACCATTATCTGGTGAATATTCATAGGCAAGTTTCTTTATTAACACTTATAACATCTTCCCTAAGAAGAATGATGTCTAAGAAACTTTAGTCTGACATTTCACTATTTTAGTTTTCCTTTCTTATAGTTAGTGACCTTCAGGGAAAAATATTTCTAAGTTCACTTTGATCTAGACAAATGGTCATACTATTGACGGGAGTAGTCTTAACTCCAGTATCATTTATATTCACTAACTCAAGGAAAAAAAAAGATTAAGTTTAGAGGAAGGTGTACTATGATGACATGTGCACAGCAACACCAGGGTGGGCATAATTAGCTCTGATCAACTAACAGAGCTTTTCTGATGTCAATTCTGAGCCCTAGAAAAGATGTTGCATGCCATACACTTACCACAGAGTGTAGTTTAATATACCCATTCAAATACTCTTTGCTTAGGGTCCAATAAAATAGGCATTACTTTATGCTCACAGAGCAAATGATCATCATACTTCTCATTTTTTGCTATATTCTTCTCTTTGAAATAAAATGTGTACCCCTTTGGCCTCTCAAATGCCTCATACAATAGTGCTGGAAAATGGGAAGACCCAAATTTCATTAAAAATATATGACACTGTCATCTGATAAATATCAACCTTTAAATACTTTAGATCTAATATCTAGTTTATTTTAGTTATTGCAATTTTTTTGTTTTTTCTCAAAGAAATTGCATATTCCATTAATCATTTAAAATTAATGACCTGTCATCATTTCTCTAAAGCAGTGATTATCAAAGTGTGGTTCCCAGAGCAGCAGCATTACCTGGAAACATGCCAGTTCTCACTGCTCTCTGGGACTGGGGTGTTAACAAGCCCTCCACGTGCTTGAATGGACTTTAAAATTTGAGAACCACTGTTCTAAGCTATTTATGTCATCACGATCTATATTTTCTATGGGTTGTTTTACATGAAATGTTAAACAAGTAAGCATTAATTTTACTATAGGATAGTAAATAGATGGGAAACATTTTAAAATACGTGAATGGGAAGGAATATACCCATTATTTTATAACTTTAAATGAAACAGAACCTTTAAAAATTGTGAATCACTATGTTGTACACCTGCAACTTATATAATGTTGTACATCAACTATACTTCAATTTTAAAAAAGGATAATTAATGTATGGAGATAGTGATCAGGTGGAAGATAAAGAGAGGAAAACAAAAACTTATAATTCAATGTCCTAATTGGCATACCTGAGAAACTTTTGACACATTAACTCTCAGATGCCTATTTTAAGTTTTAAAATAACTTGGAATTGATAAAGCAATGCAGTTTATAGGAATAAAGTGAAATCTAGGACCTCAAAGATGAGCTAAGAGAAGGAACAGATTTTTTTGTTTTTATTACAAAAGTGAAAGCACAAAGGTGAGTGACTCATACTATAAGATTTTACTCATAGCCAATATGATCACAGATATAGAAAATCCTAAAGAATCTAAAAAATGTGCTACTGGAGCTATTAAGGACATCTGGCAAGGCCCCAGGAGACAAGATCACTATCAAAATCAATTTTATTTCTACAAACTAGCCATGGACATCTGGAAATTTAAAGTTAAAAATAAATACCACTTACTATCACATGAAATAACATGAAATATTTTAGCATAAACTTAACAAAATATATGCAAGACCTGAACACTGAAAAACATTTCTGAAAAAATTAAAGAAGACCTAAATAAATAAAGAGCTATCCCATGTTCACAGATTGGAAAACTGAAGATCATTAAGATGTCAGTTCTTTCCAAAATGATCTATAGATTCAATGCAATCCCAATCAAAATATCAACAGGCATTTTTGTAGAAATTGACTAGCTAATTCTAAAATGTATGTGAAAATGTAAAGTCCTGGGTTAGTAACAAAGTTTTTTTAAAGGAGAGCAAAATTGAAGGACTACTTCGGAGGCAGAAGAGCTCCATGACTATGAAGGCAAAAGAAGAAATTTCTGAAAAGATGAGAAGAATCTGTGGTAGCGTAGAGCAGTTCTTCTTGGTTTTAAATAAAGCTATTTATTCCTTAAAAAAAAAAAAAAAGCTGAAGGACTACTTGATTTCATGACTTACCATAAAGCAACAATTATCAGTGCAGTATAGTATGGGTCAGGGCAGACATATAAATCAATAAAATAGTCTAGAAATAAACCCATATGTATATGATCAAAGAGCCAGGTAATTCAATGGGGAAAGAATAGTCTTTAATGGTGTTGGAATAATGAAATATCCATATGGAAAAAAAAATGAACCTCAATCTTTGCCTCACACTGTACATTAAAGCTAATTTGAAATAGATCATGACTTAAATGTAAAAGCTAAAACTATAAATCTTTTAGAACAAAACCTAGGAAAAAATCTTCTCAATTTTGAAGTGGCAAAAATTTCTTAGACACATAAAACACTAACCATAAAAAATTCTGATAAATTAGATTTCATCAGAATTAATATCTCTGATATTCAAAAGATACCATTAATAAAATGAAAAGGCAAGTTACGCTCTAGAAGAAAATATTTGTAAAACACATATCTCACAAAAGACTCGTATCCAGAATACACAAAGAACTCTTAAAACTCAGTAAGAATACAAACAACCCATTTTCAAAGTGAGAAAAAGACTTGAACAGACACTTCAAAATGAAGATATATGAAGATACATAAATGCCACATGAAAAGATGCTCAATAAAATTAGTCAACAGGAAAATACAAATTAAAATTACCACATACTCATAAGAATGATTAAAAATAAAAATACTAACAATACCAAGTGTAGACAAAGATGTGGAGCAACTGAAATTCCTACCATACATTATTGGTAGGAATGAAAAATGGTAAATTCCTTTCAAAAAACAGTTTGGCAGTTTCTTAAAAAGTTAAAACACTTATATAACTCAGGAATTCTACTGAGGTATTTTCCAAGAGATATAAAAATATATGTTAACAAAAAGATCTGGATCCAAATAGTCATGACAGGTTTATTTTTAATAGCCCCAAACTGTCAACAATCCAAATTCCTATCAACAGAAAATGGAAAAACCAAACTGTGATTTATCTGTACAATGGGATACCACTTGTCAATATAAAGGAACAAAAGACTGAAAAAATTAAATGAAATACATGAACGGGAAGGTGGAGTTGACATAATTTTCCTTATTCGTCTAAGTACCATGAAAAACCCTGGACATTGCATAAACAAAGATAAAAAGGCTCAGAAAAATGGAAAGAAGGCAGACTGCCTAGGAACCTCAGGATTCTAGGAACAGCACTATGGTGAGTCTCCTGAGTATCCTTTTTGCCTCATATATACCAGACTTAGAGCTGAAGAAACCAACAACTAGGAAATGTATGTAGGTGCATACAAAAAATCCCCAACAAAAGCCAGTGAACCAGGAAAAGGGCAGCCTAGAAAAATAGAAAACTTTTAGACAATAACCACTCAAAAAAACTGTGACCCTACTCCCACCCACCCCTGTAAATGCTGAGTGGGAAATTTAGACTTCTACGCTCCTTAGTCTATAGTGAGGAACTGCATCCAACATCTAACCACCTCAGTTGTGGTGGTGTCAGAAAAATCCAAGGAGGAAGTCAAGACTTTCATTCCTGATGGATGACAAAAGTCTCCCCTCTCACACCTCAGTGTCAGTGGAGATCACATAGGGTGCCTAAACTTTCATTCCCACCCATCAGTAATTAGGTGAATCTCCCCTTCCTCTTGGGATGGTGCCAGAGGACGTCCAGTGGAGAATTAAAACTTTCACTAATGCCCAGCTGTAAAACGGCCACACCCTTTCCCTGTCATGTAAGTGGAGGTCAACTGGAAATCAGTAATGAGGTACTTCCATCGTTCCCAGCCAGGGAGGTATTAATGGAAGCCTACTGGGGAGCTAGACATAACAACCCAGACCCAGCAGTAATGAAGAGTCTCCATCTTGGGTGTCAACAACAAAAAAAACCTGGTCTTACATTCTCACCTGGCAGTAATGGGGTGATGTGCCTACCCTCTTCCCCTGCCAGAGTTGTGGCAAAAAATACAGCTAAAAAAAAAAAGTAAAGTCCCCAGGGTCTTATAATACCCCCAAAATCCATGTCTCAATAATAATAATTTAAAAAACCACTCATCATATCTAGAAACAGGACTATCTCAAACTGAATAAAAAAGGGCAATCAATAGATAGAAACACTGAGACAAAAGAGATGTGAGAATTATCTAAGATTTTAAAGCAGCCATGACAAAAAGGCTTCAGTGAGCAATTGTGAGTATGACTGAAACAAATGAAAAGAGAAAGTCTCAGCTAAGAAACAGAAAGTCACAGCAAATTTTTTAAACTGAAAAATACAATAATCTAAAGCTCAGTGAACAGGATGAAGGAGACAGAAGAAAGAATAGCTAAACTGGAAGATAAAACAATAGAAATAATCAAATCTGAACAAAAGAGAGAAACTAGACTTAAAAGAAACAAACGAAGAGAAACTCAGGGACCTGTGGGACTTTAACAAAGATTTAACATTCATGTCATTGGACTTCCTGAAGGAGAGGAGAGAAAGAACAGAGTTAAAAAAAAAAAAAAAAGCACTTGAAACAATGGCAGAAATTTTCCCAATTAGCAAGAGACAAAAAGCTGAGTGAAACTCAAACAGAATAAAATAAAAATATCCATTCTAGAACATATCATAACTTCTGAAAACTAAAGACAAAGAAAAATCTTGAAAGTAGCCAGAGAAAACAATTTACCTACAGGGGAAAAGCAATTAAATAACAGTGACTTACTTATAGGAAACCATGAAAGCTAAAAGGATGTGACCCAAGAGTTTTTAAGCATTGAAAGAAAAGAACTGTCAACCTAGAACCTTATGCCTATAAATATATTCTATTTATTTAAGCAAGGCATTCTCAGATGAAGGAAAAATAAGAGATCTGTCACAAGCAGATTTACCCTAAAAGTATGACTAAAGTAAGTTCTCAAAACAGAAAGGAAATGCTAGATAGATAGATAGAAAGAATATGGTAAACAAAAATACTGATAAATACAATAGGCTTTTCTTCTCCTCTTGAGTTTTATAAATTATGTTTGACAGTTACAGCAAAAGTTATAACACTGTGGTTCTAAATGTACATGGAGAAAATATTTAAGATAATTATATTATAATAAATGGGGGAGGGTAACATGACACAAATGAAGGTAAGGTTTCTATAATCCCTCTAACTGGTAAAATGATGACATCAATACACTGAGTACATATGTATACATAATAATATAGAGCAACCACTAAAAAGCTATAAAAAAGATACATTCAAAACTACTATAGAGAAATCAAAACGGAATTCTAAAAAATGTTTAAGAACCCACAGGAAGGTAGGAAAAAGAAAACAGAGAAATGAAAAAGAGAGAGAGTAAACCTTAAGCTCAAACATATCAATAATTACATTAAATGTAAAAGGTCTAAATACGGCAATTAAAAGAAAGATTGGCAGAGCTGATTTAAAAACATAACCCAACTGTATACTGTTTACAAGAAACTAATTTCAAATACAACAATATAGGCAGGTTGAAAGTAAAAGGATTTTAAAAAGAAGTATCATGCAAAAAAGCAAAAGATAGCATATAACTGAAGTCCCAAGCCCCAAGTATTTGGACATGGGCCTTTGGGAGGTAATTTGGCTTAGATTAGGTCATGAAGGTGGGGCCCCAATGAATAATGGGATTAGTATGTCCATGCCACACAGCATGTGGGATCTTAGTTCCCTGATCAGGGGTCAAACCTGCACCCCTTGCAGTGAAAGCATGGAGTCTTAACCGCTGGACCACCAGGGAAGTCTGGGGATTAGTATCCCTTTAAGAAGAGATGCCAGAAAGTTTGCTTTCTCTCTCTCTCTCTCTGCCATCAGAGGACATGGTAAGAAGCTGACCATCTGCAAATCAGAAGAAAGTCCTCACCAGAGAACAGAAATGGCTGGCAACTTGATCTTGGTTACTCTAGCCTCCAGAACTATAATAAACAAATTCCTGTTGTTTAAGCTACCCAGTCTATGGTACTTTGTTATAACAGCACAAATCAACTAATAAAATTCTATATAACAAGAATATATATATTTTTTCCAGTGCCCACCAACATATACCAATAGACCATACCTTGGCCATAAACAAAATCTCAAGTCTATAAAAGAACTGAAATCATACTGTGTTCTCTAACCACAATGGCATCAAACTAGAACCAATAATAGGACAACAACAGGAACATCTCCCAACACTTGTAAAGAAAACAATACACACCTGTCTACATAATCCACATGAACCAAGGAGAAAGTTTCAAGTGAAATAAAAAAATAGACTGAACTGAATGAAAATGAAAATATAACATCAAAATTTATGTAGTATAACTAAAGTGCTGAGAGGGAAATTAACAGCACTAAATGTATATATTAGCAAAGAGAAAAGCTTCAAATCAATTATCTAAGCCCAATGTAATGAAGCTAGAAAAAGAGCAAAATAAACCTGAAGCAAACAGAAGGAAATAACATAGATAACAGCAGAAATCAATGACACTCAACACAGAAAACAGAAAAAAATGAATGAAACAAACACTTGATTCTTCAAAGAGCAAAAGAAGATTGACAAACCTCTAGAAAGACTAACAAAGAAATAAGACAAAACACACATGACCAATATTAGGCATAAAACAGGAGATATCACTACAGACACTGCAGACATCAAAAGGATAATGAGAAAATACTCTGAACAATTTGATGCACATAGCTTAGAAGGAATGAATCGATTCCTGGAAAAGCACAAACTATCACTACTCACCCGATATGAAATAATTTGAATAGCCCTGCAACTATTAAGGAAATTGAATCCATAATTTTCAAATGGTCAAAAAAGAAATCTCCATACATAGATGATTTCATTGAAGAAATCTACCAAACATTTAAAGAAAAATTGACACCAATTCTACACAATCTCTTACAGAAAATAGAGGGAAGAATACACTTCAGAGTTCATTTTATGAAGCTAGCATTAGGCTGATACCAAAACAAATCAAAGACAATACACAAAAAGAAAACTATAGACCAGTATCTCTCATGAATACAGATATTAAAATCCTTTTTCAAAAAATTAGCAAATGGAATTTAGCAATATGTGGAGTGAATTATCACCATAACTGACCAAGTGAGCTTTATTTTAGGGATGCAAGGCTAGTTTGATAATCAAAAATCAATCAATATAATCCACCATATTAGTAGGCTAAAGAAGAAAATTGACATGATCATCTCAGTGGTATTAGCAGAGGAATAGATACATAGAACCCAGAAAGAGACCAATACAAATATGTCCACTTTATTTCAACACGGCACAAAGGCATTTCAATGGAGGAAAGATGGCCTTTTCAACAAATGCAAATAATGCTGAAGCAATTGGACATTCATATGGGAAAAAAAAAAAAAAAGAACTTCAACCTAAGTCTCATCATACCTTATACAAAGTTAACTCAAAATAGATCATGAACTTAAGTATAAGACATAACACTATATAACTTTTGCAAAACAAGCCATCAGAGAAAATCATCAGAATCAAGGGTTAGGCAAAGAGTTGTCAGACTTTACACCAAAAGCCCAATCCATGAAGGGAAAAATTATAAAATGTATTTCATAAGAGTTTTGTGCTAACAAAAAAAAAAGCTACAGACTGGGAGGATGTATTTGCAAAACAAAGAACTGACAAGGGACTAGTATCGAGAATTATATAAAGAACTCTCAAAAATCAACAATAAAAAATAATCCAACTAGAAAATGAGCAAAAGACATGAGACATTTTGCTGAAGAGGATATGCAGATGGTATATAAGCACATGAAAAGATCCAATATCATTATCCATTAGGAAATGCAAATTAAAACCACAATAAGCTATCACTACAAACCAATCAGAGTAACTAAAACAAAAAATAGTGATAACACCAAATGCTGGCAAAGATGCAGAGAAATTACACTACTCATACATTGCTGGTAGG
Source organism: Phocoena phocoena (assembly GCF_963924675.1). Lineage (NCBI taxonomy): Eukaryota > Metazoa > Chordata > Mammalia > Artiodactyla > Phocoenidae > Phocoena > Phocoena phocoena. The sequence goes on along the minus strand of NC_089238.1, from coordinate 23,516,418 downwards.
AATGTAAAGCAATATAGGAACTCTAAAAAACAGGCTGGCAGTTTTTTAAAAATCTAAACATGCAACTACCCACCAAATGAACTACTGGGCATTTATCCCAGATAAATGAAAACTTTTGTTCACACAAAAATATATTTAGGGGGGGACCTTGAAGATGGCGGAAGAGTAAGACGTGGAGATTGCCTTCCTCCCCACGGATACACCACAAATACATCTACACGTGGAACAACTCCTACAGAACACCTACTGAAGGCTGGCAGAAGACCTCAGAGCTCCCAAAAGGCAAGAAACTCCCCATATACCTGGGTAGGGCAAAAGAAAAAAAGAAAAAACAGAGACAAAAGAATAAGGACGGCACATGCACCAGTGGGAGGGAGCTGTTAAGGAGGAAAAGTTTCCACACACTAGGAAGCCCCTCCGCGGGCGGACACTGCGGGAGGCGGAGGGGGGAGCTTCAGAACCGCGGAGTAGTGCACAGCCACGGGTGCGGAGGGCAAAGCGGGGAGATTCCCTCACAGAGGATTGGTGCCGACCGGCACTCACCAGCCCGAGGGGCTTGTCTGCTCACCCGCCGGGGCGGACGGGGCTGCGAGCTGAGGCTCGGGTTTCAGTTTTAGACGGAGCACAGGGAGAGGACTGGGGTTGGCGGCTTGAACATATCCTGAAGGGGTTAGTGCACCATGACTAGCCGGGAGGGAGTTCGGGGAAAAGCCTGCACCTGCCGAAGAGGCAAGAGACTTTTCCTTCCCTCTTTGTTTCCTGGTGCGTGAGGAGAGGGGTTTAAGAGCGCGGCTTAAAGGAACTCCAGAGACAGGCGCGAGCCGCGGCTAAAAGCGCAAACCCCAGAGACGGGCGCGAGCCACGGCTAAAAGTGCGAACCCCAGAGACGGGCGCGAGCCGCGGCTAAAAGCGCGGACCCCAGAGACAGGGGGGGAGACGCTAAGGCTGCTGCTGCCGCCACCAAGGGGCCTGTGTACGAGCACAGGTCACTCTCCACACCCCTCTTCTGCGGAGCCTGTGCAGCCCGCCACTGCCAGGTTCCCGGGATCCAGGGACAACTTCCCCGGGAGAACGCACGGTGGGCCTCAGGCTGGTGCAACGTCACGCTGGCCTCTGCCGCAACGTCACGCCGCCTCTGACGCCGCAGGCCCGCCACGCACGCAGTGCCCCTCCTTTGCCCCCCCACCCCCGGCCTGAGTGAGCCAGAGCCCCCAAATCAGTGGCTCCTTTAACCCCGTCCTGTCTGAGCAAAAAACAGACGCCCTCCAGCGACCTACACGCAGAGGCAGGGCCAAATCCAAAGCTGAGCTCCTGTGAGCTGTGAGAACAAAGAAGAGAAAGGGAAATCTCTCCCAGCAGCCTCAGAAGAAGCAGATTAAAGCTCCACAATCAACTTGATATACCCTGCATCTGTGGAATACCTGAATAGACAAGGAATGATCCCAAATTGAAGAGGTGGAATTTAGGAGCAATATCTGATTTTTTCCCTTTTCCTCTTTTTGTGAATGTGTACGTGTATGCTTCTGTGTGAGATCTTGTCTGTATACTCTTGCTTCCACAATTTGTCCTAGGGCTCTATCCGTCCACGGTTTTTAAAAAAAAAAATTTTCTTAATAATTAATTTTAATTGTAATAACTTTATTATACTTTACCTTCGTTCTTTCTTTCCTTCCTTCCTTCCCTCCTTTAGACAACGAATCACCCCAAATTGAGGAGGTGGTCTCTGAGAGCAAGATTTATGATTTTTCCCCCTTTACCTCTTTTTGTGAAGGTGTATGTGTATGCTTCTGTGTAACATTTTCTCTGTATAGCTTTGCTTCCAACATTTGTCATAAGGTTCTATCCGTCCCCTTTTTTTTTTCTAAATATTTTTTAATTCAATAACTATTATACTTTATTTTATTTTTATTGTATCTTCTTTCTTTCTGTCTTTTTTCCTGCTTTCCCTCCTTCCTTCCTTCCTTCCTCCCTCCCTCCTTTCTTCTTTGCTTCTTTCTTCCTTCCTTCCTTTCCTCCTTTCCTTCTTTCCTTCCTCATACTTCTACTAATTCTCTCTAGTTTTTCTCCCTTTTATTCTGAGCCGTGTGGATGAAAGGCTCTTGGTGCTCCAGCCAGGAGTCAGGGCTCTGCCTCTGAGGCAGGAAAGCCAACTTCAGGACACTGGTCAACAAGAGACCTCCCAGCTCCACATAATATTAAACGGCGGAAATTTCCCAGAGACCTCCATCTTAACACCAGCACCCAGCTTCACTCAACGACCAGCAAGCCACAGTGCTGGACAACCTATGCCAAAACAACTAGCAAAACAGGAACACAACCCCACCCATTAGCAGAGAGGCTGCCTAAAATCATAATAAGGCCACAGACACCCCAAAACACACCACCAGACGTGAACCTGCCCACTAGAGAGACAAGATCCAGCCTCATCCACCACAACACAGGCACTAGTCCCCTCAACCAGGAAGCCTACACAACCGACTGAAACAACCTTAGCCACTGGAGACAGACATCAAAAACAACGGGAACTACGAACCTGCAGACTGAAAAAAGGAGACCCCAAACACAATAAGATAAGCAAAATGAGACGACAGAAAAACACACAGCAGATGAAGGAGCAAGATAAAAATGCACCAGACCTAACAAATGAAGAGGAAATAGGCAGTCTACCTAAAAAAGAATTCAGAATAATGATAGTAAGGATGATCCGAAATCTTGGAAGCAGAATGGACAAAATGCAAGAAACAGTTAACAAGGACCTACAAGAAATAAACATGAAACAAGCAACGATGAACAACGCAATAAATGAAATTAAAAGTACTCTAGATGGGATCAATAGCAGAATAACTGAGGCAGGAGAACGGATAAGTGACCTGGAAGATAAAATAGTGGAAATAACTACTGCAGAGCAGAATAAAGAAAAAAGAATGAAAAGAACTGAGGACAGTCTCAGAGACCTCTGGGACAACATTAAACACACCAACATTCGAATTATAGGGGTTCCAGAAGAAGAAGAGAAAAAGAAAGGGACTGAGAAAATATTTGAAGAGATTATAGTAGAAAACTTCCCTAATATGGGAAAGGAAATAGTTAATCAAGTCCAGGAAGCACAGAGAGTCCCATACAGGATAAATACAAGGAGAAATACGCCAAGACACATATTAATCAAACTGTCAAAAATTAAATACAAAGAAAGCATATTAAAAGCAGCAAGGGAAAAATAACACACAAGGGAATCCCCATAAGGTTAACAGCCGATCTCTCAGCAGAAACCCTACAAGCCAGAAGGGAGTGGCAGGACATACTGAAAGTGATGAAGGAGAAAAACCTGCAACCAAGACTACTCTACCCAGCAAGGATCTCATTCAAATTCGATGGAGAAATTAAAACCTTTACAGACAAGCAAAAGCTGAGAGTTCAGCACCACCAAACCAGTTTTACAACAAATGCTAAAGGAACTTCTCTAGACAAGAAATGCAAGAGAAGGAAAAGACCTATAATAACGCACCCAAAACAATTTAGAAAATGGGAATAGGAACATAAATATCGATAGTTACCTTAAATGTAAATGGACTAAATGCTCCCACCAAAAGACACAGATTGGCTGAATGGATACAAAAACAAGACCTTTATATATGCTGTCTACAAGAGACCCACTTCAGACCTAGAGACACATACACACTGAAAGTAAGGGGATGGAAAAAGATATTCCATGCAAATGGAAACCAAAAGAAAGCTGGAGTAGCAATTCTCATATCAAACAAAATAGACTTTAAAATAAGGACTATTAAAAGAGACAAAGAAGGATACTATATAATGATCAAGGGATCGATCCAAGAAGAAGATATAACAATTGTAAATATTTATGCACCCAACATAGGAGCACCTCAATACATAAGGCAAATACTAACAGCCATAAAAGGGGAGATCGACAGTAACACATTCATAGTAGGGGACTTTAACACCCCACTTTCACCCATGGACAGATCATCCAAAATGAAAATAATAAGGAAACACAAGCTTTAAATGATACATTAAACAAGATGGACTTAATTGATATTTATAGGACACTCCATCCAAAAACAACAGAATACACTTTCTTCTCAAGTGCTCATGGAACATTCTCCAGGATAGATCATATCTTGGGTCACAAATCAAGCCTTGGTAAATTTAAGAAAATTGAAATTGTATCAAGTATCTTTTCTGACCACAACGCCATGAGACTAGATATCAATTACAGGAAAAGATCTGTAAAAAATACAAACACATGGAGGCTAAACAATACACTACTTAATAATGAAGTGATCACTGAAGAAACCAAAGAGAAAATAAAAAAATACCTAGAAACAAATGACAATGGAGACACAACGACCCAAAACCTATGGGATGCAGCAAAAGCAGTTCTAAGGGGGAAGTTTATAGCAATACAAGCCCACCTTAAGAAGCAGGAAACATCTTGAATAAACAACCTAACCTTGCACCTCAAGCAATTAGAGAAAGAAGAACAAAAAAACCCAAAAGCTAGCAGAAGGAAAGAAATCATAAAAATCAGATCAGAAATAAATGAAAAAGCAATGAAGGAAACGATAGCAAAGATCAATAAAACTAAAAGCTGGTTCTTTGAGAAGATAAACAAAATAGATAAACCACTAGCCAGACTCATCAAGAAAAAAAGGGAGAAGACTCAAATCAATAGAATTAGAAATGAAAAAGGAGAAGTAACAACTGACACTGCAGCAATAAAAAAAATCATGAGAGATTACTACAAGCAACTCTATGCCAATAAAATGGACAATCTGGAAGAAATGGACAAATTCTTAGAAATGCACAACCTGCCAAGACTGAATCAGGAAGAAATAGAAAATATGAACAGACCAATCACAAGCACTGAAATTGAAACTGTGATTAAAAATCTTCCAACAAACAAAAGCCCAGGACCAGATGGCTTCACAGGTGAATTCTATCAAATATTTAGAAAAGAGCTAACACCTATCCTTCTCGAACTCTTCCAAAATATAGCAGAGGGAGGAACACTCCCAAATTCCTTCTACGAGGCCACCATCACCTTGATACCAAAACCAGACAAGGATGTCACAAAGAAAGAAAACTACAGGCCAGTATCACTGATGAACATAGATGCAAAAATCCTCAACAAAATAGTAGCAAACAGAATCCAACAGCACATTAAAAGGATCATACACCATGATCGAGTGGGGTTTATTCCAGGAATGCAAGGATTCTTCAATATACGCAAATCAATCAATGTGATACACCATATTAACAAACTGAAGGAGAAAAACCATATGGTCATCTCAATAGATGCAGAGAAAGCTTTCGACAAAATTCAACACCCATTTATGATAAAAACCCTGCAGAAAGTAGGCATAGAGGCAACTTTCCTCAACATAATAAAGGCCATGTATGACAAGCCCACAGCAAACATCATCCTCAATGGTGAAAAACTGAAAGCATTTCCACTAAGATCAGGAACAAGACAAGGTTGCGCACTCTCACCACTCTTATTCAACATAGTTTTGGAACTTTTAGCCACAGCAATCAGAGAAGAAAAGGAAATAAAAGGAATCCAAATTGGAAAACAAGAAGTAAAGCTGTCACTGTTTGCAGATGACATGATACTATACATAGAGAATCCTAAAGATGCTACCAAAACTACTAGTGCTAATCAATGAATTTGGTAAAGTAGCAGGATACAAAATTAATGCACAGAAATCTCTGGCATTCTTATATACTAATGATGAAAAATCTGAAAGTGAAATCAAGAAAACACTCCCATTTACCATTGCAAGAAAAAGAATAAAATATCTAGGAATAAACCTACCTAAGGAGACGAAAGACCTGTATGCAGAAAATTATAAGACACTGATGAAAGAAATTAAAGATGATACAAATAGATGGAGAGATATACCATGTTCTTGGATGGGAAGAATCAACATTGTGAAAATGACTCTACTACCCAAAGCAATCTATAGATTCAATGCAATCCCTATCAAACTACCACTGGCATTTTTCACAGAACTAGAACAAAAAATTTCGCAATTTGTATGGAAACACAAAAGACCCCGAATAGCCAAAGCAATCTTGAGAACGAAAAAAGGAGCTGGAGGAATCAGGCTCCCTGACTTCAGACTATACTACAAAGCTACAGTAATCAAGACAGTATGGTAGTGGCACAAAAACAGAAAGATAGATCAGTGGAACAGGATAGAAAGCCCAGAGATAAACCCACGCACATATGGACACCTTATCTTTGATAAAGGTGGCAGGAATGTACAGTGGAGAAAGGACAGCCTCTTCAATAAATGGTGCTGGGAAAACTGGACAGGTACATGTAAAAGTATGAGATTAGATCACTCCCTAACACCATACACAAAAATAAGCTCAAAATGGATTAAAGATCTAAATGTAAGGCCAGAAAGTATCAAATTCTTAGAGGAAAACATAGGCAGAACACTCTATGACATAAATCACAGCAAGATCCTTTCTGACCCACCTCCTAGAGTAATGGAAATAAAAACAAAAATAAACAAATGGGACCTAATGAAACTTCAAAGCTTTTGCACAGCAAAGGAAACCATAAACAAGACAAAAAGACAACCCTCAGAATGGGAGAAAATATTTGCAAATGCAGCAACTGACAAAGGATTAATCTCCAAAATTTACAAGCAGCTCATGCAGCTCAATACCAAAAAAACAAACAACCCCATCTAAAAATGGGCAGAAGACCTAAACAGACATTTCTTCAAAGAAGATATACAGAATGCCAACAAACACATGAAAGAATGCTCAACATCATTAATCATTAGAGAAATGCAAATCAAAACTACAATGAGAGATCATCTCACACCAGTCAGAATGGCCATCATCAAAAAATCTAGAAACAATAAATGCTGGAGAGGGTGTGGAGAAAAGGGAACACTCTTGCACTGCTGGTGGGAATGTGAATTGGTTCAGCCACTATGGAGAACAGTATGGAGGTTCCTTAAAAAACTACAAATAGAAAAAAAAAAACACTACAAATAGAATTACCATATGACCCAGCAATCCCACCACTGGGCATATACCCTGAGAAAACCAAAATTCAAAAAGAGTCATGTACCAAAATGTTCATTGCAGCTCTATTTACAATAGCCTGGAGATGGAAACAACCTAAGCGTCCATCATCGGATGAATGGATAAAGAAGATGTGGCACATATATACAATGGAATATTACTCAGCCTTAAAAAGAATGAAATTGAGCTATTTGTAATGAGATGGATAGACCTAGAGTCTGTCATACAGAGTGAAGTAAGTCAGAAAGAAAAAGACAAATACCGTATGCTAACACATATATATGGAATTTAAGGGGGAAAAAAATGTCATGAAGAACCTAGGGGTAAGACAGGAATAAAGACGCAGACCTACCGGAGAACGGACTTGAGGATATGGGGAGGGGGAAGGGTGAGCTTTGACAGGGCGAGAGTCATGGACATATACACACTAACAAACATAGTAAGGTAGATAGCTAGGGGGAAGCAGCCGCAAGACACAGGGATATTAGCTCGGTGCTTTGTGACAGCCTGGAGGGGTGGGATAGGGAGAGTGGGAGGGAGGGAAACGCAAGAGGGAAGACATATGGTAACATATGTATATGTATAACTGATTCACTTTGTTATAAAGCAGAAACTAACACACTATTGTAAAGCAATTATACCCCAATAAAGATGTTTAAAAAAAAAACATATTTAAAAAAAATTTTTTTTTATTTTGGTTACTTGTGCTTTAGGTGCCATAGCTAAGGTGTGACCTTGTCTAACCCAAGGTCACAATCATCTATAACTACGTTTTCTTCTAAGAGTCTTATACTTTTAGCTCTTACTACAAGTCATTGACCCACTTCCAGTTAATTTTTGTACATGATATGAAGTAGGGATCCAAATTCATTCCTTTACATATGGCTATCCAGTTGTCCCAGCACCATTTGTTGAAAAGACTACTCTTTCTCTATCAATTATCTTTGTACCTTTGTCAAAATCAACTGACCATAGATGGGTTTATTTCTAGATCATTAATTCTACTGCATTGATCTCTATATCTGTTGTTATACCAGTACCACACTTTTAAAGTATTGTAGAAGATTACTATAACTACAGTAAGCTCATTATTGTAGTAAATTTTGAAGTTGCCAAGTGTGACTCCTCCAACTTTGTTCTTCAATGTTGTATTCTGGGTCCCTTGCATTTCCATATAAATTTTAGGATCAGTTTGTCAATTTGTATAAAAAAGACAGATTTTTGATATAGAGTACATTGAACACAGGATATCTTTCCATTCTTGTATGTCTTAACTTTTTTCAACAATATTTTATAGTTTTTGATGTACAAGTCTTGCATTTCTTTTGTTTATCCCCTCTACTTTTAAAATGAGGAAACTAAGCCCTGAGAGATGCCCTGGCTTTCAAATGCATCCTTACTTTCTCTTTGGTGAAAACTCTCTTCCCTACTAGAATCTATGCAGATCATTTTACCCTGGTTCTCAAGAACAACTGAGCCAATAATCTGGGATTAAGATACTGCCCTACTGCCTCAAATCTGCTATCTAGCTTTACACTGCCTGAAGAAGTACCTGATGCTTCCACAGGTTAAACAAATTCCATAACAATTCATGTGGTACTGCTAGTATACTTACGACAAGGGACACAGTCTCTTTTCATAGCCAAAGTCACTTTAGAGAAATGACAAGAAGGAATAAAGTCCAAATGAAGACTATGTGGTGGTTTAACACACGTCTGCATTGAGGACACAGGGAGGGGGAAGGGTAAAATGGGACGAAGTGAGAGATTAGCATTGACATATATACACTACCAAATGTAAAATGGATGGCTAGTGGGAAGCTGCTGCATAGCACAGGGAGATCAGCTCGGTGCTTTGTGACCACCTAGAGGGGTGGGATAGGGAGGGTGGGAGGGAGGGGATATGGGGATATATATGTATACGTATAGCTGATTCACTTTGTTATACAGCAGAAACTAACACGACATTGTAAAGCAATTATACTCCAATAAAGATGTTTAAAAAAAAAACAAAACACATCTTTGAAGTCTTTTTTTTTTTTTTTTTTTTTTTGCAGTACGCAGGCCTCTCACTGTTGTGGCCTCTCCCATTGCGGAGCACAGGCTCCGGACGCGCAGGCTCAGCGTCCATGGCTCACGGGCCCAGCTGCTCCGCAGCATATGGGATCTTCCCGGACCGGGGCACGAACCTGTGTCCCCTGAATCAGCAGGCGGACTCTCAACCACTGCACCACCAGGGAAGCCCACGTCTTCAAAATCTTTGACACTTCTCCCATCACAAGGTGGAGAATCACTAGAATATGGCCTGGTCTTACTGACTCTAACAAACAGGATGTAGTGAAAGTTATGCTGCATGATTTCCGAGACTAGGTCATGAAAAGAAATACAGCTCCCACCTGGCCTGTGGGTTTTGAGACACTGAACCTTGGAACCTAGCCACCATGCTGTGAGGAAACTATATGGAAAAACTTCATATAAGGGTCTTCTGGCAGACAGCTCTTGCCAAAGTCCCAGTCAACACTCTGATACCTGAGTGAGGAAGCCTTCAAAGTTGACTCTAGCCCCAGCCACAACTGATGGCAAACACATGAGACCCTAAGCACCCTAGCTTAGCCTAGTCAACCCTCTGAACCATGAGAGTTAACAATAATAAAAGATTGTTGTTGTTTTATGCTTCTAAGTTTGGGGTTGTTTATTTGAAATAATAGGTAACCAGTTAAGAACCTAAGGCAGCTTCCTAACTGCACATGCACCCAGCACAATCATACCTATTCTTGCATACTTCAAATGGAAACCAAACAGTACATGCATAAGAATTCTAAATTCTCAGAACCTAAGAGTTAGAAGAGCCCGTAGGAGTCATATGCTCTGACAATGAATGCAAAAACATTCACTGCCGACTGGTTTTTTTGCTTAAAAAAGCAGTCCTCCAATGCCCTAGGAGTCTCCACTAGCCCCCAGTGCACCAACGCTTACAGGCATTTAACCTAGTAATACCAGAAAACTTCCACTTACAGTGTGAGGTATATGTGTTATTAAGACTATTCACAGTATTTTGAGAAGTGAGAGAAAATAACTTATTCAAAAGGCAAAAACATAAAAAATTCTGTACTGGAGGAGATACATAATATAGCCAGTCCAAGGTTCTATGTTTAAAAATGATGCAAAAAGACAGCTAAGGGATGAATTTGGAAACTGTCTTCTAAATAAAGCATTACAAAAGACAGAAACACTGTACCTGGACTAGAGAAAAGGTCGAATTCTTAACATTTTAATTTTCTTTCCCAATGCAATTGGTTGAATAATTGGACTTAATTGAAATTCACAAATATGTTAATTTATTATTTACTGGTTATTTAAAACTCTGGCAACAGCAAGCTATTTAGAAACAGAAACACACTCCTATTGTGATCTTACATTTATTGGCAAATATAATACGTATGTTGTAAGAATTAAAAGTATTTTACTGGCACAAGACATTATCAGAAAATTATTCCATGATTAGCTAATGCACATATTAATATTAGGTGACTGTAAACAGAACATTCACCAATTTGATTCTTGCAAGGCGTTACCTCAACACTTACTTACGGGAACTAAAGTAAAGTGACGTTTACCTGGGAGATAGTTTGTAATAAAGCTATTTATTGCATAAATGAAAGCTTTCCTAGAAAAGATGATGGGTTTGGACTAGGTGATTTAAAACCCACCATGGAATCCAAAAAATTAACTGGCAAGCATGGAAACTAAATTTACAATCTCCTATTCATTAACCTTATGCTTTAACTCCCTAAGCTATCCAATCATACTTTCTGAAAGAAAAAGGACTTTACAGTACTATAGTTTTAATGGGTGTTCATGAATTGCTCAGTACAGAAAAAATACATAAAATGAAGCAGAATGGATGGATAGCTGTTTGTATCATAGCTCAAGGACTGGAACATCAAAAATGACTTAAGGAGACTAAGTAGTTACTTTAAATAACAAGCACTGTATGAAGTAAAATGGCCACTAAAAGCATCTTAAACTGAGTAAAGTAGAGCTATGTGGTTACTTATCTGAGATTTTAGTGATAGCTTTCTTTATTGCAAAAGCCTAGAGAACAGAACATAAAACCATAAAACAGAAAAAAAGAAAAAAACAACCACACACACAAAAAAACCAATAATCTTTCCATTTGGATATATAACTACAATAATCTTTCCATTTGGGCATATATTACTAAATTACTACTAAGTTATTACAGCTTTCCTTTTTGTTTCCCAATAGCTAAAAAATTCAAAGTTAGGTTTGAGATTCAATTCACATTTTATAGAAGACTCATCTCTTCTCCAAAACAGAGTTTTGGTTTAAAGGGTTTAAAGATAGCCCCAAGGTGTAGAAATATCCTTACATAAATGAGGAAGGGAAAATATTAAAATTAAAAACTTGAATTAAACTTGGAGCAGTTAAGAGGACTACCTGGATATGTAACTCTGGGGATGAAGAATTAGTGTTATAATAAATAGGTACCAGAAGAATATATGGAGGAAAATGCAATTAAATCCAATAATATAAGATTTTTAAATGTAAGGGAATTTATTAAAAGACTTAGAGAATAAACAGAAGAAAAAAGGAGAATTATTTGAAATAGTTCCAGACACCCTAGGAGAAACTAAAAGGAGCATGTTCCTTGAGGAAAGTTAAGTCAACAGAAAAATCGGGAGAGCAGCGAATGGTTACTTAGGAAACATTTAGAGTTATACTGAACTTAGAGCAAGGGACTCTTTTACCAAATCCCTGAAAAGGATGAGGCTGCTGCGAGAATGGTGTTGGTTAAATGTAATGAGATCACTTTTTAGAAAACAATTCTGAAGTTATCTAAGAAATGCTAAATAATTCAAGAATTTGGACTGAAAGAGATACCAGCAAACCTGGGGCTGAAAAGGGTAGAATCAGGAAGGGACTGACAAAAGCATTATGCAGAATCAAGCTTTACTGATTGCTAAGCAAAGATATCCTTGAAACTTAGCAAAATGTCACCAAGATTGTACACCCTGCCATTCTTTCAAACTTTAGGAAAACTTTTTCAGACTTTAAATTACAACGTGATACAGTAAAAATAACATTGGATTTGGAGGCCAACCACCTGGAATTCAGTTTTAGCTCTACTCACTTTTGATTTGAATCATTTAAGGAGTGGAGGGGAGGAAATTATAAAACCTTCTAAACTTTAGCTTCCTCCTGTATAAAAGGTAGTAATGTTTCCTGCTTGGCCTAAATAAAAATTATTCTGTAACTGTACAGTGCTACAGATTGCAATTATTAGAGGACCGCTGAGCATGGATGCTGAAGAGAGAGCCTCTATCCTCAGAATACTATGTGTAGGGACTCCCCTGGTGGCACAGTACTTAAGAATCCACCTGCCAACACAGGGGACATGGGTTTGATACCTGGTCCGGGAAGATCCCACACATCGCGAAGCAACTAAGCGCGTGTGCCGCAACTACAGAGCCTGCACTCTAAAGCCCACACACCTAGAGTCCGTGCTCCACAACAAGAGAAGCCACTGCAGTGAGAAGCCCGCGCACCACAACAAAGAGTAGCCCTCACTCGCTGCAACTAGAGAAAGCCCATGCGCAGCAACGAAGACCCAAAAGAGCCAAAAATAAATAAATAAATAAAATAAATTTACTAAAAAAAGGAATACTATGCGTGTATGTTTCGGGGGCCCAGGGGCAGTAATCTTCTTTGATCAACATGCGGTTTAGAAGGGATGTGCACACTGTGGCAAAAGAAAAAGGGACATTTACCAAGCCAGTGAGCACAAGGCCTTAGGGAGCATCAAGGCGATAGTCAGATTGTGCTCTCTCTGATTCCTGCTAAGGAGAATTGCATGGCAGAGGTGCAGAATGACAAAGAAAGTTAGAGGGCAAAGGGCAGTATGAGTACTTACAGCAAGAATTACTGTTTTATTTCAGGCTTTCTAAAATTATGAGAACAGTTTAAGGATATAACAAGGATATTGCATTAAGCAATCCTTGGATCAGATCCAACTGGGCACAGATAGTTCTGGGATGTCTTACAGCAATAGACTAAGAGGTGTGACTTAATCCCTTACTGGTAGTGGCTCTACATTCTACTCCCTGGGCATAAGCACAGAACAGATTGCCAACAAACACAGGAAAGGATGCTCAACATCACTAATCATTAGAAAATGCAAATGAAAACTACAATGAGGTATCACCTCACATCAGTCAGAATGGCCATCATCAAAAAATCTACAAACAATAAATGCTGGAGAGGGTGTGGAGAAAAGGGAACCCTCTTGCACTCTTGGTGGGAATGTAAATTGATACAGCCACTATGGAGAACAGTATGGAGGTTCCTTCAAAAACTAAAAAGAGAACTACCATAAGACCCAGCAATCCCACTACTGGGCATATACCCTGAGAAAACCATAATTCAAAAAGAGTCATGTACCACAATGGTCACTGCAGCTCTATTTACAATAGCCAGGACACAGAAGCAACCTAAGTGTCCATCGACAGATGAATGGATAAAGAAGATGTGGCATGTATATACAATGGAATATTACTCAGCCATAAAAAGAAACGAAATTGAGTTATTTGTAGTGAGATGGATGGACCTAGAGTCTGTCATACAGAATGAAGTAAGTCAGAAAGAGAAAAACAAATATCGTATGCTAGCACATAATATATGGAATCTAAAAAAAAAAAAAAAGACTAGAGGGAAAAATTACTGAACAAAGAAAATGAGAATTCTTAATCAAGAGGTTTTTTTTAATTAAGCAATCTTTTTTTAGTTAGAAACCTAAACTTTAAGCAGCAAATCATATTCAAAGGAAAGGTTGTTCAACCATGGGATCTTAAAAAAAAAATGGTTCTGATGAACCTAGGGGCAGGACAAGAATATAGATGAAGATGTAGACAACGTACTTGAGGACATGGGGAGAGGGAAGGGTAAGCTGAGACGAAGTCAGAGAGTGGCACTGACATATATACACTACCAAATGTAAAATAGATAGTGGGAAGCAGCTGCATAGCACAGGGAGATCAGCTAGGTGCTTTGTGACCACCTAGAGGGGTGGGATAGGGAGGGTGGGAGGGAGATGCAAGAGGGAGGGGATATGGGGATATATGTATACGTATAGCTGATTCACTTTGTTATACAGCAGCAACTAACACAACAATGTAAAGCAATTATACTCCAATAAAGATGTTAAAAAAAATTAAAAAAAAAAAAGAAAGATATTGGTCTCCCACCACTGCTGCCATCACTGCGTCCATGAGTGCCTTAGGGCTCAGGTCTCCTGTAGTTTCAAAACAGACCATTTTGGCAGCAGAGGTGACATATCTCAAATAGGCTTGTGGATATCTGAGCTAAGAAACATTTGGGGAAAAAAAAGGTTTGAAGTTCTTTTAAGTGTTCTACCATGGAAAATTAGAAGATGAATGCTAAATGTATAAAACCCATCATCCAAAGCTAAATGGCAAACTTCATTTCCCATCCATTTGAATAAAACTGGCCTGCTACAATTGAGATTAATTTTGCATGGAAAAGGTAGCAAAGAACATCACTTAATGATCTTCCTAGCCTTGAAATAAAATCCTTAATGATTCAGTTTAAAGATGGCACAGTTACAGGAAAACATGTTGGAGCCTCTGTTTTTTCCCTAGGGACCTCTCAGTACCCTCACTTTCTAGGGTTAATGGTAACTTTTACCCAAGGTTCTTTCTGAGCTTACTACAATTTTTATAAATAGGAAAAACCCTACTCCAAATATTTTATACTGAAAATAATGTCAGTGGGACCATACTGGCATATATTAAATATTTATTAAAAAGCAGAAAAGGGGTCTGATAAATCATAAATACTGAAAAGGTAAATTAAAAAAAATCATCTTTTCCAATCATATAAACTTTCTGTCTTGAATTTGACTGATAATCTGGAATGCTGAGAACTTATAGCTGCACTATAATGTTATCTTCCTATTTTTAGTATTTGCCAGAATTTGTTTAATGTCTGAATTGCACTTTACCACAAACTATTTCTCTCCTTTACTGTCTTCCTTACATATTGCTATTATTCTACTCTGTATTATAAAAATGCCCCATATGAATCATAAAACTTATAGAAAAGTTTGTATGTTAGCTGTCCGGAGTTAAATGAAAAATCCTTTTTGTTTCGATCTTTGTTATTAAAATATTCTTAAATATGTGATTATACTTATATTTCATTGTTTACTTATGCCAGGTGTTCAAATGCTTTATATATACTAACTCAATCATTACAACAACTTTATAAAGTAGAGTACATTACTATCTCCATTTTATAAATCAGGAAACTGAGGCACAGAGATCTTATATAGCTAGTGATCTGAAGCCAGTTTTTAGTTTACTAAATATCTTATATCAGCTTAATTTTTTGTGTGTAATTAGTCCTTCTATCCAAAAAAGTAGAGAGCTGCAGATTCCTCTTAACCAGTGTTTCCTAAACTGTTTCTTCAAGTCTCAATAAAGAGACTAAACTGACCTATAGCTGATAACCTTTAGGTTCTTAAATCTTTTACTGTGAAATGGATAGGACTAATTGAGCTACATTTTTTAGTTAAACAAAATATAAAGGGTATGAGTATCTCTTGTTACAATAAAAATCAGCTCTATAACACGAAAGGGAATTTTACATGCAATGCATATACAATTGCTGTTTGGCAATTTTAATGTACTTGATCTTTCAAACAGTGTCATTTCAAAGAGGAAAAAGAATATGACTTGGTTGAGCAGAAAGGCCAAGCCTTGGACTGGATACTGATATGCACGTACTGACACCTTGGGAAGCTGGGAAAGACACCCTGCTCTTTTCCTGCATCTGTTGATGGGCACTGAGAGCAGACTCTTCCTTTAATTTTATGTGAATTTCATCTGAATCATATATATAAAAAAGGAGATGAAAATTACATAGAAACCAGAGTTCTAATCTAGTTCTTTGATTTTTGTTCATGCTCCACACATTTAAATTAAAACAAACAAACAAACACCAGAAATCAGCAAATTACCTTGAATGCAGCTCTGTGCTGCCATTATTATATTTGCTTCCTCTTTCCCAGACACCAAAGTCAGGAACACGGTAAACTCTTTCTACACAAAATACAAGGTTCTGAATAAAAGAGACCTAAAAGAAAAGAGATGAAACATAAGGACACGTAAAATAACAGGACCTTTAGATATTGATAAGAACAATCAGATATTTGAAAATTTGGATTTGAAATTCAAAATGCATTTGCCTACCAACACTTTTTTAACATGCTGAAATTTTTGTGATTATTACATTACTATGAATACACTCTAATATCCGGTTTTTCTAATATAAAACCTAAAGTGAGAACCTAATATAAATAGTACAGAAATAAAATTTAAATCCTGTCAATGTTCCAACTATAATTCTTCAATGATGTATCTATCAACATTACTGTTCATGAGGGCTGTGCATCTTAAGAATTAAGAAAAATATAAAGCACTGTTTTATACTAGATAATAATATTTGGAATCTAAAATGTCAAATGTTAAAGAAGTCTAACACTTTGGAGATAAAAAGGTATTTTTCAGTTCTAAAATGAGTCAGTCTCATGGTAGATCAACCTAGAGTCTTGAGTTTATTACTCATGGAATCTGATCTTCCTCCTGCCTTTTCTATAGCTATAGGTACCCATTTTTATACACTCAAAGCTTACAGTTGGAGATGGGCCCAACCAATAGGCCAGAAATCACAGCTTTCATGTAAAGATTTCAAACATTTGATTAAATTTATACTTTCAATAGTAACTATGGAAAGCAAGATTATGGTCAGTTCTTACTTAATAAAAGTTTATTCATTTTAATAAAAACAATATCTTATGTGGGCTACTGGTCCTAATTACAGGGTTTTTAATTTAGTCATCATGTTTGGTTCAATATTGCATACTGAATATGTGCATCTTGTCTACCCTCTGTCTCGCTATCCCTCTAAAGTGGTAATACATATTCCCTGACCTCCACCCTACACACCTAATTAATTTAATGCATATATTCTTAAGAATGACACATAATAACACTAAAAACCAAGGTAAAGTTCCACCAGTAGACTAGCAACTTTGAGAAATTATAGAAAAAGAGAAAGCAGTAGGAAAGAATTGGTTGAGAAATCAGAGCAGAGGAAAACACAGCCTCTTAAAATGATTCTTCCTTGTTCTCTAGGGTCTCTAGAAAGTCTCTAAGCCTAGAGTTAACAAATACATTGCTCAAGAGTTGACCAGGAAGCAGTCTACATACGTTCTCTCACAAATGATGAATGGCTGAGGCAGTTGAATCCGTGACCTTTTCATTCTCAATCCCAACACAGAGATATCTGCCCTCAGAGCCAAGAACAGCTCACATATTTCAGTGAAGGAAAAAGCAATTAGGGTGTTGGAGCCTCACAGAAATATAACAGAGCATTCTAGGTTTTCATAAAACACAAACCTATCCTGTCACTTCTCCACCAAAGAGTGGAGCAGTACACACCTCCAGTAAACATTTTTTTACTTCAAATATTGGGGAGGGTCTTCCCAGCTTTCCCAATTTCTTGTTACCTTACCTATTTCCCTAAAGAAAACCTGCCCATATAAAAATTGTGGTGTAATTTCATAAAACCTGATGTCTTCAGCTTTTCCATGGTCTTTAGAGTTATTTAGATTCTATAAAACATACAGGAAATACTTAATACTTGTCAGGTCTCCAAGTTAAAAGATTTGAAACCATCTAAATCCTTCTTCCTCTTACGACAAACTTCTTAAGTATATAGTCCATATACTTGCTTCTTCCCCCTCTTAGGAGGACTTTAGGACCAGGGCTGGGCCCAAGTGAGGCAGTCTGCTCAGGCTGCATGAATGGTGTAATAGTTGGCCAAGAAGGCATTTTTGGCTAATAAGTCCCATAAGTAAAACTAAAATACCACTTACATTCCAGTTCCACAAAAAGGGAGTTTAGAAATTGCCATTCCACTTCATCCTAACAAATAAAAAGCTTTTTAACTCTTCTTGGATCCATGAGAGGGGGGAGGACACAGAGCAAACTGCTGTCCCAAGACTGGAGAGACCCACAGGCAAAAACAGGCAGTTATGGCTCCCTAGAGCATAGACTCATGAGCAGAAACCACCTAGGGAATCAGTGCTGGGGTAGTAAAATCTGAACTGTAACTGACAAATTGCTAGAGGCTCACTTAAAAACTCTTGAAAGGTAAAAAATCCAGGGCGACCCAGTCATAACAGGGGCCCGACAATATTGTGAGATTTACCTCCAAGAACTCAGCCAGGTTCCCACAGAAAATATCCTAGGAAAATCCCCTGTAGCTTCCAGCAAGGAGAGGGAAAAAGTAACCATTTTGAAATACATTGAAACATTCTGTTTTTCTTAAGAGGGTCTCCCCTTAGGGGAAACTAGTTAATCAAAGGCAGACCTGCTGGGCTATTTTCAGAGCCTAACTGACTGGGGAAGGGAAATACCCAATTCCAGCCAGTTCTAACCTTCCACATGGGGAACAGAAATTTTCAATTCCAGGCTACCAGAGCCATCCTGTCCTAACTAAGGGGAGAGAAAAAAACTGAAAACACTTATGAAGTTCATAGTCCAGAGGCACAGGCTAACTAACAGACTGAGACCTAACCGTAGGATTATAGAAGGCTAACTAGAAGACTGCCTAGGTCCATGAGCTGATCACGCGCTCTTTGAACCGTTCCTATAAAACTCCTCACTACCTCCTCCAGGTAGGTACACACAGTTTTGAGGGCATTAGACCGCTGTAGCCCCCTTTGCCTGGCAAAGCAATAAAGCTATTCTTTTCTACTTCACCCAATAAATAAATAAATACTGCCTAATCATAGCAAAATAATAGCAACAATGTATTGATAACTGATTATGTATGTTTATGACTATATCTTATGTGTGTATATGTTTATGTATGCTTATATATAAATAAAATAAATGACAGCAAAGATACAAGGGATAAGAGGAAGGAATTAGGATTATTTTGTTATTATAAAGTACTCACACTATGTGTGAAGTAGTATAGTGTTATTTGAAAGTGGACTTACTGTAAATGTATATTGCAAACTCCAGGGCAACAAGTAAAAAAAGTAGGAAAAAAATGAAATGTAAATGATATGCTAAAAAAGGAGAGAAAACAGAATCATATTAAAAAACTCAATTAGAGCAAAGGGAAAAAAAGAGTGGAAGACAAAAATAGACAAACTATAAGGGCAACAAATAGAAAACAGTAACCAATACAGCAGATAGTAATCCAACCACATCAATAATCACTTTGAATGTCAACGTTCCAAATGCACCTATTAAAAGACAGAGATTGCTAGAGTGGATCAAAAACCATGACCTAACTATATGTTGTCTATAACAAACCTACTTTCACTATAAAGACACATACAGATTTCAAGAAAATAAATGGAGAAAAATATACTATGCTAACACTAATCACCAGATGAGAAAGCTGAAATACCTATTTAATTTCAAACAGAGCAGACTTCAAAGGAAGGAAAGTTATTAGGGATAAAGAAGGGCATTATATAATAATAAAGGAGTTGATTCTCTAAGAAGACATAACAATCTTTAACATGTATATGCCTAACAACATCAAATTGTGAGGGAAAAAAGCAACAGAATTGTTAAGAGAAACAGATGAATTCTCTATCAGAGTTTAAGACTTCAACACCTCTCTATAAGAAACAGATCCAGCAGGCAGAAACTCAGTAAGGATATAGTTGAACTCAATGACATCATCAATCAACTGGATATAAAGGACATTCACAGACTATTTCACTGCAGAACAGCAGAATACATGTTCTTCTCAAGCTTACACAGAACACTTACAAATACAGACCACATTCTGGGTCAAAACCACACCTTAACAAATGTAAAAAATATAAATCATACAATGCTCTCAGTCCACAAATGATTAAACTAGAAATCAATAACAGAAAGACAACTGGAAAATCCCCAAACATGAAGATTATATAACATAATACTAATACTATATGGGTCAAAAAAAAATGAAATGAAACAGCTTTTCAAAATTTTAATTCAATTTATAGCACTGAATGCATATATTAAAAAAGAAGAGATCTAAAATGAATATTCTAAGTTTCTACTTTAGAAAACTAGAAAAAGAGCAAATTAAATCCGAAGGAAGAATAAGTAAAGGAATAATAAGAATTAGTACAGAAACCAATGAAATTGAAAACCAAGGAAATTAAGAGACAAAAATCAATGAAATCAAAAGCTGGTTCTTTGAAAATTAAATAAATAAGCTTCTAGCTATGCTAACTAAGGAAAAAAGAGAGAGGACACAAATTACTATTAACATAAACAAAAGACGGGACATCACTACATTTCCCATGGCAATTAAGAGTAAGTAAAGGAATACGAAGAGTAACTCTATGTTCATAAATTTGATAACCCAGATGAAACAGACCAATTCCTTGAGAGCCACAATAAAACAAAACCAACAACAAAAAAAAAGAAACAGATAATCTGAATAGACCTGTATCTATTAAAGAAACTGAATCAATAATTATGACCTTCCAAAACAGAAAGCATCAGTTCTAGATGGGTTCAATGGTGAATTATACCAAACATTTAAGGAAGAAATTTTAATCAATTCTCTACAATCTCCTTCAAAGGATAAAAGCAGAGGGAATACTTCCTAACCCATTCTGTGAGGCCAGCAATACCTTAACACCCAAACCAAACAAAGACATTATAAGAAAACTACAGACCAATAACTCTCATGAACATAGACGCAAAAATCCTCAACAAAATATTTGCAAATTGTGCTTCCTTGGTGGTGCCGTGGTTGAGAATCCACCTGCCAATGCAGGGGACATGGGTTCAAGCCCTGGTCTGGGAAGATCGCACACGCCACAGAGCAACTAAGCCTGTGTGCCACAACTACTGAGCCTGTGCTCTAGAGCCCACAAGCCACAACTACTGAGCCCCTGTGCCCCAACTACTGAGCCCAGGCTCCACAACAAAAGAAGCCACTGCAAGGAGAAGCCCATGCACCGCAACAAAGAGTAGCCCCCGCTCACCACAACTAGAGAAAGCCCGCACACAGCAACGAAGACCCAATGCAGCCAAAAATAAATAAATTTATAAAACTATATATTTGCAAACTGAATCCAAAAAAGTATAAAAAAGAATTACACCACACCAAGTAGAATTTATCTCAGGCTTGCCAAGCTGATTCAACATTAGAAAATCTATTACTGTAATACATCACAACAAGACTAATAAAGAAAAATCACATGATCATTTCAACAGATGAAGAAAAGTATTTGACAAAATTCAATACTGACTCATGATCAAAAATTCTTGGTAAACTAGGAATAGAGGGGAACTTTCTCAACTTGAAATGGACTATCTACAAAATATATACAACTAAAATCATAGTTAATGGTGAGAAACTCAATGCTTCCTTACTAAGATCAGGTACAAGGCAAGCATGTTCCTTCTGGCCACTCCTTTTCAAGATCATACTGGAAGTCCTTGCTAATTTAATGGGGCAAGGAAAGGAAATAAAAGGTATTCAGATTGGGAAGGAAAACATGAAACTGTCTTTGGTGGCAGATGACATGATCATCTATGCAGAAAGTCCAAAACAATCAACAAAAACCCCCTGGAACTAATAACCAAATATAACAAGTTGCAGGATACAAGTTTAATATATAAAAGTCAATTACATTCCTATATATCAACAATGAGCAAGTGGAATCCAAAATTAACATCCCCAAAAATGAAACAGGTATAAATCTAAGGAAATATATATAAGATCTATATGAGGAAAACTACAAAACTGATTAATGTCATCAAAGAAGGACTAAATAAATGGAGAGGTATTTCATGTTCGTGAATAGGAAGACTCAATGTTGTAAAGCTATCAGTTCTTCCCAAATTGATCTATATATTCAATACAATCCCAACCAAAGTACCAGCAAGTTATTTTATGGATATTGACAAACTGATTCTAAAGTTTTTACAGAGAGGCAAAAGATCCAGAATAGTCAACCCAATTTTGAAGAAGAACTAAGTTGGAGATATCACATTACCCAATTTCAAGATTTACTATAAAGCTATGGTATTCAACACAGTGTGGCACTGGCAAAAAAATAAACAAACAGATCAAAGGAACAGAAAAGAGAGCCCAGAAATAGAACCCCATAAGTATAGTCAACTGATCTTTAACAAAGGAGCAAAGGTAAAACAATGGAAAAAAGACAGTCTCTTCAACAAATGGTGCTGGAACAAATGGACATCCTCATTAAAACAAAAAAATGAATATAGAAACAGAACTTATATCCTTTACAAAAATTAACTCAAAATGGATCATTGACCTAAATGTAAAAGCAAAACTATAACTCCTAGAAGACAACACAGGAGAAAATCTAGATGACCTTGGGTATAGTGATGCCTTTTTAGATAAAACGTCAAGGAAACAATTTATGAAAGAAATAATTGATAATCTGGACTTCAGTACAATTAAAAACTTGCGCTCTGTGAAAAATAATGTCAAGAGATTCAGAAAACAAGCCACAGATTGGGAGAAAATGTTTACAAAAGACACACCTGATAAAGCACTGTTATCCAAAATATACAAAGAACACTTAAAACTCAACAAAAGAAAACAATCTGACTAAAAAAAAATTAATTAACATTCTATGTTTGCAATGCATATTTATAATTCTCCAATTCTGGTATTCTAGCCCTTGAATACTTATAACCCATACCTTTGTTTTATACCCAATTATGAAATATATCCATTTGGATTTTCCATTAAACACCATGTTCTAAATTCTTCCACCATTTGTAAGTACTTCTGAATTCTGTTTTTCACCGTAAGACCACTGGTTTTCTATGCTCTAGGTCTAGAAACACATCTGTGGCTACTGTGTCTTCTTTATCCCCCATATCATTCTGACACCAAGGTCTGCTATTTTTCACACAATTTTTGTTGTCAGAAAGGTTCTGTGAATCATGACACAGTATCACAATTCTCATGTCTAACATTCAAACCCTCCCTCATCTTCCCACCCTAAGCCTGCATGCCTACATGTACTCCACAGTCTGACAGGAAGCATAGATTCCAGTTGCGCTTGGTCTTGCTCATTTCAACTGAAACACTTTTCTATGAACCTTCCTTTAGCTCCAGTTCAAATCTCCCCTACTTGGTGAAAACTCTGACTTCTTTCTCCTAACTCAAACTGCACTAGACCAAAGTTCTTAATTTTTCTTTGTTTAATGTGTTTTTCCCCTCCACCTCTAATTAGTATTCAGGTCTACCATCTCTTATTTACAATATGAAAATCCCACAAACTCTGAAACTCGTTTTTTCTTAACTCATTTATCAGCAAAACCCATAACTGACCTCAGATTATCTGCCTTATTTATCGCACTTTATGTGAATATGCATAGGTCAATGTAAAAATATTAAGGGGCTATGTATGTGGTTTTGCCCTAAACCCTGCTGGGGTTATAACATAAATAAGGTATCTTATCACCTTTTCAAAACACACAAAAAGGGCTTCCCTGGTGGCACAGTGGTTGAGAGTCCGCCTGCTGATGCAGGGGACACGGGTTCGTGCCCCGGTCCGGGAGGATCCCGCATGCCGCGGAGCGGCTGGGCCCGTGAGCCATGGCCGCTGGGCCTGCGCGTCCGGAGCCTGTGCTCTGCAGTGGGAGAGGCCACAACAGTGAGGGTCCCGCGTACTGCAAAAAAAACAAAAAACAAAAAACAACAAAAAAAAAAACACACAAAAAAATTTGATATCTAAAACTTATTTGGTCCCAAAGGTTTCTTCCTTTTTTTAAATAAATTTATTTATTTATTTTTGGCTGCGTTGGGTCTTCATTGCTGCGCACAGGCTCTCTCTGCTTGTGGCGAGAAGGGGCTACTTTTTGTTGCGGTATGTGGGCTTCTCATTGCATTGGCTTCTCTTGTTGCGGAGCACAGGCTCTAGGTGTGCGTGCTTCTGTAGTTGCGGCTCACAGGCTCTAGAGCGCAGGCTCAGTAGTTGTGGTGCACGGGCTCAGTTGCTCCGTGGCACGTGGGATCTTCCCGGACCAGGGATTGAACCTGGGTCCCCTGCATTGGCAGGCGGATTCTTAACCACTGAGCCAGCAGGAAAGTCCTAACGTCTTCTTATCATTATTGTTTCTTTATTATTTAGCTACACTTCTAAATAGGTTTTACTTATGTGTATTAAAAAGGCACAACTGGATGAATGTATAAGATTATGAACTACTAGAGGGCAGGATTACATGTACCAATTTCACAGCACCCTCAGTGCAGTTCAGTGATGACTTCGGTGTTTAGTATATGATACAATTGTTCTCCCTGCCTGGATCACAGGAGAAAAATAATAAGTATATAATATACCTGCTTTTTGATGGAATTCTCATTGTATATACCATCTCAATAATGAAAGCTTTTTGCTCCAACTGTGGCCATATTTCAAAATTTGTTAGCACGTGGGTCTGTCTGTGTGTTTGTTCAAGCATTATTGCCTATGAAAGAAATGTTTCTCAACTTTGTCATATACATTATTTTCAAATTTCCTAATAAGAATAAGAAAATGGTACTTATCTTTTGGAAAGCATCAAGAACTCTACTGAGGTTGGACAAATAAAAATAACAAAATATAATAAACATATTTTTTTACCTTTAAAAGGATGGGTTACAAAAAGCAATGATATGAAAGAAGACATAATAATTCTAAGAAAATCTGCAAATGCTATTTTATTTTCATTGTTACTAAAATTTCTGAAAGTTACAAGTTTTTATCTCAGATCCCTTGAAATATAGCCTTTAGAGGAGTAAAGTTTTATAACCTGTTACATACGTTGTTCATTTTTAAAGTGCTTTGCATTGAAAATATAAAGACTTTTTGCCTGAGTATCCAAAATCTAGTATCTGGCTATATGAATTTAGTAAGCCATTTTATACAACTAAAAATAAGTTTGAAAAAGTAGAAGAAGAAAGATATTCTCAGAGATGAAATTTACTACTAGAGAATTTGGGGAAATCATACCTCATCAGTGTTATAGATAATCTGGAGTCCTGAGGAAATCATTTCCACAAGGTAAAGGAGATAGAGTGACACTGCATTTATCTGAAAACAAACATTATAATAGGTTAAAGGAAACAACAAAAATACTATGTTATGAAATTAAATGTAAAAGCTAAGATTACAAGTCTTTTGCTCTAGTAATGGCATATAAAAACTATTCCCTTTCCTATGAAAAATAAAGGAGCTATGGATTTAGTTCATAATAATAAAATCTCAGCTTTGTATGTAAAACTCTAAAATCCTCAAATTCATTGTGATGGTTATTAACAGCTGATTAGGGACTATTTTTACAACATTTGCTTTCTAAGATTTATTTTTAAACTCTAGATCTAAGTACTTCTACTTTGAAACAGTTTTGCCCCACAGGCTATATAATGTCAATCCAACTCAAATGTATGTAAATGAAAAAACTGTTTGGCAATTAAGACATTAGGACTATGCCAGTACACCATAAACAATAGGCAGTGCATCTTGTATTCAGAGAATACAGAACTTATGTAAGCAACTGCTGGAACACAGTAATCAATAATTTAAAATCTATTTATGAACAAATGAGTTTTTTCTCTCAGTTTATTAGTTTATTAAAGATAAACATTATATGATCTAAACAAAACAAAGAAAAAGACAATAATGCCCACTTTAACCAAAAATAAAGATTCTCAGAATTCTGAATAGGATGTGTAAATTTTCTAGAGAAAACAAGCAGTGAAAGATAAATACTACAACATGGACAAACCTTGAAAACATTACGCTAAATGAAAGAAATCAGTCACATAAGACCATATGTTGTATGATTCCATTTATATGAAATGTACAAAATAGGCTTATTCACAGAGACAGAAAGTAGACTGGTAATTGCCTAGGGCTGGGGTCTTTGAAGGAGATGGGGAGTGACTGCTAATAGGTACAGGATTTCTTTATGGGGTGATGAAGATGTTCTGAAACTGACTGTGATGTTGGCTGCACAACTTTGTGAATATGTTAAAAACCACTGAGTTATATAATTTACATAGGCGAACTGTATATTATGTGAACTATATCTCAATAAAGCTGTTATGTAATAAACAAACAAATAAATGGGAAGCAGTGAAAATTTTTCATTTAGCCAAGAAACTGCTAACTTGAGTTAAAAACAAAGAGAAGGCAAGATGTAATTTTCTCCCCATATAATTCTAACCCAAAAGATTATTACCCAATAACAGCCTTGGTACCTTGTGCCTTCCTTGACTCTCCTCCAGTCCTTTTTGAATAACTGACAGAAAGTTGGGGCAGAAAATTATTTGTGCCCTAGATGCCTTGGACAAAGCAGCCCTGTGCTGCCAGGGCCTACCAGTGGGGGTAGCTCTCTCAGGAACCAGGACTATTGTGAGCATCTCCTGATTTCCCAGCACTCAAAGTCCAGTGTGTGTCGGGGGTCTTGTCAAGGTCCAAGTGGGCCACATAAAAAGACAGAGTATTCCAGTTTTTAGGTATTTTAGGTCAACATCAACTCTTGAGGGACTTTTCTCAGATCACAGTAGGGAAGAGTTTCATCCCATTGCCAAGGTCACCCAAATATTTTCTTAGAGCACTGATACTGGTCTGTCAGAAATGACCTCAAAGAAATTTCATTACTATTGACAGCCACTTACAAAAACACCTCAAAGAGTTCACTGCTCTGAATTTCAGGAGGCTTCTGTGAGAAAATAACAGTAAGTGGTAAATTGTACAGGGACTACCAAATAACAGGTTGACCAGCATTTATTTGAAAGCTACTGTGTGCCAGGCACTGAGCTTAAATTCTGAGCTACAAAAATAAGTGAGCCACTATCTCCTGAAAACCCTATGTCAATAGTAAACATATTTGTCAAAGCAAAAGGTACAGAAAACCTAATTAGGTGATAATTACAAGGAGAAGGTTGAGCAGCTACATATTCACGTAACACTAAAACTCCAAGGAACAGGTTACAAATAAGTGTAAGAGTTTCTGCTGCCTAGAAATGGGAACACAACTTTCTGTGTTTGGAGGAGTCATACTAAAGTAAGACATTTCAGATCTCTAGAGAGAGAGGAACTATACAAAGAAGATACTCTTATTTTAGTAAGGAATATATGAATAATAAGTATTCTATCCTAAAGACTACAGAACCAAATGATGAACAGGAAGAAAATCCATTAAAGATAAACAGCATATATAATATTTGTATCCTAGAAACAAGGCAATAGGATGTCCTGCTAAAAGGAGTACACAGATGTGAGAGAAAAAGTGAAATCAAAACAGTCTTATGCTGTATTCTTAGCATATAACATTTATATACAAAATTTAATATAGTATGTAAGATAAAATTTATAGACTCCAGAAATGCCTTTGGAATTACATTTTAGTGGTATGTTTTTAACATTATTGAAGGTTGATATATTAAAAATGAACTGTCATGTAACAAAAACTTCTGATTTGCTGTTATATTACTGCTAATTGTCTTTTATTCCCTAGTTCCTAAATATTGAAATTCCTCTAAATTTGGTAATAAGAACAAGCTTTTGTCACTGAAAGAGCTGTAGGATTTCTTCTTCTAGATAGTAATAATATTATAACCTATCCACCTGCCCTTTTTGCTTTTGGACCAAGAACTCAGTCAAATTTAATGTTCAATCATAATACCTAATTCAGTCCTGGTGGGATTTCTTCATTTCATGGTTGATTTTCTACTACTGTTTTGAACAATTTATGAAATCTACTTTTTAAAAATTGTAAATAGCCTCAAATCTTCTATGATGTAGAGTATAAATGGAGAAGAAAATTTGTAACCTTCTCTTTTTACCTGAAGATGACCATATTCCTCATAGGAGAGAATCTCATCTCCTGTATGTACGTTGAAAACAGAGTGAAGGCATGTTGTCGGGCGTGGATCCTGCTTAAACTGCTGGACCTAGAATCAAATATAAAATTTGAATAATGCTACTAA
Source organism: Phocoena phocoena (assembly GCF_963924675.1). Lineage (NCBI taxonomy): Eukaryota > Metazoa > Chordata > Mammalia > Artiodactyla > Phocoenidae > Phocoena > Phocoena phocoena. Next base: position 23,488,255 of record NC_089238.1, on the reverse strand, counting down.
TTCACATTTTTATCCAAGATCAGCGATTATAAATTATTTTTCAAGACATTTTTTAATGGGGAAAGCAACAGCTTATAGACAGAGGATAGAAAAAAGCAGAAATGTTATTACTTTTTCTAAAGAAACAAAACACAGACAACTCATAACTAGTAATTTAACAGTTAACACGACTGTTAAATACTTAATTGATATTTCACAAACATAGCAACTCAAGTATAATAGGGAGCTTGTTAATATAGTAGCATTGGCTTTTGTAATGTTTTGCATCTTATTTTAGAGTCAAATAACGGTTTACTCTGTGGGACAGGATTTCAGGGATTGTATCCCACTGTACTGCTATTTGGAAATGCTTACATGACACTCAATGAAAGAGTGCTTCAGGCGACATTCTAATTCAGTAAGTGTTCAAAACTTCAAATGCTTTTTCTTCCTCCAAGGATCACAAAGTGTAACCCATGCTCTTGTCAACGTGTTTTCATTTCTTTTGCCACACATACTTTCATTTCTAAGGCACCAATTCCAAGCGAATATAGGCCATACCTTTACTTATTGACTAAATGAAAAATTTAACCATTTTAGAATACTAAGTAATTACTAAAAGACAAACACCAAGAACAAACAGATATTAATTCAATTCGGCAAACATTTACTGACCAGTTATATGCCAAGTATGCCAAGTACTAGTTCCTGGAAGTATGAGATGAATAGGAACAGAGAATGAATAGAAATAACACATAGCTCTATGTAAGGCAATGACTTTCTTCTCTATTTGATGGTATCTGGGTGTTCATGATCTTGTCTTGTTTCACTTGGCTAAGGAACCACATAGAACCATATTCTCTTCTCTACCTTCAAATTTCTTCTCCATCCTTAAAGTCTTATCTCAAAAAAACCCCACAAAACCTTCTTTTATAAAGTCCCTTCTGAACCCCAACTAAAATTCCTTCCTTTGGACTCCTACGTCAAGGTGCTTATCACTCAATTGTTTCTCCAGTCTTTTATTTTCATTAGTTGTCTGTATCTCCCACTATCTTACAAGCTTATAGAAGTCACACTATCCAATATGGTAGCCACTAGCTACATGTGACTAATTAAATTAAATTACAATTATATAAAATTTAGAAATTCAGTCCTTCAGTTACACTGGCCCCATATCAAGTATTCAACAGCCACATATGACTAGTGACTTCTGTAACTGTTCAACACAGCAACAGAGAACATTTAGATCATCACAGAAAATTTATTTGACAGTACTGTGCTAGAGAGCTAACACACCTTTGCACCCCCAAGAGCCCTGCACAAACAAATAAGCTCTCCCTATGGTTGAAATCAACAAAATGAAAGTCAGGACCTATCAAAAGATAATCAGAAATGAGAGAGAGAGGGTAAAGGTAGGGATGTACACCCTCTATCTATGTAGTGACCAAGCTATCCAGTGTTAACTCAGAGAAGGTGAGAAGGCTACCCCTTCTCAGTATCTGAAACTGCTGGCAATAATAGTCTTAGACCAGCAGTCCCCAACCAGGGACCGGTTTCATGGAAGACAATTTTTCCACTGATCCACTGGTAGGGGTGTGGGGGGTTGATGGTTCAGGTGGTAATGAGACTGATGGGGAGCGGCAGATGAAGCTTCAATCGCTCGCCCGCTGCTCACCTCCTACTGTACCGCCCAGTTCCTAACAGGCTGCAGACCGGTACCCATCCAAGGGCCAGGGGCTGGGGACTCCTGTCTTAGACTACACAAATAGAAATCAATGTGGTCACTACTTGCACAGTACCATGACTATTATCTCAAAGTGTTGAACATTATTCTGGGCTCATAGACAAAAATGTGGTTAAATTAAAACAAAATACATTTTGCCCACTTGATAAGGATCTAGATGGATAAGGTTTTCTTAGTTTAATAAAGTGATTGCTGCAGTTGACAAGGCAGTGTTTGTCATTTGTCTTCAAGACACACAAGTACCCAGCATGAGAATTTATATTCATTCAATCACTGTGTCAGGGGAAAAGCAATTACTAAATGATTAAAGATGCTCAAGTGGGGAATTATATAATTATGCTTTGAGTCTTAAAGCTGTTAAAGACAAATAATTTAAAATTTCAGAAAAAATAAAAGACCCAAACTCTATAAGCTTTGACAATTAATGGGGCATACTGTATGTAAAATATAGACAAAAAGTACTCTTGAAAGCAGTCAAAATCAAGAGGACATCAATTAGTATTATATGATATCTGGCATTTGGCAAGTAAAAATAAAGAATAATTAAAGTAAAATTTTCTAGATTAAAAAAATCTAGAATAATGTTTTTTCTTCTTGTATTTTATTTAGACTTTTCCTGAAAACTTTAATCATTGTGAATAAGTACTTTATCATTCAGGAAAAGGTACTGAGTATGCTGTCATCCATTCTTAATTTATAGACTTAAAATATGCACTTAGGTGGGAAAAATCATCTCATAAGGGAATCCTGGAAAAATAAACTTTATAAAAGTTTAATGATTTCTCATGAATTAGAAACTACTTGGTAGCATTTTAAATAAATTTTTGAAGGAGATAGAGACAGCAACTTTCATAGCCTATTGTAAAGCAAATCCCTGCCCGTTGAACTACTAACTGCAGACTAAATCAATTTTGAAATCTGAATGCTTCTCCTTAAGAAGTGTTAATAAAAATAGGTATATGAACATTTAAAGGTAAAAAACGTCCTAATGTTAATAAGTAGAAATTACAAGCAGCAAGCCAATAATAGAAAGACTGCTCTACATTCTTCAAATCAAGGAAAACTCTATTCACTCAAATTCATAATAAGTTAAAATATCTCCTTTAGGTAGTATTATTAGAAAATATGTCAGGAAGCATGCTTTACAATGAGAAGCAACAAAAGTGGAGAGCCTTAGACTTTCGAAGTCATGATTTTACTTCAGAAGATGAGCCTTAAGGTTAAAGAGCACTTGAACACTACAAATATGTTTTACTTTAGTTTTAAGTGAAGGCCAAAAGATATAATTTCATACTTAAAAATATGGTAACTGGGGGTGGGGGTGGTGGGATGAATTGGGAGCTTGAGATTGACATATATACACTAATATGTATAAAATAGACAACTAGTAAGAATCTGCTGCATAAAAAAAAAAAATTCAAAAACAAATAAATAAAATGCAATTAAAAAATAAAAATATGGTAACAGTCTCTACTGCTATGGAGTCATTAAGGAAATGGTGAGCACCAATAAGAGGTGAAGGTATGGTGGGACGCACTGAGCTGGGTGCATGGTTCATTCCAACTGAGTCGTATGTGGATTACAGTAATATCCTCCATGCCTACTCTAAAGGTTATGGGACTTGAGGATATGGGGAGGGGGAAGGGTGAGTTTTGACAGGGCGAGAGAGAGTCATGGACATATACACACTAACAAACGTAGTAAGGTAGATAGCTAGGGGGAAGCAGCCGCAAGGCACAGGGATATTAGCTCGGGGCTTTGGGACAGCCTGGAGGGGTGGGGGGGGGGAGAGTGGGAGGGAGGGAGATGCAAGAGGGAAGACACATGGGAGCACATGTATATGTATGGCTGATTCACTTTGTTATAAATCAGAAACTAACACACCATTGTAAAGCAATTATACCCCAATAAAGATGTTAAAAAAAAATAAAAAAATAAAAAAATAAAAGATTAAAAAAAATAATAATAAAATAAAGGTTATGGGACTCAAGAAAGATTATAACAATGAAAATGTTTTAAAATTTGTAAAACCCTACATTTTGTAGTATGCAGAAATGCCTAATCCTAATGTGACCTACACCTTCTTACAACTCACACTTATTTTAATGGTCTACCATCATACCTACATAAGGCAAAAAATGATAATCCTTTGTAATTTAAGGAATTCAAGACAGCTTAAGTCACATTCAAGTGTATTCAAAAGAAAACATAATTGTGAATACTGGTTAGGAAAGTTGAATAATATTTAGAAAAGGACATTAACAATTGGTTAAACAAGTCACAAAGAAAAAAATTTATATTACATCATTTTCTTCCTTTTGATAAACAACTATAATTTAAGTCCGTCAGCCTGGTTAGCAAACATACGGAATTCATGGCTCTCACAATGTTTCCTCGAGAGAAAAGCTGAATTCATAGACATAAAGCATTCATGAAATGATAAATGTGAAATAAACAGTAAACTTCTCACATAAGAAAAAATAACTTAAATCACACTTACTTCAATCTATATGACATACAAGTTTAATTCAAATATGTCAATATGACATAATACTTTATTTCAAACATTGAAAAACCTTTATAATAATGATTTGCAAAGTTAAATCTCAGTAGACAGATTACAGGTTTTTCATATATCTCTTATTATCAGCTGTGAATAAATTTACTTTCTCTGCAAACTAACATTGTTTGGTTGCCATTTTCTGGTGACAGAATATAAATTTTTGTTTTTTTTTTTTCATTTTGACTTCAGATACAAGGCTTAAAAAAATGTGCTATCACAAAGACAATATAGTATTCATATGATAGAGATATACAAAACATTAAGTGATCAAAATTGCCTGCATTATTTACTGAAGTGCATCTTTGCTAATGAATCATCAAACCTGAGAGTGGTCTTGGGAAACCATGACACACTGATGTAAATATTCAATATATGGATGCTTACTATATTAGGACCTGGAAACACAGAGGTGTATGTAAGTAGGGGGAATATCACATTATATTTGTATAGAGCTTTACAGTTTAAAAAGTTTTATTATGCATATTATTTCTTTAATTTCCAAAATAACCCTGTAAAGTTTGCTGTTTTCTAAGCCTATAAATCCTGCCCTCTTTACGTGTAAATGAATGAAGTTATTATAGTCTAAAACTAAAGTTCACTTAAGCCAGAGTACTCACATGTCCAAAAGGAATTTTGATAAGTATTTTCTTAAGTAATACAATATTGGTTAGAATTATGGATATCGTGAGGTTCCTGAGAAACTGAGTATTTATCAAGCAAACACCAGATGCAAAATACAAACAAATTCAAGCCCAGATAACAGTTCTCAATCAATCTCGCTTAAGGTATTTCTTCAATTTCAGTATTTCAAAACCCTGGGCTGGGAAGGCAGAGCTGTTTTAACCTATCTAGACTGCCCTAGGACGTGGCTTTACCTTCTGAAAGTACATTCTTCTTCAGAAGATGCTATTGCTATATTGGTTAAATTAATGTCTCAGAATGATGTGAGAATTTCAGCCCACACTATAGTGTTTTTACCTTATCGGCCTGACGCATATAGCAGTAGAGAATTCCTCTCATGCATTTTATAGCCGAGTGCTCCAGCTCATGGGTCCTTCCCTTGTCATCATCAATGCGCCTGGGTGAGAGAGATAACTCATGAGACAAATTGAAAATGCATTTGAAAAGGAAGCAGAGCTTTTGATAATTAAGTATTTAACTATCTAGCTAGCTAATCCTATGTTCTGGCGACATCTACTAATTCTGTAACAGTGAAACTGCAATTTCCCAGCAGATGTAGAAATGCTGGGAGAAAAAAAAAGTCCCATGATGAAACTTGCACAAATTTCTCCTTCTTTTAAGGAAGTAAGCCAATTGCTTTAAAAATAGTATATAATATTTTCAACACTGACTTGGCTGAAACTTTAAAGGATATTTCTATATTGGAAAAATCCACCAAAAGATTTTTTTAATTCATTGTTACAAAGTAGAGGCAATTTTAAATATCAATCCCTTTAGGTTATGCAACGGCCACTTGGATTCAATGAAGTGTAGATTAAGGTAGACACATGTCTTCTTTGTTCTGCCATGTGTTTAATAATGCCAGCCAGGCACTTCAGTCAGGAATGCCTTCAGCTAAAACATGCATCCAGTATGATACATGACGCATTTGGGCATAAAGTTTTATATCCTTAGGTCTTAGTTTAAAATCAATTGACCACAGTTTACATCTCTTGCTTTTAAAAAGAAAAAAAAACAGCTAACACCTAACTAGTAAACTAGGTTGAGATGTCCTTCTGTCTTTAAGTTCCCTCTGTCTTTAAGTTCCTTTATTATTGATCAGTGGCCTTCAAAAAAGAGGAATGAGAGTTACCCACCAATGAAAAAAACAGTAGTTTATTCATTGTTTTACTAAATCTTAACTAAAATATCTGGCCATCATCCTCACCTGATAAAAAACATCACCTGTCTCCTTTACCTCCTCTTTCAATTACAGATCTCACATACCAGTAATGGAAAGAAGGATGATCATTTTAACATGGTACAGTGAATGTCAGTAAAGAGTAAGTTATTTGTCATTAGAACATCATTCCTCCTTTCATATGCAGGCGATAAAGTAAAACTAGTATGATTCTGCTCTGTGATCTATTTTCACCCTGATGTCAGAGCCAAGTGTTAATAGAAGCAAATTATGGCACGGATAACAGTGGATGGGGTACTGATAAATGAAGGAAACAGCACATCTGGAGTATAATGAGCTCAAAGAAATGTTCTGTATATAATTCCCACCTCACCATAAAACAAAGAAATAATTCAGGGGAAAAAAAAAGTCAAGTTTTTCTAAAATTGCCTTTAAAATAATTATCTGCCCCTAATTTCCACATTCATTAAACCACAACTAAAATATTCCAGAATAATTTAGCCACAATAAGGAATCCTATTTCAATGAAGCTTTCGAGCTTCTCCTTTGTTCTGCAAATAATAGTGGTAACCAGAAGAATATTTCTCTTCTGACTTAGAAAATAAAAGAACAGTTGCATTTGAGTAAAAATATTTAGGCAATTAGTATATATCTACTGCCTTTCCTAAGAGTTAAAATGAACCTAGTGATCCAAAACAATTCCTCTATTTTCTACAAGGAACTGGCAATATTCTACTCTTTAGCCAGCTCTGTGGATGCACATTCAAGTTTTAATATGATCTCAATAATACTTTTAATTTTAAAAAATAGATAAATAACTTTATATTTAACTTTAGTCAATATATTGATCACAAGCTATGTGGAGATGTTGATCAGGTATTTCTACAATATGAAGTCTTGAGTTTATAACTGAACCAGAATTCCATACTTATAAATATATAACTAGTGAAGAAACTAAACACTTGAATCCTATCATTGGTGCATTATTTCCACACAGCCAAACTTCAAGGAAAAAAAAATAAGAATACTGTTTGGTCATGTGACTTGACTGTTTACTAGCACTAAGCTAGGGCCACCTGTTATATTCAGTTCCTAAAATAGCAATAAATCTGACAAGGGAGGGAACTGGCTAACTTCTTGCATGAAGGCATCCTCTCTCTCCCTTAGACAGAACTGCAAGGTATCTTGTCTGCCTTGAGTTTTTGTATTTCTAATATATGCACATTTAAACAGTCTGAAAGTACTTCTTCAAGTCAATACTCTTTTCAAAAAAATTACTTAGGGCTTCCCTGGTGGCGCAGTGGTTGAGAGTCTGCCTGCTAATGCAGGGGACACGGGTTCGTGCCCCGGTCCGGGAAGATCCCACATGCCGTGGAGCCTGCGCGTCCGGAGTCTGTGCTCCGCAACGGGAGAGGCCACAGCAGTGAGAGACCCGCGTACCGGAAAAAAAAAAAAAAAAAAGAGGCAACGATAGTGAGAGGCCCGCGCATCGCGATGAAGAGTGGCCCCCGCTTGCCACAACTAGAGAAAGCCCTAGCACAGAAACGAAGACCCAACACAGCCATAAATAAATAAATAAATTTAAAAATAAATTAAAAAAAAATAAAGTTTAGGGGGAAAAAAAAGCAAGACGTGGGCTTCTGACCCCAATTTAAAAAAAAAAAAAAATTACTTACTCTTCTCAAATATAAAAAGTAAACTAAATTCCATATTTAAACCCTAATTTAAAGTCATGCTTTTTTCTAGAAGTTATATTAGAAAGAACAAAAAATGCAAAAACCCTACATGATACTTTTTAGTATGGCATAAAGTATAGGTTCAACTTTCTTTTAACAGATTTTGTATAATTGACTAGGTTCAGGAACAGTTTTAACCTAAACCATGTAAATCAATATAATTATTTATAAAATAAAATAATTATAATGGTTATAATTATATAAAATATAAAATTTTATTTATATTAATTATATTCACATATAATTATAATGTAATATAATGTAATGTAATATAATTATACATAGTGTAATATAGATATAGTATAATATAATTTTAAACAATGGCATATTCAGGACTACAACTTTATATGTAAATGACATTTTAAAAAGTCAAACATTTTAGTTAGTATTTCTTCCCTCCTCTAAAATAAAACAAAATTACAAAGTGAAACTTTAATATTACATTTAAGGAAAACTATTTCAAAGTGTATTTTTGCAAATAAGTTACTTCATTGTCTCTTGACTTTATCCAATTATTTAACTAAATAACATCAAATTATACTCCTAATGTATATGAAATATAAATGTGCATAAAATAATCCTTTTAAGTCCTCAGTACACATGCACACACACACAAATTCAAAAAGAAGTGAGGTTTCAAGAGATTTTTGACAAGACTAATTGAAAACTAATACAATTAGAAAGCTCAAATTACTTCCATTTTCAAAAATTAATAACTTTATATTATGCATTCATTACCAATAAGAGATTGATATAAATTCATGAAGAGAAAATACTGATAGCTTAATTTTTGAGGAATTCCACCTAATATAATCTATATGATTTCATTAGCATTTAAAAGTAGAACTGGAAACAAAATTCTACTAATTTTACAACATGGGGATTCTCTAAACAAACTATCACAACATAATATTGTGAAAGTAAAAAGGGCTTCACGGTAATTTTGTGGTAAGTACCCTTGCATTTATCCAAATAGAACACATTTTGCTTGCTAGTAAAACAAAAAATCTGCTACTTTAACTATGTAAGAAGATAAATTATCCAGGGAGTTAGTACATAGATAGTGTCCCCAGCAAAGAAAAGATTTAAAATTCTCTATCAGATGTTTGAAGCCTCCTGGGAAAAGGCCGGTACTCTTGTTTTTTTTTAAGCAATTTTCCCCCAACATTTTATTTACAAAAATTTCAAATCTATAGAAAAGCTAAAAGAATGCTACAATTACTCTTCACCTGGATTCACCAGTTGCTAAAATTAGCTTGCATTCTCTAATTTATTTTCTGCAGTATTTGAATATCATTACCCACACATATTTCAGAAGTATCTCCTAAAAACAAGGACATTCTCCTACATAACCATAATATCATTATCATACCCAATGAATTGATACTATAATGTCTAATATATAGTGTATATCAAATAGAATCCAACTATCCCCCAAATATACTTTACCCTTTTTTTAATGCGTGATTCAATCAAGGTTCACGCATTGCATGTAGTTCTCATAATCTAGCCATCTTCACACCTATTTTCTAATCTTCTATGATTATTACATTTTTTAAGAGCTCAGGCAAGTTGTCTTACAAGTAGTCACAATCTGGCTTTGTCTGATTGTTTATTTACAGATAGAGCCATTTACACATTTTGGTAAGAAGTCAATATGGGTAATGTGCCACATCAGGAGGCACCTAATGTCAGTATGTCCCATTACTGGCTTGACTACTTGATTAAGGTGCTACTGGTCCTAAGACTAGTAGTTGCTAGACATTTAATGAAGCTACATTGTGCTTACATAGAATATGGTAAAAAACGCTGGTAGTGACATTAGCAAACAAGTGCTGAAGGTGACTGCCTTTATATTATCTCACTACTTGATTTTCTTTACAAGTGCAACACATCAATGATTTAAGACAGAGGAATCATGTTCATGTGAAAGATACAGTTTTCAAATCAGAAGTACATGCATGTATCACCTTCAGAAAATTAATATTCAGAAACCTCATTTTTGTAACGGTTAAAGTGCATCACTATTGACTATGTGTCAGGACCCACAACAGATGCTTTCCATATATAATAAAATAAATGAAGTAAGGAGAACTTTTGTATTGTGAAAAGATTTATTTTTCTTTATGAAATAATTATTTGACTGACAACCAGGTTATTAAGTGATACCCCAAAGAAGTATAGTAAGAAAAACACTAAACTGGGAGAGGGAAGGAGAAGAGTCCAGGCCCTGGCTCTGTCATTAACTAGTTGTGCAATTTTGAACAAATCTGTTAACTAATCTGTTTTATCATCTGTAAAATTCAATCATCATCAATTTCCTCTGTGATTGAAACCAATCAACTCAACGAGAATGGGCAATCCATTCTGTCAAAGACTAATGATGATTTACAAACCTAGAGATGAGAAATTTTGGTCACAAACTCATAAAATGTTAGAACTTGTCTCATGTAAATCCTTAGGAAAACTGAAACGTTTAGAGTCCTAAAAGGAGATGTGAGCAGTTGCAGGTAACACAGTGATTCAGCAGCAGAGCCAGCTGCCCAATTTGTCTTGGGGCTACAAAACCCTATTACCTAGACTTGGAGTTACTAGTGAAAGACACACCAGCTTACCTGTATGCAAGAGCCAAAGCCCAGGCCCCAGCAGCACAGTATAGACTGTCATGGATCTTGGCCTTCTGATCATCACCACATGTTTTTGTGGGAAAGAGACCTGTGGTTGGACTTTGATACAGCAGCAATGTTGACTTGACTGAAATTGAAAACAAGAAAAAGAACGAATTGTAAAGCCATCCATTTCCCTTGAGCTGAAGGTCTTAAACTTCTTTGGTTTCCTCATCCTACAATTTTGTTGTTTCTAAACTTAGCTGTAGTATAAAACTTTTGAAGATGTAGAAACAACTCCAGGTAAGTAACTGCAGCCTAAGTAGGGATCCACCCTGCATGAAGGGGTCTTTCCACTTTAGAGGAAAGAACTCAGCTAACTGGCATTTAAAAAGCCTTTAGCACATCCTTCTTTATGTCAGTAAGTGTTATAAGGCAACATCAGATACAGAAAAAAAAAAGATTAACCAAAAAACTAAGTATATTTTCAAAAATAAGTTCAATAGGGAAAAATAAAGCAAATATACAACAAAGAGTTGTATACATTTGCTAAATCCAAAGCTAACTCAACCCTAAACAGGCCAGAATCCTGTTTTTCACTGATGACTAATTCGTACCTGAAGAGCAATGTATTCATTTTACATATTATATTAGTGATATGTTTAACATTTTAAAACTGAATCCCATCTTTATATAACATGAAAACAGCAAGCAAATAATTATTTTGTGAACATTCAACTTAAGTCAAAGAAGTCTGAAATCAGCGTTTTCCAGGTGTCCATCAGTATGCACAGGAATGGTTCCAGGACCCACCATGCATGCGAAAATCCTCAGACACTCAAGTCCCTTATCTAAAATGGCTAATACAGTAGGCCCTCCTTATCTGCAGGTTCTGCATCTGCAGATACAGAAAGCAAACTCTACTACCTTATATAAAACAGTCCTAAAATAGAAAAATAAACACACTAAAATTACATTTCCTAAAAGCTATTTTATTCCTGTCTAACTATAAATGGATGAGTAATGTTTTTCCCCCAAATAAATTAAGTTACTCTAATCTAGATTGGCATATGTTAACTACTTTAGGACAGTTTTTCAAAGGTCTAAAGTACTCTGGTCCATCACAGAGATTAAAGACTTAAATTTCTTTTTCTTTTTTCAGACTAAACTGACATTATCATTTCTTTCAGAATACCAGGGTATTTATTATTTTTCGCAGAGTAAAAAACTGGTCCTCATAGCCCAAAGTAAAAATCTGACATTCCTTTTAAAAGGCAGTTTAATCTCTTTAGCTAGTTATGGCTACAAAGATAATAAGTAGGCAACATAAGAATATATACCAGAATCTTGACCAAAATAAGTTGAAATAAGGTTTTACATGATGCTGACACAAAAAAATCCTTCTCCTTAGTGAGATAAATGAATCAAATTTTATATTTGACATACTAGGCCACATAAATGGCACAAGAAGCAAACTGACAAAAAAAATTAATAGGCATTTCCAACTTACGGTCTGATGAACAAAGAGGAGCCCCCTAAATACATACATATCTCAAAGTTGCTTGCTCACATTAAGTAACAAAATTTGTCAGGTTGATCCTGACAAAAACAAAACAGCAACCAAAAAAACAGGGACCTGATATCAGTAACAGTAACCTGAGATTACCTTTTGAATCTCAATGAATTAGAAATGGATATAAAAGGTTCAGGACTACATAGGAACCATGTATAGGTAAATAAGCAAGGAATACTTCTACAAAATCTTTGTGTAAGAATTATTCAAGAGACAGCCTCTAGTTCTCAAATCTGGTAATATTTAGGAAGGCTAAAAGGACACAGAGGACACTGGTGACAGTTTCAAAATGATTCATGGGACAGATATGACTTGTCAGATTCCTTCTATAGTCCCCATATCATATGCAATTGGAATATGTAGCTGTCTAAGCACTGAAATTACCCCAACATCCAAATGAGAGAACATCATCCGTATAATATATATAATATAACTAAGGCATAGCTACCTAAGGACATGTTTTCCTCAGGTTTTGCTTACCAATTCTGTAATAGTGATCCAATTTATCCCACAGAGTTTCATTATCAGGTCTCGGAAGATTAATGCTTTTAAGAGGTTCATAAACTGAGCCTGAAAGAAAAATGAAAACCCATCAAATTCAATCATTTTCATCCAGATAAACAAAGAAACTTCTAAACAAATGAAGAAGCTCTACTTAGCAACCTAATTTTCATTTTTATAGTGAACTATCACATTTCACTACTTGTCAAATTTGGGGTGGGAAAAGGAAAAAGAAGAAAGCACTTGTAGTATTTCTAAATGTTATGAGCTATCCCCCTCCTCACCCCCAGCAGTCAAGCCAACTAACTCGTGTATACTGGTTCTAACATCTCAAATATCACTAATACTCCTGTGGTAGTCCAGTAGCTCAATAATTTCAGTTCCTTCTGAGAAATATCAATATATCTACTTACATGCCCTGAAATCCAAACCGTATTCCTTATCCTCATGCATTATCAGGCAGTTTTCTGTCAAACAATCATACCCCCGAAACCTCAAGGAAAAAGATACTGTACATGTTCCAAAGTCATCCACTTCATGAATATTCAGATAGTTTTCATACTGAAAGCCTGAAGCCTCCACTTTCTCCTAGGTAGATAATACTTGCCTTATTATCTAGACTATAAGCAGAAACCATTTCTACTTTTCAGCCATGGAAACTACAGCAAGGTGTTAGCAGAATACACTGCTCAAAAGCTACAAAATTCACGTTAATCATGATAATCTGCCACAAAATGGATACAGAAAATTGTTCACTTGACTAGTGCACTTTCTCAACTGCTGACTGAAAGGAAGACATCTGACCCTTCAGCCATCAGAATAAGTACTGACTCTCATTCTTGTTAAAAGCACTCAGAAATTATAAACATCTCAAAGTCACAATTAATCCACCCTGGGACTCAGGTAAGCACGTCATATAGTCTAGCAACATAGCGCAAGAGTGAACCTATAACTTACCAGGGTGGGGGGTCGTGTTGGAAGGCATTAAGAATCCGTTTTTAAAGAAAATTAAAGCATTTATGTTCGTAAAATTGCTATGGCCAGTATGCTAGTTTAAAGCCAAGTTATCTGAAGTCTCTTAATGTTTAGGGGAAGTAAGGTAAAGTTCTACACATTCAGGCAATAGTCCCATTACCTTCTGTTAGAAAGAGAGATGACTTACGGATGAAAACAGGGAATATGAATTGACTTGCTCTGAGTGAAGAGATTTTTCTAAAAAAGTCTTCACAATGACACCAACGAGAATGGCTCCCATAGTGAAGTATGGAGAGGACTACCAACACAGAGAGGAAAGCATCAGGACTGCAAAGGAGGCAAGGGTCCACACATGCCTTCTGCCTCTCTGCATTTAATTAGCTCTGGGTAGGTTTAAGTATATTGGCAGTATATGGGCAGCCTGGCAGCTGGGAAGGAATGCTTGCATGTTAGGTGATAAGCTCTGGGGGGTCTACACACTCTCGGTGAAATTCAGCCATAATTAATAAAATAAAATCAGGTACAAATCATCACGTTTTAAATTGTGCATATGGATATACAAAGACTAAAGGGGACATGTTTGCTGGGGTGGAATGATTATGGAATGATTTGTTTTTACTTATATTTTATTTAGATTTGTTTTTATTTTGTGGTGAAATGATTTGTTTTTATTTAGAGCGCTATTCGTAGAGCTAAGATTTTGCTTTATATGAGAAAAATAAAATCACCAAATGTTGCATATACATTTTCATTACAATTAGATAAATAATACATGTGCATATGGATAAAGATTGAAATAGAATATGCAAAACTGAAATCTACTTGCATTATAATAGTAGGTGAATTTATTTTGAAAGGTTATTTTAATGACACTGTATCAGGGTTCTTAGAGTGAAAAAAATACTTCCTTTAAAAGTACTATTACATTTAAGGTGCCCCTTACCTCCCCCAAAAGACTAAAATGATTCTGTCATCTAATGTTTTTCAATAAAATCACCCATGGAGTTTCTTAGAAGCAACAATAAATAAATGGGAAACCAGACTTTTCAAGAAAATAAATACCCATTCAGCAAGAGCTAAAAGATGTTCAAAACAAAGCAGAAAAGTAAAATCAGCTAATTCACTGAGAATCTATGTTTTCTTATACCTTCCTATATCTTCAAAGAAAGCCCAAGGTAAATTAAGAACAGCTTGGCTAGATAAATGTCAACACTTCAGTGATCACCACTATATTGCTTCTAAAGTAACTGCATAAAATTAAATTACTTAGAAAGGAAAAGCAATAATGGAAACATTTTAAACAAGAATTCAACATCTGAAAAGCATCAATACCAATACAAACGTGGAGGAGAAAGAAATCAACAATGGAGTACAAGTTCCCAAAGACAAAGATGCAAAATAACAGAAAACTCTAATAATGTTTAGAGTTCAAAACGAAATGAATTTTTAAAATATAAATTTCTCCTTTCCATGTTTTTCTCATTTGAATTTTGCCTATATCTAAACACCACAAAGTAAAAAAAAAACTTATCAGTTATCAAGTTTGTAAAATGAGTTTAAACATGTCAACCTGATTTTTTACCTGACAATTCACTTTGTATTAGAAAAATACAGTCTACATCTTCATTTCAGAACACATTACGTCAAACAGATAACAGTGACAAAAAAGATGAAGCAGAAGTTGTTACTTGAAGAGAAATATTACAGCTTTATCATGAAGGAAGAAAGTGCTATTTACTAACAAAGACTAAAGAATGAGCTGCTCTGTGAGGCATAAACAGTATTATAGAAAGAGATAAACTTAACAAAGGTATAAGCTTTCTGAATTTGCACTATAAACCCAGAAGGTTTCTGAGTGTTATGGAGAGGCTCTTAAATCACAAAACAGCACTGATAGTTAAATAGTAACTGTTAGGGCTTCCCTGGTGGCGCAGTGGTTGAGAGTCCGCCTGCCGATGCAGGGGACACGGGTTCGTGCCCCGGTCTGGGAGGATCCCACATGCCGCGGAGCGGCTGGGCCCGTGGGCCATGGCCGCTGAGCCTGCGCGTCCGGAGCCTGTCCTCCGCAACGGGAGAGGCCACAACAGTGAGAGGCCCGCGTAACGCATAAAAAAAAAAAAAAAAAAAAAAAAAAAAAAAAAAAAAAAAAAAAATAGTAACTGTTAAAAGCATGAAATAGATGACCCATGAGGAAATTCAAGGTGGAAAACTGATCAGCAAACCAAAACATCAGAAGTGTATTATTTGGGCGTCTTACTTTACATGATTCAAAGCTCTTTAACACATACAAAAATATTATTAATCAAGACTTTGATGATCCCTAAAGTACCTTTATCATTTTTCCATGCATGGTGGTGGACTAAGATAAATATCATTATTTATTCATTCAGTTAATATATACAGTGAATGCATAAGACTCTGGACCATACAACTAGCAGGCTACCAAGGCCTACAGATTAGGAAGAAAGGTAAGGTTTTGAATAAGATTATATTTTATATATATATATATATATATATATATATATATATATATATATATATATGAATAACAAGGTAGAGTGGTAAGTTCCTTAAAAGACAAAGGACAGGAAAATTTAATCCCCCTGTGGGGCTCAGAGAACAGGCAACTCCTGCATTGCAATCTCTAAACTTACTAGCAATTTCAAATAATGAATTGCCATCTAAATATGAAGGTAACAACTGAACTCCAGGAAGATGTTAAGTCATAAATATATATACATATATGCACACATACTTAATATAGTTATTTTTTTTAATTTTTTTTTAATTTATTTTATTTTTGGCTGCATTTGGTCTTTGTTGATGTGCCCGGGCTTTCTCTAGTTGTGGCGAGCGGGGACTCCTCTTTGTTGCAGTGCACACTTCTCATTGTGGTGGCTTCTTTTGTTGCAAAGCACAGGCTCTAGGCACGTGGGCTTCAGTAGTTGTGGCAAACGGGCTCAGTAGTTGTGGCTCGCGTGCTCTATAGAGCGCAGGCTCAGTAGTTGTGGCACAGGGGCTTCGTTGTTCCATGGCATGTGGGACCTTCCCAGACCAGAGCTTGAACCCGTGTCCCCTGCATTGGCAGGCAGATTCTTAACCTCTGCGTCATCAGGGAAGTTCCTAGTACAGTTCTAAAACTTATACACATGTCTCATGAAACAAGATACTATATACTAAGATTCTTTTTGAAGTGATACACATGAAGGTTTAGGTGAAGAAATTATATCACTAAAGGGCAAATTTTATTGACACACTGACCCTAGTATGCCCTTTCACACGATAATTTTATTATAAATTTAAATCCATAGAAAGGACCATAGGATTTTGATTCTCTCCCTCAATTAAAATAATTTCTGTCCAGATTAAAAAAAAAAAGATAACATTCTATCACCCTATAAAAGGTATCATTAAAATTTTGGTACGTTTTGGTACATTTGGTACATTAACATTTTGGTGCATTCTTTTCAGGCATTTTTTACTGTGTATATATTTTTTAATGCGTACACTTTTTAATGTGTATATTTTTTTAGTGTGTATATATCACATAAACACATAAAATTTACCACATATAGGATCATAACATACATATTGTTTTTCTCATGGATGTAAGTCCTTTTTTTCCTTACCTCATCCTCTTGCCCTCTTCTGTACTCATAACCACACATTTTCCATGTTTATATAATCAAACATATAGGCAAGAATGAGAGAAGAGTCTGCCCTTGCTCGTTTTATAAAAATGGGATCATGACAGACCTGTGCTTGCATTTAGCTCCTCTCATTTAACAACACACAGGGAAATCACTAAATGTGATGGCTCTTTCTTTTGCTATACTACAACTTATTCCACTAGCTCCCCATCAGTAGGTATATAATTTGCTCCCTATTTTTACCATCACAAACAATACTGCAAAACACAGATATACACAGATATAACCAGGAGTGTGCTAGAACCAGTTAGAACTGGCTGGAGAGAGTCAACTGTGAAATTGTCAGGAATTTTGGGACTGGTTGTGAAACACAGCCATAACTGCAAATTAAATTACAACTAATTATTAAAAACAATGGTAATAAATAAGCCTCATCACTTCCTAATTATTTTACTACATTATATATACTTTTGAGTTTATTTATACCTATATATCTGTACATTGGAAATACTATGTAATAGCATGTTACAATACATATCTTCCCAACTCTGCATTCAGTAATGTCACGAAAAGAAGTAGTATTGAATTATTACTATTATTTTTTTTTGCGGTACGCGGGCCTCTCACTGTTGTGGCCTCTCCCGTTGTGGAGCACAGGCTCCGGACGCGCAGGCTCAGTGGCCATGGCTCACGGGCCCAGCCGCTCCGTGGCATGTGGGATCTTCCCAGACAGGGGCACAAACCCGTGTCCCCTGCATCGGCAGGCGGTCTCTCAACCACTGTGCCACCAAGGAAGCCCCCAGAGGGGCCACATTCTTGAGCACTTAACATCTGAATGTGTAGATCTTTACCTTACTTCCCCTAAACATAAAGAGATTTCAAATAACTTGGCTTTAGACTAGCATACTGGCCATAGCAATTTTACGAACATAAATGCCACATAAAAAGGTTTTTGATAGGGGCTTGGTCCGGAAAAATCCCACATGCCGCGGAGCAACTAAGCCTGTGTGCCACAACTCCTGAGCCTGCACTCTAGAGCCCACAAGCCACAACTACTGAGCCCACATGCCACAACTACTGAAGCCTGTGCAGTCTGGGGCCCACAACAAGAGAAGCCATCGCAATGAGAAGCCCACGCACCACAATCAAGAGTGGCCCCTGCTCACCACAACTAGAGAAGGTCCACGCGCAGCAAAAAAGACCCAAAGCAGCCACAAATAAATATATAAATTTATTTAAAAATAATAAATAAAATGGTTTTTGATAACCCCAAGGTTATACATATAGTAACTGCAATTTTCTTCTAAGCTTTTTATAATGTTAAAAAAATAAAGTTTCCCACTTAGCTATTTTATCCATTGGGAATTTGTTTTTTAAACCGTTTTTAAAGTAAGTAGTAAATTCCATTCATTTTAAAAAGATCAAATTGGTCAAATTTTTTTTTTTAGGTTACAAAATATTCAATAGAAAGATCCATTTGTTCTAAATTATAAAGAGACCATCTCAAACTATGGGATTCAAATAGACAATTTCCTCTTGAAATAATACAACTTAATTTTCAAAAGCTATATAAAAACTCTAGTATCTAATAATGTAGCATTCGATCTACTTATATACAAGATTTCAAACCCATCATGGACATATGATATTTACAAACAGCTTAAACAATAATCAGCTTCATGTGCAGCTACATTAATGTCTCTAAATATCGCAATTGCCTGGAGCAACATATATTGATTTTTTTTTTTAAGTACTGTACGTAGCACTCAATGATGCATATTGACACAAAGTTAAAACATAAAGTATGCTGCACCCTTTCATTTTTCTATAGGTCTTGGGTTCTAGCAGAGAAATACACAGAAAATGTGAAAGTAGAATCTTAGCCCAAGGAAAGAATCAACCAGTATCTTCTGTCTGCGTTTTATTCATGATTCTCTAACTTTGGGAATGGAGCAGGGTGAGATTCACCAGTTCTAAAGACTGCAACTTTAGAATCTTCTGCCTGAGCTAATGGTAAACAGCTAATTTTATAGACATAGGACATTAAGAACTGTGATTTTTCAGTCAGGAAAATCTCTGAAAGCGTTAGTCTCTTAAGCCTAAGTTTTTGAAAACTGTTAAGTGCAGAGGCTAATAAACTAATAAGAAAGTATGTACAAAGAAGCAGTTGAATAACCAAAATCCCTGAGCTAACATATTCTACAATAAAATGATCAGGAACTAAGAAGAATCTGAAGCCCTTGCATTGTAGAGGGTCAAAAAGCCCCACAGTTTCATGAGGTTTGGATAATCCTTATACTTGCATATAGAGAAGGTGAGGAGGGCAGGAAGGGTACAGACCAGGAAGGCATGGAAAAGCAAAGAGATAGCCTTGTATATGAACATACAAAATATATGCAAACCACATCTGCAGTTTATCAGTTAATTATTAAAACATTAATTTCTGAGGTGTTAAGATATCAAGGTTTCCCAGAGTATAATAATTATATGTTTATCATCTATATTATGATACAACGTATTTTCAAGCAACTTTGAAATTTAAATTAAATCATTAACTTGGGATGATAAGTTCTTCATCTTAAAATTCCCTTTTACTCCTCCACTGATAAAAACTAGAAGGATACTACTATAGAAGGGACAAATTATTCTAATACATTCTCACCTTTGTATCCCTAATGCTTGTACCAGGAGGTTCACAATCCAAATGTTTATTTAACTGAACTGTGTGACCCACATGATTAGGGGGAGGCCTTCTTCAATTCCACAGGCAGAGTTAATTGTTCCATATTCTGCATTCTTACAGCACTCTGTAAATACCTTAAGTACTGTTCTTGCTTATGACAATACATTTTATTTTCACTAGTTGATTAATGTGCTATACTACACTGGAAGCCGATCTACAACAGGGACCATATCTAGTACATAGTAAATAGCAGTGAAAGTTTGGTAAGAAAAGGGAAAACATGGAGAGAAGCTGACAAAAATAGTTTTCCTAAAAAGTTTGTTTTCAGGAAACTTCTGATGACCAGTTTACAATATTCTCACAGGCTATGCTATCTCCTGCTGCTCCCATCCAACTTGATTTAATCATCTAGTCCCACCTCTTCAGACTTTCATGATTAGACAAGTTGAAAAACTTACCTTACTAACTTTAGAATGGATACCCAATAACTTTTATAGTTAAAAGGTTCAAATACACTATACATGACTCAGCACTTTGAGCATCTTCAAGATCACCAACATCTCCTTCCAAAACAAAAAAACAAAACTTAAACCATGATTTTCTTTACTGTATAAATTCTTAAAATGAGAAAGGGAAATTTTGCATGCATACTACTTTGCATTGTACCAGATACTTTAAATACATTGTCTCATTTCATCTTCCTGACAAAGGAAGGAGGTTGGCATTAAATTGAAGCACAAAGAAGTTATTAAATGGCAGTCTAAATTTGACCACGGGGTTCTCTAAAGACAAACTATATGTGTGCTCTTTGTCCTATACCACGAAACCTCATAAAAATGCTTGGCTAAGAAGAGTTAAGAGCCCTTAATCCCTGTTTTCATTTTCTGCTTCAAACAACAGATTGCTCCAAAATTATATGTACATATATATATATACATATATGTATACTTTTCCTTACTTAACTCCAATTTATTATCACAGTTCATCTGAACCCTCAAATTCTTAAGTCTATGTTTCTCCATGGCAAGTTGGGTAAGAAACGTATTTTAAATGTAAAATATGAAGTGGCAAATATAAAATAGCACAACTTCTTAAAAATGAAGTAAAATTTGCCTCTTCAACTAATCCAAATAAGATGTGAAAAGGCCATTCAACTGTTCCCATTTTATTTTTAATAAAAAGGTATTAAGTTCTTCCAGTGACCTTTAAGGAAGGAGCATGGCCAATAAAATCTATTTAAAGATATTAAATCTGGTTTATGTTTCATGAGTTGACCTTATAAATACCAATCACTCAATTAGCTATTTCAGTTTCCTTTCTTATTTATAGTCAAGTAGAGTCCCTTCCCATAATATAGCATGAATGTATGTTTCTGTGAGGTCAGAGCTGTATTCTAATAATTCTAGTGTTTCTAAAAAGTTTCTGGAACTCCCTTTATGAAAAAAAATGCATTCAGAAATGACAGTTATTTAAATTTCTCAATAGTAGTTGTTATATTCACTGTTATAACCCCAGTACCAATAGTGCCAGGAAAACAGTGAGCACTCAATAAATATTTATTCAACAAATGGAATTAATATCCTCTGATATCTAAAATTTGCCAACAATTACTCGGAATCAGCTGCAATGAATAAGGTGATTCATCAGAGCAGATAAAGTTAGGTAAGACTCACTGATCAATACCCTAAGCTGTGACCATGTAGTAATTCAACTTGTTCTATTCTTCTATTTTAATCTGTTCTGTTCTCTTCTTCTATTGCTCATAAAGGAGGATCTGAATGAAATCATAAAAGGATATGATTTAAAAATGATTTGATCACTAGAATAAATGTATATAGCTTACAAGTGAGTTACTTTATAAAGGATAATACTAATCTGAACACATAAGATTTCTGAAGAGAAACCCAGAGTCATTATTTCACACTTATATTACAAGTAAAAATTTTCAATTCCAAACTTCTAAGACTTAAATGATAGCATCTTAGTTAAATATTAATTGAATTACATGGAGGGGGAAAAGAACTTCACTATACACCATTCCCAATCTTCACAAGAAATACTTAATTTTATTATGTCTTGTTATTACAGTGATTAAAAGCATGCGACATGAGGCATTTTGCTGTGTCATATGTTATTCAACACAAGTCCTACAGAAATAATACTTTCAAGCTATTCAGCATTTAGAAAGATGGAAACAAACCATTTTCCTTTATCATTTACACTTTGATAAATCCTGGTCTGTATTTCTTGTCTTGGCAGAGTTCAGTAATGCATTTAATATGAATGTTAATACTACTAATTATAAATTGCCCTGATAACACTTTATAGGGTAAGCTTGAACAGAGGAAGTCTTGAATGTTAATCGATAAAAATCACAATTAACTATGAATTAGCAAAGTAAGCTAACACTAAGAATAAAAATATTCTCAACCAGAAAAATAGTGGAAATACTTCTGACAGTATAGAGTTTGTAGACAATGAATGCTAGCTAATTTTCTTCTCATCAAAATGCACTGAACTCGGGGCTTCCCTGGTGGCGCAATGGTTGAGAGTCCGCCTGCCGATGCAGGGGACACGGGTTCGTGCCCTGGTCTGGGAGGATCCCATATGCCGCGGAGCGGCTGGGCCCGTGAGCCATGGCCGCTGAGCCTGCGCATCCGGAGCCTGTGCCCCGCAACGGGAGAGGCCACAACACTGAGAGGCCCTGCGTACCACACACACACACACACACACACACACACAGACACACACACACAAAAAAAAAAAAAAAAAAATGCACTGAACTCTACAGCACTGGCTAAGTAAAACAGGGCAGAGACGTTTTTGCCATTTTCTACACTATACCATCAGACTTTGGTGATTTGCTCCAAAGCTGTCCTGCCTTCTGTAAACTGCCTTCTGTGAAGACCTACATACAATAAAATCATAACTGACAAAACTTTCTTGTATGGAATCCAATCACATTTTTTAGAAGCCATCTTTTACTCTAGTGAATAATGTTAATCCCAAGGTTCAATCAAGTAAAGAGGTCTCCCTGCTCTCCATCATTCCTCCTCCTCATCCCCCAGAGTGTAAGGAAGCTCCTGGATAGACACTGTCATAATACCTAGGAGGTTGTGGAAAGAACATGGGTGGAGAAAACAGATAGACCTTGGCTGCCATCACAGCTATGTCCTTCACAACACTGTGGATTTGGGCTCTCTCTGAACTAGGACTTCTAACCTGTAAAGCTGGGGAAAATTTAACCTCACAGGATTGTAGTGAGACTTAAATGAAATATTTTAAGTATAGCACTGGCACACTGTATATTAACTACTTATTGTCTTCCTTTCTCCACCCTTAAATTTTTGAATCTCCTCTTGCACTTAGCCTAGGACTGGTTAGAAAATTAGAAATCAAGGAATTTTGTTTAACTGTTAATCAGAATCCTCCTGATCAATGCAAGGATGGATAAGCCCCACATAGTGATTTTAAATCTGTAATTTTAAAAATCAGTAATTAAGTAACAGCAGAAACATAACTGAATGGAATTTGAGCTGTAAATGTGATATTAAAGTACCCTGGGGTTGGTATACATAGTTTAGTGACTATGTGCAGAAGCCATAGGAAACCAAGATTACCACTTTCTCTAAACAAGCCAGATAAATGAGCATTACTTAGGGTGGAAGAGGGAGAAAAGGTCAACTAAAATATGACCCTGAACTACACAGGAGTGATGCTAACAGGTCTTCAATACAACTTTATAACCAAAATGAGTAACTATTTCTGAAGCATGACTATTCAGAACTAACCTTAATGTCACTAGCAACCTCCAAGTCTAATTATGGCCAACTGTCAAACATTCCCAAAAAACATGGAATCTCTGTGGGGAGACAAAGCAAACTCAAGACCCTTAGGAGGAGAATCAACTCTGTCACTAAGAAGCATAGGTTGCATATTAGGTTAGCATACTCATGTTATAATGAAGATATTAAAACACAAATTAACCTACATTCTAATACATACATTTAATTATAGAATTGGAACACTATAATAGGCATTCTTTCAGTACTAAATGTATACAAGCAGAACACTATTCAAACCATCTAGTATGGCTTAAATTGTTTCCTGTCTACTCTAAGTGTAGCTTAACTCTGCCATATTTTATTTTTAAAAAATCTTTATTGGAGTATAATTGCTTTACAATGATGTGTTAATTTCTGCTGTATAACAAGTGAATCAGCTATACATATACATATATCCCTATATCTCCTCACTCTTGCATCTCCTACCACCCTCCCTATTCCACCCCTCTAGGTGGACACAAAGCACCGAGCTGATCTCCCTGTGCTGTGGGGCTGCTTCCCACTAGCTATCTATTTTACATTTGGTAGTGTATATATGTCCATGCCACTTTCTGACTTCATCCCAGCTTACCCTTCCCCCTCACCTAGTAAACAAATGTATTCTCTACGCCTGTCTTTATTCCTGTCCTGCCCCTAGGTTCTTCAGAACCTTTTTTTAGATTCCATATATACATGTTAGCATATGGTATTTGTTCTTCTCTTTCTAACTTACTTCACTCTGTATGACAGATTCTAGGTGCATCCACCTCACTATAAATAACTAAATTTCGTTTCTTTTTATGGCTGAGTAGAATTCCATTGTATATATGTGCCACCAACTTCTTTATCCATTCATCTGTCAAAGGACACTTAGGTTGCTTCCATGTCCTGGTTATTGTAAATAGTGCAGCAGTGAACATTGTGGTACCTGTCTCTTTTTGAATTATGTTTTTCTCAGGGTATATGCCCAGTAGTGGGATTGCTGGGTGGTATGGTAGTTCTATTTTCAGTTTTTTAAGGAACCTCCATACTGTTCTCCATAGTGGCTGTATCAATTAACATTCCCACCAACAGTGCAAGAGGGTTCCCTTTTCTCCACACCCTCTCCAGCATTTATCGTTTGTAGATTTTTTGATGATGGCCATTATGACCGGTGTGAGGTGATACCTCATTGTAGTTTTGATTTCCATTTCTCTAATGATTAGTGATGTTGAGCATCCTTTCATGTGTTTGTTGGCAATCCGTATATCTTCCTCAGAGAAAT
The DNA here is from genome assembly GCF_963924675.1 of Phocoena phocoena. NCBI lineage: Eukaryota > Metazoa > Chordata > Mammalia > Artiodactyla > Phocoenidae > Phocoena > Phocoena phocoena. The sequence goes on along the minus strand of NC_089238.1, from coordinate 23,463,296 downwards.
GTCTATTTAGGATTTCTGTCCTTATTTGGATTAGGTTGTTTCTATTTTTGATACTGAGCAGCATAAGCTGCTTGTATATTTTGGAGATTAATCCTTTGTCAGTTGCTTCGTTTGCAAATATTTTCTCCCATTCTGTGGGTTGGCTTTTTGTCTTGTTTATGATTTCCTTTGCTGTACAAAAGCTTTTAAGTTTCATTCGGTCCCATTTGTTTAATTTTGGGTTTATTTCCATTTCTCTAGGTGGATCAAAATGGATCTTGCTGTGATTTATGTCATAGAGTGTTCTGCCTATGTTTTCCTCTAATAGTTGTAAAGTGTCTGGCCTTACATTTAGGTCTTTGATCCATTCTGAGTTTATTTTTGTGCGTGGTGTTAGGGAGTGTTTTAATTTCATTCTTTTACATGTAGCTGTCTAGTTTTCCCAACACCACTTATTGAAGAGGCTGTCTTTACTCCATTGTGTATTCTTGCCTCCTTTATCAAAGATAAGGCGACCATAGGTGCACAGGTTTATCTCTGGGCTTACTTTCTGTTCCACTGATCTATATTCCTGATTTTGTGCCAGTACCATACTATCTTAATTACTGTAGCTTTGTAGTATAGTCTGAAGTCAGGGAGCCTGACTCCTCCAGCTCTGTTTTGCATTCTCAAGATTGGTTTGGCTATTCGGGGTCTTTTGTGTTTCCATACAAATTGTGAAATTTTTTGTTCTAGTTCAGTGAAATATGCCATTGGTACTTTAATGGGGATTGCACTGAATCTGTAGATTGCTTTGGGTAGTAGAGTCATTTTCACAATGTTGATTCTTCCAATCCAAGAACATGGTATATCTCTCCATCTGTCTGTATCATCTTTAATTTCTTTCATAAGTGTCTTACAGTTTTCTGCATACAGGTCTTTTGTCTCCTTAGGTTGGTTTATTCCTAGGTATTTCATTCTTCTGGTTGCAGTGGTAAATGGGAGTGTTTCCTTAATTTCTCTTTCAGATTTTTTTATCATTACGGTATAGGAATGCAGGAAATTGCCGGGCATGAATTTTGTATCCTGCTGTGTTACCAAATTCATTGATTAGCTCTAGCAGTTTTTTGGTAGAGTCTACAGGATTCTCTATGTATATTATCATGTCATCTGCAAACAGTGACAGGTTTACTACTTCTTTTCCGATTTGGATTCCTTTTATTTCTTTTTCTCCTCTGACTGCTGTGGCTAAAACTTCCAAAACTATGTTGAATAATAGTGGTGAGGGTAGGCATCCCTGTCCGGTTCCTGATCTTAGTGGAAATGGTTTCAGTTTTTCACCACTGAGAACGATGTTGGCTGTGGTTTGTCATATATGGCCTATATTATGTTGACGTAAGTTCCCTCTATGCCTACTTTCTGGAGGCTTTTATCATAAATAGGTTTTGAATTTTGTCAAAAGCTTTTTCTGCATCTATTGAAATGATCATATAGTTTTTCTCCTTCAATTTGTTAAAGGTTTATCACATTGATTGACTTGTGTATATTGAAAAATTCCTCCGTTCCTAGGATAAACCCCACTTGATCATGGTGTATGATCCTTTTAATGTGCTGTGGGATTCTGTTTGCTAGTATTTTGTTAAGGATTTCTGCATCTATGTTTATCAGTGACACTGGCCTGTAGTTTTCTTTCTTTGTGACATCTTTGTCTGGTTTTGGTATCCGGGTGATGGTGGCCTTGTAGAATGAGTTTGGCAGTGTTCCTCTGCTATATTTTGGAAGAGTTTGAGAAGGATAGGTGTTAGCTCTAGTCCAAATGTTTGATAGAATTCACCTGTGAAGCTATCTGGTCCTGGGCTTTTGTTTGTTGGAAGATTTTTAATCACAGTTTCAATTTCAGTGCTTTTGATTGGTCTGTTCATATTTTCTACTTCTTCCTGGTTCAGTTTAGGAACAGTGTGCTTTTCTAAGAATCTGTCCATTACTTCCAGGTTGCCCATTTTGTTGGCATACAGTTGCTTGTAATAATCTTTCATGATCCTTTGCATTTCGGCAGTGTCAATTGTTACTTCTCCTTTTTCATTGCTAATTCTATTGATTTGAGGCTTCTCTCTTTTTTCTTGATGAGTCTGGCTAATGGTTTATCAATTTTGTTTATTGTCTCAAAGAACCAGCTTTTAGTTTTATTGATCTTTGCCATTGTTTCCTTCATTTCTTTTTCCTTTATTTCTGATCTGATGTTTATGACTTCTTTCTTTCTGCTAACTTTGGGGTTTTTTTGTTCTTCTTTCTCTAATTGCTTTAGGTGTAAGGTTAGGTAGGTTGTTTATTTGAGATGTTTCTTGTTTTTTGAGGTAGGATTGTATGTCTATAAACTTCCCTCTTAGAACTGCCTTTGCTGCATCCCATATGTCTTCGGTCATAGTGTTTTCATTGCCATTTGTTTCTAGGTACTTTCTGATTTCCCCCTGGATTTCTTCAGTGATTTCTTGGTTAGTTAGTAGCATATTGTTTGGCCTCCATGTGTTTGTAGTTTTTACAAATTTCTTCCTGTAATTGATATGTAGTCTCATAGCATTGTGGTTGGAAAAGATACCTGATACGACTTCAATTTTTTTTTAATTTCCAAGGCTTGATTTGTGACCCAAGATATGATCTATCCTGAGAATGTTCCATGAGCACTTGAGAAGAAAGTTTATTCTGTTGTTTTTGGATGGGATGTCCTATAAATATCTATTAAGTCCATCTTGCTTAATATATCATTTAAAGCTTGTGTTTCCTTATTTACTTTCATTTTGGAATGATATGTCCATTGGTGAAAGTGGAGTGTTAAAGTCTCCTACTATGATTGTGTTACTGTCGATTTCCCCTTTTATGCCTATTAGCAGTTGCCTTATGTATTGAGGTGCTCCTATGTTGGGTGCATAGATATTTACAACTGTTATAGCTCCTTCTTGGATTGATCCCTTGACCTTCATATAGTCTCCTTCTTTGTCTCCTGTAATAGTCTTTATTTTAAAGCCTATTTTTTCTAAAATGAGAATTGCTACTCCAGCTTCCTTTTGATTGCCATTTGCATGGAATATCTTTTTCCATCTTCTTACTTTCAGTTGCATGTGTCCCTAGGTCTGAAGTGGGTCTTTTGTAGACAGCATATATACAGGTCTTGTTTTTGTATCCATTCAGCCAGTCTATGTATTTTGGTTGGAGAATGTAATCAATTTACATTTAAGGTAGTTATTGATATGTATATTCCTGTTACTATTTTCTTAATTGTTTTGGGTTTGTTATTGAAGTTCTTTTCCTTTTCTTGTGTTTCCTGCCTAGAGAAGTTCCTTTAGCATTTGTTGTAAGGCTTGTTTGGTGGTGCTGAATTCTCTTAGCTTTTGCTTGTCTGTAAAGGTTTTAATTTCTCCATCAAATCTGAATGAGATCCTTGTTGGGTAGAGTAATCTTGGTTGCAGGTTTTTCCGTTTCATCACTGTAAATATGTCCTGCCACTCCCTTCTGGCTTGCAGAGTTTCTGCTGAAAGATCAGCTGTTAACTTTATGGGGATTCCCTTGTATGTTATTTGTTGCTTTTCCCTTGCTACTTCTAATATTTTTTCTTTGTATTCAATTTTTAATAGTTTGATTAATATGTGTCTTGGTGTGTTTCTCCTTCGATTTATCCTGTATGGGACTCTCTGAGCTTCCAGAACTTGACTATTTCCTCTCCCATATTAGGGAAGCTTTCAACTATAAAATCTCCAAATATTTTCTCAGTGCCTTTCTTTTTCTCTTCTTCTTCTGGGACCCCTATAAGTTTAATGTTGGTGTGTTTAATGTTGTCCCAGAGGTCTCTGAGACTGTCCTCAATTCTTTTCATTTTTTTTTTCTTTATTCTGCTCTGCAGTAGTTATTTCCACTATTTTATCTTCCAGGTCACTTATCCATTCCTCTGCCTCAGTTATTCTGCTATGGATTCCTACTAGAAAATGTTTAATTTCATTTATTGTATTGTTCATTGTTTGTTTGCTATTAGTTCTTCTAGGTCCTTGTTAAACGTTTCTTGTATTTTCTCCATTCTATTTCCAAGGTTTGTATCATCTTTACTATCATTACTCTGAATTCTTTTTCAATTAGACTGCCTATTTTCTCTTCAGTCGTTTGTTCTGGTGGGTTTTTACCTTGCTCCTTCATCTGCTGTGTATTTCTGTCTCTCATTTTGCTTGACTTACTGTGTTTGGTGTCTCCTTTTCACAGGCTGCAGGTTCAGAGTTCCATTGTTTTTGGTGTCTGCCCCCAGTGGCTAAGGTTCGTTCAGTGGGTTGTGTAGGCTTCCTGGTGGAGGGCGCTGGTGCCTGTGTTCTGGTGGATGAGGCTGGATCTTTTCTTTCTGGTGGATAGGACCGCATCTGGTGGCGTGTTTTGGGGTTTCTGGGAACTTATTATGACTTTAGGCTTTTTCTCTACTAATGGGTGGGGTTGTGTCCCTGACTTGGTAGTTGCTTGGCATAGGGTGTCCATCACTGAAGCTTGCTGCTCATTGAGTGGAACTGGGTCTTAGCATTGAGATGGAGCTCTCTGGCAGAGCTTTCGCCATTTGATATTATGTGGGGCTGAGAGGTCTCTGGTAGACCAATGTCCTGAACTTGTTTCTCCCACCTCAGAGGCTCAGGCCTGACACCCAGCCGGAGCACCAAGACCCTGTCAGCCACACAGCTCAGAAGAAAAGGCAGAAAAAAAAAAGAAAGAAAGAAGAAAAATAAAATAGTTATTAAAATAAAAAAAATTATTAAAAATAAAAACATAAAAAAGTAATTAAAAAAGAAAAGAAAGAAGGAAAGAACAGAGCAACCAAAGAACAAATCCACCAATGATAAAAGTGCTAAAAAGTATAATTTTTTTTAAAAAGTGAAAAAATGGACAGACAGAACCCTAGGAAAAATGGTAAAAGCAAAGGTATACAGATAAAATCACACATAGAAGCATACACATACACACTCACAGAAAGAGAAAAAAGGAAAAAATAAAACTATTATACATATAAAAAAAAGGAAGAGAGCAACCAAACCATTAAACAAATGTACAAATGATAATAAGCTCTAAATACTAAACTAAGATAAACATAAACCAGAAACAAATTAGATGCAGAAAGCAAACCCCAAGCCTTCAGCTGCTCCCAAAATCCACTGCCTCAATTTTGGGATCATTCGTTGTCTATTCAGGTATTCCAGAGATGCAGGGTACATCAAGTTGATTGTGGAGATTTAATCCGCTGCTCCTGAGAGCGTCTCTTCCCCACCCAGACAGGACGGGGTTGATGTAGCCGCTGACTGGGGGCTCTGACTCACTCAGGCCAGGCGGAAGGAGGGGTACAGAATGTTGGTCAAGCCTGCAGCGGCAGAGGCCAGCATGACATTGCAACAGTCTGAGGCGTGCCGTGCATTCTCCTGGGGAAGTCTTCCCTGGAACACAGGACCCTGGCAGTGGCAGGCTGCACAGCTCCTGGGAGGGGAGGTGTGGACAGTGACCTGTGCTTGCCCACAGGCTTATTGGTGGCTGCAGCAGCTGCCTTAATGTTTCATGCCTATCTCTGGTATCCGCACTGATAGCTGTGGCTCACACCCACCTCTGGAACTAGTTTAGGCAATGCTCTGAATCCCCTTTCCTCGAGCACCCTAAAACAATGGTCTCTTGCCTCTTAAGCAGTTCCAGACTTTTTCCTGGACTCCCTCCCGGCTAGCTGTGGCGCACTAACCCCCTTCAGGCTATGTTCACGCAGCCAACCCCAGTCCTCTCCCTGGGATCTGAACTCCGAAGCCTGAGCCTCAGCTCCCAGCCCCCACCTGCCTCAGCGGGTGAGCAGACAAGCCGCTCAGGCTGGTGAGTGCTGGTCGGCAGTGGTCCTCTGTGTGGGAATCTCTCTGCTTTGCCCTTTGCACCCCTGTTGCTGCGCTCTCCTCCGTGGCTCCAAAGCTTCCTGCCGTCCACACCCCCATCTCCACTGGTGACGGGGCTTCCTAGTGTGTGGAAACTTTTCCTCCTTCACAGCTCCCTCCCAGAGGAGCAGGTCCCATCCCTATTCTTTTGTCTCTGTTTTTCCTTTTTTCTTTTGCCCTACCCAGGTATGTGGGGAGTTTCTTGCCTTTTGGGAAGTCTGAGGTCTTCTGCCAGCATTCAGTAGGTGTTCTGTAGGAGTTGTTCTACATGTAGATGTATTTTTGATGTATTTGTGAGGAGGAAGGTGATCTCCACGTCTTACTCCTCTGCCATCTTGAAGGTCCCCCCGACTCTGTGCCATATTTTTTATGGGCTATTAATTTTTTATGTAATACAAAACTGAAAGAATGTAACTCTGGGTGAACATTAACACTATCAAAATTTTGCTGTACTTTAATTTGCATTATAATTTAGTTGTAAGAATTTTATAGTAGTAAAAAAAGCGAAATGAAAACTGGAGTCATCATAATGGATATTTAGGTAAGGTATTCAGTTTAAGGTATTTAGGAACTTCCCTGGTGGTGCAGTGGTTAAGAATCTGCCTGCCAATGCAGAGGACATGGGTTCAAGCCCTGGTTCAGGAAGAATCCCACATGCCGTGGAGCAACTTAGCCCATGTGCCACAACTACTGAGCCTGAGCTCTAGAGCCCGTGAGCCACAACTACTGAAGCCCACGCACCACAACTACTGAAGCCCTCGCACCTAGAGCCGGTGCTCCGCAACAAGAAAAGCCACGGCAATGAGAAGCCCACGCACCGCAACAAAGAGTAGCCCCCGCTCGCCGCAACTAGAGAAAGCCCATGTGCAGCAATGAGGACCCAACACAGTAAAAAATAAATAATTTTTTTTAAAAAGAATATACAAAAACAAGTATTAGGTATTCAGCTTATACTATTGCAAATTAAACTATACTGTAACATGAAACCATAATAGAAATCAGCCTGGAACTTGCTAGTTTTTTGTAGTTAATTTAAAGACCTTTTATTGTTTCCTCTCCTTTTCAAACAATTATATCTATTACCTGAAGCACCTACCCTCATTTTTATGTCCACTGTATAAGACTGTTGAATTCTATCTTACAAGGATGCCTAGAAAAAAAAATACTTTTCTAAAGGCAGTGTCTACTGGCATCATTCTGCCTGAACTGATAAGGCACGTGAGACATGAAAGAGGCCAGATCCTCCTCACATCACCACCACCACCACCATCAGGGGCCTCCAACAAAGATCTTCAAGCAATCAGCACTTCAGTTTCTCAAAGAAATACTTGTGGAAAATAAATTGGACAAGGGGGAAAAATAAGCTTAACTTCTAGTGCTGACCAAATATGCCTCTCATTTCCATTTAATTGGCTAGGGAACTCCTTGAAAATGGAGCCAGTCATTACATCCTGAAGCAGAGCTGCCTACTGAGATGGAGACTACAAGATCTTCTGGACATAGAAAGGATCACAAAATATAATTAAAGAAATAATGTACGATAAAGACACTAGAAGGAAATGTGAATAATACCCAGTAATTTCCAATAACATTTGTTGGAAAATTAACTTTTGTTATTAATGTATAGCAATGGGCTCAAACAAGAGTCCTGAACTAGCAACCCAAATGCCCTGGGTCAGCTGAGTAAAAGGATTTAGTCCAGGTCAATCCAGGTCAGAAGTCAGAACCTGGAGTAGACCTGCAAACTGGTAAAAGCAGAAAGCCACACTAATAAAAGGAAGCTGCAGAAACAGTCATGGTCACACATAGGAATGTGAGGTCATGCCTAACAGGAATCAGCAACGCCAATAACGACATATTTATCTGAAGACTAAGTTCAAGATTGGGAACATGAGAATACTTAATTCAGAGCCCAAGATCTAAGTCATGAGGATGTTACACAGGACTGCTGCTCAGCAAGTATGGTGGTATGGATAGACTTTTGATCCCCAAGGTGTAGGCGATCCACTAGCAGCAGGGCCTTGTCTGGGGGCTTGCTAGAACTGCAGACTCACAGGCCACATCCCAGACCTGCTGTATCAGAATCTGCATTTTAACAAGATCCAAGGCTCTACAGAGGAAGTTATTCCATCTTGTGAAAAACAAGAGAGGAGAGGGGGAAAAAAGAGAAGAAGAAGGGATCAAAATCACATAGCAGCTTTGTTATCTTAGGAAAATCCAACTTCACAACCCCTAGACAATAAGGCTGAGAACTAACCAAAATAGCTTAATATCAAGACTAACAACATCTTGTTCATAAAAGCTTGCTTCAAGACCCCGAATAGCTATACAACCAATCCAATGCTATCATGTCATCAACTAGCCCAATCCCAACCAGTTCCCCATCTTGTAAGATCTGCCTTAAAATCACCCAGTCTAAGTTCTAAAACCCTATAAATATTCTCCCCTGACTGCCCTGACAGTCAATGATTAAGAGCCATAACATTTTGAAGTAGAAAGGAGCATGAACAAGCATCTGGTCTAAGTCCTTTGTTTTATGGAAGAAATTTCACAATTTGCTCAAGAAGGCAGAACTAGTTAAAAAGAGAACTAACATCAGAAATAAAATCTCTTGACTCCCTCTTCGGGGGTCTGTTTTTGTTTTTTGATTTTAAATTTACATTCATTATTTTGGCCTTTATGTCCTAAAGCAGGGGTCTCCAACCCCGAGGCCACAGGCCAGTACCAGTCCAAGGCCTGTTAGGAACCAGACCACACAGCAGGAGGTGAGTGTCAGGCAAGTGAGCAAAGCTTCATCTCCCGTTTCCCATCACTCCCCAGGCTAGCATTACTGCCTGAACCACACCCCACCCCGGGGAAAAATTGTCTCCCATGAAAACAGTCCCCTGGCGCCCAAAAGGTTGGGGACTGCTGTCTTAGAGGATGACACTGCTTAACTCTAACATAATTTACCAATATACCCAAAACATTACACTTAGTGGGAGGTGTCAGTATGCATCACGCCAGACTGAATATAAACACAAAAATTCACTTTTAACCAAAGAGATCAAAAAAGGTAAAAAATAATATAATAATCTTATTACCAGCATCATAATAAAAACAGCTAACATTACCATATGCAAATATGCATGCTTTCATTTATTTCTCACAACCCTATTATGTAGGTATTGTTATTATTTTCATTTTACAGATTTAAAAAAATGAGGTTGTGACTTATCCAAAGTCACATTGCTATCAAGTGGAAGAGCTAAAACTTAAACACTGAAGTATGCTTTGTTTTTTTGTTTGTTTCACATAAAACAAGCAAAGAAGTTGAGTATATAGTTATTTCAGCTGTTCTCTTGAAATTTCCATTTCTTATTATGAAAATAATACAGATTCCCAGCAATATATAACCTGCTTTCAAAGGAACATTTAAATAAGAAATACCACTTTAATAACAATTTTCCCCAAAATACTAAGCTGTTTTCCAAGCAATTCTAGTATTGATCACTGCACTTTCTCCATGTTAGCTGTATAAGTGAACTATTTCAGCCACTATATACTTGGTGCACCTGTTCTTAACCTAGACTTCATTTCCTTTTATCTCTATTAGTTCAAGGCAACTGCAATGAGGAAGACCTAAAAAGAGCTCTCTTTTGTAAGTGCTACACTGTGACCTGATGAGGTCTAACATGAAAACATAGATTTTTCTCTAGTGTGTTATTTAGCCCTGTGTTTAATAGTTTTATTAAAAAAATATTTTATATCATTTCTTATTCTGAAAAATGTTGAACTTACTCTAGGTGGCAAGATTTAAAAAGTTAGGGGGTGGGATAGGGAGGGTGGGAGGGAGGGAGGGAGATGCAAGAGGGAAGAGATATGGGAACATATGTATATGTATAACTGATTCACTTTGTTATAAAGCAGAAACTAACACACGATTGTAAAGCAATTATACTCCAATAAGGATGTTAAAAAAAAAAAGTTTTAAAGTTAGTATCTTCCCACTTCATTTAAAAGTATATCATTTCACTCTCCTTCAGTACAATATTCCTGAAATTTAAATGCCAAGTTCAAATGTCTTGGTATCTTATGTGAAGTCTAAAGTGTGATAGACAAGACCTATTATATATCGTTGATCTTCTCTATGTGTAAAAAAAAATAAATACACTACTGATGACTTACATTTTTATAAAACTGTAGATGAATAATCTACGTGATTTCCTCCATTTTCCCTGCAAGGGAAGCGAAAATCAGTACACAGAGACTGCTCAAGCTTTTTAAGCAAGGGGCAAAGGAAGTCAGAGCCATGAAGTTTGGCCCTGGAGAGCTGTCCACAGCTAAAAAACAATCAAGAATGCCCTCATCAAGTCATAAACTTATTACACACTAGGGTCACTATTTTGCTTCATTTATTATACCTCTTTTTTGAATTTGAACTTTGAACCTTTATGGACTTGACAGTGGGGGAAATATATTTAGTATGAAAATATGTTATTATTCAAAAACAAATGGAAAATAAAGCACTGTAGCAGAGAATGTAAGTAGGAAGGGAAGGTAGAAAGGTAACCAGAAGACTAACAGCAAAAGATGCTGAACAGGAGACTCCAGGTTTGCATTTTATTCTTTGGATAATGGAGAGCAGTTGGGGAGGTTTATGTAAGGGCATCATACGATCCAAACTTTAAAAAGATAACTGTTGGCAGTGTGAAAGATTACAGTAAAGTGGTGAGCCCTAGGCACAAGAGTCCACTTTTGGTTAAATAGTCATCCTAGGGCCTTGAATTAAGATAATGACAGCAGGGGTACAGAGGAGAGGGAATATTCAAGAAATATTTAAAAGGTAGAAAAATTAGATTGAGGAAAGGCTTAAATTTGGTACAGGTCTTAGGTACAAATATCAGCATCATGTAGAGTAATACAGAAGGAGAGTCTAGTGATAATTTCTAATCCTCAGTTTTTTATTCCTTTAAATAATAATAATTAACTTTACATCCTGCTAGGATTTTCTTTTTTTTATCCTTGCAGTCATTGAGCAAATGATTATTATCAAAGCTACAAGCCTATTGAGAATTGGGATTAGGTGGGTATAACAAATTAATTGTGCTTCATTGCATATATCCATTAAAACAAGATAACATATCCAAACACAAGGATCTCAGAACTGAAAGAAACAACAGATAAAAACTCATAAAAAGATTCGACAAAGATAATTACTGTCAGAAATATGTAAATTGAGAAAACAAGCAAGTATTTTAAATACCTCTTTATTAAAGATATTTAACATGGACAATTCACTGTTATCAGGAGACCATTTAAAAGATGTTTAACACAAACAAAAGGTAAAGGTCTAAAATCAACTAGCTTATATGAGCCATATTTAAAATAGGCTCAATTTGACTGGAAAAAAATCCCATCAAAGCAGAAAGAATATCAATAGAAATAATTAATGCTCTCTACCAAAGCCTAGCATAATACCAAATGACATTATGTTTAAAAAATGACTTTTAAAAAATTATTTTTAAATAAGATATATTTTTAAAATGTATTTAGAAGTATGAAAGTTTGAAATGGCACCCAGCGGGGCATGGCTCTATATACTACACTACATCATAAGCAAAGCCTAATGATTAATGATGCAGAGTGCATGTACTCTAGAGCTCCAGGTTTCTTACTACAAATTTCCAGGTGAAGTCACCTAACAAATCCACAGCTCCAAACTGGTTAAAACCTAACAGTGTTGCCCACTTTGGAATCACTCAGCCGTTGTTCAAAAACTTATTTAATGTATTGTTTTTGCTTAAGGAGAGAGGCCACCCAAATTAAGATAACATTGTCTATGGTCAAATTACATACATATGAACACACACACAGACATATACCTGCACACAGGCTACTTGAGACCTGAGCCAAAATTTCCATCCTTGAAACAGATCAGTAAATGCTTCTATCAAAACATTTAAAATCGGGTTTCCCTGGTGGCGCAGTGGTTGAGAGTCTGCCCGCCGATGCAGAGGACACGGGTTCGTGCCCCGGGCTGGGAAGATCCCACATGCCGCGGAGCAGCTATGCCCGTGAGCCATGGCCGCTGAGCCTGCAGGTCCAGAGCCCTGTGCTCCGCAACGCGAGAGGCCACAACAGTGAGAGGCCCGCATACCGCAAAAAAAAAAAAAAAAAAAAAAAGATACCGTACAAATGGTAGATAATCAAGGTGGCCACAGTTTCTGAATCTAGACTGATGACAGAGTCAATATTTTTGCTTTCACAGCCCTTCATTATCAAAGATGGATTGAATGCCCCGTATGCCCAGCACTGTGCATTATGCTAGTTGTTAAACATAGAGATAGAGACATATAGAACATGGCTTCGGCCATTAGGCTGCTCCCTGCCTTCTCACCAATTTCCAATTTATTTGCATAACAGCCAGAGGATCTTCATAAAGTATAACTCAGGTATTATCATCCCTATTATTTCAAATTTTCTATAGTTTTTCCTTCCAATCACAATAAAATCCAAGTATCTTCAAGCCTCCCAGCACCCTGCCCCTCCCAGCCATCCTCTCTTTCCTATTATTGTCATTCACAATGCTTTGCCCTTTGAGGATACTGTTCTCAAATACCCAGCTCTATCTATCCCCAAGATCCTAACCTAGGACACTCCTCACCCCAACATCTCATTTGACTCCTATATCCTCCTTCAGCACAAATGTCATCTCCACAGATGCCTTCTCTGAAGTGCCATGCTAATCCTGCAGGAAATACGGAGCTCACAAGTAGTGCTAAGCAGAGGAATAACAGAATGAGTTCTTTATCTTAGAAAAATCACCCAGATAAGAACTTGTAGAACAGACTAGCTAGAGAGGTAGTACAATGGGAGTTGATGGCTATAGGTAGAAAAGTTAAGAAGGAAACAACTAGAAGAGGCCAGGAGAGAGTTAGAGACTGCATGTATGCAAAAGCACTGAAGTCATCTTTAGCTTTGCAAAAAGTTCCATCAGGCTATGGGCTCTCTAAGACCAGTATCATATGCAGTCATCCCTTGGAATCCACGGGGGATTGGTTCCAGGACCATACCACCACTGCCAAGGACAACAAAATCTTCGGGTGCTCAAGTCTCTTATATAAAATGGCATGGTAAAACTGATATAGCCACTATGGCAAAGAGTATAGAGGTTCCTTAAAAAATTAAAAATAGAACTACCATACGACTCAGCAATCCCACTACTGGGCATATACCCTGAGAAAACCATAATTCAAAAAGAGTCATGTACCACAACATTCATCACAGCACTATTTACAATAGCCAGGACATGGAAGCAACCTAAGTGTCCACTGACAAATGAATGGATAAAGAAGATGTGGCACGTGTATACAATGGAATACTACTCAGCCATAAAAAGAAATGAAACTGAGTTATTTGCAGTGAGGTGGATGGACCTAGAGTCTGTCACACAGAGTGAAGTAAGTCAGAAAGAGAAAAACAAATACTGTATGCTAACACATATATACGGAATCTGAAAAAAAAAATGGTTCTGAAGAACCTAGAGGCAGGACAGGAATAAAGACGCAGACGCAGAGAATGGACTTGAGGACACAGGGATGGGGAAGGGTAACCTGGGACGAAGTCAGAGAGTGGCACTGACATATATATACTACCAAATGTAAAACAGATAGCTAGTGGGAAGCAGCCGCATACCATAGGGAGATCAGCTCGGTGCTTTGTGACCACCTAGAGGGGTGGGATAGGAGGGTGGGAGGGAGACACTAGAGGGAGGGGATATAGGGATACGTGTATACGTACAGCTGATTCACTTTGTTATACAGCAGCAACTAACACAACATTGTAAAGCAATTATACTCCAGTAAAGATGTTAAAAAAAAAAAATGGCATGCTACAGTCAGCCCTCCACATCCTCAAACTGTAGAACCCTCAGATACAGAGGGCCAACTGTATTACACACTTCCCACAACATCTGAGAGAACTATGCATGTTGAAGAAGGGGAAGGCAACAATGGTTGGGAGCTCTGGCTGAGTTTGTATCCTAGCTGTGTGACTTTATGTAAGTTACTTTGCTTCTCTGTGTTTTGATTTTTCAAGAGATAGTTAGCAGTCCTACAGCACAGGATTGTTGTGAGATTTAAATGTAAAGCACTTAGAACACTATTTGTCACATATTAAGTACTCAACAAAAATTAGCTACTGAAATTGTCACTGTTATCATCAACATTATAATCATTGTTGTTATTATTACTACCCTTACAACCACTAGATACTTCATAAACATTATTTCATCTTCACAAAAGAACTTATGAGGGATATACTATTATCTCCACTGTATAATTACAGAAAGTAGGTGAAAAAGCAGTTCACAGAGTTTATAAGTTTCATACTGAGACGTGAGCCTAGTTTTATGAGTCGATTTACTAACCACATTACATTATCTCTCAAAACGGACAGGAGGGACTTAAGATGTGATAAGTAATATGATTTTCTAAGCAATATGATTTACTGAGCATTTATTATCCTCCAAGCACTCTTCTGGGCACTATGGATACAGGAGTGAACAAAACAGACGAAGTCTCTTCTCTCATATGATACAGAGACGCTAAGAGAAAAATATCAAGTAGTGAGAGGTATACTAGAGTATCAAAATTAAGAGTGATATGTCTGGGAGCCACTTAGATTGAGTAGGTAAAAAGGCCTTTCTAAGAAGATTGAGTTTAAGATGTGAACCGAAAAGACGAACAAAAGGAAGAAGCTGCCCAACCAACAAGATAAGAGATTATTCCAGGAAGAGGAAATAGCTATAAGAGACAGCCTAAGTGAAAACAAATTGTGTCTTAAGGAATCAAAGCATGCGTGGCTGAAGTATAGTGGGGGAGAGAGGAGTATTCCATGAGGAGATTAGAGAAGCAGGCAAAAGCCAAGTGATTAGGGTCACCCCAGGGAAGGACTGTGGATTTACAGCTAAAGATAATGAAGGATTTCAGGAAGGTGATGTGATCTGTTGTATATTTAAAAGATTCTTCTCACTACTGGGTAGAGAACAGATTGCAGTGAGGCAAGAAGATGAAGACAGGAAACCAGGCTATTTCAGTAGTTTAGATCAGAGATGAAAGTGGCTTAGACTATGGAGCTAGGAGCACAGCTGGAGAAAAATAGGCAGATTTCTGTATATGTTTTTGAAACTGGAATCGAAAAAATTTACAAATGAACTGAATAAAAAGAGTAAAAGAATGAGTAATGACCTCCATATTTTTAGCTTGAGCACTGGAAGAATATGCTTTAGTTTACTGAGATGGAAAAGATTTACAGAGGCATATATTTAGGGTAGGAATAGGATTAGAAAATAAGAGTTCTGTTTGGGCCAGGTTATATTTGAGATGCTCAATATATATACCCATATGAAAATTTTCAGCAGGCAACTAGATCAGAATCAGGAATACTGGGGAGTTCCTCTTACCCTTTCCCTGGCTTCACAGAAGACTGAAGATCAAGAAAACAGTAAGAAGAAAATAGCTTTTATAATGCACAATGTGGTATTCTTTAACAGTCTAAAGCAGTGAGACAAGCCATTGTACTAATCATGAAATCA
Source organism: Phocoena phocoena (assembly GCF_963924675.1). NCBI lineage: Eukaryota > Metazoa > Chordata > Mammalia > Artiodactyla > Phocoenidae > Phocoena > Phocoena phocoena. The sequence goes on along the minus strand of NC_089238.1, from coordinate 23,447,837 downwards.
TTTCACTTATAAAATCTGAAGCATCATCTTTGCTGAGGAGAATGACAGAAAGAGAGTAAACTTTAATGTCAATAAGATTCATGCCAAGGGAGTTAAGCCATATCATAGGGCTTCTACTTCTTCAAACATATAAGATTTCAGGGTAGGACACAGTAAGAAGACATCAGAGCTCCCAGCAGGATACAATTTACATAGTGCTCCTGAAAATTCCATCCTACATGAAGGAAACCATAGCATACCCAATATAAGCCAAAAATCTTTTCTAAATATATGCAAAATAATGACTGCTCTCCTTGTTGTCTAACAGGAGCTTCCATGGAAACTGTCAAAAACCATTTCTTTAGACTTGTAATGATTACGGACAAAAACAAAATCGACATGGATTAAAAGGAGAGGTAGATTCTGGTTAATCTGATTCCATCCAATTGTATTTTAGCATGACTAGTTTTGTTTTGTTTTTTTAACATCTTTATTGGAGTATAATTGCTTTACAATGGTATGTTAGTTTCTACTTTATAACAAAGCGAATCAGTTATACATATACATATATTCCCATATCTCTTCCCTCTTGCGTCTCCCTCCCTCCCACCCTCCAAAACCCACCCCTCTAGGTGGTGACAAACCACCGAGCTAATATCCCTGTGCTATGCAGCTGCTTCCCACTAGTTATGTAATTTACGTTTGGTAGTGTATATATGTCCATGCCACTCTCACTGTGTCACAGCTTACCCTTCCCCCTCCCCATATCCTCAAGTCCATTCTCTATTAGGTCTGTGTCTTTATTGCTGTCTTACCCCTAGGTTCTTCATGACCTTTTATTTTTTTTTCTTATTCCAAATATATGTGTTAGCATACTGTATTTCTTTTTCTCTTTCTGACTTACTTCACTGTGTATGACAGACTCTAGGTGCAACGACCTCACTACAAACAACTCAATTTCGTTTATTTTCATGGCTGAGAAATATTCCAATGTATATATGTGCCACATCTTCTTTATCCATTCATCTGTTGATGGACACTTAGGTGGTTTCCATGTCCTAGCTATTGTAAATAGAGCTGCAATGAACATTCTGGTACATGACTTTTTTTGAATTATGGTTTTCTCAGGGATATGCCCAGAAGTGGGATTGCTCGGTTGTATGGTAGTTATATTTGTATTTTTTTAAGGAACGCCCATACTGTTCTCCACAGTGGCTGTATCAATTTACATTCCCACCAACTGTGCAAGAGGGTTCCCTTTTCTCCACAACCTCTCCAGCATTTATTGTTTCTAGATTTTTTAATGATGGCCATTCAGACCGGTGTGAGATGATATCTCATTGTAGTTTTGATTTGCATTTCTCTAATGATTAATGATGTTGAGCATTCTTTCATGTGTTTGTTGGCAATCTGTATATCTTCTTTGGAGAAATGTCTGTTTAGGTCTTCTGCCCATTTTTGGATTGGGTTGTTTATTTTTTTGTTATTGAGCTGCATGAGTTGCTTGTAAAGTTTGGAGATTAATCCTCTGTCAGTTGCTTCATTTGCAAATATTTTCTCCCATTCTGAGGGTTGTCTTTTGGTCTTGTTTATGGTTTCCTTTGCTGCGCAAAAGCTTTGAAGTTTCATTAGGTCCCATTTGTTTATTTTTGTTTTTATTTCCATTTCTCTAAGAGGTGGGTCAAGAAGGATCTTGCTGTGAATTATGTCATAGAGTGTTCTGCCTATGTTTTCTGCTAAGAGTTTGATAGTGTCTGGCCTTACGCTTAGGTCTTTAAACCATTTTGAGTTTATTTTTGTGTATGGTGTTAGGGAGTGTTCTAATCTCATACTTTTACATGTACCTGTCCAGTTTTCCCAGCACCACTTATTGAAGAGACTGTCTTTTCTCCACTGAATATTCTTGCCTCCTTTATCAAAGATAAAGTGATCATATGTGCATGGATTTATCTCTGTGCTTTCTATCCTGTTCCATTGATCTATATATCTATTTTTGTGCCAGTACTATACAGTCATGATTACTGTAGCTTTGTAGTATAGTGTGAAGTTAGGGAGCCTGATTCCTCCAGCTCCATTTTTCGTTCTCAAGATCGCTTTGGCTATTCGGGGTCTTTTGTGTTTCCATACAAACTGTGAAATTTTTTGTTCTAGTTCTGTGAAAAATGCCAGTGGTAGTTTGATAGGGATTGCACTGAATCTGTAGATTGCTTTGGGTAGTAGAGTCATTTTCACAATGTTGAGTCTTCCAATCCAAGAGCACGGTATATCTCTCCATCTATTTGTATCATCTTTAATTTCTTTCATCAGTGTCTCATAATTTTCTGCATACAGGTCTTTTGTCTCCTTACGTAGGTTTATTCCTAGATATTTTATTCTTTATGTTGCGATGGTAAATGGGCGTGTTTTCTTAATTTGACTTTCAGATTTTTCAACATTAGTGTATAGGAATGCCAGAGATTTCTGTGCATTAATTTTGTATCCTGCTACTTTACCAAATTTATTGATTAGCTCTAGTAGTTTTCTGGTAGCATCTTTAGGATTCTCTATGTATAGTATCATGTCATCTGCAAACAGTAACAGCTTTACTTCTTTTCTGAATTGGATTCCTTTTATTTTTTTTCTTCTCTAACTGCTGTGGCTAAAACTTCCAAAACTATGTTGAATACGAGTGGTGAGGGAATTTGAGGAAGATGGCAGAAGAGTAAGATGCTGAGATCACTTTCCTCCCCACTGATATATCAGAAATACATCTGCACGTGGAACTGCTCCTATAGAACACCCACTAAACACTGGCAGAAGACCTCAGATCTTCCAAAAGGAAAGAAACTCCCCACGTACCTGGGTAGGGCAAAAGAAAAAACAAAAAAAAAAACAGAGAGAAAGGAATAGGGACGGGACAGGCACCAGTGGTAGGGAGCAGTGAAGGATGAAAGGTTTCCACACACCAGGAAGCTCCTTCGTGGGCGGAGACGGCGGGTGGCAGAGGGGGTAAGCTTTGGAGCCGTGGAGGACAGCACTTCAACAGGGGTGTGGAGAGCAAAGTGGAGAGAATCCCACACAGAGGATTGGTGTCGACCAGAACTCATCAGCCTGAGAGGCTTGTCTGCTCACCCGCAGGGGTAGGCGCGGGCAGGGAGCTGCGACTCGGCTTTGGTCGGAAAGCAGGGAGAGGACTGGCGGCGTGAACACAGCCTGAAGGGGTTAGTGCAACACGGCTAGCTGGCAGGGACTCCAGGAAAAAGTCTGGACCTGCCGAAGAGGCAAGAGACGTTTTCTTCCCTCTTTGTTTCCTGGTGCGCGAGGAGAGGGGATTAAGAGCACTGCTGAAAGGAGAGACGGGCACATCCATCCAGAGACGGGGGGGAGCTGTGGCTATCAGTGCGGACCCCAGAGACCTGCATGAGACGCTAAGGATGCTGCTCCATCCACCAGTAAGCCTCTGTGCAAGCACAGGTGACTATCCACACCGAACCTCCAAGGAGCCTGTGTAGCCCGCCACTGCCAAGGTTCCGTGATCCAGGGATAACTTCCCCGGGAGAATGCACTGCGCGCCTGAGGCTGGTGCAATGTCACGCCTGCCTCTGCCGCCGCAGGGTCACCCCGCATCTGTACCCCTCCCTCCCCCGGTCTGAGTGAGCCAAAGCCCCCGAATCAGCTCTTCCTTCAACCCCGTCCTGTCTGAGTGAAGAACAGATGACCTCAGGCGGCCTACACTCAGAGGCGGGGCCAAATCCAAAGCTGGACCCCGGGAGCTGTGCACACAAAGACAGGAACGGGAATTCTCTCCCAGCAGCCTCAGAAGCAGCGGATTAAAGCACCATAATGAACTTGATGTACCCTGCATTTCTGGAAAACCTGAATAGACAACGAATAACCCAAATTAAGGAAGTGGTGTTTGAGAGCAAGATATATTATTTTCTTGCCTGTTCCTCTTTTGTTGTTGTTGTTGTTCTTGTACACGGGCCTCTCACTGTTGTGGCCTCTCCTGTTGTGGAGCACAGGCTCCGGACGTGCAGGCTCAGCAGCCATGGCTCACGGGCCCAGCTGCTCCATGGCATGTGGGATCTTCCCGGACCAGGGCACGAACCCGTGTCGCCTGCATCGGCAGGCGGTCTCTCAACCACTGCGCCACCAGGGAAGCTCCCCTGTTCCTCTTTTTGTGAGTGTTTTTGTGTACACTTCTGTGTGAGACGTTGTCTGTATAGCTTTGCTTTCAGCATTTGCCCTAGGATTCTGTCACGCCATGTTTTGTTTTTTTTCTTCTGTTTTTTTTTTCCTTTTCACTTAAAAAAAACCTTTTTTTGCTTAATAATAATTGTTAACTTTTGATTTTAGTAACTTTATTTTATCTTACTTTACTATTCTTTCATTCTTCCTTCCTCCCTCCCTCCCTGCCTCCCTCCCTCACACACTCTCTCTCTCTTTCTCTCTTTCTTTCTTCTTTTTCCCCCTTTTATTCTGACCATGAGGATGAAAGGCTCTTGGTGCTTCAACCAGGAGTCAGGGCTGTGCCTCTGAGGTGGGAGAGTCAACTTCAGAACACTGGTCCACAAGAGACCTCCCAGTTCCATGTAATATCAAATGGCGAAAATCTCCCAGAGATCTCCATCTCAACACCAAGATGCAGCTTCACTCAATGACCAGCAAGTTACAGTGCTAGACACCCTATGCCAAACAACTAGCAAGACAGGAACATAACCCCACCCATTAGCAGAGAAGCTGCCTAAAATCATAATAAGGCTACAGACACCCCAAAACACACCACCAGATGGGCACCTGGCACCAGAAAGAAAAGATTCAGCCTCATCCACCAGAACACAGGCACTAGTCCCCTCCATCATGGAGCCTACACAACCGACTAAACTAACCTTAGCCACTGGGGACAGAAACCAGAAACAACGGGAACTATGAACCTGCAGGCAGCAAAAAGGAGACACCAAACACAGTAAGATAAGCAAAATGAGAAGACAGAAAAACACATAGCAGATGAACGAGCAAGATAAAAACTCACCAGACCAAACAAACGAACAGGAAATAGGGAGTATACCTGAAAAAGAATTCAGAATAATGATGATAAAGATGATCCAAAATCTAGGAAATAGAATAGACAAAATGCAAGAAACATTTAACAAGGACCTAGAAGAACTAAAGAGGAAACAAGCAACGATGAACAACACAATAAATGAAATTAAAACTACTCTAGAAAGGATCAATAGCAGAATAACTGAGGGAGAAGAACGGATAAGTGACCTGGAAGATAAAATAGTGTAAATAACTACTGCAGAGCAGAATAAAGAAAACAGAATGAAAAGAACTGAGGACAGTTTTAGAGACCTCTGGGACAACATTGAATGCACCAACATTCAAATTATAGGGGTCGCAGAAGGGGAAGAGAAAAATAAAGGGACTGAGAAATTATTTAAAGAGATTATAGTAAAAACTTCCCGAATATGGTAAAGGAAATAGTTAATCAAGTCCAAGAAGCACAGAGAGTACCATACAGGATAAATCAAAGGAGAAACATGCCAAGACACATATTAATGAAACTATCAAAAATTAAATACAAAGAAAGCATATTAAAAGAAGCAAGGGATAAATAACACACAAGGGAATCCCCATAAGGTTAACGGCTGAACTTTCAGCAGAAACTGCAAGCCAGAAGGGAGTGGCAGGATATATTTAAACTGATGAAAGAGAAAAACCTACAACCAAGATTACTCTACCCAGCACGGATCTTATTCAGATTTGATGGAGAAATTAAAACCTTTACAGACAAGGAAAAGCTGAGAGAGTTCAGCACCACCAAACCAGCTTTACAACAAATGCTAAAGGAACTTCTCTAGGCAAGAAACACAAGGCAAGGAAAACGCCTACAATAACAAATCCAAAACAATTAAGAAAATGGGAATAGGAACATACATATCGATAATTATCTTAAATGTAAATGGACTAAATACTCCCACCAAAAGACACAGACTGGCTGAATGGATACAAAAACAAGACCCATATATATGCTGTCTACAGGAGACCCACTTCAGACCTAGGGACACATACAGACTGAAAGTGAGAGGATGGAAAAAGATATTCCATGCAAATGGAAATCAGAAGAAAGCTGGAGTAGCAATTCTCATATCAGACAAAACAGACTTTAAAATAAAGACTATTACAAGAGATAAAGGAGGACACTACATAATGATCAAGGGATCTATCCAAGAAAAAGATACAACAATTGTAAATATTTATGCACCCAACATAGGAGCACATAAGGCAAATACTAACAGCCATAAAAGGGGAAATCAACAGTAACACAATCATAGTAGGGGACTTTAACACCCCACTTTCACCAATGAACAGATCATCCAAAATGAAAATAAATAAGGAAACACAAGCTTTAAATGATACATTAAACAAGATGGACTTAACTGATACTTATAAGACTTTCCACCCAAAAACAACAGAATACACATTTTTCTCAAATGCTCATGGAAGACTCTCCAGGACAGATCATATCTTGGGTCACAAATCAAGCCTTGGTAAATTTAAGAAAATTGAAATTGTATCAAGTATCTTTTCCGACCACAACGCCATGAGACTAGATATCAATTACAGGAAAAGATCTGTAGAAAATACAAACACATGGAGGCCAAACACTACACTACTTAATAATGAAGTGATCACTGAAGAAATCAAAGAGGAAATCAAAAAATACCTAGAAACAAATGACAATGGAGACACAACGACCCAAAACCTATGGGATGCAGCAAAAGCAGTTCTAAGGGGGAAGTTTATAGCAATACAAGCCCACCTTAAGAAGCAGGAAACATCTTGAATAAACAACCTAACCTTGCACCTCAAGCAATTAGAGAAAGAAGAACAAAAAAACCCAAAAGCTAGCAGAAGGAAAGAAATCATAAAAATCAGATCAGAAATAAATGAAAAAGCAATGAAGGAAACGATAGCAAAGATCAATAAAACTAAAAGCTGGTTCTTTGAGAAGATAAACAAAATAGATAAACCACTAGCCAGACTCATCAAGAAAAAAAGGGAGAAGACTCAAATCAATAGAATTAGAAATGAAAAAGGAAAAGTAACAACTGACACTGCAGCAATAAAAAAAATCATGAGAGATTACTACAAGCAACTCTATGCCAATAAAATGGACAATCTGGAAGAAATGGACAAATTCTTAGAAATGCACAACCTGCCAAGACTGAATCAGGAAGAAATAGAAAATATGAACAGACCAATCACAAGCACTGAAATTGAAACTGTGATTAAAAATCTTCCAACAAACAAAAGCCCAGGACCAGATGGCTTCACAGGTGAATTCTATCAAAAATTTAGAGAAGAGCTAACACCTATCCTTCTCGAACTCTTCCAAAATATAGCAGAGGGAGGAACACTCCCAAATTCCTTCTACGAGGCCACCATCACCTTGATACCAAAACCAGACAAGGATGTCACAAAGAAAGAAAACTACAGGCCAATATCACTGATGAACATAGATGCAAAAATCCTCAACAAAATAGTAGCAAACAGAATCCAACAGCACATTAAAAGGATCATACACCATGATCGAGTGGGGTTTATTCCAGGAATGCAAGGATTCTTCAATATACGCAAATCTATCAATGTGATACACCATATTAACAAATTGAAGGAGAAAAACCATATGATCATCTCAATAGATGCAGAGAAAGCTTTCGACAAAATTCAACACCCATTTATGATAAAAACCCTGCAGAAAGTAGGCATAGAGGCAACTTTCCTCAACATAATAAAGGCCATGTATGACAAGCCCACAGCAAACATCATCCTCAATGGTGAAAAACTGAAAGCATTTCCACTAAGATCAGGAACAAGACAAGGTTGCCCACTCTCACCACTCTTATTCAACATAGTTTTGGAAGTTTTAGCCACAGCAATCAGAGAAGAAAAGGAAATAAAAGGAATCCAAATCGGAAAAGAAGAAGTAAAGCTATCACTGTTTGCAGATGACATGATACTATACATAGAGAATCCTAAAGATGCTACCAGGAAACTACTAGAGCTAATCAATGAATTTGGTAAAGTAGCAGGATACAAAATTAATGCACAGAAATCTGGCATTCCTATATACTAATGATGAAAAATCTGAAAGTGAAATCAAGAAAACACTCCCATTTACCATTGCAAGAAAAAGAATAAAATATCTAGGAATAAACCTACCTAAGGAGACAAAAGACCTGTATGCAGAAAATTATGAGACACTGATGAAAGAAATTAAAGATGATACAAATAGATGGAGAGATATACCATGTTCTTGGATGGGAAGACTCAACATTGTGAAAATGACTCTACTACCCAAAGCAATCTACAGATTCAATGCAATCCCTATCAAACTACCACTGGCATTTTTCACAGAACTAGAACAAAAATTTTCACAATTTGTATGGAAACACAAAAGACCCCGAATAGCCAAAGCGATCTTGAGAACGAAAAAAGGAGCTGGAGGAATCAGGCTCCCTGACTTCAGACTATACTACAAAGCTACAGTAATCAAGACAGTATGGTACTGGCACAAAAACTGAAAGATAGATCAATGGAACAGGATAGAAAGCCCAGAGATAAACCCACGCACATATGGACACCTTATCTTTGATAAAGGTGGCAGGAATGTACAGTGGAGAAAGGACAGCCTCTTCAATAAATGGTGCTGGGAAAACTGGACAGGTACATATAAAAGTATGAGATTAGATCACTCCTTAACACCATACACAAAAATAAGCTCAAAATGGATTAAAGATCTAAATGTAAGGCCAGAAACTATCAAATTCTTAGAGGAAAACATAGGCAGAAAACTCTATGACATAAATCACAGCAAGATCCTTTCTGACCCACCTCCTAGAGTAATGGAAATTAAAAAAATAAACAAATGGGACCTAATGAAACGTCAAAGCTTTTGCACAGCAAAGGAAACCATCAACAAGACCAAAAGACAACCCTGAGGATGGGAGAAAATATTTGGAAATGAAGCAACTGAATGGGAGAAAATATTTGCGAATGAAGCAAGTGACAAAGGATTAATCTCCAAAATTTACAAGCATCTCATGCAGCTCAGTAACAAGGAAACAAACAACGGAATCCAAAAAAGGGCAGAAGACCTAAATAGACATTTCTTCAAAGAGGATACACAGATTGCCAACATACACATGAAAGAATGCTCAACATCATTAATCATTAGAGAAATGCAAATCAAAACTACAATGAGATATCATCTCACACCGGTCTGAAAGGCCATCATCAAATAATCTAGAAACAGTAAATACTGGAGAGAGTGTGGAGGAAAGGGAACCCTCTTGCCCTGTTGGTGGGAATGGAAATTGCTAGAGCCACTATGGAGAACAGTATTGAGGTTCCTTAAAAAACTACAAATAGAACTACCATACAACTGAGCAAATCCACTACTGGGCATATACTCAAGAAAACCATAATTCAAAAAGAGTCATGTACCAAAATGTTCATTGCAGCTCTATTTACAATAGCCAGGAGATGAAAGCAACCTAAGTGTCCATCATTGGATGAATGGGTAAAGAAGATGTGCCACATATGTCCAATGGCATATTACTCAGCCATAAAAAGAAATGAAATTGAGTTATTTGTAGTGAGGTGGATGGACCTAGAGACTGTCTTACAGAGTGAAGTAAATCAGAGAAAGAAATACCGTATGATAACACATATAAGAAGAAAGAAAAAAAAAAGGTCATGAAGAACCTAGGGGTAAGATGGGAATAAAGACACAGACCTACTAGAGAATGGACTTCAATATATGGGGAGGGGAAAGCGTAAGCTGTGACAAAGTGAGAGAGTGGCATGGACATATATACACACGACCGAATGTAAAATAGATAGCTAGTGGGAAGCAGCCGCATAGCACAGGGAGATCATCTCGGTGCTCTGTGAAAACCTACAGGCATGGGATAGGGAGTGTGAGAGGGAGGGAGATGCAAGAGGGAAGAGATATGGGAACATATGTATATGTATAACTGATTCACTTTGTTATAAAGAAGAAACTAACACACAATTGTAAAGCAATAGCAATTATGCTCCAATAAAGATGTTAGAAAAAAAAGAAAAAGAGTGATGAGAGTGTGCAACCTTGTCTTGTTCCTGATATTAGTGGAAATGGTTTCAGTTTTTCACCATTAAGGACGATGTTGACTGTGGGTTTGTCATATATGGCCTTTATTATGTTGAGGAAAGTTCCCTCTTTGTCTCCTTTCTGCAGGTTTTTTATCATAAATGGGTGTTGAACTTTGTCGAAAGCTTTCTCTGCATCTATTGAGATGATCATATGGTTTTTCTCCTTGAATTTGTTAATATGGTGTATCATGTTGATTGGTTTGCGTATATTGATGAATCCTTGCATTCCTGGAATAAACCCCACTCGATCATGGTGTATGATCCTTTTAATGTGCTGTTGGATCCTGTTTGCCAGTGTTTTGTTGAGGATTTTTGCATCTATGTTCATCAGTGTTATTGGCCTGTAGTTTTCTTTCTTTGTGACATCCTTGTCTGGTTTTGGTATCAGGGTGAGGGTGGCCTCGTAGAAAGAGTTTGGGAGTGTTCCTCCCTCTGCTATATTTTGGAAGAGTTTGAAAAGGATAGGTGTTAGCTCTTCTCTAAATGTTTGATAGAATTCTCCTGGGAAGCCATCTGGTCCTGGGCTTTTGCTCGTTGCAAGATTTTTAATCACAGTTTAAATTTCAGTGATTGTGATTGGTCTGTGCATATTTTCTATTTCTTCCTGATTCAGTCTTGGCAGGTTGTGCATTTCTAAGAATTTGTCCATTTCTTCCAGGTTGTCCATTTTATTGGCATAGTTTCTTGTAGTAATCTCTCGTGATACTTTGTATTTCTGCAGTGTCAGTTGTTACTTCTCCTTTTTCATTTCTAATTCTATTGATTTGAGTCTTCTCCCTTTTTTCCTTGATGAGTCTGGCTAATGGTTTATCAATTTTGTTTATCTTCTCAAAGAACCAGGTTTTAGTTTTATTGATCTTTGCTATCATTTCCTTCATTTCTTTTTCATTTATTTCTGATCTGGTCTTTATGATTTCTTTCCCTCTGCTAACTTTGGGGGTTTTTTTGTTCTTCTTTCTCTAATTGCTTTAGGTGCAAGGTTAGGTTGTTTATTCAAGATGTTTCCTGTTTCTTAAGGTAGGATTGTATTGCTATAAACTTCCCTCTTAGAACTGCTTTTGCTGTATCCCATAGGTTTTGGGTCATCATGTCTCCATTGTCATTTGTTTGCAGGTATTTTTTGATTTCCTCTTTGATTCCTTCAGTGGTCACTTCGTTATTAAGTTGTGTATTGTTTGGCCTCCACGTGTTTGTATTTTTTACAGATCTTTTCCTGTAATTGATATCTAGACTCATGGCATTGTGGTCGGAAAAGATACTTAATATTTTCAATTTTCTTAAATTTACCAAGGCTTGATTTGTGACCCAAGATATGATCTGTCCTGGAGAGCCTTCCATGAGCATTTGAGGAAAATGTGTATTCTGTTGTTTTTGGATGGAATGTCCTGTAAATATCAGTTAAGTCCATCTTGTTTAATGTATCATTTAAAGCTTGTGTTTCCTTATTTATTTTCATTTTGGATGATCTGTTCATTGGTGAAAGTGGGGTGTTAAAGTCCCCTACTATGATTGTGTTACTGTTGATTTCCCCTTTTATGGCTGTTAGTATTTGCCTTATGTGCTCCTATGTTGGGTGCATAAATATTTACAATTGTTGTATCTTTTTCTTGGATTGATCCCTTGATCATTATGTAGTGTCCTCCTTTATCTCTTGTAATAGTCTTTAAAGTCTGTTTTGTCTGATATGAGAATTGCTACTCCAGCTTTCTTCTGATTTCCATTTGCATGGAATATCTTTTTCCATCCTCTCACTTTCAGTCTGTATGTGTCCCTAGGTCTGAAGTGGGTCTCTTGTAGACAGCATATATATGGGTCTTGTTTCTGTATCCATTCAGCCAGTCTGTGTCTTTTGGTGGGAGCATTTAGTCCATTTACATTTAAGGTAATTATCGATATGTATGTTCCTATTCCCATTTTCTTAATTGTTTTGGATTTGTTATTGCAGGTGTTTTCCTTGCCTTGTGTTTCTTGCCTAGAGAAGTTCCTTTAGCATTTGTTGTAAAGCTGGTTTGGTGGTGCTGAACTCTCTCAGCTTTTGCTTGTCTGTAAAGGTTTTAATTTCTCCATCAAATCTGAATTAGATTCTTGCTGGGTAGAGTAATCTTGGTTGTAGCTTTTTCTCCTCCATCACTTTAACTATGTCCTGCCACTCCCTTCTGGCTTGCAGTTTCTGCTGAAAGATCAGCCGTTAACCTTATGGGGATTCCCTTGTGTGTTATTTATTGTTTTTTCCTTGCTGCTTTTAACATGTTTTCTTTGTATTTACTTTTTGATAGTTTGATTAATATGTGTCTTGGCATGTTTCTCCTTTGATTTATCCTGTGTGGGACTCTCTGTGCTTCTTGGACTTGATTAACTATTTCCTTTACCATATTCGGGAAATTTTTAGTATAATCTCTTCAAATATTTTCTCAGTCCCTTTATTTTTCTTTTCTTCTTCTGGGACCCCTATAATTTGAATGTTGGTGCGTTGAATGTTGTCCCAGAGGTCTCTGAGACTGTCCTCAGTTTTTTTCATTCTTTTTTCTTTATTCTGCTCTGCAGTAGTTATTTCCACTATTTTATCTTCCAGGTCACTTATCCGTTCTTCTGCCTGTTATTCTGCTATTGATCCCTTGTAGAGTAATTTTAGTTTCACTTATTGTGTTGTTCATCATTGCTTGTTTCCTCTTTAGTTCTTCTAGGTCCTTGTTAGATGTTTCTTGCATTTTCTCTATTCTATTTCCAAGATTTTGGATCATCTTTACTATCATTATTCTGAATTCTTTTTCAGGTAACTGTCTATTTCCTCTTCATTTGTTTGGTCTGATGGGTTTTTACCTTCATTTGCTGTGTGTTTTTCTGTCTTTTCATTTTGCTTATCTTACTGTGTTTGGTGTCTCCTTTTTGCAGGCTGCAGGTTCATAGTTCCCGTTGTTTTTGGTGTGTGTCCCCAGTGGCTAAGGTTGTTTCAGTGGGTTGTGTAGGTTTCATGGTGGAGGGTACTAGTGCCTGTGTTCTGGTGGATGAGGCTGGATCTTGTCTTTCTGGTAGGCAGGTGCCCATCTGGTGGTGTGTTTTGGGGTGTCTGTGGCCTTATTATGAGTTTAGGCAGCCTCTGTGCTAATGGGTGGGGCTGTGTTCCTATCTTGCTATTTGTTTGGCATAGGGTGCCCAGCACTGTAGCTTGTTGGTCATTGAGTGAAGCTGGGTCTTGGTGTTGAGATGGAGATCTCTGGGAGATTTTCACTGTTTGATATTATGTGGCGCTCGGAGGTCTCTTGTGGACCAGTGTCCTGAAGGTGGCTCTCCCACCTCAGTGGCACAGCCCTGACACCTGGCTGGAGCACCAACAGCCTGTCCTAGAAACAGCTCTGAATTTAAGGAGAAAAAATAGAAAGAAAGAAAGAGGATAAAATAAAATAAAGTAAGATGAAATAAGATAAAGTTATTAAAATAAAAAGAAAATTGTTAAGAAAGAAAAATTTTTTATGTTAAAAAAAATAAAAACAGACGGACAGAATCCTAGGACAAATGGTGAAAGCAAAGCTATACAGACAAAATCTCACACAGAAGCATAAACATACACACTCACAAAAAGAGGAAAAGGGGATAAAATATTATATACTGCTCTCAATGTCCACCTCCTCAATTTGGTATGATTCATTGTCTATTCAGGTATTCCACAGATGCAGGGTACATCAAGTTGATTGTGGTGATTTAATCCACTGCTCCTGAGGCTGCTGGGAGAGATTTCCCCTTCTCTTCTTTGTTCGCACAGCTCCGGGCTTTCAGCTTTGTATGTGGATCTGCCTCTGCTGCAGGTTGCCTGAGGGCGTCTGTTCTTTGCTCAGACAGGACGGGGTTAAAGGAGCAGCTGATTCGGGGCCTCTGGCTCACTCAGGCCGGGGGGAGAGAGGGGTACGGATGCAGGGCAAGCCCGCAGCAGCAGAGGCCGGCGTGACGTTGCACCAGCCTGAGGCACGCCATGCATTCTCCCAGGGAAGTTGTCCCTGGATCATGGGACCCTGGCAGTGGCGGGCTGCACAGGCTCCCGGGAGAGGCAGTGTGGATAGTGACCTGTGCTTGCACACAGGCTTCTTAGTGGCTGCAGCAGCAGCCTTAGCGTCTCATGCCCATGCCTGGGGTCCGCGCTGATAGACGTGGCTCCAGCCCGTCTCTGGAGCTCCTTTAAGCAGTGCTCTTAATCCCCTCTCCTAGCGCACCAGGAAACAAAGAGGGAAGAAAGAGTCTCTTATCTCTTCGGCAGCTCCAGACTTTTCCCGGACTCCCTCCCAGCTAGCCATGGCGCACTAACCCCTTCAGGCTGTGTTCACGCCGCCAACCCCAGTTCTCTCCCTGCATCCGACAGAAGCCCGAGCCTCAGCTCCCAGCCCCCGCCCACCCCGGGGGATGAACAGAGAAGCCTCTCGGCCTGGTGAGTGCTGGTCGGCACTGATCCTCTGTGCAGGAATCTCTCCGCTTTGCCCTCTGCATCCCTGTTGCTGCACTTTCCTCCGTAGCTCTGAAGCTACCCCATCCGCCACTCACAGTCTCCGCCCACGCTGGGGCTTCTAGTGTGTGGAAACCTTTCCTCCTTCACAGCTCCCTCCCACTGGTGCAGGTCCCGTCCCTATTCTTTTGTCCCTTTTTTTTCTTTTGCCCTACCCTGGTACGTGGGGAGTTTCTTGCCTTTTGGGAGGTCTGAGGTCTTCTGCCACAATTTAGTGGGTGTTCTATAGGAGCAGTTCCACGTGTAGATGTATTTCTGATGTATTTGTGGGGAGGAAGGTGATCTCCGTGTCTTACTCTTCCACCATCTTCTCAAATCCCCTCATGACTAGTTTTCTTAATCAAATGGCTACCATGAGGGTAGATACCAAAATGAGGTAAAGAGAAAAGCAACTATGTCTGCTTTTGTAAAATCCTACTCTTAAATACATACCAGCAATATTGTAAAAGACAAACATTTTTTAGCAAAGATAAAGAATAAAATTTATTGGGCAGCTACTAAATATCAAGCGTTTTGCATATAACATCTTGTTTAATCCTCAGAATAATATGTTCAGGTAGGTTTTATTACTCCTACTTTTACAGAGAAGGAAACCAAGTCTCAAAGACGTAAAGTTACTTGCTCAAGATCAAACAAGTATTAAACAACAGAGCGAGGATGAGATTCAGGTATAGCTGAACACAAAATGTGTACGCTTTCCTTAGGCTCTTAAAGGGGGCCACAACACATAACAGTCCAGAAGCCTCAGGCCTATGGTCTCTTTAAGCCAAATGAACTTTATTAATTGGTTGACTACTAAATTAGGCTGAAACAAGGCTGCTACATAAGTGTCTAAAAAGAAGAGAGTGTCAGACATACAAAATAAAAAGTTGAGTTTTGCCCAGAATATACAATAAAACTTTACCAGCTATTGATATGCCTATCAAATCAAATAAATCAAATCAATCAAAAAACCTAAAAAGAAATAAATAAAGAAAAAAACTCAAGTCACATGCTGATAAACTCACTGAGATACTGATAAACTTACAGAGCCAAGATAGAGATAAGCCAATGATTCATTTTAAGGAATAATTTTAAAAATTATCTTATCATCTAAGAATAAAAGTAAAAATGCCATGACATTTTTTACCTCATCACAAAATGCCATAGCAATTACTACAAATAACTGAACTTGTAATGCCAACGTCATTGCTCTAGCTGATCAACTCTGTTAATCTAAAATATAACTGCAGTAGTCAAATGAGAAATGGAAGCCATCTAAGTTACTGGATGTTACACTCCTTCCCTAATAATTAGTTAATTCATTTTGGTTGTGGAATTTGCCTATAAATTCATTGGCCGGTAGGTTTTACCACAATGCTCTTTAAAGAAAAGCCTGGACATCCAGATCTCTTTTTTGGATTTAAGCAGTTAAAACAAAAGAAAGTATATTCAACCACAGCACATACTGACACATTAGCATTCAGAGCACAGCTCAGGCATACACGCACGGAAACGCAGGACACACTAAATTCAATAAAGAGTAGAAATAAAGAAAAACATAGCAGAAACAAATCCAAGAGGAATAAAGAGGGTTAAAATGCATAAAACAATCTGGGTATATTAGAAATTAATTTTCCAAAATTAAGATACTGGCTTTCACTTTTGGTAATGTTAAATAGTTTCTAGTCAAAGGTACCAAGGAAAAGCTCAGCTATAAACCCAGGACATTCTTTAAAGATTGTTAAATTAAATCACACCATTATACACTCTCCCACAATGATAACGCCCAAGGAACTACAATAGCAGAAAACAAATCGTTTCCAACATAAATGAAGTATTTCTACATTAGTAAATAAACTATAAATGCAAACCACTCTATTTAACAGATAATAGTTTTATTTCTTTATAGTTATCACTAAGTTTTGGTTAGATGAACCCCAAGTATCTATACTGAAAGTAATTTATAAGGAATCCATCTTTTAAATGGCTTATAACGATTAAGTTTGGTATTTTCCTGTTTAGTGTCTTGGTGCATTCTATTTTGATTTAATAATATGGTACTGGAAAAACTTCTTGTATATGGTTTTAAACACTCTATGTAATGTTAAGCACAGTTCTTAGGTTTTGAAATTTTCGGGACTATTGATGCATAAAAAAGCATACCTTTAGCATTCTATTTCCCAGTAACTGCTGAAGGACTTTGTCAGTGCTGAAAACCCATCAAGCCCTTATTAAGAAAGCCAAGATGAAAACGAGAGCCTGATGCTTAAAAGAAAGCACAGTTCAAAGATACATGTCCTCTTGTTCTCTTAGTTCAAAGATTAAATCAAAAATCAATTGGCAATGTTACATATAATATACTATTTTGTCATTTGGCAGATGACAACTAAAGACATGGATCATTATTGTTTCTTAAAGTATAAGCTTTGTTTTCTCCTGTTTGTGACTCTTCTGTAAGCTATTTCCTATTTCTTTTCTTCAAGATTTTTCCCCTCCATCTTGCCAAAACAGGGCTTGAAATACAAATGGAAATAAACGGTGGGGGAACCACCTCTGAAAGGCTATGGTGAAACCAAAAAGAAAGAAGTTTTCACTGTCACTGTTTTGATTGAGTCATCTCACAGTAATGAGTCCTGAGGCTTGAATATTCTGCTTAAGGCACACTAAAGACAAAGCAGCCTCTTGCCAAGAGGCTTCTCCCAGTGTTCACACACAAAACAGGCTTTATATGGCCCAAGGTGGGTCACAACCCACAGAAAAAAGCCGTATCTTTACGGCTTCAGTCTTCATTTCAGCTCTATGGCCACTTAACAAAGCCCTTCTCTTCCAGATACATTCAAAGGCCTGTGTTCCTAATGGGAATCCATATATGGTCTTTCCTGGATGCATGGACTTCTCCCAAATTGTTTTCAAGACCCAGGGCACTCAACTGGAGAGCAATTCCACAGCTTTCATCCAGCTTGCAAAGGGTCTCACCAACCTGACAGTCACTGCACCAACACCTCCTCCAGCCCTTACACCAGGAAGCCATGGGATGAAAGGCAAAGCACATGGCCTTGAAACATAATAGTCTCAGGACCTGGGGCAACTTGCTTCATCTCTGTGGGCTTCCCTTTCCTGTCTATGAAAATACATATAAAAATACCTACTTCACAAGGAGTTGATGAAGAGAAAATAATTGGGATGCTGACCAAATTTTTCTACTTTATAAGAGTTACTCTGTTATGCAAAAAGACAAAAATTATTGAAGAAGCTTTTTAACTACCCAGGTGATAATTAAGGCTCCCAGATACTGAGGAATTGTCCCTGGTCAAACAGAGCTAGTGTCAAGACAGGGGCTCCACTCTGCATTTCTCATGCTTCTCACACCACAGACTACATTCACCATACAGTGCAAACTTGAGCCCAACAATAACAGAAATGGTGCTCAGGCTTCGGCCCACCAAAGAGGAAATAAAACCAAAATAATATCATATGGTGACATCAACCTTCAGAAACAAAGGTATTTAAAATTACCAAGTGACCCTTTTGGGGTCTACACACTTACCAGACCTTAAGAAAGCTGGTGGAGAAGAGACGACTGCATCAGGTGAGCTGGCCATTTCAAATTGTTGACTCTAATCATAAGCATCGCAGGCTAAACTATAGCAATTTTCAAAACTGTTTAGTGAAGGTTAGAAGCAATCAGCATTAGATTAATTGAAAGCAGTGTGAGCAGTTATTAACATGATGCGGTGTGCAACAAAGGCAATAATTGAGGTTCATTATAATTTTATTTTCTCTTTTATGACTTGAAAATTTGATTTTCTTTGCTTTGATAAGCTATATTTGCTTATATGGATGAGGCAGGAAATATATAATGGCCACTTATTAAACATTACATAAGAGTAGCATCGAGTAGCTCTACTGAGCAGTGAAGTGATTATGCTACTATGTAACAATGCTCAGAACTTTGCAGTGGCATCTATATCATAGTCAGGTTAGTCCAAGTTTCAAACAAAACTCACTTTATATACTCCTCTAAAAGTAACAAACAGAATCAGGGCGATTACTTTTAATGACACAGGAAGTCAATGATTCATTAAAGAAAGTTTATAGTCTACACATCACAGCTATCAGAAGAATCTGAAACCTCAACTAATTTGGAGGGATGACTTCAAATGGCATCTCTTTTATTGCTATGATGTAAACATATAGGAACATCCCACATTTATACAATACACTCAACTACCTTGTACATGAAACTGGATTTAAGTGACTGCATTCAACAATAGTTAAATAAAATTTGATTTTTTTTTTCTCAGTAAAGAAAGAGAAGGTAGGTTTTCAAAGCTTACTGTTATGACACGCAGTTCAGAGGAAATTAAGACTGGAGAAGAAAATAAACCCTATACGTTTATTAGAGGAAAAGAGAAATGCTGTAAAAGTATATGTTGAGGGTGGAGCTCAGTTTCCTGTAAGAAAACTCCAGTTACTCTCTTTGACAGGAAATTATCAACTCAATAACCCTTTTTATAGCCCAGATAGACTCACTGTTAGTGGTCAACTCAATACTTCAGTATGACACAAAAAGTTTGAGGAAAAGTGTGAAACAGAAATAGACGTGACTATTCTAAGTAAATGTACTAACACTAAAATGTACTAAGGACTAGTTTTTGAAAAATTCTCTCAAATGGTAGTTTTGCTATAACCCTAAGTAAATAAGTGCACAACTATTTTTAAGGTTTTGAAAACAGAATGGAATAAGCAACAAAGATTGGGTGGATTTCTCCTGTACGATTTATGAAATTACTTTCTTCAAAAAAAAAAAAGACTGCTAAGAACTCTGTTGTCTGCACAACAACTAGAACTTCATGAGTGGGAAAAGCCAAAATATAATGGGGTAGTATTAGCTGAGGGGAAAAAAACAAAACCCTTAATACCAATGCAAATGCATAATTAGTCTTTCAATGTTATCAGATTATCGACTTTGACATTATCATCTCCCAACACTAATTTATATGGTAACAACAAGCCTTCAAAAGGGAAGATTCTTAGATGAAGACTTGTCATTCCACCATCTTTCCTGTTTATGGGAACACTTTTTAGCTCGAGATTACATCCAGCCAGACAGGAATAAGAGAAGTTTCAATCCTGGCTGTCAGATGAGTTATCAGCCACAAGTGCTAACTTCAAAATGTGACTCTGCAATTTGAACAAGTCAGCTCAGGACACTGTAACTACTATAAACTGCCTGCGCAGCGTCTTCTGACCTAGGTGGCCTCGGGTTTGGGAGCCACAACTGGGAACTAGGCGTCCTGGGGCCACTTGCCCAGGGAAGGGGCCCACTTCCTTCTGAGTCCTAACTATGCTCACCGTGACCCCCTTCGTGGCCTGAGGCCCGGTCTCCCTCAATTTCTGCCACATAGATAACTGGCTAAATCTCAGAACTTGTAATGTGAAAAGGAGATACGAAATAAGGCAACAAGCAGCCGCCAGTTTTCTAGGACCAGACCCTAGTCATATGTAAAAATGAGGGGAGGAATACAGACAGGGAGGGGACTCCCGGGAATGTGGCCACCGCCTGATTTCAAAGAAGACTCCAGAAGTCGGCACCACCACCTACTTTTCGAGAGGGAACACACACGAAATATAGTTGGGGAAGCAAAACGGAGCAAAGGTGGGACCACCACCTAATGGGGAAAGACATCAAGAGGAAGTCAGGGACCACCGTCTGCTTTCTAAGGGGAAACACGCGGGCACAGGTTCATTCCAGGACCCCCATCTGCCTCCTGCCCAAGGCTCTTGAGGGGGAGTACCCTCTACGGTGCGGGGGGAAAGGGGTGGCGCCCCAGCCAGCCAAACCTGAGCGCTTGATCCGGGCTCTTCGCTCCAAGACCTTCCAGCTCACTTCGGCCACGAGCCCCGCCATCGCGCTCGGGCCGCCGTCTTGGCCACCGCCCCCGGGGCCGCCTGTCAGCTCCTCCCGGCCGGCCCCGCCCCCCCGCGCGACACTGTCGGGAGGCGCACCGGCCGGAAGTGAGCGCGAGGGCGAGCTTCAACCTAGCTTCGCGGCCTCCCGAGCGTCAGTGGGGCAGCCCTACGGGAGAGTGAGACGGGGCCTGGACGCGGTCGTACGGGCGTCTGGGCTACGCTCTTTCTCTCTCGGCCGGCGGCACGGTGCTTTCCGGCTGCCGTCAAGCGCAGCAGTGGGCCGGCGGGCGGGGGCCGAGGGGCTGCCATGGCGGCGGCAGGCCGGCTGCTGGGCTCCTGGGTGTTGCTGGCGCCGCTGCTTGGGGGCCTCGCGCTGCTGGGAGTCGGGCCGGTCCCGGCGCGGGCACTGCACAACGTCACGGCCGAGCTCTTTGGGGCCGAGGCCTGGGGCACCCTGGCGGCCTTCGGAGACCTCAACTCTGACAAGCAGACGGACCTCTTCGTGCTGCGGGAAAGTCAGTGCTTGCCCGGCCCTCCCTCTGTTCGCGTGCCCCTCCCAGTGTTCCCCACACCCCTTGCCCGGATTCTCGGTCCTCCTGCATTTCCCGGCCCTTCTCTCCCAGCCCTCTCCCCCTTTATTTCCAGCATCCTTGCAGCTTGCCTTTTTTCCCCCATCTTTTCCAAACCCAGGTCCTGGCCTGACCACTCCACCGTTTGATCCACCCCCGAAAGCACTGGAAACACCCCGGTTTTTTGGTTTTTTTTCCTGAGACGACCGCGGCCGTCACTCACGCACTCCGCCCTTCTCATGGAATCACCTTGCAAAGTCCTTCCTGATTCCCAGTAGTCTTTGTAGCTTGCCTTTACGTTCCCTCCCAAGGTCCCTTCATTCCTGTCTGCTGTATTTCCTCCAGTCTCCCTTCCCCTTTGATGAACTGGAAAACGTGCGACTTGACAATTTCCTCTCGTAGAGGACTTCTCCCTCCCTCTTCAGTTACCTTGTTCACCCTCCCCTTCCTTTGTCAGGGTCCCAGCTTTCTTGGAAACTACTGTTCCTTCCCAAGGGCCTAAACACTCCACAATTCTCACAAGTATTTCACAGGCACTACTAATAAACCCAGTGTCTCCTTGGAAAAGGGTTCTCAAACTGCAGGGTTTTCTCCCTTCTGGGCTGCCCTAGTCTTTTGTGTGCAAAAGACTTCCTTGCTTTGGCCACCACCCTAGTCTTCCAAATCTCTGTTTTCTTTTCCAGCTTGAGGTTCTTGGGAGTTCTTGGCTTTATAAACATCACTAAACAAACTTTTTTTTGTAAATCTTGATGCTGACAATGGGCATTAGAGGGTCTTAGTATTCTCTAGTACCCACAAAGCAGGTACTGTTTAAGGTCAAGGCTGTGAAAGAAGAAAGTGAAGCACTCATAGAGTTTGACTGACAGGATCTTGGCCCAGATCTCTTGGAGTCCTTGTCAGGACTCCAGAGCCTCTTGTGGACATTTCTCCATCTTTGTATGACTCCATGTACTGCAAGAAGGGTGTATACTGCCTAACCTATAGGCACTCCACCCAAACTGGAGACAGAGATTCTCCCCTTTAAAGATGCCCTGTGTTTGACTAAACAGTTTCAAAAATCTGATCCAAATGAGTGCTCATTGAACTCCAGAAATGCATCAACCTGGGGGATGGTTCTGTAGGAGCCACAAGAGGGTAGTCTTGGAGGATTCAGCTTTTTCTGCTTAACTATGACATCATGTCCTAGTTACTAGTCAGATACCCACAGTAGGAGTTTCTGTGTCCTTGGTGTCATGCATCTGTGCAATGGACTAAACAGCCTTATAAGAGGCTGAGTTGTTAGGTTTGGGGAAGACAAGACTTAACACGTAGTATAGTTATAAAGCATATTCTTTATATGCTTCCTTTAAGTCAATCAGCCTGACTCCTGGCAGAAGCCATTGGCTTCAATTTGCCTTGACCAACTACATTTTTCCTTGTTCATCCTTCTAGTTTCCCTGCTGCTTTGAATATTGAATTTGTGATATACTGTTAGGAATGTCCATTCCATTAGTCTAATAGGACCAACCTTGAGAGGGCAGACGAACTGGAGTAAAATAAAAGTTTTCTTATTGAAAACAGTGCCCAGACAGCTTCTTGTAACCACTAATCGTATGTTTCACTGGGAATCATTTTTCTAATGTATACTCGCTTCTTTTAGGAAATGATTTAATCGTCTTTTTGGCAGACCAGAACGCACCCTATTTTAAACCCAAAGTAAAGGTATCCTTGAAGTAAGTACAAATGTATTTGTTTCTGTAAAACAGTCATTAGTGTAATAATAGATATGCAGTAACTAGTTGGATTGTCTTTGAAATCAGTTTTACTCTGAAGTGGTGTTGTGGTACAAAACCACTAGTTATGAGGTATGAAGCAAGTAATTTATTAGGAAAATTAGTGAGCATACCAAAGTTTAAAAATGATTTGCTTTAAAAAATAAATAAATAATTTTGAGTGGAACCGGGTCTGTTCCTACATAAACACCTTTCAGTCCCTTGCAATCTGATATGCTTTCTTGAATGTCTTGGGGATTGTCCCTCATCCTGAGTGGATTGTACCTCATCCTGAGTGTGCCTGTGAGAGCAGCTCAGTCACAGGCTCATCAGATCAACTTTGTCCTCGGTGGTCTGAGGGAGGAGTTTGCACTGGGGTCAATGAACTCTGTTCTAATTTTTCATTTATTGACTGATAGGTGGTGACTGCTAGGTGACTCAGGTTGATTTTGAGGAAATTAAAATCAAACTGAATTTTTTAAATGTTCAAATAATAGTTATATTTTTTTTATATGACTGGCATTGCATGAAGCACAGTGACCATCATCGATAGTGAGCCAACGCAGTTTTGAAACTATAAGAAGCAAGGATTGATCACTGTCTGGAGGAAGAGATGAGTCAGTGCAGGCTAAAGTGGCAGCTTCTAGAAAGTTATGGGACTTGTGCTTGACCTTAAGATAAGTAAAATTTAGGTGAGGGCTTTCAAGCTTCAGGACACAGCATTAACAAGAGATGGTAGTGAAAAACAGCAGGTTGTGAAGAGGAGGTGGAAAGATTTGCCTGACAGAAGTGGAGGGTATACTTTGGAAAGTTATGGACTAGGAAGATGAGATCAGGGCAGACTAGGAACCTTCATAAGTATCAGAAAGAATTGACCTCAATCCCGAGAAAAGTGGGGAATCATTACAGGTTCTTGTTTAAAGGAGAGGTGGTGAAAACGGTATTTTAAATTGATTGGATTTACTCGTTAACCATGTGCAGGATGAATTGGTATGTAGAAAGATCAGAGATTACTTGGAAACTGCAAAAAATTTAAGAAGTCCCCACATTGGGTAATGAGTGCTCAGATTCTACAATATTTAACTTAAACATATGTAAAAAAAAATTGGCCTTGAGTTAGAACATTGAGGCGTTGAGGGGAAAGTTATAGATGGATAAACAGATTATCCCTTTTGAGAAATGTTCCTTGATACTGGATGTCAGCATGCTTGGAGTGGGGAGGGAACAGAAGTTGATAAATATTACATCCAAGAAAGGAACTGCCTAGAAGTGGTTTTTCATGGAAGATTAAAAGTTAAGGAATTTGTGGGCTATTAAAGACTTGGGTTCCACTGAGTTTTTTAAAAATCCCAATTAATTTTTCTTTGATTAATGTAATGTTGTTTTATATACTTATAAAAGTTAGAAACTCTTGTATTTATTTAGTATAGTTTTGAAAAACTAACTGTCCTTTACTGTTTTCTTCCCCCTCTCCCCTGTTCCTCTCTCAAATGCAACCACTTTTAAAACTTTGAGCTGTTTCTTCTGATGTTTATTTCCATATTCTAAAATAAGTTTTTATACTGTAATTTCTTGAATTACCATCTTCATCTCTTGGATTTTTTGTTAGCATAGACAAAGATTTAGCATCTTTAAATTGGCTCCATCTCCGTATAGTTATATCGTATTTTAGCTTGGTCAGTAATCATTGTATAAATTCTGGCCATGTAGATTATGTGTACTTCAGAGCCAAGCAGTATACAGTATTTTATTTCTCTATGGTTTTTCCCTCCAAGAGTAAATGATTGTTTTTTAAAAAATAAATTGCACTGTTTTCTGTGTACCTATCCTTAATTTCTTTGCAGATGTTCCATCATACCTGCCATATACCTGTTGTGCTTTTTCTTTCTCCCATTGAGTCCTCTGCACTCCTCCCCAATCTGAATTCATTCTCTAGGCCTTCTGCAGAGTTACTGTTTGGAGACTTTCCCTTTGTCATTCTTTGTTTGATCCCTATCTCTTGGATCCTGTGCCATTTTGTTCTTTGCTTCTTCATTTATTTCACTGGAGTGTATCCTTCAAGAAATTCCTGAGAAAGGATGTCCCTCCATTTCCAAAACCTTTTTCTACTCACTCTTTGATTGGCCTATAGTCTTCTAGCTTCATCAGTTGCAGGTTTTAAATCCATTGCTATTCTTTTTCCTAATCCTTCAAATATGACTTATTTTTAATTTTTGAAGCTATTAGGGTCTCTTCTTTATCCCTTTTCTCTGAAATTTCATAATATGTCTTGGTGTAGACTTTTTCATTCATTATTCTAGCCTCCCTTCAAGCTAGAGCCTTCTATGCTTGGGACGTTTTTGAAATGTTCTTATGTTATTTCTCTGATTATTTTTTTTGTTTTCTCTTTCAGGAATTCCTACTAGTTGATTATTGGACTGCCTAACTCCATCCTTTATTTCTTTATTTCATTTGTGTTTTTGTCATTTTGTGTTTTTTCCCCATGGGAAGTTTTCTTAATTTTATCTTCGGCCTTCTATTGAATAGTTTTATGTTAGCTGTCATGTTTTCTTTTTATCTCCAAGAAGTTTTCTTTGTTCTCTTATTGTTCTTTTCTCTTAGCATGCTGTTCTTTTTTTTTTTAATGGATGTATTTTCTTATGTCTTCAAGTGTGGTTTTGAAGTTTTCTTTTGTTTCCTCTGTTATCTCTGTTTTTTTCAGATTCCTTATTAGTATTTGTTTTGGCTCTCTTTAATACTCATAGTTTTCTTTAAAAGGCAGGTAACTCTTTATTATACTATATCAAGAATAAGGTACTAAAGAGCTAATTGGAAACTCTGCGTAATGGGACTTACCTCCTGTCTCCTGCCCTGTGGATATGTTCCTGGCTGACTGGCATCCTAGGAATTTGGCAGAGTTGAGGGCAAGGGCCAAACTGTTCCTTTGTAGACTTTCCATTAACTCCCTGTTTTTAGCGTAAGGCCAATATCTTACCCTCTCCTTACATCTCTAATGCCTGAAAACTACTTGGTTGTTGGCATGCTGAGCAAGAAGGAGAAGGGACCATCACAGAAAAGGTGTTTTCAGCCTTACACCTTACTTTTGTCTTCTGCTATTTCAGATGACTCCAAATTCTGAGCCTTTCAGAGGTTCTTCAGGGCAAAAAGCTTCTTGAGCCTTTTCTCCAGGCACTTCAGCTTATACAGTTGACCATTGAATGACATGGGTCTGAACTGCATAGGTCCACTTACATACAGATTTTTTTTCACTAAATACATACTGCAGTACTACACTATTCCCAGTTGGTTGAATCTGTGAATGTAGAACCAAGGATGTGGAGGACCAAGTATAAAGTTATACCAGCTATGGATTTTCAACTGCAAGTGGTCAGTGCCTCTAACCCCACGTGTTCTTCAAGGGTCAACTGTAGTTTCCTTGCCCTGCTAAGGCAGATCCTTTCATGATCTCTTTGTCTTTGAGGGTTATGCTTTTTTTAAAAAAAAAAAATTCCATATCATTTTAGTAGGTTCTAAATGAAGAAGATTCTTCTTCATTCTTCTAGGTTCTTTAGAACCTAGAAGTAGGTTCTAAAGAAGAAGAGATAAATTCGTGTGTCAGTCTGTTATTTTGTAAAGTTCTAATTCCTATTTTTACAACCATAAAGAAGGGCAATTTTAGGAATAAAACCTGATCAGGTTAAGTTCCCATCTAGTCCTTTGTAATATATTACTGACTATTTCAAGGTACTTTTTGACCCCAAATCATTAATTTATTTGAACAAGTATTACTGCCAGGTATGTGCAGCATTTGTATGACTGCACATGCATACATACACAGGTACACATACAGAGGTATACACTTAGATGCAGCTTGCTACATAGTAGCACGTGCAGTTGCTATATCATCATTTTTAAAGACCAGTTATTTTTCATGGAATGGTTAAAGCATTGTTGGAATTCTTTGAGGAAACTGGCATTACAAAAAATATTTTATCATAGTGAGGATCAATTTTAGAGGCCAACCCAACTGAATTTGAATTCCAGCTATTCCATTTAACTAGCTGTTTAACAATGAAAGCTACTTCAACCTCAGTTTCCTGGTCTGTTCAGTGAGAATTACGATACCTATTTCAGGTGATGGAGATTATCAGATAATAGCTATTAAGTACTTGATGTAATATCTGAGACATAGTAAGTAGCTGAATTAAAATAAAGCTATTATGTTGTTGTTTTTCTTAGTCTTACCCTTGTCAGTATTTTCCTCATTTTCACTTTAAGTAAAACCTATTATATATATTTTTATATTCTTGATGCCGTTTAGAACATAATTATCCATAGGCTGTTTGGAAACTTACTGTCTTGCTGTTTGTTCTTAAGTAGAATTAAATGTAAATTGAATTTAAGGCCTATTTTTTGATTGGGTCACTCAGACAGCATTATGACAAGACTCCAGAATGTTTTGTTAAGTTTTCAAGGTTAATGTAAACCATTTTAGAATATTTTATTATTAAAAATGTAGAATTAGGTATGTATGTTTTGTTAGTGTATTGCCAGGTTTCGTCAAAAAGAACTTATTTTTCATTGCAAATCTTGAAATAAAATGACAAGTTTTCACTGTAAATTTCAAATCTGCATTAAAATCTAAAATTAAGTAATCTATAGATAATATCTTTTATAAAATGACAGTGATACCCTCAGTGCTTTAGCAATTGATAATGAGCCTCCATTTATGTTGTTTTTTTTTTTGGTCGCACTGTGCTATTACAGTTCCCTGACCAGGGACCTGACCCCCACCCTCTCATTGGAAGCCCAGAGTCTTAACCACTAGACCGCCAGGGAAGTCCTTTGAGCCTCCATTCGTATAAACACCATCCATATGTCCTGGTATCTTTGACAAAAGAACTAGGTGAAAGGATTAAGCCAATGCTTGAACATAAAACTGTGCTTCCTCTTAATAAATATTTCAACTTTTTCTTGTTTCTTAAAACCCTCTGCATCCATCCTGAATTCTTTCATAGACCAAAGAGGCCTACATACATGAAGGATGATAAGCTATTAAAAAACAGAATGTAATTAATCAGTTCTGTGAATTTTTAAATTTTGCATTGAAAATATTTTTGTATGGTATAAATATAGAAGTGTACTTTTCTATTATAGCTCTACTGGAATGTTTGTTTATTAAAATGTTTGTTTCTTTTAGGAATCACAGTACATTGATAACAAGTGTAGTCCCAGGGGATTATGATGGAGATTCACAAATGGATGTTCTTCTGACATATCTTCCCAAAAATCACGCCAACGGTGAATTAGGAGCTATTATCTTCTGGGGACAGAATCAAACCTTAGGTGAATTTGTTTTAAGAGTTTTTAATATTTATCACTGGATATTAAAGGAGAAATATGCCTGGTATTCTTAGGTCAGTGTAACAAAAATAATGTTCAGAAATCAGTTCAAAAATGCAGTTCTTGAGTGTCAGTAATTGTCTCTAAAAACTTCTTTAAAAGTCTTTTTTCTGGTTCTTCTTTTTCAACCTAGAACTGGTCTGCAGTCAGCTCCAGGGAACAAAATCTACTTTGTTAGCTTATGGAAGACAGAATTTATTAAAGGTTTTTTATGCTTTACAGAGTTATTGTGATGACTAAAGAACACACACGAGGTTGAACTTTCAGGAACAATCCTCAAAGCCTTCGAAGAAGCTATTGCCTTTTTACCATCAGAAAGTGGCAAGTTGCACGACAGGTGCCAGAATGACACTTGCTCACCAGCAAAATGGATGCCATGCACCCTCCCCCTTAGTACTTACAATTCAGTGATCAGACATTAAGACAGAAATGGCAGAAACACAGCCTTCACCTCATTCCTGCCTTGGAAAACTCACCATATCTAATTAGCAAGGCTTACATTTTATTTAGAATCTTAACTGCAAGGATATCTGAGAAATGCTATTTTTGGTTTCTAGTCTCCCCAGTACAGGAAAGCACAAAAAGTTTAGAGTAAAGGTTGAGAGTCAGTCTACCATATCTACCCACAAATCTTCAAGTCTTATCTGAAAAGCCAATTAATTATACCTAAATGGACAACTTTGTTCATGGAGCCAGACTGAAGAAAGGAGGAGAGGAGGGCATGGACGTTTTAGAGTCTAGTAGTCTTGCATGTATTGGGTTCTTTATATCAAAACCTTAATTGTCAACTGCTCTACTGCTAAATTGTATGTAAAGAAGACTCATCTAAGAGATTTTCAGAATGAAGACTCAAAAGGAAGTTATTGTAATGCTGGTCTTCACTGTAGAATAAACTCTCCCAATATATCTTTACAAACTTGATGTCCATTTAAGTTAGATTTATAGTGTCTCATTAATGCTAATAGTTGGAATTAATTAGAGATAAATTTTGAAAAGAATGAAAGAGTATTTTTCCCTAAGTGCAAATATCAAAAATAATGTGTTATAAAATGCCTTTTCATTTATATATTTTCTTTTTTTTTTAACAGATCCTTGCAATATGACCATACTCAATAGGACTTTTCAGGATGAACCATTAATTATGGAGTAAGTATGTGCTTGCTTCCCTTTGAATGATTTTATACTTACAAACATAAAATCTTTCACATAGGAAACTACTTTGCTAAGTTGTATTGACTCTAAATTCATTCTCCATTTAAAGCTGATAGGGGCCTGTCCTCTGAATTATATATTTATTTGCCATGATGGAAGAAAGAGAAAGGTGAAATTCATTATTTTGCAGAGAGGGAGAGATTTGTCTTTTTGGTTTTGTTTTAATAGCTT
Organism: Phocoena phocoena; assembly: GCF_963924675.1. Classification (NCBI taxonomy): domain Eukaryota; kingdom Metazoa; phylum Chordata; class Mammalia; order Artiodactyla; family Phocoenidae; genus Phocoena; species Phocoena phocoena. Next base: position 23,418,204 of record NC_089238.1, on the reverse strand, counting down.
TGAATGTGTCCATGATGGATCTTTGTTGATTCTAGCCATGTCGTTACTCAACTAAGAAAACTGTTTTTGGATAAAACTGTTAGTGCTTGATTGACAGATACAAAGGGTAGAGGATTTCCTCTAGAGACCTAGAAAGATTTCTGTATTAAGGAGAAACTTTGTCCTTTTCACAACTCTTCCTTAGTATTATCATTTATCTCCTCAGAGTAGACTCATGTACCAGGATAAAGTTAATCCAAATTTCTGTTAGGATTCTGGTAATGATGTAGATATCAATTCGGGTAGTAAACAATGTATAGCCACATTCTTGTTTCCAGTGCTGCCTTTTGTACAGTTATTAAAATCGTAGTCATACATCAATAGGTCAGTAACCATTAGAAGTCTGAACTTTAATTCACAGATTAATCTTTTTAAAGGTGCTCAGCTTGTTTTTTTTATAATTGGGTGTTTTTCATTGTTGTTACAATATTCAGTGGCTAGTATAAATTTTTATACCAACTAGGGATTACTTTTGTGGGTTATTTCTCCTAAGCCTATCTGACTAAATAAGGAGGGTCATGATTCTGAAATAACGGTCTCCTTATCACTCAGAGACAGGCTAGGCTATGTAGAGGTTACAGACAACACCAAAATCTCACAACAAAAGTTTATTTCTTGCTCACACTGCAGGTCCAGTGTGGGTCAGTGATAGGCTCTTTTGCCAGCTCTCAGAGTGTCTTACAGGCCTCATCGTCTGTGGAGCTGTACCGTCATGTTCTTCTCATTGCCAAGGTGACTGGAGGGTCCAATAACGAAAATTAAACACTTTGGCCTCAGAGTGAAACACGTCATATATGACATTCCATTGATTGCAACAGATACTGACTGTTGTATGTCTACCACACCTCCCCAAAGTTTGTTTTTCTTTTTAAACTAAATTAGAAGTGAGAATTTAATAAAATAGCTGCTTAATGTTTTTAATGTTTTCTTTTTAGCTTCAATGCCGATTTAATTCCTGATATATTTGGTATCACAAATGAATCCAACCAGCCACAAGTACTATTAGGAGGGTGAGTAAATATTATTATATCCATGTAATTAATTGTACATGTTGCTGTTGGAGGGACTGTGTATCTATGTGAACGGATTGCTTTAACCATTGGGGGGAAAAAACCCCAGCTCATTGGAAATCCTTGTTTCAGATTTTTAAAAGGACATTTGGTCAACATATAAGCTTTCTCAAACACTATGGATTTGACCTGCGACTGGTTTCTGTGTAGAGCCAGTTTAATCCTTTTATCCCTCTGGAAATTAGAGATACAAACTTTGCAAGTCCCCATTTAAATATTGGTTCATTGGATGTTTTTAGAAATGGAAAGATTTAATTTAAATAGTATGTATAGCTGCCGTCTTGATTGAATTCTCTACCTTAGTCATGTTAACTCCCAGATGTTCATTGATAAGCCTTGTTCCTTCTGTTCAATGAGCAATTAATAATTGCCTGAAAATATAAACATTCCTTCTCTAAGCTCTGGAAACTTTTCCATATATACTCTTACCCTTGATCAGTTTGTATGCTAGGATTCTCTTATTATCCAAGAATGCCATTCTTAGGGAAAACTGCCTGGAATCTTGCATTTCAAAGATCTCCATTATAATTCCTCTAGATTTAAATAGAACTGCCTTCCTAACACAAGAATTCATGATAGCAAGATACTTTTCATGAGATACCTTCAACTTGGTTAATTTTTTCTGTATTTGATAAGGCAAACATTTTAAGAGTACAGAACACATTTATTTATTTTTTTGACTTTCCAGCAAGTGCAGAGAACCACCTTTATCAGTCTGTCTTCCCAGGCACTATAAATCTAATGAATTTTCCCTCTGTGTTTTGGAGACGTAATGTATTTTTATGATTAGTTTCTGAAATGTGATGCACAGGCACAAAGACAAGTAAATTATCAAAATGTGAGCTGTTCTGAGGTGAAACTGTTACATTTCCTATCACCTTTTCTTAAAAGTTTTCCATAAAGAATATGAGTATTTTTATGCTAGTCATAGTGACCTTTGAAAGACTTGCTGTGAATCTTTAATGAGAAACCTGTTTTTTCCTCAAACTTTGAAAAGTACCTGGAAGAGAACCCTGCTTTAGAGACCAGCTGGATGGAGATCTTGCTTTGCCTTTGCGGCCATGTCTGGGAGGAACTGAGTGTGGGTGGGCTAGGGGAAGGCACAGGTGACTCCTACCATAGCAAGCCCTGCTTGTTTGTCTTGGGTAGACATGTGATTGAGAATGTGATGGTGACTTCTGGCCTGGTTTATTTCATGGTAATCTCCATTTTAGTGAAAGAAATACTTGGAATATTTTTAATGTGATGTGGTTTCACCTTTGGAAATTTAAACTTAAGAAACAGCTATTGTAGATAATTGAAAAAGTAAAAACTACTAGATATTGTGTGATAATGTCATAGCTTATTTATTTGTTCTGAATTCTATGTTAGATTTTTTTTTTCCTCTGATGCTTCTTTAAAAACTTATTCTGGGGCTTCCCTGGTGACGCACTGGTTGAGAGTCCGCCTCCTGATGCAGGGGACACGGGTTCATGCCCCGGTCCAGGAAGATCCCAGATGCCGTGGAGCGGCTAGGCCCATGAGCCATGGCCGCTGAGCCTGCGCGTCCGGAGCCTGTGCTCCGCAGCGGGAGAGGCCACAACAGTGAGAGACCGCAAAAAAAAAAAAAAAAAAAAAACTTATTCTGCCTAAAGATATATTGACTTTTATTTTTTATACATTATTCTCTGGCATACTACAGTATACTGGAGTAATTCTCTACTATTTTATGATATTTCTCATTTAAACTTCAGTTACAGATTAAACAATAGTAGCTAACCATATTATAGGTAACAAGTTTGTATCCAAGATTTATCCTGTTACCTTTGTCCTGATAACTTTTAAAATGAAATTATAAAAATAGACAGAAAAGAATTTTTGTCAAGAACATTGTTAGGATGACTATTGCTTGCGTTATCATTATTCAGACAACAGAAAGCTGAATATGTCTCTATGGGGGCAAGCATTAATACGTTACTAAAATAAGAAAAATGTATTTCACCATATCAATTTTATGTTACAGATATATGATTAGGTGTATAAGTGAAAAAGCCATTAGTATTGACATTTTGGACCATTTGCATGACTAATGATTGGCAGCCCAGTCTTTTAAGTCTATTAAAGACTTAAAAGTCTATTGGCAGCCCAGTCTATTAAGGAATCTAACCAACTTTTGCAACTCAAATATTATGCCTATTTATGCCAGACCCAAGATTATCTTAAATTTAATTAAATTTGGCTAGCACCTTAATTTTATGGGAAATTTTGCAATGGTCTTTAAATAGAATGCTAAATGCTCCCATGGGATTGTGCGGGAAAGTCCATGGCTGTAAGTGGCCCAGTACAGGCATGGAAACAGGAGATTGCCCACAGGTAAAACTAACATCAGTTCGGCTGGAGTAAGGGTGCAGATGGTCAGCCTAAGCTGGAAACAGTGATAGGTAGAAGAATCCCTTTTAATTGGTACTGTGGGGGTTATCTAATAGGGACAGGAAGGGTGCTAAACCTCTGCTGAGGTGCCAGAGATAATTGAAGTGTGTTAAATGTACAAAGGTGAGGATTCAGGTTGCGCCTCCATCTCACTTTATAATGACTTGAAATAATGTAATAATGTGCCACATTACTTAGAAATAACACCTAGCTATTAACTGTTAGAGCAGCTTTTGCAGTGATGAGGTTATCGTTAATGAGCATTTTCTGTAAAAGGGTATTTGAAACTGATGTTGCATAAGCATTCAGGATATTGTTTTTAGTATTGACGTGAAAACACTTGTACCTGTAATTTTAATCAAAGCCAAATGTAATGTTGGTCTGTTCATATTTTCTGTGACTCATATACTGAGTTCAAACACATTACTGGGTCAGGCCCAAGTTGTATACCTGGGAATATTAATCCAGGTATGTGACAAACAAGCACTTTTGCCATACTCCATTTACTTCACAAACATTTGCATGAATATTTTGAATGGAATATTAATGGCACTGAAAGCAGCCATTTTTAACTTATTTATGTGAGTGGATATTTTTCCTCCATTAGCAGAAAAAACTATCTTCTATTTAAATATAGGTATTTAATCTCAATTCAGAAGGAATAAATCCCTGTTTTTCTATGTAATCTTCTTACATTATAACCAATGACTGATTTATTAAATCACCCTTCATTTTTACTGCTGATTTGTTTGTTTGCTGGTGCATTACAGAAAATTTTGCAAATATTTATCTTAATGAAATAATGATATTTGTCATTTAAATCTATTTAGAAAAAATATGAAAATTAAGAGATTTATAACACAAAAGAAAACCAAATAATCATCAGGACAGCTTTTAACTTTATAGTCAGCATTAGTACTCATAGTCTTAACAGAAAAAGGTAGCTTTGAGATGATTCATATTTTCTTAGAATTTCCCTAGCAAGCCCCTCCCTTTCTCACCTTATACACCATTTGTATTTTGAGCATTGTTGTTTAAAGGAATCTATTAGGACTTAAGAAATAAGTTTTTTATTGGTATTTCCATAGAAACAGCATCAGTTTTATAACTTTTCTCTTTTCCTAAAGAAACTTGGCTATTGGAGATAAATTCATTGATTCTCTCGTTTCTCGCCTAAACCTTTTCTTTTCAAAATTAAGCCACAGAAATAGTGAAAGCTTTAGCAGATAACTTAGAATTGTATATGCTGTGGCTTAATTATTTCAAGTGACTTGTTATTCAAGGATCCATAATTTTATTTCCTGGAGTCCCACCAGAAGCTTTTGGGGAGTCAATTAAATGACGCTTGATTCCCTGGTGATTTATTATACTGCTTTGTTTTATGTTCTGGTTGGCAGTGTTGTATGTAAGTGAACTTTTGATTGTTTCTAAGTGAATTTAAGAAGTTATTCTCAAAATTTACTCACTTTGCTTTTAGTTAAATCTTAAAATTTTTAAGATATGTTTTCTTTGTAGTAATCATTTAGAAAGAGAGCTTCTTTTGAGTTTTTGTGCAAGTAAATTCAATGGTAATTGGTCATCATTAATATTGATGATATTTAAAAGTGTTTTGAATTCAACATATTTCTATTAGCATATATCAAAATTTTGTTTCCTTCTTTGAGAGGAAACCATTTTGTTTTATTTTATTACGATTTGCATGTATTGAAAAAAGTCAATTTTAAAACAAGCATAGAGGGCTTCCCTGGTGGCGCAGTGGTTGAGAGTCTGCCTGCCGATGTAGGGGACACGGGTTCGGGCCCCGGTCCGGGAAGATCCCACACGCCGCAGAGCTGCTAGGCCCATGAGCCATGGCCACTGAGCCTGCGCATCCGGAGCCTGTGCTCCACAACGGGAGAGGCCACAACGGTGAGAGGCCCGCGTACCACAAAAAAAAACCCCAAAAAGACAAGCACAGAATACCAATGAACTGTACACTTAAAAATGGTTAAGATGGTAACTTCTATGTTATATATATTTTACCACAATAAAAAATAGAAAAAGAAAAACAAACAAGCACAGTTAGAGAAGCTATGTGTATACAGCAGACTTTGAGTAAGCTTGGTCTATATTATCATTTCAATTTAGGGTAAAATGAATCAAAATAACTTATAATTCCTGAAAATACAGGTTAAGTTCTCTTTCATTAGAGTCCTATTGTATGTTTTAAAAATGTATATTCTGTTGAAAATGCCCTACAAATACTTGATTTTTAACAGTCTGGAGGCCTAGGCTCTGAGCTGCATGAGTTCCTGAGTTCCATAGTAGTCCTGAGTAGAGATGGGGGCCTGTGCTTCTCCTCAGACTGCCTACTCTTCTGTCTTCCTGCCCTAGGAGCCAGTGCTGCTAGGGCCGTCTCTCAGGTGTAATATCACTGTTGCACACCCTGTGGAGGTAGGAACATTTGGACAAAGTAAGGATATGGCTGAAAGAAATCGCCACATTTTCTCTTATGAACATAAGGTGCTATTTGTAAGAGGTCCTTAAGATTTATCTGGTCTGACCCATACCTTTGAATTCTAATAGAGGCCCAAGAGTGAGTGAATAACCCATCAAGTATTTACCAATGTAACTCTGTTCTTCAGCCATGCTTCTTTTCCCACTCTTCTCTCATGTGTTGTACTCCTCACCATGCCCCTCCTGAAGAGGCATAACTGAGGATTGCACAGCTTATTGTCCTCTGTGAGGCTCAGGGTTGGATGGGGAAGGATGAGAAGAAAGAGAATCCTAAACAAGCCTATTTGCTTTTTAGAATATCTACTTAGTAACTCTGGGGTTGGCAGTTTCCATCAGTTGTCTCATATTTTTCCCACAACGGGTAGCTGTGTAGTTCAAGAGGCGCTGTCAAGGAGCCAGCTAATTCAAAGGTTAAGTGACCACTGTAAGCTTGCAGTGTAAATAAATGGTAGATCTGGGATTTGAATCTTGGTCTTCCAAATTGTAAAGCCTTTGTTCCTGCCTTCAACTCTGTATAGCCATTACCATTGTTATAGTCACAGAGGGCCTTTGGTGGTGCTCCAACATGGTTAACTTAGACTTCCTCATAGTATAGTGGTTGTTTTCCAAGAAGAAGCAATACAAGAGTATAGACAGAAGCTGGAGATCTCTTTAAGGCTTGGTACTGGCAGTTAAACAGCATCACTTCTGTGGCATTCTAATCAAAGAATTAGCTAATATTCTAGGAAATTTGAGGATTATGTACTCTACCTCTAGATGTGAGCGTGGCTTAACTGAAATGTAAAAGAGCATGTGGGATGGGAAATAATGTGGTCATCTTTGGATACACAGCATGGTAGGCTGTGTTTATTTACTTTACCATAGGTAAAGACTTGCAAAGGAATATGCAAACACAGATCATTTAAGCAACTAGATCCTCAGGTTTCATAGGTACTCCTACCTAAAATTGATGAGCCTGAAAACGTACCTATTTTCACTATAACTTTCTCCTCCTTCATATAAGAATGCCATGTTCTTTACCCTTCCTAAATCTCACTAATTATACATTTCCTGGGGAGTAAAAACCCGTACAGCACGAAACAGGTATACTAAACTAATAGAATTTCCAGTTCTTCCTCTTCTCCTATTTCTTCCTATTTCTCTTCAGATGAAGCTTGGTAGCAAAAAGCATTTTGATCCACATTGATACGTTCTGAATTCAGATGTGCTAGAGTGGGGTTGTGGGAGTAATGACAGTTTTTGTTTAATGACTTTGCCTCCTGCATTCCCTGACTACTATCAAAGAATCTGTAATTATTGAGAGAGGGTCCTGGGAGAGCACAGCACAGAGCATCCGTAAGAAACACCAAATTCAGCAAAGCAGACCTTTTGGCTCTTCTTAGTACTCTATCCCTAAGACACGTAATTAAATGGAAGGAAGGTACTTTTCATGCCTGTGTAGTTTTGGATCATGCCAGTGATTGTTTCAGATGTGACCAGAACGTTCTCAAGGACTGCCAAACCTATGGATAAAACTTTTACATAATTTCTTTTATATTTGGTATGCATTTTTCTGTAATGTAGCTAATACCTACTTTATCAAATCATATCAAGAAAATTCCATTTAAAGTCAAATATTTTATCTTGTCTTATGAAATGTTTACTATTTTCTTTCTCCTATTAATAGAAAATAAATTTACATGCTGGCTCCTGAGCCAAATAATTTTTTGTAGTATATACCTTTCTCATTTATTAAAGTCATAGGGAAAAATTTGGTATGTCTAAAGAAATAAGAAAGAAATTGTGTGATTTCTCATTTTTATAATCTGTTTTTATTTACTCCGAAAGCCAGATACCAGAGTCAGTATTCACATACATTTAATGGACTGTTATGACTTTTATCATACTTATTGTACTATAAATTATTTTAGCTGTACTTTACATTGCAGTGCTTTAAGTTCACTAAAGAGAAACAGCATGTTGCTTTACTATCTTGTTTTTATCAAAATTACCTTAATTTTGACTGCTTTTAGTAATCTTTCCTACAATATATAATCTGTACTTTTTTCAGTACTTTTTGTAATGTTCCTTGAAACACATGTTAACAAATTTATTTGAATTGAAAAAATGAGGTCAAACTCTTTCTGACAGAAAATAACTTTCATTTGGAGATTGGTTTGACAGTGAGGACTGGCTTTGCTAACTGGATTATATACCAGGCATTTTACATAAATTGAATGAGCTAAATCAGCAGCTCTAAATTCTTTTTTTTTTTTACTTTCATTATGGAAAAATTTAAACATATGCAAAGGTAGAGCAAATAGGACAATGAATTTGCATATAATACACCTGTCATTCAGCTACAGTTAGCAACTCTTGGCCAGTCTTATTTCATTCACAACTTTTCCTTCATTTCTCTCTCTAACTCCCTCCCCAGACATTTTTAATCCATAAATATTTAAGTATATATCTCTAAAAAATAAGGATGTTTTTAAAATACATAATTACAATGTATTTATCATACCTAAAAAATTAAGATTAATATTAAATTTCCATGGAGATTTTAATGAACATATATGAACAAGATTTCTTAGCATCTGTATCTATAAAGATGAAGAAAAGGAGTAGACTTTATGCTGAATCCTGTTTCATTCTAGCAGTGTCATGCTAGTCTAAAGGTAAGTAAACTAATATATTTTAAAGCTCCATTCATTTCTTCAAAAAAATGCATTTCCAATGAAATTTTACCTTTGATTTAATAAGCTATCAAAGCTTTTTCATCAGTTGTACAGTAGTAGTTAAAATAACTCAACCTCAAAGAGATTTTTTTTTAAAACACCTGGATGCATAAAGCCAGTTTAAATACCAATTTGAAGATGTACATTTCTTTGGAGACATAAAAAGACTAGATATAAAAACATTTTACATCATGATAAAGTTCTATAACAGAAATAGAATAGAAGTACAAGTCCAAGGATAAAGAGTAGAAGAGCTTTTTTATGTAGTTTGTGGGTGTATGTGGATGATGGTGGATAATAATCAGTATGGTGTCTATATTCTACTGAACACATTTTTAAGAGTAATCATTTTAATTTTTTTATTGAAGTATAGTTGCTATAAAATATTGTAAAGGTGACAGGTGTACAATATAGTGATTTACAGCTTTTAAGGTTTATATGCTATTTATAGTTATTGTAAAATATTGGCTCTATTCCCTGTGTTGTACAATATATCCTTGTTTTATACTTAATAGTTTGTACCTCTTACTCCCCTGCCCCTATATTGCCCCTCCTCCTTCCCTTTCCACTGGTAACCACTAGTTTGTTCTGTATTATATCTTTGAGCCTGCTTCCTTTATGTTATATTCACTAGTTTGTTGTTTTTTTTAGATTCCATATACAAGTGATATCATATAGCTTTTATCTTTCTCTGTCTGACTTATTTCACCTAGCATAATGCCCTTCAAGTCCATCCATGTTGCTGCAGATGGCAAAATTTCGTTCTTTTTTATGGCCGGGTAACATTCCATTGTGTGTATGTATGTGTGTGTGTGTGTGTGTGTGTGTGTGTGTGTGTATGTTACACACACACATATATATATATCACATCTTTTTTATTCATCTGTTGTTAGATACTTAGGTTGCTTGCATATGTTGGCTTTCATAAATAATGCTGCTATGAACATATCTTTTTGAATTAGTGTTTTTGTTTTAGATATATATACCTAGGAGTGCAATTGCTGGATCATATGGTAGCTCTGTTTTTATTATTTGAGAAACCTCCATACTGTTTTCCACAGTGGCTGTACCAATTTACATTCCTACCAACAGTGTACGAGGGTTCCCTTTTCTCTACATCCTCACCAACATTTGTTATTTGTGTTCTTTTTGATGATAGCCATTCTGACAGGTATGAGGTTATATCTCATTATGGTTTTGATTTATATTTCCCTGATAATTAGCCAGGTTTAGCATCTTTCCATGTGCCTGTTGGCCATCTGCATTTTCTCTTTGGAAAAATGTCTATTCAGTTCTTCTGCCCATTTTTTAATTGGGTTGGTTGTTTTTTTGATATTGAGTTATTTATATGAGCTGTTTATATATGTTGGATATTAATCCCTTATCAGTCATATCATTTGCAAATATTTTCTTCAATTCAGTAGGTTGTCTTTTCATTTTGTCAGTGGTTTCCTTTGCTGTGCAAAAGCTCTTAAGTTTTAATTACGTTTCATTTGTTTATTTTTTGCTTTTATTTCCTTTGCTTTAGGAAATGGATCCAAAAGAATATTGCTGCGATTTATGTCAAAAAGTGCTCTGCCTATGTTTTCCTCTAGGAGTTTTATAGTATCTAGTCTTACATTTAGGTCTGTAATCCATTTAGAGTTTATTTTTGTATATGGTGTTAGAGTATGTTCTGATTTCATTGTTTTACACGTAGCTGTTCAGTTTTCCCAGCACCACTTATTGAAGAGACTGTCTTTTCTCCATTGTATATTGTTGCCTCCACTGTCATAGCTTCACTATAAGTGTGTGGGTTTATTTCTGGGCTCCCTATTCTGTTCCATTAATTAGAGTAATCATTTTATTTTAAAATATCAGTAATTAGGGGCTTCCCTGGTGGCGCAGTGGTTGAGAGTCAGCCTGCCGATGCAGGGGACATGGGTTCATGCCCTGGTCTGGAAAGATCCCACATGCCGCCGAGCGTCTGGGCCCGTGAGCCATGGCCGCTGAGCCTGCGCGTCCGGAGCCTGTGCTCCACCACGGGAGAGGCCACAACAGTGAGAGGCCCACAACCGCAAAAAAAAAAAAAAAACAACAGTAATTTTAATAGGTTTAAAGATTACATGCTTTTGTAGCATTGAAAATATTTATATTACTTTCTTAGAAATGAACTTCTAGGTATTAAAGGATATAGTTTTTGTAAATTCTTTTAAGAGTCTATTGGAACAAAAGTTTTCAAGACCACTGGACTAGGCGGCTTAGAGAAGCATGCTAGACCCATCTTCACGCTAGACCTATCTCCTAGTAACTGCTTTTACCTGGGTATCTTTTTTTTTTTAATAGTTCAGTTGTATTACATGAATGTTGTTGTTGGTTTTTAAATTAATTAATTAATCAATTATTTTGGGCTGCACTGGGTCTTCGTTGCCGTGTACGAGCTTTCTCTAGTTGTGTCGAGCAGGGGCTACTCTTCATTGCAGTGTGCGGGCTTCTCAATGTGGTGGCTTCTCTTGTCACGAAGCACAGGCTCCAGATACCTGGGCTTCAGTAGTTGTGGCACACGGGCTCAGTGGTTGTGGCTCACGGGCTCTAGAGCACAGGCTCAGTGGTTGTGGCGCACAGGCTTAGTTGGTCCGTGGCATGTGGGATCTTGCCGGACCAGGGATTGAACCCGTGTCCCCAACATTGGCAGGCGGATTCTTAACCACTGCGCCACCAAGGAAGTCCCTTACCTGGGCATCTTAAATAATGGCAACTCATTGTAGGCTGATCATTGAAAAGTGAGTGGATTAGCAGTCATTTATAAGAGCAGTTACCATAATAGGCAACTAAAAGCTACAGTTGACATTAATTACATTTAAATTCATCCTTTGATAAATGCTATTCTTTGAGATTAAAGATGATGATGCCTACAAATTAGAACACCTTGACATAATTATGTTTCCTGTTGGGGACAAACTAGTAATTGGAATTTTCTACAGAGGTCAAGAAATGTCAACAGATTCAACATGACTCAGAACTGCCCACTTTTTCATCTCTGCTGTTTCTTCTTTTGTCATCAGAGCAGTTTACATCTGTGACCTTGGCATTCAAATGGAGTTAAGGAAATTATAGTTTATATGGGTATAGTTGCTTGAAAAATATGGTGTCTGCTTCTTACTGAAAAGCTATGTTGTGTATAAAGAGCAACATTAAAGGCAGAAGGAGAAATGAATTTTATTTTCACCTATTTAAATTTTTTTTTCACCTATTTAAATTTTTTAACAATTTAATTATCTTAGGCAACTTAAGTTGTCAGTCATCTTAAAATGTACCATGAAAGAATCAAAAGCTCTTTCTCTGCCCACCTATGGTAGTCATCAGAATGGTAAATAGACACTGTATGTAAAATAAACTATAAGAATCTGCTAACTGCCTTTTAAGAGATGTTAATGTAAAATATCAGAGTATAGGCAACAAGTGTAAAACTTAAAATACTGTGAAGAACTTGAATATTGATTTGAAATGTTCAAGATAGCAATATTACAATTAATATTTTATTATGAGTTGCAAACTCAAGTGTCTGATGGGGCCCAGAAGGAAAACAAAGTGAGTGAACACTTTGGGAAGCTTCGGACTTGACCTGCCTGGAGGCTCTAGTTCTGTGTGAAAAGGGCCAGTTGCTTGCCAGACCTTCTGATATTTCAAGAGAAGTTGGAAATCCTGATTTTTATTTGAAATCTGATTTTTAATTTGTTTTACCTCTGAATTCAAACTTTTTTAAACAATGTGTAGATCAAATAAAACACATTTTATGCTGAATTTGGCCCATAGTCTGCCACTTATGACTTTTGCTTTATCACTGTTCTAGATTCTTCATTTGAAATGTACGTTTTGTTAAATAGTTCCTAAGACAAAATGTCACAAGTTAGTTGAGGTTTTCCAAAATTCTAGCTATAACTTGTTTCAAAGCAAACCTGTAAAAAACTCTATGGGAAATTAGATCAATAACTAGCATAGTAATTAAATACTAGCATAGTAATTAAAGACAGCCACACGATTAACCTCATGGAGCTCAACTGTGTAAAAGTTTGTGTTTTTTTAATTCATTTTCAGCATATAATTACAAATTTGTTGGGAACATGCAAAACTCTCCTGAAATGACTTTATGTCAAACTTGTCATAGGATCTCTAGCCTGAGCCTGATTATTTTGTATGTAATTTAAAATTTAAACTTTAATGCTTAGAATTTAAAGAACTGATGAATAAATGGCATATCTTAAAGAGAAGTGAACCAATGATTATTAAATTGGACTTAATTGAAATTATTTTAAGCATTTCTAACCTTGTGTAGTATGAAAGAAAAACATGACATGAATGCTTGGTATTGAATTACCATACAACAAATGCTAAATATAACTTTTCAATATATATTAATATTTTCTTATTATCATAACCCTATATTATGGGGTTTTAGTTAAAGTAATACAATCAAGTTGTAGGAATACTGCTTGGTTTGGTTTTTAGTGTCTTGTTTAGGTTATAGATAAGGCCCAGTATGTGCTAAAAAGAATGCAGAAGAAGGTTACTGGGAAGAAGTTACTGTTTGTAGAACCCTTTGCATAGAGAAAATTTTCTCCTGTTGAATGTTTACTCTTTTTTCCAGAATCCACCTACCAATAACAAATTAGTCAATTGTTTCTTCCCACTTTCCAAACACTTCAAAACTAAATTCACAGGTGAACCTTGTTTGCTGTCTACTCAATTGGATACTGTGTTGACAATTAACTTAGACTTAATTAGTCTTTAATTGCTCTTTGGAGATGACATATCTATGCTTCCATATTGGACTGGAACATAATACTGTGAAAAAAATAGCAAATTCTAACTAGAAGTAGAGAAGAATAGGAGATGCTACTTAAGACTACGATTCAGTTCAGCCAGTATTTAGGAGCCAGGTCCTGGTTACGCATTGTAGATACAAATATCTATGAGTCAGGGTACCTAGGATACACTCTCAGAGAAATAGTTCCTCAAGTAACTATAATGCAAACTAAAGTGCTATTACTAGAGAAAAGTATAATAGTGAAACAGTGAGAGAGGAGTAAAGGCCTTTTGGAGGAAGCTGATTTAAGTAGGGCCTTGATAAATAGGAATGCCTTTGACACTGGAGTGTTCTTCACTAGTGAGGAATTGTGGGGAAATTTTATTTAAACTTGCTCTTCTTTCTGTAGTTCCTAATAGTTAACCAGTATGACCTTCCTGATTTTGACAAATGCACTATGGTTATATTAGATGTTAACATTAGGAGTAACTAAATGAAGGATATGTGAAAACTTAGTACTATTGGTTTTTTTAATGATAAAATTTGCATAACATTATTAAAATTAACCATCATTGTGTACACTTCAGTGAGATTTAGAACATTTACAACACTGTGCAACCATCACCTAGTTCCAGTGACTTTTCATCTCTCCGAAAGGAAACCCTGTACCCATTAAGCAGTCACTCTCCCTTTCCTCTCTACCCCTGCACTTGGTAACCACTAATCTTCTTTCTGTCTCTAGGATTTTCCTATTATGAGTATTTCATATAAATGAAATCATACAAGATGTGACTTTTTGAGTCTGGCTTCTTTCACATAGAATAATATTTTAAAGATTCATCCATATTGTATCATGTATCGGTACTCCAGTTATTTTTATGACTGAAAAATATTTTCATTGTATGGGTATATGACATTTTGTTTATTCATTCATCCATTGGTAGATGTTTGGGTTATTGTGAATAGTGCTGCTAAGAGCATTCATGTACCAGTATTTGTTTGAATACCTGTTTTCAATTCTTTTTTTTTTTTAACATCTTTGTTGGAGTATAATTGCTTTACAATGTTGTATTAATTTCTGCTGTATAACAAAGTGCATCAGCTATACATATATCCCCATATGCCCTCCCTTTTGCATCTCCCTCCCACCCTCCCTATCCCACCCCTCTGGTGGTCACAAAGCACCCAGCTGATCTCCCCATGCAATGCAGCTGCTTCCCACTAGCTATCTATTTTACATTTGGTAGTGTATATATATGTCAATGCTACTGTCTCATTTTGTCCCAGCTTACCCTTCCCCCTCCCCATGTCCTCAAGTCCATTCCCTACGTCTGTGTCTTTATTCCTGTCCTGCCCCTGGATTCATTAGAACCATTTTTATTTTATTTTTTTTAGATTTCCTATATATGCATTGGCATATGGTATTTGTTTTTCTCTTTCTGACTTCCTTCACTCTGTATGACAGACTCTAGGTCCATCCACCTCACTACAAACAACTCAATTTCTTTTCTTTTTATGGCTGAGTAATATTCCATTGCATATATGTTCCACATCTTCTTTATCCATACATCTGTCAGAGAACACTTAGGTTGCTTCCATGTCCTGGCTATTGTAAATAGTGCAGCAGTGAACGTTGTGGTACCTGTCTCTTTTTGAATTATGTTTTTTTTAAGGTATATGCCCAGTAGTGGGATTGCTGAGTCATCTGGTAGCTCTATTTTTAGTTTTATAAGGAGCCTCCGAACTGTTCTCCATAGTGGCTGTATCAATTTACATTCCCACCAAGAGTGCAAGAGGGTTCCCTTTTCTCCACACCCTCTCCAGCATTTATTGTTTGTAGATTTTTTGATGATTGCTATTCGGACTGGTGTGAGGTGATACCGCATTGTAGTTTTGATTTCCATTTCTCTAATGATTAGTGATGTTGGGCATCCTTTCATGTGTTTGTTGGTAATCTGTATATCTTCTTTGGAGAAATGTCTATTTAGGTCTTCTGACCATTTTTGGATTGGGTTGTTTGTTTTTTTGATATTGAGATGCATGAGCTGGTTGTATATTTTGGAGATTAATCCTTTGTCAATTGCTTTGTTTGCAAATATTTCTCCCATTCTGAGGGTTGGCTTTTTGTCTTGTTTATAGTTTCCTTTGCTGTGCAAAAGCTTATGTTTCATTAGGTCCCATTTGTTTATTTTTGTTTTTATTTCTTTACTCTAAGAGGTGGGTCAAAAAAGATCTTGCTATGATTTATATCAAAGAGTCTTCTTCCTATGTTTTCCTCCAAGAGTTTTTTTTTTTTTTTTTTTTTTTTTTTTGCGGTACTCGGGCCTCTCCCATTACGGAGCACAGGCTCTGGATGCACAGGCTCAGCGGCCATAGCTCTCGGGCCCAGCTGCTCTGTGGCATGTGGGATCTTCCCGGCCCGGGGCACGAACCCGTGTCCCCTGCATTGGCAGGCAGACTGTCAACCACTGCGCCACCAGGGAAGCCCCTTTCCAAGAGTTTTATAGTGTCTGGTCTTACATTTAGTTCTGTAATCCATTTTGAGTTTATTTTTGTGTATGGTGTTAGGGAACGTTCTAATTTCATTCTTTTACATGTAGCTGTCCAGTTTTCCCAGCACCACTTACTGAAGAGGCTGTCTTTTCTCCATTGTATAGTCTTGCCTCCTTTATCAAAGATAAGGTGACCATATGTGTGTGGGTTTATCTCCTGTGAAATTTTTTGTTCTAGTTCTGTGAAAAATGCCATTGGTAGTTTGATAGGGATTGCATTGAATCTGTAGATTGCTTTGGGTAGTACAGTCATTTTCACAATGTTGATTCTTCCAATCCAAGAACATGGTATATCTCTCCACCTGTTTGTATCATCTTTAATTTCTTTCATCAGTGTCATAGTTTTCTGCATACAGGTCTTTTGTCTCCTTAGGTAGGTTTATTTCTAGGTATTTTATTCTTTTTTTTGTAATGGTAAATGGGAGTGTTTCCTTAATTTCTCTTTCAGGTTTTTCATCATTAGTGTATATCAATGCAAGAGACTTCTGTGCATTAATTTTGTATCCTGCTACTTTACCAAATTAACTGATTAACTCTAGTAGGTTTCTGGTAGAGTTTTTAGTAATCTCTATGTATAGTATCATATCATCTGCAAACAGTGTGTTTTTCAATTCTTACTGGTATACACCTAGGCATAGAAATGCAGAGTCATATGGCAATTCATTGTTTAGCTTTTGGAAGAATTACCAAACTGTTTTCCGTAGCTAATGCACCATTTTATATTCCCATCAGCAGTATACAAGAGTTCTATTTCTTTTAGCAGTTTGAGACATCTGAGTTAATTTTTGGTATATGGTATGAGATAGGGGTATAAATTCATTCTTTTTCATGGCTGAAAACTTTGGAATTAATATTTATAAAAGATAATCATTCTCCAGTCTCGGGAAAATATCACCCATGATAATATTAAGTTATTTTTCTTACACTTAAGGAATTAAAGATATAAGTATAAGAGCTAAAACATAAAAGTCTTAGAAGAAAGCATAGGGGTAAATTTTCATAACCTTGGATTTGGAAATGGATTCTTAGATCTGACACCAAAAGAAAAAAGCAACACAAAAAAATTAGAACTGGATTTATCAAATTAAAAGCTTCTACACAGCACAGGACACTATCCAGAAACTGAGAAGACTGTACAGAATGGGAGAAAATATTGCAAATCATGCATCAGTTAAATATCTAGGATCTAGTCTATATAAAGAATTCTTACTACTCAAAGCAATAAATAACCCAATTTAAAAATAGGCAAAGGGGGCTTCCCTGGTGGCACAGTGGTTGAGAGTCCGCCTTCCGATGCTGGGGACGCGGGTTTGTGCCCCGGTCCGGGAAGATCCCACATGCCGCGGAGCGGCTGGGCCCGTGAGCCATGGCCGCTGAGCCTGCGCGTCCGGACCCTGTGCTCCGCAACGGGAGAGGCCACAACAATGAGAGGCCCACGTACCGCAAACAAAACAAAACAAAAAACATATGTATATGTCCACATAAAAACTTGTACATGAATATTCATAACAGCATTTAATTGTAATAGCCAAAAGTGGAAACAAGTCAAATGTCCATCAACAGTTGAACAGATTTACAAAAAATATAGCCATGTAATTAAATATTATTCAGGGATAAAAAAGACTGAAGTAGTGACACATGCTACAACATGGATGAACCTGAAAATATTATTCCAAGTGAAAGAAACCAGGCACAAAAGGCCACATGTTATATGATTCCATATATATGAAACGTCCAAAATAGGGAAATCCATAGAGCCAGAAAGCAAATTAGTGTTTGCCAGAGACTTGATGGTGGGGAGAATGAGAAGTTACTAATGAATACAGAGTTTCATTTTGAGGTGATGAAAATGTGAAATTAGATAGTGGTGATGGCTGCACACTGTGAATATACAAAAACGACTAAATTGTACACTCTGGAAGAGTGAATTTTAGAGTATGTGACAGAACTAAGAATAAATGCGTTTTTAAAATATCTTGCATGCAGATATTTTTGTTTTAAAACAGTGCTCATTTGATGTTTGCCTTAAGAAAAACATTTTTCTTTTAGGAATTTATCATGGCATCCTGCATTGACCATTAAAAGTAAAATGCGGATTCCACATTCTCATGCGTTCATTGATCTAACTGAAGATTTTACAGCAGGTGAGTTGCACATAAATGTAAAGTATTTCTTTTAGGCTGCCAAAGAATGATGAGATTTTTACTGTTTTCCTAGTAGTCATTTGCTATTGAATTGAACATTAAGACCAAAATGTTAGAAGGTTATAAGGAAGTTAGTGATATCGGAAAAATGTAAAAAGTATTGGATGCAATAAATAAGTCTTTAGTTATTGTTTTTTGCTGTTTGTTAACCACATCAAAATTTGGATTATTGACTAATAAATGCTGTAAATTTAATTGTAAGAAAAATATTTACCTTATGTGTTAAAGAATTTCAAAGACTTCAAAAAATTTTTATTATGGAAAATTTTAAATATAGAAAAGTAGGCAGAATAGTATGATATACGCACATTTAATCATCACCCAGCTTCAACAATAATCAGTATATGGCCAATCTTGTTTCATCTGTATAACCACCCATGAGCCCTCCTCCCACCCTGATAATTTTATAGGAATTCCCAAGCATTGTATCATTTCATTTATAAATATTTCAATCTGTATCTCTAAATGATAGACTTTTTTATTTTTGACAACCTCACGATCATTTTCAAACATTAAAAAATTTAACAATATTCTCTTAATAACAAATGCTTATTCACTATTCAAAATGCCCCAATTCTCTCCTAAATGTTTCTATCAAATTAGGAGCTAAATGAGGTACATACATATGAAGAAAAAACACCTGTCTTACAGAATTTCTCGAAGTGTGGATTTTGCTGATAGTGTCCCCGTGATGTTAATATGTGACTGTGTCCCCTGTATTTCCTCTAAGCCAGTGATTAGATTTAAGCAGCTATTGATGATCATTGTCAAGTCCACTATTTCAAAAGGATTTACAAAATCATAGCACCCTAAATCTATCACTCCTCAACATATATTATCATCTGGAATTTTCTATTTAAAACAAACAAACAAAAGGAATATCTATTATTATCTTTTTAGTCACCCGAAGTACAGTTGAGACAGGCAGGTTAAATGCTTAAATTTTCTTCCTTCTCATTTTTTTCCAGTTTTTTTTAATGTGGTAAAATACACGTAATGTAAAATTTCCATTGTGACCTTTTTTTTTTTTTTTTGCGATACACGGGCCTCTCACCATTGTGGCCTCTCCCATTGCGGAGCACAGGCTCCGGATGCGCAGGCTCAGCGGCCATGGCTCATGGGCCCAGCCGCTCCGCGGCATGTGGGATCCTCCCAGACCGGGGCACGAACCCGTGTCCCCTGCATCAGCAGGCAGACTCTTAACCACTGCGCCACCAGGGAAGACCCCATTGTGACCATTTTTAAGTATGTGGTTCAGTAGTATTAAATACATCCATAGTATTGACCATCTAGCTCTTTTCATCTTGTAAAACTGAAACTCTACACCCATTAAACCGTAACTCCTCATTCATCCCTTTCCCCCAGCTTGTGGCAACCACTGTTCTACTTTGCTTTTTGACCACTAAAAGTACTTTGAATAAGTGAAATCATACAGTGTGTGTTATTTTTAACTGGCTTATTTCACTTAGTGTAATATCCTTAAAATTCATCCATGTTGTAGCATAAGTCAGAATTTTCTTCGTTTTTTTTTTTTTTTTTTTTTTTTTTTGCTGTACGCGGGCTTCTCATGTTGTGGCCTCTCCCGTTGAGGAGCACAGACTGCGGACGCGCAGGCTCAGCGGCCATGGCTCACAGGCCTAGTCGCTCCGCGGCATGTGGGATCTTCCCAGACTGGGGCACGAACCCATGTCCCCTGCATCGGCAGGCGGACTCTCAACCACTGCGCCACCAGGGAAGCCCAACTTTCTTCCTTTTTAAAGCTGAATTGTATATAACCACATTTTGCTCAGCTTCCACATTTTAGCTGTTGTGAATAATGTTGCTGTGAACTTTCATGTACAAACATCTCTTAGAGATCCTGCTTTCAGTTCTTTGGGGTATATATCCAGAAGTGAAATTGCTGGATCATATGATAATTTTGTGTTTAATTTTTTGAGGAATGGGCATCACAGAAACTTTATCGTTTTACATTCCCACCAACAGTGTACAAGGGTTCCAGTTTCTCCACATACTTGCCAATATTTGTTATTTTCTTTTTTTTCATAGTAGTCATTCTAATAGGTATAATGTGATATCTCATTGTAGTGTGGGTTTGTTCTGTTTCTTTGGTTTTTTGCCACTCCACGTGGCTTGCTGGATCTTAGTCCCCAAACAGGGATTGAGGGATTGAACCCGGCCCCAGCAGTGAAAGCACTGAGTCCTAACCACTGGACTGCCAGGGAATTCCCTCTTTGTAGTTCTGATTTGCATTTTTCCTAGTGATTAGTGATGTTGAGCACCTTTTCATGTCCTTATTGGCTATTTGCATATCTTTTTTGGAGAAGTGTGTACTTAAGTCCTGTGCCCATTTTTCAATTGGGTTGTTTCTTTGGTGTTGTTAAGTTTTAGTTAGTCTCTGTTCATAATATTGCTCCCTCATCAGATACATGATTTACAAATATTTTCTCTCATTCTGTGGGATATCTTTTTACTCTGTTGATAGTGTCTTTGTATGCAAAAAATTGTTTAATTTCATGAAGTCCAGTTTTTCTGTTGTTTCTTTGTGGCCTTGTGCCTTTGGTGTCCTATCCAAAAGGTCATTGCCAGATGCACTGTCATGAAGCTTTTGCCCTATATTTTCTCTTGAGAGTTTTATACTTTTATCCCTTACATTTAGAACTTTGAACCATTTTGAGTTAATTTATATATGTGATGTTAGATAAGGGTCCAACTTCATTACTAGCACCATTTATTTTTTTTTAATATTTATTTTTTTGGCTATGTCAGGTCTTTGTTGCGGTGCACAGGCTTCTCTCTAGTTGTGGCATGGGGGTTTTCTCTCTGTAGTTGTGGTGCACAGGCTGCAGAGCGTGTGAGCTCTGTAGTTTGCAGTACTCGGGCTCTCTTGTTGAGGCGCTCGAGCTCAGTAGTTGGGGCATGCAGGCTTAGTTGCCCTGCAGCATGTGGGATCTTAGTTCCCTAATGAGGGATTGAACCCATATCCCCTGCACTGGAAGGCAGATTCTTTACCACTGGACCACCAGGGAAGTCCCATAGCACCATTTATTAAAAGGACTTGTCTTTTCCCCACTTACCACCCTTGTCAAAATTCATTCGACTGTATACTCAAGGGTTTATTTCTGGGTTCTCTGTTATTTCACTGATCTATATGTCTGTATTTATGCTGGTACCTCACTGGGGTTTTTTTGGGTTTGTTTTAAACTTTTTATTTTATATTGGAATATAGCCAATTATGTTGTGATAGTTGCAGGTGCTCAGCAAAGCGACTCAGCCATACATATACATGTATCCATTCTCCCCCAAACTCCCCTCCCATCCAGGTTGCCACATAACATTGAGGAGAGTTCGCTGTAGTACTATCCTGGTTTAATTACTACAGCTTTGGAATATGTTTAGTAATCGGGAAGTGTGAGTCCTCCAACTTTGTTCTTTTTCAACATTGTTTTGACTATTTTAGGAGGTCCCTTGAGATTCTATACGAATTTTAGGACAGGTTTTTCTGTATCTATAAAAAGTGCCATTGAGATTTTGGTAAGGATTGTTCTGAATCTATAGGTCACTTTGGGTAGTATTGACATCTTAACAATATTGTCTTTCAGTCCATGAACATGCAATGTGTTTTTCTTTATTTGTCTTCTTAATGATTTCTTCCAACAATGTTTTATAGTTTTTAATTATATAAGTCTTTCACCTCCTTGGTTAAGTTAATTCCTAAGTATTTTATTCATTTTGATTCTATTATAAATGAAATGTTTTCTTAATTTCCTTTGTGGATTTTTCATTGTAAGTGTTTAGAAATGCAGCTGATTTTTGCATGTTAATTTGTATCCTACAACTTTTCTGAATTCATTTATTAGTCTGAACAGGTTTTTTTTTTTTTTGGTAGAATCTTTAGGGTTTTCTACATATAAGATCATATCATCTATGAACAGAGATAATTTTACTTTTCTCTTTCTAACTTGGGTGCCTTTTATTTCTTTTTCTTATTCCTCTCTTTTTTTTTTTTTTTTTTTTTACCAGTTTTCAAACACTTCTAATCAGCTTTTGCAATTATATTTTTATATAGTATACTAATTGCAAATGAGTAAAGCATGCCTGGTGGTTGGTAAAAGTAATAAAACTTCCTTCCTTTAAAAGTATTTTATGAATTTACATTCCCAAAAACGTGCAAGAGGGTTCCCTTTTCTCCACACCCTCTCCAGCATTTATCGTTTGTAGATTTTTTGATGATGGCCATTCTGACCGGTGTGAGATGATATCTCATTGTTGTTTTGATTTGCATTTCTCTAATGATTAATGATGTTGAGCATCCTTTCATGTGTTTGTTGGCAATCTGTATATCTTCTTTGGAGAAATGTCTGTTTAGGTCTTCTGCCCATTTTTGGATTGGGTTGTTTGTTTTTTTGTTATTGAGCTGCATGAACTGCTTGTAAATTTTGGAGATTAATCCTTTGTCAGTTGCTTCATTTGCAAATATTTTCTCCCATCTGAGGGTTGTCTTTTGGTCTTGTTTATGGTTTCCTTTGCTGTGCAAAAGCTTTTAAGTTTCATTAGGTCCCATTTGTTTATTTTTGTTTTGATTTCCATTTCTCCAGGAGGTGGGTCAAAAAAGATCTTGCTGTGATATATGTCATAGAGTTTTCTGCCTATGTTTTCCTCTAAGAGTTTGATAGTGTCTGGACTTACATTTAGGTCTTAAATCCATTTTGAGTTTATTTTTGTGTATGGTGTTAGGGAATGTTCTAGTTTTATACTTTTACATGTAGCTGTCCAGTTTTCCCAGCATCACTTATTGAAGAGGCTGTCTTTTCTCCACTGTATATTCTTGCCTTCTTTATCAAAGATAAGGTGACCATATGTGCGTGGGTTTGTCTCTGGGCTTTCTATCCTTTTCCATTGATCTATATAACTGTTTTTGTGCAAATATTATTTGCTACCTGTTTTTCAAAAAAGTTGAGGAGTTAAAGCGTAAAATACTTTTTTAAAAATTTTATTTTAATTAATTTATTTTTTAACATCTTTATTGGAGTATAATTGCTTTACAATGGTGTGTTAGTTTCTGCTTTATAACAAAGTGGATCAGCTATACATATACATATATCCACATATCTCCTTCCTCTTGTGTCTCCCTCCCACTCTCCCTATCCCACCTGTCTAGGTGGTCACAAAGCACCCAGCTGATCTGCCTGTGCTATGCGACTGCTTCCCACTAGCTATCTATTTTACATTTGGTAGTTATATATGTCCATGCCACTCTCTCACTTTGTCCCAGCTTACCCTTCCCCCTCCCCATATCCTCAAGTCCATTCTCTAGTAGGTCTGTGTCTTTATTCCTGTCTTGCCCCTAGGTTCTTCATGACCTTTTTTTTTTTCTTAGATTCCATATATATGTGTTAGCATACAGTATTTTTCTCTTTCTGACGTACTTCACTCTGTATTACAGACTCTAGGACCATCCACCTCGCTACAAATAACTCAATTTCGTTTCTTTTTATGGCTGAGTAATATTCCATTGTATATATTTGCCACATCTTCTTTATCCATTCATCTGTCGATGGACATCATTCCATTCATATTCACACACACACACACTCACAGACAGACTTGTTTCTTACAATTCCTTTTTGAAGAAAGGTATATTTTACGTTTGAGGTTTTAGAAACTTAGTTTCTTTCAGTTCAGTAATATTAGATTTCCTTAATCAACACCAACTCCGCCTGTAAGGAATTTTTTTTTTATGAAAGAGGAAGTGATTGTTGTCAGATGTTGGAAAATATATCCAAAGAGGTATCTCAGTAGATTTTACGTTTTATTTGAAAATGACATGAATACAAGTCATCCCATTACAACAATTGGAAAATCCAAAAGTAAATATGTATAAATTCTTTAAAGCATACTTTTAATTCTTGAAGTACTGTTGAACTTCACTAATTTTTTTTCCATTTTAACATCTTTATTGGAGTATAATTGCTTTACAATGGTATGTTAGTTTCAGCTTCACAACAAAATGAATCAGTTATATATATACATATGTTCCCATATCTCTTCCCGCTTGTGTCTCCCTCCCTCCCATCCTCCCTATCCCACCCCTCCAGGCGGTCACAAAGCACCGAGCTGATCTCCCTGTGCTCTGCGGCTGCTTCCCACTAGCTATCTACCTTACGTTTGGCAGTGTATATATGTCCATGCCTCTCTCTCGCTTTGTCACAGTTTACCCTTCCCCCTCCCCATAGCCTCATGTCCATTCTCTAGTAAGTCTGTGTCTTTATTTCTGTTTCACCCCTAGGGTTTTCATGACATTTTTTTTTCTTAAATTCCATGTATATGTGTTAGCATACGGTATTTGTCTCTCTCTTTCTGACTTACTTCACTCTGTATGACAGACTCTAGGTCTATCCACCTCAATACAAATAGCTCAATTTCGTTTCTTTTTATGGCTGAGTAATATTCCATTGTATATATGTGCCACATCTTCTTTATCCATTCATCCGATGATGGACTCAGGTTGTTTCCATCTCTGGCCTATTGTAAATAGAGCTGCAATGAATATTTTGGTACATGACTCTTTTTGAATTATGGTTTTCTCAGGGTATATGCCCAGTAGTGGGATTGCTGGGTCATATGGTAGTTCTATTTGTAGTTTTTTAAGGAACCTCCATACTGTTCTCCACAGTGGCTGTATCAATTTACATTCCCACCAACAGTGTAAGAGGATTCCCTTTTCTCCACACCCTCTCCAGCATTTATTATTTCTGGATTTTTTGATGATGGCCATTCTGACTGGTGTGAGATGATATCTCATTGTAGTTTTGATTTGCATTTCTCTAATGATTAGTGATGTTGAGCATTCTTTCATGTGTTTGTTGGCAGTCTGTATATCTTCTTTGGAGAAATGTCTGTTTAGGTCTTCTGCCCATTTTTGGATTGGGTTGTTTGTTTTTTTGTTATTAAGCTGCATGAGCTGCTTATAAATTTTAGAGATTAATCCTTTGTCAGTTGCTTCATTTGCAAATATTTTCTCCCATTCTGAGGGTTGTCTTTTGGTCTTGTTTATGGTTTCCGTTGCTGTGCAAAAGCTTTTAAGTTTCATTAGGTCCCATTTGTTTATTTTTGTTTTTATTTCCATTTCTATAGGAGGTGGGTCAAAAAGGACCTTGCTGTGATTTATGTCATAGAGTGTCCTGCCTATGTTTTCCTCTAAGAGTTTGATAGTTTCTGGCCTTACATTTAGGTCTTTAATCCATTTTGAGCTTATTTTTGTGTATGGTGTTAGGGAGTGATCTAATCTCATACTTTTACATGTAGCTGTCCAGTTTTCCCAGCACCACTTATTGAAGAGGCTGAACTTCACTAATTTATTCAAAAAAGCTGTGGCTTGACGGGGGATGTGAACATAGATATGTGATTTCAGGATGTATTCTTCAAAGAAGTAACACCAAAACATTTTCATTTCTGTTTTACTCTCCCATCCTAAAGTCAATATCCAAGAGTGAAGAATGAAAGGGAATACTGGTGGAAATGCTGGCCTTAAGTACAGCTGTGAAATAGGTGAAACCTATCTTGAGGTCCCTTCATCTGTACTTGGTCTCTCTCATCCTCTTGGGGCTCTGGTGACATTACTGTCTTTTCTTCAGCCAGCTGATGTTCTCAAACTGACCCCCAATTGCCCTGAATTTTCCACAAAGTTAATTTCATCCCTTGCAGTAAACTTTTCCCTTACAATCTATCCCAACAAAAGTTTTGCAGTGTATAATGCCTAGCCCAAGTGAAAACAAGGTAAAGGTTCGCTGCTACAGATTTTCCCTGGCCAAACAGGACATGCATTTCAAAAGAGGCCTTGGGATTCAAGGGATTCATACCTTGCTATTGAGGAATTAATTCCTGAACTTATTGTTTACCTGTGTCCTGCCTTATAGAGCATGTGGGTCATCAAAACCTTCTTATAGGTTTGCCATAAATAAAAGGAACAGTCTGAATCATTGATCATTTAAATTAGAGATTTATTATATTTGAATAAAAGAAGACTCACTTTAAAAGGAATATCATAAATACTGGCATTAAAATTTTAACAGATTATAACATAGGTATACACAGGAAACATAACCTCTTTGTTTTCTAAAATCAAGGCTCTGTGCCTTGGGCAGGTATTGGAGAAATGGAATTTAAACTTCTCAATTAAAATTATGTATCTTGGTCTCTTGAGGGTTTTAATTTATTGGTTAAATTTTCAGTTTTTCTGGATATTAACCCATTTCTCTTCTCCTAGCAAAAATGGCAACTGGGTGAGCGTAAGGATAGGCTTATATGTCCTCAGGGAATTGGAAGAAGACGTCTTTCTTTGTATCTGCTCTGAGGTTCTTACACAGCCATATTGATGGCCCTTGTGTATTAAGTAACTTGCTGGTATTTGGCAGCTGGAGACCTCCTGATCTCTTCTCCTTGCTCAGTCAGAGCCTCACAGTCTTCCCTGGTTGACTTGATCCTGCCTTGAATCTGATCCTGTTTTAATGGATTCCTCTGAAGCTCCACCTCTTCCATTCAGCCCTCTGACTTGGATTGTCCACTGTTCATCGTCTACCATGGAATTCATTTGCCTTCTACCATAGTAGTAGCCCTTGGAAGATCCATTGGCCCTCGGCTTGGCTACTGTTGATATTCAGCACAGGGGGTCTTAAGTCCCTTTGCCACACGTGAAAATGAAGGGAAGTTTGAGAATACTAGGTTACACCCTCCATGCTCTGTTTTTGTTCTGTGAAGATAACCCCTGTACATAGCTATCATCTCAAAAGATAGGCTCCTCCCTGAATTCCAGTAGCAGGGTCCTGGTCTTCCTTTGTACTCTGCTTTCCTTTCAACTTCATCATTGTTATCCCCCTCGAGGTTGAACCCTCACATTGAGGGTGGTCAGGGAAACTGGCCTTGACTCTACTCTGTCTTCCTGCAATCTCCGACTCCTCCTCTTTACCACAAGCCTTCTCATTGCTTCCCTAGGTAGCTAACATCCAGACTTGAGTTGTTTCTACCTGTGACTTAAAGTAAAATTTGTTCAGATCCTTAGGTTTTTCTTTTAATATGTAAACAGAATTCTGGGGATTTAGATATCTGTTTTCATTCTTAACAAAGTCTGACTTTAAATACTTTTTTCTGGATAGAGACTCAATAACTGCCATTTTTGGAAATCAAAAGCTGAATATTCTCTCTTTTTTGCAGTCCTGCTCTAATAACCCTAATCTTTTCCTAGGCCAGCAGTTCTCTAAGTGTGGTCTGGGTATCCCTGAGGATCCCAAAGACCCCTTTGGAGGGTCCATGAGGGCAAAATAATTTTCATAAAAACTATAAGACATTATTTGCCTTTTCACTGTCATTCTTGCTCTCATTGTCTCACAAGTGTACAATAGAGTTTTCCAGAAATTTAAAAACATATAATGACCTCATCGTTCTGACGTCTTGTATGTGTGCTTATGTATTCTTATGTTTTAAAAATGTTTCAGTTTTAAGTTTTATAGTAAATTATATCAATAGATATAGCTCACATAGACAAAACCTCTTTGGGGTCCTCAGTAATTTTTAAGAGTTTAAAGAGATCCTGACACCAAAAAGCTTGAGATCTGCTGCCCGAAGTAAATGGATGCTTCTAGCTAACTGGGGTCACTGTACAAAGTAATGAGAAAGAGTAATGTAATATCCTTCATACATACATACATTTATCAAGCAAAGATAAGATCTTGGCTGTGACAACTCAGATAGATTATAACAATTTCTCTAAGCATTCCCCGACCCCTCTTTCTTGTTCCTGCCAAATAATTATCATAGTCCTAGCATCTGACACACAGCCAAATGTAGGAACTTAGAGGCTGATCTATTGGTGAGGTGTTCAGTTCCTTCACATGGGTTCTCAGAAGAAGAATTGCTGAATCATATGGTAGTTGTATTCTTAATTTTTGAGGAACCTCCGTATTGTTTTCCACGGTGACTATACCAATTTATAATCTTACCAGGAGTGCCCAAGGGTTCCCTTTTCTCCACATCCCCAATAGCATTTGTTACCTGTCTTTTTTTTTTTAATATATAAATTTATTTTATTTTTTATTTATTTCTGGCTGTGTCGGGTCTTCGTAGCTGCGCGAGGGCTTTCTCTAGTTGCAGAGAGCAGGGGCTACTCTTCGTTGCAGTGCGCGGACTTCTTACTGTGGTGGCTTCTCTTGTTGCAGAGCATGGGCTCTAGGCACGCAGGCTTCAGTAGTTGTGGCACGTGGGCTTCAGTAGTTGTAGCTCAGGGGCTCTAGAGCACAGGCTCAATAGTTGTGGCACACAGGCTTAGTTGCTCCACGGCATGTGGGATCTTCCCGCACCAGGTATCGAACCCATGTACCCTGCATTGGCAGGCAGATTCTTAACCACTGCGCCACCAAGGTAGTCCTTTTTTGATGCTACCCATTCTAACAGGTGTGAGGTGACATCTCGTAATTTTGATTTGCATTTCAATGTGACCTGGAAATTTCTTTAATATCACAAATCCTTTTTCACTAATTCATCAATTTCAATAATTATTTACTGAGCCTCTACTCTGCAAGGCATTATACTAGAAACCAAGGGATCAAAGATGAAAAACAAGATCTCCAGACTCAAGAGCTACAATGGTATGAATCTCAAGGATGTCATTATAGCAAGACAACACTCTGTTCATGCTGCATTCAGAAGTTTAATTGAGCATACTAATTGTATGCTCATAACAGCATTGTATGCTGTTTCTTAAACACTGCAAAGCAAGGTCCAATCTCAGGGCTTGGGTCAAGTAGCTGTTTTCTCTGCCTGGAATATTATTCCTTCATATATCCATATCACCTCTGTTTTGCAGAAAGCTTTACTTTCTGTTTCAAGGTTCATAGGATTTGCTGGCAAAATAACCACTCTACACTCAGTTAAACAAGAATTTAGAGAGACTTTATTGAATTAACAAAGATTACAGTATACTAATTAAGAAAAGAATAGTATAACTAAGAAAGAAAAGACAGAGGTTTATACGTCACCAAATTGGGGAAGCACCTACATCCAGATCCAAGCAGTGCTGGGAAGTCCCTTGAACAGCAGTCTCTGGAGTCCCAGTTGGGAAGGCCCCAGGCGGTGCGTCTACCCCACGGGTAAGACTTTAGTTTGCCACTCGATGGAGCCCAGCTTTTAGCAACAGGCCGCAGACTGATAACAGTCAGCCTACGTGCAAGTTTGCAGCTCTGGTTGTTGTCATAAATGCCTTGGTCTTAACTCTAAGTCTTGGATTGTTCTTGATCCCCAGGGTCTGGCCAGACACTCAAGGTGCAAGAAATCCCATGACTTACTCTCTATCTTATCTAATGGATTACAGATGTGTGCTGGCACCACCCCTGCTGGCCTGGGTGTAGCTCAGCAGTTTGGCATGCAGCCAGCTGTAGAGTCATTAGTACTGCCTCTGAAGCCTGAACAAGACTACTTTACCAGCTTCCCCAACAACCTCTTTCAACTTATTTCTCCAAATAAACTTTACTTCCTTCACATCTTCACTCACATGTCATCTTATTTGTCAGTGAGGCCTGCTGTATCTGAAATTGCAACTTTCACGCACTTCCCTGTGCTCTTTCTCTGCTTTCGTTTTTCTCCAAAGCCCTTTCACCTGCTGAAATAATATAAACTTATTTTTATTATGTCTTCTTATATTATATCATAAATTCCATGAGGGCAGGGATTTTTTTGCTGTTCTGTTCACTGTTGTTTCTTCAGTGCCTAGAACAGGGCCTGGCACTGAATAGGGACTTGATGAATATCTGTTGAATAGTAAAAATTTTGGCAGCAGAACAGAATCTGAAGACAGCTAGCATATTTTTATGTGCTCAAACTGTCCCTAATTGATAGGCCTCTTTCAGCTAAAGATTTAACAGCTAACCAACAGCTAACTCTTGATAAAAATGGTATTTGTTTCCAGAAGTTCAAACACATGATTAAATGGGTTTTCTTTTAAAACACCACAAGGGATTTCTCAGAACTATATACAAAACTTAAGAACTTTGGCAGTGGGAATTTCATCTAAGCAGATGTAGAAAATAATGGAGACATTTCTCAAGAGTTCTGTCCATTTTTCTAAAAATACAAATTAAACCATTCCAACCCTTAAGATAACATAAGGTTATCTTATAAATCCCTTCTAAATGCATTCAGTTTGAACTGATTCAGATTCTTTTCTGAGTAATAGCTGATCTGTATCAGCAGAGATGAAGAGACCTGTTTACTAAAAACTGCAGTTGTTTTTGATGTTATCTGATAAGGATAGGGCACCAGGGAGACAAAGTATTAGGAAATATCTTTTTGTAAGCATCCTATAACTTTTCTGATACTTTCTCTGATACTTTCACACGTTTATACCTAAACACTTCTGTGTAAATTGTAGCAATTTACACTTGCTTATCTTATAACTATTAGTACCTATTATTAGTACCTGGTCTTAATCCAGAGATGCCCACCCCTTCCTCACCCCTCCCCCCAAAAGTCTTATCACAGTATCAAATCTGCCATAATTTTTTTAGTTTTTACCTGAGAGTCAAGAATTAATAATAAAAATAATCACTACCATTTATTGAGCACTTAGAATGAGCCTGGCCCTCTTCTAAGCAGTCTATATGGATTCATTTATTTAATCATCATGACAACATTATGGAACAAGTTCTGTTATTAACCCCATTATGTATACTGTGAAACCAACATAGAGAGGTTAAATAATTTCCCCAGAAATTACACCATAAAATCCCAAAGGCTTTCTGCCTCTAAACTTACACTTTATTATACATTTTACATAACTTTAGAGCTATACTCTTAATATTGTTGTGGTCCTAAACCCTTCTGAGAATCTGGGGGAAGTTATAGAACCTCTCCCAAGAAAAAATGCCCATAAAAATAAAATTTTATGTTCATGAATACCCTAAGAACTATCCATAAATTCTCTCAAAGGATCCCCAGTTAAGAATGAAGTAATACAGCTCACTTTAAATGTTCAAACATTACAGACATATATGATGCAGAAAACAAAAGTCCCACATTACCTGATATTAATGTTGTTATTGCTTTGGTTTGTGTTTACCAGATTTTTTTTTAAGCATGTGATTTTATTTTGGGTTTTTTTTTAATGATTTACAGACTATATTAAAATGTAAAGCCTCTACTCATCAGAAGATATCATTAAAATAAATTGGGAAGACAGCCACAAGTTGGGAGAAGATATTTGCAACATATGTAACCAAGCATGAACTGAGTTCCAAAATAATTATAAATGAAGAAAAAAGACCACCTACTATAAAAATAGGCAAAAAATATGGACAGGCATATCACAAAAGTACAAATAGAAAAGGTCAATAAACGTACATGTTCAACATCTACAGAAATCAGAGGAATTAAGTGAAAGCATTCTGCATTCAGCACTGACGTTTTTTGTTTTTTCTTTTCCCATTTATTTACTCTGAAAACTTCCAAGCATTCAGAGAATATTTTAAAAATTATTCAATACTATTCACCTTGAACAATTTTTAACATTTTGCTATATTTTCATATATATACATGCATGCATGCATGCATACATACATAAGTAAAGAGAGAGGGTTTCCTTAAACTATTTAAAAGTGAGTTGTGGACATCTTGACACTTCACCTGTAAATACTTTAACATGCATCTCCAAAGAACAAGGAAGTTCTCCTACCCAACCACAATACCATTATTACACCTAAGAAAATTAGTAGTTATCCCATAAAATCATATCCCATAAAATCACAGTTATTCCAAAAATACCTTACATAACTTCGTTTCTTCCCTATTAAGGACCCAGTTAAAACTCACATATGCATTTGGTTATTATTTCTCTATAATCTCCTAATCTAGCTATACTCTTGCTTTTTTTTTTTTTTAAATATTGATTTTTTGAAGAGTCCAGGACACTTGTATTATATAAGGTTCCACATTATGGATTTATCTGGTTGTTTCCACATGATGTTTAACTTTTCAGCACCAGCTTCTTAAAGTAAAAAATAGAAGGTACTCCAGTAAGCTCAGTGATATTGGCTTGGTATGTTTTTACAAAAGAGATGAACTTTTTTTTTCATTCATTATGAAGAAAAGGAGGGAAAAAATACTATAAATATTTCAACTATCTTTTTAAAAAATTGAAGTATCAAGTGTAATGAGTGCTTATTATATTAGTTGTATTTCCACAAAAACAGTAGTATGTGGGTCATTGCAGTTATAGGGTCTCTTTGTGATCTTTTAAAAAACATTAAATATTTTTAAGTTACTTTTTTCTTATATTAGTGCAATATGTTGATTATTGGGTAGAATAACAACATGGAATTTCTTCCTTTAATTCAAATTAAGTAGAATTTGTTGCATGAAGTACAATTTTTTCTCATGTGTTAAAAACAAAACTATATTTCAGTACACGAGATTCTAATATGTTGTACATCTATTCTTTGGGTCTATGCAAAGATATTTATGCTCATGTTTTATATTCTAGAAATAAAAATCATCACTTACCTATAAGCTCAGTCTATAAAAACCGTTGAGATCAAACAAAATAGTTCAAGTCAATTGGGCATTTGGTAACAAGTGGAAATATATTCCAGATATTTATCACAGAACGGTAAGTGAACAGTTTGTTAACAACCACACACACTGGCTCCAGGTGGCCAGAGCCAAGCTCCTGTAGGGAGCGGTGGCCGTGGCATCCACCCAGGTCGGGCTTTGGGTTCGTCTCCTCACAGCCTAGGTTTTGCGCAAGTCCCTTTTGTCCTTCGAGACTTTGTCTCCTCATTTGTAAAAATAGCTTGATACGGTGGCTTTAGAGTGTTCATCACCAAGAACTATAATAAGAAAATATTTTCTTTCATAACCTGTACACACAGTTATACCATGTATGTTTATAGATACATACCTATACATGTATAAACGCTTTTATATTTCAACACTTACCCATACTATGTGTGTTATACTTTATTTTAAATTGTTGATGAAATTCATTTCATGACCCATAAAGAGTTTTGAGCCCTTGGTTTGAAAAAACGATTCAGTTAGTTTCAGATTTACTACCAAAATGATTCTGCCACTTTGGTCATTCAGTCAGCAAACATTTATCGAGCATTTATCATGTGCCTATGTGAACAAAACAAATCTCAAAAAAACCCTGCCTAGTGGCTACAGAGAGGGGCTTCAGGCAGAAGCTCTGATGCCACAGGGACTCCTGAAAGGCCACTGGACTTTGGAGACTCCTGTTTATGCTCTAGGGTGAGCCTTTCAAAGAGATACTTGCTCACCACAGCCTGTGGACCAGCCAGCCTGTGGAGGTTGGTCAGATGGTCGCCATCTTCTTGATTAGTTTCACCTGCTCCTCCAGGAAGCAGCTCCTCAGGAAGTCACAGAGGTGGGAGTCTGTGCGGGCAGAACCCAGGGCACGCAGATCCAATAGTGCCGGGTTCAGGTTCTTCTCCCTAAGAATGGTGGCTTCCACAGCATCCTGGGTTTTACCCCACTCATCTTGAGAAGGCTTCCGTGCATCCTGGAAGAGGGTGCGGCCACAGCACTGGTTCTGCATCTTCAAGAGATGCTGGGCACCCTCACACTTCTCCTCGGCCAATTGGCAAAGAAAGTGGCCTACACCATCCAGAGTCACATTGTTGCTGTCAAAATAGAAGCCTAGAGAGAGCCGTGTGGCTGACAGGGTCTTTGTGCTCTGGCCAGGTGTCAGGCCTGTGCCTCTGAGGTGGCAGAGCTGAGATCAGGACATTGGCCCTCCACATATCTCCCGGCTCCACATAATATCAAACACCGAAAGCTCTCCCAGAGATCTCCATCTCAACACTAAGACCCAGCTCCACTCAACGACCAGCAAGCTACAGTGCTGGACACCCTATGGCAAACAACTATCAAAACAGGAACATAACCCCACCCGTAGCAGAGAGGCTGCCTAAAATCATAATAAGGTCACAGACACCCCAAAACACACCACCAGATGAGGTACTGCCCACCAGAAAGACAAGATCCAGCCTCATCCATCAGAAAACAGGCACCAGTCCCCTCCACCAGGAAGCCTACACAACCCACTGAACCAACCTTAGCCACTGGGGACAGACACCAAAAACAAAGGGAAATACAAACCTCACAGCCTGTGAAAAGGAGACCCCAAATACAGTAAGTTAAGCAAAATGAGAAAACAGAGAAACACACAGCAGATAAGGAGCAAGGTAAAAACCCACCAGGCCAAACAAATGAAGAGGAAATAGGCAGTCTACCTGAAAAAGAATACAGAGTAATGATAGTAAAGATGATCCAAAATCTTGGAAATACAAAGGAGAAAATACAAGAAACGTTTAACAAGGACCTACAAGAATTAAAGAGCAACAAATAATGATGAACAACACAATACATGAAATTAAAAATTCTCTAGAAGGAATCAATAGCAGAATAACTGAGGCAGAAGAACGGATAAGTAACCTGGAAGATAAAATAGTGGAAATAACTACTGCAGAGCAGAATAAAGAAAAAAGAAGGAAAACAATTGACGACATTCTGAGAGACCTCTGGGACAGCATTAAATGCACCAACATTTGAATTATAGGGGTCCCAGAAGAAGAAAGGGACTGAGAAAATATTTGAAGAGATTATAGTGGAAAACTTCCCTAATATGGGAAAGGAAATAGTTAATCAAGTCCAGGAAGCGCAGAGAGTCCCATACAGGATAAAGCCAAGGAGAAACATGCCAAGACACATATTAATCAAACTATCAAAAAGTAAATAAAAAGAAAAAATATTAAATCAGCAAGGGATCCCCATAAGGTTAACAGCTGATCTTTCAGCAGAAACTCTGCAAGCCAGAAGGGAGTTGCAGGACATATTTAAAGTGATGAAAGGGAACAACGTACAACCAAGATTACTCTACCCAGCAAGGATCTCATTCAGATTCGATGGAGAAATGAAAACCTTTACAGACAAGCAAAAGGTAAGAGAATTCAGCACCAGTAAACCAGCTTTACAACAGAAGCTAAAGGAACTTCTCTATGCAGGAAACACAAGAGAAGGAAAAGACCTACAATAACAAAACAATTAAGAAAATGGTGATAGGAACATACATATCAATAATTACGTTAATTGTAAATGGATTACATGCTCCCACCAAAAGACACAGACTGGCTGAATGGATACAAAAACAAGACCTGTATATATGCTGTCTACAAGAGACCCACTTCAGACCTACGGAGACATACAGACTGAAAGGGAGGGGATGGAAAAAGATATTCCATGCAAATAGAAATCAGAAGAAAGCTGGAGTAGCAATTCTCACATCAGACAAAATACACTTTAAAATAAAGACTATTACAAGAGACAAAGAAGGACACTACATAATGATCAAGGGATCCATCCAAGAATAAGATATAGCAATTGTAAATATTTAGGCAACCAACATAGGAGCACCTCAATACATAAGGCAAATCCTAACAGCCATGAAAGGGGAAATTGACAGTAACACAATCATAGTAGGGGACTTTAACACCCCACTTTCACCAATGGACAAATCATCCAAAATGAAAATAAATAAGGAAACACAAGCTTTAAATGATACATTAAGCAAGATGGACTTAATAGATATTTATAGGACATTCCATCCAAAAACAACAGAATACACTTTCTTCTCAAGTGCGCATGGAGCATTCTCCAGGATAGATCATATCTTGGGTCACAAATCAATCCTTGGTAAATTTAAGAAAATTGAAATTGTTACAAGTATCTGTTCCGACCACAATGCTATGAGACTAGATATCAATTACAGGAAAATAATCTGGGAAAAAAAACACATAGAGGCTAAGCAATACACTACTTAATAACCCAGAGATCACTGAAGAAATCAAAGAGGAAATCAAAAATACCTAGAAACAAATGACAATGAAAACACGATGACCCAAAACCTATGGGATGCAGCAAAAGCAATTCTAAGAGGGAAGTTTAGAGCAATACACTCCTATCTCAAGAAACAAGAAGCATCTCAAATAAACAACCTAACCTTACACCAAAAGCAATTAGAGAAAGAAAAAAAAAAACCCAAAGTTAGCAGAAGGAAAGAAATCATAAAGATCAGATCAGAAATAAATGAAAAAGGAATGAAGGAAACGATAGCAAAGATCAATAAAACTAAAACCTGGTTCTTTGAGAAGATAAACAAAATTGATAAACCTTTAGCCAAACTCATCAAGAAAAAAAGGGAGAAGACTCAAATCAATAGAATTAGAAATGAAAAAGTAGTGACACTGCAGAAATATAAAGGATCATAAGAGATTACTACAAACAGCTATATGCCAACAAAGTGGACAACCTG
This sequence comes from Phocoena phocoena, assembly GCF_963924675.1. Classification (NCBI taxonomy): domain Eukaryota; kingdom Metazoa; phylum Chordata; class Mammalia; order Artiodactyla; family Phocoenidae; genus Phocoena; species Phocoena phocoena. The sequence goes on along the minus strand of NC_089238.1, from coordinate 23,381,558 downwards.
GAAGAAATGGACAAACTCTTAGAAAAGCCCAACCTTCCAAGACTGAACCAGGAACAAATAGAAAATAGAAACAGACCAATCACAAGGACTGAAATTGAAACTGTGATTAAAAATCTTCCAACAAACAAAAGCCCAGGACTAGATGGCTTCACAGATGAATTCTCTCAAACATTTAGAGAAGGGCTAAAACCTATCCTTTCCAAACTCTTCCAGAATATAGCAGAGGAAGGAACACTCCCCAGCTCATTCTATGAGGCCACCCTCACCCTGATACCAAGACCGGACAAAGGTGTCACAAAGAAAGAAAACTACAGGCCAATATCACTGATGAACATACATGCAGAAATCCTCAACAAAATACTAGCAAACAGAATCTAACAGCACATTAAAAGGATCATACACCATGATCAAATGGGGTTTATCCCAGGAATGCAAGGATTCTTCCATGTATGCAAGTTAATCAATGTGATAAACCATATTAACAAATTTAAGTATTAAAACCATGTGATTATCTCAGTAGATGCAGAGAAAGCTTTCAAATGTGTTCAACACCTATTTATGATGAAAACCCTCCAGAAACTAGGCATAGAGGGCACTTACCTCAACATAACAAAGGCCATATATGACAAACCCACAGCCAACATCATCCTCTGTGGTGAAAAACTGAAACCATTTCCACTAAGATCAGGAACAAGACAAGGTTGCCCACTCTCACCACCATTCAACATAGTTTTGGAAGTTTTATCCACAGCAATCAGAGAAGAAAAAGAAATAAAAGGAATCCAAATCAGAAAAGAAGAAGTAAAGCCGTCACTGTTTGCAGATGACATCATACTCTACATAGAGAATCCTAAAGACTCTACCAGCAAACTACTAGAGCTAATCAATGAATTCGGTAAAGTAGCAGGATACAAAATTAATGCATGGAAACCTCTTGCATTCCTGTACACTGATGATGAAAAATCTGAAAGAGACATTAAGGAAACACTGCCATTTACCACTGCAACAAAAAGAATAAAATACCTAGGAATAAACCTACGTAAGGGGACAAAAGACCTGTATGCAGAAAACTATAAGACACTGATGAAAGAAATTAAAGATTATATAAACAGCTGGAGAGATATACCATGTTCTTGGATTGGAAGAGTCAACATTGTGAAATTGACTCTACTACCCAAAGCAATCTACACATTCAGTCCAATCCCTATCAAACTACCAATCGTGTTTTTCGTAGAAATTTTAGAACAAAAATTTTCACAATTTGTATGGAAACACAAAAGACCCCGAGTAGCCAAAGCAATCTTAAGAAAGAAAAATGGAGCTGGGGGAATCAGGCTTCCTGACTTCAGACTATACTACAAAGCTACAGTAATCAAGACAGTATGGTACTGGCACAAAAGCAGAAATATAGCTCAATGGAACAGGATAGAAAGCCCATAGATAAACCCACCCCCATATGGTCACCTTATCTTTGAAAAAGGAGGCATGAATATACAATGGAGAAAAGACAGCCTCTTCAGTAGTTGATGCTGGGAAAACTGGACAGCTACATGTAAAAAAATGAAATTAGAACACTCTCTAACACCATACTCAAAAATAAACTCAAAATGGATTAAAGACTTAAATGTAAGGCCAGAGACTATAAAACTCTTGGAGGAAAACATAGGCAGAACACTCTATGAGATAAATCACAGAAAGATCCTTTTTCACCCACCTCCTAGAGAAATGGAAATAAAAATAAACAAGTGGGACCTAATGAAACTTGAAAGCTTTTGCACAGCAAAGGAAACCATAAACAGGACGAAAAGCCATCCCTCAGAATGGGAGAAAATATTTGCAAATGAAGCAACTGACAAAGGACTAATCTCCAAAATTTACAAGCAGCTCATGCAGCTCAGTGTCAAAAAAACAACCCAATCCAAAAATGGGCAGAAGACCTAAATAGACATTTCTCCAAAGAAGATATACAGATTGCCAACAAACACATGAAAGAATGCTCAACATCATTAATCATTAGAGAAATGCAAATCAAAACTACAATGAGGTATCATCTCACACCAGTCAGAATAGCCATCATCAAAAAGCCTACAAATAATAAATGCTGAAGGAAGGTATGGAGAAAAGGGAACCCTCCTGCACTGTTGGTGGGAATATAAATTGATACAGCCAGTATGGAGAACATTATGGAGGTTCCTTTAAAAACTAAAAATAGAACTACCATATGACCCAGCAATCCCACTACTGGGCATGTACCCTATGATAATCATAATTCAAAAAGAGTCATGTACTACAGTGGTCACTGCAGCTCTATTTACAATAGCCAGGACATGGAAGCAACCTATGTGTCCATCAAGAGATGAATGGATAAAGAAGATGTGGTAAATATATACAGTGGAATGTTACTACACCATAAAAAGAAACAAAATTGAGTTACTTGTAGTGAAGTAGATAGACCTAGTGTCTGTCATACAGAGTGAAGTAAGTCAGAAAGAGAAAAACAAATACCGTATGCTAACGCATATATATGAAATCTAAAAAAAACGGTACTGATGAACCTAATGGCAGGGCAGGAATATAGACATAGAGAATGGACTTGAGGACGCAGGGGGCTGTGGGGAGGCTGGGGCAAAGTTAGAGTAGCAGTGACATATATACACTACCGAATGTAAAATAGTTAGCTAATGGAAAGCAGCAGCATAGCACAGGGAGATCAGCTTTGTGCTTTCTGACCACCTAGAAGGGTGGGAGGGAGGAGATATGGGGGTATATGTATAGCTGATTCACTCTGTTATAAAGCAAAAACTAATACACCATTGTAAAGCGATTATATTCCAATAAAGATGTTTAAAAATAAATTTTAAAAATAAATCTCCTCCATTTGATAATAACCTTCATGGTCCATCACCCACACCTCATTTCAGGCACCAGTCCATGGACATACCTAGTCCTTATCTCCCAGAACTCCTGACCACAACCTCCTATCCTTTTTGCTCTTATTTAACCTCTAGGCAGCATCTTACATAAATTTTGTGTCCTTGTTATACTTCCTCTCATTGACCATGGTGGAACCTGGTTTTCTTTCTTCTCAGAACCTTCCATGGGCTTCTCTTCCTCTCTCTGATCCATAAATGTGGGTAAAGTTCAGAATTCTGTCCTCAACCCTCTTCCTTTTTTTAACACTAAACACTCTCCTTGGGCACTGCCATCAATTTGTCCGCTTCCATGGCTTATGTCAGTTACATTAGTTTTGCTGCCATCTCCCAAATACATATCTCCTATCCCAGGTCTCTCTTACGGATTTTACCACTCCTGTAACCCATAGACATTTCAAAGTCAACATGTCCAAAAGAGAATATGTTATCTTTCCTTCAAAACCTCCTTATCCTGCTTTGCTTTCTATCACAGTGGTGGCAGCATCTCCTCAGTTGTCAAGCCATTTACAGGAGTCATTCTTGTTCCCCTTCTTTCTCACCCCTCACATCCAGTCAGTTCCCAGATATTCATGATTTTACCTTCTAACAAACTAACCACTAGTTCAGCTGCCGATTTATCTTGCTTACTTTATCTTGCTTACATTACCGTGACAGTCTTCTGATTGGTCTCAGCCACCAGTTTCCTTCCTTGAAGTCCAGTCTTTAGGTGGCATTCTAACATCTACAGTAGAGATTTGATCTTATCACATGCTTATTGAAATGTCTTAGTGGCATTTCATTATCCACAGGAAACATTCCATGCTCCTTACCATGGCACACAAGGACCTTCCTGGTCTGGTTTCTGCCCAGTGCTCCAGCCTTAGCTCTCACTAACCCCCATCTCCTTACGCTTCATGCGCAAAATAAATACTCTGAACTCCCCCTACCCTCCTTTCTCCTAGCTGACTTTTACATATCCTTTAGCTCTCAGCTGAGACCTCTCTTTTTTTTCTGGGAAGCTTTCTCTGACCCCCAGTGTAATGGCTACTACTCTATTATAATTGCTTGTTTGCTTGTCTTTTTCTTCTTAAAGAGTGTCAGCTCTTAAGCCCCTGCTTCTGACACAATCCTGGTTCCTTGTGATACCTATTTGAATGACTAAGGAAGAATGAAAGAAAGCCAGTTGCTAAGGAAGACAGTGCACCATTGTGGTTAAGAATGCAGGGTTTGTATCCAGTGAATCTAGATTCCAGTCTGGCTCTACCACTGACCAGCTGAGCAAATTATTTTGCCTACGCTTCAAACTCATCTGTAAAAATGAGAATGTTAATAGTTCCTACCTTGTACGGTAAGGAATAAAGTTAGAAAACACATGCAAAGTATCCAGCACTGTGCCTGTAGTATAATACAATAAGGTTATTTCATTCCATTCTAATATATGAACAGGTAGAACTAAAAAGCTGTCTATCACTGCATTCTTTTTGACAATAAAAGCACATATACGTACGTAGAGAACTACATGACCCACTGACAGATTGCTTACTTAATATCAAGAGACACAAGGCATACTATTATATGTGGCCTTCAACCCCTGAAAATATTAGAAAAATTAACTGACTTGCCAACTGGATAAAAATACAACTGTTGTGAGGTAAAACAAAATCTGTACTTGTTATAAGAAACTGTGAGCCTAACTACAGTGTATTAAAAATGTACTTTATAAGTGCATGCTGCATGAAATAGAGGGGGACTTTATTGTAGCTGATAACAGATGGAAAGAACATGAGGTTTCTGAACTTTTTCTGTTGGAAACATGTCTACTGAGGTATGTCTCAAAGTGTTTTTTCTTAAAGAAGGAAAATAAAATTTATCGCCTGTTAAAATTCACTTAATAGTATTACTCCATTTACCCTTTATCTCATTTTCACTGAATCTATTATCTATTAATAGATGATACCAATTAGTTTACTAGTACCTTGGTAAAATTTCTTATGCTCTCTGCAATCTGTCAGAGTAGCCCTAACCCTCAAAATTTGATCTGTGAAGCAAGGGAAACACTTAGCTGATTAAGGGGGAGAAGCTCTCTTCTTCTTGATGTGGAAAGTTCTTCCAGTGGGTTTTATCTAGTCTGATCCATGCATGTGGTTTGATTTTTTTTTAATTTTTTTTTATTGAAGTAGAGTTGATTTATAGTGCTGTGCCAATCTCTGCTGTACAGCAAAGGGACTCAGTTATACACGTATAGGCATTCTTTTTTTTTTTATTTTTCTCATGCATGTGGTTTGGAGAATTGAGCTCTCTCTGATTAATGTTCACTAAAACATTGTCTGGTAAATAAGTTTTCCATGAGTATAGAAAGAGCACCAATGAAATCATCATATTAGCTCCTTAATGTCACTAGGGCTCCATTTGATACACTGGAGAAGGAATAAGTGACACTTTGGTATTATGGTTATTATTCTGAACAGAATGCCTGCCAGCAGATTAAATTCTTTACCTGTCAGAAAGAGTCCTATTTATTTGGGGGCATTATTGCCTTGGTGACCTTGTTTGGTGTCTATTTTCAGGGACAGGAATAGGAAAGGCAACCTGAATCAAGATAGTATTTTCTTCTTTGAAATAGATTGACTTGGTTATATTCAGGCTTTTATAAATTACCATCATTATAGAAAGTAACTGCTAACTGAAATGAGATGAACAAACTTATAGGACAGCTAAAAAAAAAAAAAGTGGTACAAATTTGTAAGCTTGAGTTATTAATGATTTCCTTCTTGTAGAGAGGGGTTAAAATGATTGAAGAAGTTTAGTGACCTATGTTTTGCTTTCATGAGTATTTCCAAAATTAAGCTGTACAGCTTGCACTCTGTTTTTTCAGGAAGTATTTAGATACTTCTTATATTATTGATTCAGGCCTTTTTTTCTTTACCTGCCTCATGCTTCCTGCCATTTCTTTGTTCCTCAACACCTCTAAATAGACACTGGAAATGAAGAGACAGGAAATTAAATTTTTTCATGTTTTCTCTATTTTTAGTAGTTGAAGGGTGTGTGTGGTAATGCTGTTAAAAGCACTGTAGCTAAAAGTCTGAATGTCGGGCTAGCCAGCTGTGTGTGCTTTGTTAACTATAGGACCTGATGTCTCTTACCCAGGGACTTACTGTTGTTAAGGAGATGAGATCAATGAAGCATTAAAGAGTGATGAAACTTTTGCTTAAAAGTGCTTGTAAACTGAAAAGACAAATTATTGATAAGACTGCAATCATACATAAAGCCTCCCAACTCTATGATGTGTCATTTCTTTGCTCAGAGATCTTCAGTGTCTTCTCTTTATCCTCTTCTCTTTATCCTCTAAGTCAGTTGCTGGTTTCTTAGCCTGCATACAGGGTGACACTAGCCTCCTTTCCGACTTTATCTTCTGACTTCCTCTGCTGGTAACCTACACTTCAGCTGAACTAAAGTCAGCTTTTTCCTGAATGGGCTCTAGTTTTCCTCATTGCAATGCCTTTGCTTATGCTATTTCCTCTACCTAAGAGTTTCTCAGTCATGGCATTATTATTTTGAGCTGGATAATTCTTCGTTGTGGGGAGTTGTCGTGTGCTTTGTAGGATGTTTAGCAGTAGCCCCAGCCTCTACCCTCTAAATACCAGTAGTAACCAAAAATGTCTCACACATCACCAAATGTCCCCTGGGAGGCAAATCACTCTTATTTCTGCCCTGTGTTTCTGCAATCTCCTACTCCTTTGAGGCTTTTGCCACCTAGCTGCAGCAACCATCTTCCATTTTTCCTTGCTGACATGTACCAGTTTCCTAGCTTACTGGAGATACAATGCCTCCCAGGCAGTTGTCTAACTCCTGTCATCACTTTAGATGATTTCATTGACCACAGAGATGACCTAGCCCAGCACCATGACCTCCCCACCTCAGCCACCTCAGTGCATTCCCTGTACCTTGTAGGTACCAGAAAGTAAACTGTCCCCCAAATCACTAAGCAGATATCCCACTCTCCTACCACACCTCCTATCCTTCTAGGCCGTCTGTTCAAGGGTCTCCCCTGCAACACTTCTTGGACCTCGCTGAGACCTCCAGGCCACTGACTGACCCTGCTATTTTAAATCCACCCATTCCCCCCTCCAGCATGGGCTTCCCTCCCTATCTATGGTACATCATTACAAACAGTCTCTTGGAAATAACACTTCTCTCATGCTGTCACACTCAGACAGTAATCCTAGGTAAACCCAGTCACCTACAGTCTTTCTCCAAGAAAAACACATTATAATCTCTGAGTCAAGAGACTGTCTCTGAACTCACTGTCAACATTCTGAAGTCAGACCCTCTTCAGAGGGTTTTATTTTGTTTTATTCTGTCTCGTAGTTCCTGAACTTTTTCTTCACTTTGTCACACTTTGAAATTAAAGTCTCCTTTCTCATCCTGATACACGCCAAACAAACACACCTTTTTTTCCTTAAAAGCAGCACAGAATATATCTGTAAGTTACCTCTATTAGATCTAACTTTAAGTTTTTCTGTCCTCTTAGGCCAGAGTTAATTTTTTATGATTATTAAAAATATAATGCTGATGAAAGAAAGAAATGGGTTCTCTTACAAAAACATTTAGAGTATGAACTACTAAAAAATAGTTCTTAAAGCCTGCTGTGCTGTTCAGTAAATCCTTTCCCATTGCTTACAGAAACATTTCTAGTATTAATCCTGGAACAAATGTTAATTATATACTGAAGTATGTAAAATGTTTAATATCTCAAAGTATGAGTCCTAGTCCATTTTCATAAGCGAGAGAGCTCAGTTTACCTTGGAGTCAATTTAAGAGACTTAAATTAAAAGCTATATATTTTAAATGACACTGACCTGTTAATGTGTTATGGTTACCTCTAGCTTTATTAATCCCCCACACATAAAACAGCCAGATTTTTGATGAAGTTTGTTATAATTCCATGGTCTTATATTTAATGACTAACTTTACATTTACAGTAAACATAAAGTCACTTTTTCTGAATAAGAATTTTTCAAGTTTTCTTTATTCATTTTTTATTTCTATATATAACAAATATACAACATAACCATTTTTAAGTATACAGTTCAGTTGTATTAAATGCATTCATAATGTTGTCCTACTGTCACCACCATCTTTCTCCATAACTCTTATCCTCTTATAAAACTGAAACTCTACCATCTTAAACAATAACTTCCCCGTCTCCTCTTCCCCTGAGCCCTTGGCAACCGCCATTCTACTTTACACCTCTATGATTTTGACTACTCTGCATACCTCATGTAAGTGGAATCATAAAGTATTTACCTTTTTGTGATTGACTTATTTCACTTATTATAATATCCTAAAGGTTTATCCACGTTGCAGCATGTGTCAGATTCACTTTTTAAGGCTGAATAATATTCCATTGTATGTATATACGGCATTTTGCTTACCCACTCATACCTCGATGGACACTTGGTTGCTCTACATTTTACCTATTGTGAATAATGCTGCTATGAAAATGGGTGTACAAACATCTCTTAGGGATCCTACTTTTGATTGTTTTGGATATACACCCAGAAGTGGAATTGCTGGATCATATGATAATTCTATTTTTAACTTTTTGAGAAGCCACCATCACAGTAGCTTCACCATGTTTTATTCCCACCAGCAATGCATAAGGGTTCCAATTTCTCCACATACTTGCCAATATTTGTTATTTTCTGTTTTTTCATAGTAGCCATCCTAATGAGTGTAATGTGGTATCTCATAGTTTTGATTTGCATTTCCCTATTATTTAGTGATGTTGAACATCTTTTATTCCTGTTTGCATGGAATATCTTTTTCCATTTTACTTTCAGTCTTGTTGTAGCTTTGGATTTAAAGTGAGTCTCTTGTAGACAGCATATAGTTGGGTCATGTGTTTTTATCTCTTCAGCCAATTTCTGCCTTTTCGTTGTAGAATTTAAGCCATTTACATGTAAATTAATTACTAATAAATAGGGACTTTTATCATTTTGCTGTTTGTTTCCTATATGAGCTGTAGCTTTTTTGTCATTTCCAGAATTACTATCATCTTTTGTGTTTAGTTGATTTTTTTTGTAATGAAATGTTTAAATTCCTTTCTCATTTCCTTTTGTGTATATTCTGTATCTATTTTCTTTGTGGTTACTATAGGGATGACCCTTAATATTCTAAAGTTAAGACACTCTAATTTGAATTTCTACCAGCTTAACTTCAAAACATAGACTTCATAAACTCTTCTCCTTTACTACTCTATCCCCACTCCTTTAAGTTGTTGATGTCACAAGATTCATTATGTGACAAAAAACATAAATTAATAAGTCTTTTAAATGCATTAGTCTCTTAAATTATGTTGTAAAGAAAATGTGTTGTTACAAACCAAAGTTATGATAATACTGGTTTTTAGAGCAGTGATTCTTTTTTTTTTTCTCCCCACAGTGGGCACCAGTCTCGTTCCAACTGCAGCTCCAAAGGGGCACACCATGACCCTGGGGCCTAAATTAGAGCTCCACTGCTACAGCCGGTGGTCCTGTTGTTCCAACCCACCCCTCCCCGCGGTAGAGTAGTGATTCTTTTAAACAATTTATATATTATTATGTAGAAAACAAAAAGTGGAGATATAAACCATTGTTACAGTAAGACTAGCTTTTATAATTGCCCGTGTATTTACCTTTATTGAGATCTTTATTTCAACATATAGCTTCAAGTTACTGTCTAGTGCCCCTTCATTCCACCCTGAAGGATTCCCTTGAGCATTTCTCTCAGAGGAGATCTAGTGGTCACAGACTCCCTCAGCTTTTGTTTATCTGGGAATGTCTTAATTCCTCCCGTACTGTTGAAAGACAGTTTTGCTGGATATAAGATTCTTGGTTGATTTTTTTTTTCTTTTAGCATTTTGAATATATTGGCCCACTGCATTCTGGCCTCCAATGTTTCTGATGAAAACTATTTATTAATATTACTGAGGATTCTTTAGATGTGATAAATCACTTTCAAGATTCTCTCTTTGTCTTTTGAAAGTTTTGATTATAATGTCTTGTTATAGGTCTTTTTGAATGCATCTTTTTTTGAGTTTATTGAGCTTCTTGGATGTTTATATTCACATCTTTCATCAAATTTGGGAAGCTTTTGCCATTTGTTTTTCAGATTTTCTCTCTGCTCCTTGTGAAACTCCCACAGTGTTCCCATAGGTCCCTTAGGCTCTGTTCATTTTTCTTCAGTCTTTTTTCTCTGTTCTTCAGATTCAGTAATGTTCATTGCACTACCTTCAAGTTCACTGCTTTTTCTTCTTCTGCCTGCTCAGATCTGCCTTTGAATCCCTGTAGTGAATTTTTCATTTCAGTAATTGTACTTTTTAGCTCTGAAATTTCTATGTGGTTTCTTTTTAGGTCGTCTCTTTGTTGGTATTTCATGTACTGTTTGAAATACACCATTTCATTCATATACTGTTTTTGTGACTTTCTGCACATCTTCCTTTAATTCTTTGAGCCTCTTTAAGAGCATTGTTTTAAAGTCTTTGTGTAATAGATCTGTCATCAGGTCTTTTTCGTGATAGTTTGTGTTGATTTTTTTTTTCCTTTGAACGGGCTGTTCTTTCCTTTTTGTTTGTATGCATTGTGATTTCTCATTGAACATTGGACATTTGAATCTTATATAATGTGGTAACTCTTGAAATCATATCCTCCCCTTCCCCAGGTCTTGCTGGTTTTTGTTATTGTTTTTGTTTATGATTGTTGTAGGCTCTCTCAGTGCCAAGGGTCAGCCTGATGGGTAAACTTAAGGTCTTCTCAGGTCTTTTCTGGGCCTGCATCTTTCCCTGGACATGCACAGTTACTTTCTAATTTTTCCCATATATGCATTTGCTTTTTAATGTCAAGTATTTAATGTCTGGCTTCTTAACAGGGTAAAAGAGAAAAATGAAGGAGGGTGGGTGGGTGAGTGGAGAAGGGCCCTATCCCTTTAAATCCCCCTGGTAGCCACTTCAGCTGGAAGGGAGGTGGGTTGCAACAGTGTAACAACAGTGGCTGTGCCCTTGCCCTTTTTCTCTGCACCTCTATAATCAGAAGCAGCAATCAGTGATCCGAGAACACATCTCTGATATTTGGAGGTCAGGGTCCTTTTTGCCCACCATAACTGCTCCAGGAACATGTGCACAGCTGCCTTCCATGGAGCTGGAGGTGCAGTATGAGTGGCTGATACTGTGCTAGGAGCTGAAATAGACCAAAATTAACTGCAGTTTATCATGCAGGCCTTCCCCTAGAAGTTGCAAGCCTTCAATAAACTATAGAATTCCAAAATGAGTACATCAGATAGATTCTGCAAGTGCAGTTGTTTTCTTGATGAGGAGACAGAGTCTTGGTGCTTCCTATTCCTACATCTCCCCAGAATTTTTTCTTTAATGTCACTCCTAACTCTGAAAAAAAACTCAAGAAGATCAATTCCATAAGCACTGTAGAAAAGCCAAATTTGCCTGTTATCTCTTTGCCACTTGTTCTTATAGAATCTCTCCAATCTGCCAAGGATCCTATCTTGAACTCCCAGAATACTTCATCACCAGTACAGTCCTTTGGATAGTGTATTGTGCATGCTGTATATCCTTAAGCTACTGGTTATCTAATTATGCTAGAGGAATAGAGGCTCAGGCACCCTCAAGAATGATGAAGTCAGAAAAAGAGCAGATATATTAGGTGGACATGTCCTTTGCCGGTGTTACAGATTGGGGAAACTCTGGGGACCAGGTGACCTACCTTATTTCTTCCGGAGCATTTAAGCTCCAATCATCCTAAAATGGCAATGCCACCACTTTTCTAGCTCTCTTTCTCTTTATTATATTGTTTTGTTTCTTTTCCCTCTACTTTTTCATTGATGTTGCTCCTCAGAGGCTACAGCTTTTGACATGTGCACCGTCACCTTGGGATGACAGGAGTAGCAGGGCTCTCTGTCTCTTTCGTTGATCATACTCACCTGTTAGGCTCCACTAATTGCCAGCTGATTGCTCTATTATTTTTAACAACACCTTGGGGCATAAATTGCTTAGTAGTCTGGTATAGTTAAATTTGGACTGCTTTGCAGGTTAGTTTTTTAGATCAGTGTTTTAGGTTGTTCAGACCCCCAGGAAGGTTCTTCATATTTATTCTTCCCCTAGTTCTCTCTAGTAAACTATCTGGTCTGTGATTTAGATTTTTTTCTTTATTGGAGTATACTTGCTTTACAATGTTGTGTTAGTTTCTGCTATACAGCAAAGTGAATCAGCTATACGTATACATATATCCCCTCTTTTTTTGATTTCCTTCCCATTTAGGTCACCACAGAGCATCGAGTAGAGTTCCCTGTGCTACACAGCAGGCTTTCATTAGTTATCTATTTTACACATAGTATCAGTAGTGTATATATGTCAATCCCCATCTCCCAATTCATCCCACCCCCTCTTCCCCCCTTGATATCCATAGGTTTGTTCTCTATGTCTGTGTCTCTATTTCTGCTTTGTGAATAACATCATCTATACCATTTTTTTAGATTTCATATATATGCGTTAATATACAACATTTGTTTCTCTTTCTGACTTACTTTACTCAGTATGACAGACTGGGTCCATCCGCGTCTCTACAAATGACCCAATTTCATTCCTTTTCATAGCTGAGTAATATTCCATTGTATATATGTACCACATCTTTTTTATCCATTCCTCTGTTGGTGGACATTTAGGTTGCTTCCATGTCCTGGCTGTTGTAAATAGTGCTGCAGTGAACATTTTGGTACATGACTCTTTTTGAATTATGGTTTTCTCAGGGTATATGCCCAGTAGTGGGATTGCTGAGTCATATGGTAGCTCTATTTTTAGTTTTTAAAGGAACCTCCATACTGTTCTCCATAGTGGTTGTATCAATTTACATTCCCACCAACAGTGCAAGAGGGTTCCCTTTTCTCCACACCCTCCCCAGCATTTATTGTTTGTAGCTTTTTTGATGACGGCCATTGTGACCAGTGTGAGACACCTCATGGTAGCTTTGATTTGCATTTCTCTAATAATTAGTGATATAGGTTATTTGTTCCATGAAGCTGGCAGCCTCCTCTTAATTGCTTTCCTGCCATTGGTTTTGAGTGTGCCCTTAGGCTTGAACTTCCCCTCTTTCTGTTGTCACTTCCTTAGACAAGAACCTTGGTGTTCTCTGTGTTACAGCCTGCCTCTCCTCCTGGCCAGAATCTCTGAGCCATGGCTCCAGAGATGGAAGTACAGCCAATGATGTACTTCCCTCCCAGTGACACCCACACTTTAGGAGCAGAGCGCAGGGTGAGGGTGGTAGTTTGTGATCTTCTTGGTTTGTCTCTCCAGCATGGAACCAATAGCCTACAAATGAGCTGGGATGCAGGTTATCAGAGCCCTGTTGTTTTGAATGTGCTGTGCCTGAGGTAGATCCTCCACCCCATCAGTGGGGGCTGAGTTGAAGAAGAGATTCTCTGACATCTTGGCTACATTTGCTTGGAATTTAGCCTCTGTAGCATGTTGCTGGGAGAGACGAGAAATGCTGGTACCTGCCCACACCTCAGGAACATACCATAACCCTCGATTACACTAGAGGAATAGGTCGGTATAGAGGAATAGTTTGATTGGTACCTGGGGAGAAAGGGTGCCCTATGGTTTTGTCTGCACCTGCCTGAAGCAAAGCTTCTATCACACTGAGCTAGGAGGGAAAGGGAGAGGCGAGTCGTGGTTCAATGGCACAGACTCACTATTCTTACCGAGTTTTATTTTCTTGAACGAATGTTTCTTCATCTAAAACAATTTCCAGAGACTTTAGAAGGTTGGGTTTTTCAATGATTTTCCCCAGTTATGCTTGTTTTGCTAGGGAGCAAGTTTGCAGTACTAGCTCCTCACAATGCCATTGCAGAGATGGAAATTTCACATTTGGTGGTCTTCTGCCAACCTAAAAGTAGTCCATCATAATGCCAAATGGTGGATTTTGTTTAAACCTATGGCATTGAATTTTGTTGCTCATACTTTTGGGGAGGGGGGCTGTTTCAGGTTGAAGGTTTATAGTGGATATGGGATTATTATAACATGGGATTATTCTGCTCTGTTAGAGATTATTGTATAAATTAAATATGATAAATTTACAAAGCATCAATAGAACTTTCCTATCTGGCTTAACAAGCCATTCCTTCTTATTTTTGGTACAGTGTTTTAATTAGGTTTTTAGTTTTAAATGATTAAGTTCCAATTCTTACATAAAGCCCTTTGACATTAAAAAAGAAAGGTTAAATCTCTTCTTATTGAAGTGAGCACTCTTAACATGACCTATAAATAGCATTCTACACTACATTACAAAAGACAGAGAAGACAGTTTTAAAATTAGAGTTTTATTAGTAACTATAAGGCTTACTATTTGCATTACAATTGTGTGTTTTCCATATTGTTAAAGATATACTTTTGGAGTTAACATTAAATTTCTTAAATTATTTTATGTAGCTATTTGAAAGGAAGTTTTAATGCATTTCATATACACTTTTCATGTTTAATCAATACTGTACTTACTGTACTTCTGCTTTAAGAGAAGTATATTTCTAATTTCACATGTGAAGTTTAGAGACTACTTTAATTCCATAATCTTGAGAAAATTATTTAATTATCAGAATTATCATTAACTTCAGATTTCATATGGCTGGAATGGGTATATGAGCAATTTTTGTAATTGTACTTAGTATATTACATTAATAAGCTTTACCTAACATTTGTTTTTGAATGAGTTAGAGGCCATGAGTATGTCTCATTATTTTAACAAGTTGCTTTAACTTGAAGTTTCTTAATGATCTGATTGTTTGGTTTTAACTTATTCCTATAAAAAGTGCCTTATATGCTGTAAAATGACATGTGTTGGTAGCATTAGCATTTCACTGATGTATTGCTTCTAAAACTAATTACCTGTTAAGTTTGTGACCAGCAGAAATGTTATCTTCTAAGTGAAGCCCTCCCCAAATTCCCCCCAACAGTACCTCTGTTAACTCAGTCCCGATCTTATATGTTCATAATTCTAGCTGAGCCATTGCCATGTGCTCTTTCCAGATCTGTCTCCTCCAAGGAGACAGATGTTCTCAAAGGCAAGGAGCATGCCTCATTTGTGTTTAACCAATACCTAACTGAGTGCCAAGCACATAGGATATGCTTAAAAGATGTTGAATGGGGCTTCCCTGGTGGCGCAGTGGTTGAGAGTCCGCCTGCCGATGCAGGGGACACGGGTTCGTGCCCCGGTCCGGGAAGATCCCACATGCCACGGAGCGGCTGGGCCCATGAGCCATGGCCGCTGAGCCTGCGCGTCCTGAGCCTGTGCTCCGCAACGGGAGAGGCCACAACAGTGAGAGGCCTGTGTACCGCAAAAAAAAAAAAAAAAAAAAGTGTTGAATGAGTAGGTAGATAGATACAAAAGAAATCTTAAAGATCATTTAGTCTTATCACACCATTTCAAAGGCAGGGAAATGAAGCCCAGGGAGGTTAATGCTTTGCTTTACTTTTAACAATTTATTGGAATTTATTACACATCAAGCATTTTATTACTGCACTGCTCTAGATTCAGCAAAAATATTCCCTTCTAGTATGTTCCAAAAATGATGCACAGAAATAATATAGATAAATTATCTCATTAAGTCCACTATTATTCTAGTCTGCAGAAAGTTCCTCTCTGGTGTTTAGAAAAACAAGTTAAGAATAGAAGACAGTACAGAAATCAGGAGTTTCTAGAGGATGGGGCGTAACTGCCTACTGTCAGAGATTTGCTTTTGAGTAACTGAGTTTGAATCATTTTAAATAACTCATTTTGTATGTTTAACTCTTCTTCTCTTGGATTTATAAGAGGAATAATCTGCTAAACTCTGCTGACCCATATGTATTGTGTTTTGCAGTTCAGTCTGACATAGCAATTATCAGAGACCGACAGCTTCTACTCATAAATTTTAGAGCATTTATCACAGTGATTGAATCATGCCACTTAAATAAATTATTTTTAGGTTGAATTTGGTTTAAATGTCTAGCCACTCTTTTTGTGCGCAAAGTTGAGGTTTCTTCTCTAACCCTAGCCCCTGAGTAGGAGCCCATCATGTAGTGAAAACTAAGAATTCTGTTAAAAATCAAACAACTCATTAGACAGAAATGCATAAAAAATAAATTTGGTGGAAAGGTCCTTTAACATCAATATAGGTACTCAGAAATCCTAGATGCCATGTTTCACCTGCCTGAAGAACTGGTTTTGGATAGTCGTGCTCGTGAAGGTGGCTTCTAAATAATTAGCAAGTATGACATCTTTATACGTTTGTATAAATTTGTAATATACACTTAGTGTGTATATTACATTAATAAGATAAGCTTTACCTAACATTTGTTTTTGAATGAGTGGACCTGATAAGGAAGGATCAGGAATGAAAGGGACTAATGGAAGTAGGTAGCCTTATTGTATAAACCAAATGTATGAAGACTGATTTCATTGCCCTAAGAAAAATCATCAGGCCAAATGCAGTTCTAAAATTTGTATTATAAAACCTTCATTCAAGAAAATTAACTTTAATGAGAGCTAATAGAAAATCTGAAAATCTTAGTGATGATTAATGCCAAGTTCCTGTACTCCAGTTCTTTCCATCATTAAGTATTATAATCTCTAATGAATTCTTTACTTTCTGGAACATAGAGGATTCTTCTAGGAGATGAAGTGTGTTCTCATATTGGAATTTTAAATTAATGTGTGTTAACCCATAGAAACATTACAAGATTGGAAAAATTAAAACTGCGGACTCAGGGGACTTCCCTGGTGGTCCAATGGGTAAGACTCTGCACTCCCAATGCAGGGGTTCCGGGTTCAATCTGTGGTCGGGGAACTAGATCCTGCGTGCATGCCACAGCTTAGAGTTCACATGCCACAGCTGAGTCCACATGCCACAGCTAAGAAGTCATCCACATGCCATGGTGAAGATTCTGCATGCTGCAACTAAGACCCGGCACAGCCTAAACAAACAAACAAACAAAAAGCAAATAAATAATTGCAAACTCCCCCAGATTCCTTAAGACCCCGATCTCATAGGAGTAGAGGAGATAAATGACTTCAACTGAGATTCATCTAACACTACGGAATTCAAAATATTAATAAGTCTTTGAAGATCACTAATTTACCATAATTACCTTGATTACATTTCTCTTAAAAATCTAACATCCAAGTTATAGAAAATAAATTCCCTATAATAAAAATGTAGTGATTAGAATATATTCAGTTCTCACTTGTTAATAATACTCCTCAAATGAAAATTATAACCCCCTTAAACATTCAATTTCAGGACACTTAACAGGCTCCCATCAATCTAACCTATTTTTTTTCTTACAACAAAAATACTTCTGATGATTTGACTGATAAGAGAAGGCAGGGTGGGAGTAAGTTTATTGTTTACCCAGCGTTAAGGGCCTTTAGTCTTATAATAATGTGTACCTGTGTTCCAGAGTATTGTGTCTAAGTGTCTAGTCAGAGCTCTCTGCTAAGCGTAGAGAATCTTCATTTGGGCCCCAATGTTTCAGGATAGGAAAGAGAAAGAAAGGGAAAGGAAGTCTAGATAGAAGTTTATGAACTTAAAATTGAAATTTTAAAATGATTCTTAGAAATTTGGACTTCTTCCTTAGAATAGTATCTTGTGAATGGGGACCCATTCAAACAGGTTCCTCACCATCTACTAAATTAGTGCATTAGTACAGAATATTATCTGGCAGTGTTTGGTATAGGGAATATAGGAAGTAGGGTTAGTTCTCTGTGAACAAATATGTAACCAAAGCAATAATCTATCAGGTTTTAATCTAGTACCTCAAATTGACTTTGCAGAGATGTTTTTAATTTTTTCCCATGCTGCTTAAAATATTTTGAATTATATTTCAATATTTCTCAAATATGATTTTCCATATTTAAAAATTATATTTCTGTAGCAACAACAATTGGCTGGAGCTAACTAGTTGCCGTCCTCTTTGGTCGGTGATGGACTCTTTTTAGTTCCTCTCAGTCCCCTACTTCCTACTGTCTCCCCCATCCTGAGATCTCTAGTCAGTTTGTATGCCCTGTGCCTTTTTACTATTTGATCATCTTGGTTGTACCAGGACCTCTTAACTTCTTTAAGTTAGAGCCTCATGCCTTACAGCGTTTGAGTTGATGACCTCTGAGCTTCAGAATGCAGTTAAACTGCTGCCGCAAAAGGGAAGAGTTGTTGGCATTAGCTGGTTTATCTTAATGATTTCAGCAGTTACATAGCCTTCGGTGTACTGTTTTATGAACAAGTGGAAACAGATGAAAGATAATTTTATTCTACACTCTCATGCTGCCCTTTCGCTAGTGTAACTGGGACTAAGAAAGACTGGACAGTACTACAGAACAGATGTAAACATGAACTTGGCAGATCCTCCTGGCTCAAGCATAGAAACAGTACAGAATACTGCTTTGAACCATTCTTTGTGAAAATGTCTGATGCTTCTAGAAAATACCAAAAATGTTTTATTAGCTATGTTTTTTCCAAATGAACCGTAAACTCCTTTGGAAATACAGTGACTCAGTATCCAAGGAGAATTTCTTCATGCAGGAACTATAAATGACATTACGAATACTACTTTTTAAAAATTTCCATTGGAATATTTTTCTTAAAAAGTTGAGATGTCACACTGAAGGGGATACAGTGCCAGAAATCACAATTTTTAATCTCTTCCTTTATACCATATCAAAAGGATGTTAGGTGTCCATTATTAATGATTAACCTTTGTTTTGATTTTTCCTAACATGGTTTAGTTCACATAGTCCAACTTCCAATTTAAGTTTCTAAAACTCCTAAGGCTTCCTTTTGATGCCAACATTAACGAAAGGGTTCTTCATTTGAAAGGAAGGCTGTGCTGCACTTGGCAAGGATTAAAATGCAGTAGTTTAATCCTTTCACGCTATGAATGGAGATAATTGAAGCATAAACCATTTAAAGTTTTTGTACACACTTACTTGACTATGTGTCTATATTTTGAGGAGAAGAGACTGCATGAACATAGACTATTTTCACTATTTTACTTGTTAAAAGAATCTAATGAACAAGGATTTAATTGAGTTTGGGGTTTATATCTTGAATTTTTCAACTAACTTATAATGCAATCTTTTGGTAAGGATTATTTCTTCAACTGAATACCAGTGATGTCAGCTATCATCATATTGTTTCTATTAGCATTTTTAAATTAGTTTTCAAAACAAGAAGGGCAAACACCTATCCAGAATATGTATCTACTCTTATAAAATGAATTGCTGCCACTTCTAGAGTAGATGAGGTCCAATGTAATCACCATACCCCCAACTCCTTATTGTGCCTCATCTTGCACCCCATCTTCCCTACCCCACCCCTTAACCCCTACCTTGATCAAGTGCTCTCAGAATGCCAGTACATGTTAGCTAGGTCCTGCACTTAATTCAGGCTGTAGTCCCTTTCTCCCTCAAATGTGCACACATTCCTGGTTAGATTATCTTGTAATTTAACCCCACTTTTTGGCCTAGTGACAGCAGAGAAGGTGGGACAGATTGTAGGAAGTGGGAAGAATGTTGCCCAATGCAGTTAGAAACTTCTCCATCATCTTCCAATAAGAGAGAGCTCTAGCCTTTAGGGGAAACTTCTCCTTCATCTTCAAACAAGAGGGAATGTCAACCTTTAACAGTCCACTCCTGCAGGCTCTGAAAATCCATTCAAGTGAATCTTGGGATTCATGATTTTCAGGTTACCTATCCCATGGGTCAAATATCATTTTTTCCCATCTAGGGCTCTAACCTTAACATAGCAGACCTGCTTAGGTTGAGAATTTAACCTTTTTGGAAGCTCTTCTACTCTTACCATTAAGTCCTGGTCTTAGTCGTCAGCTTTCCTTGCCCTCCTGCTACTGGAGGTGAGAACCTCTTGTTTTGCTCTCGAAGAGGCCCTCTGGCTTTCACATTTAGCTTTTAATTTCTCATTAATCATGCTCAACCTTTGTGTCTTTCCTTTATTTCCTAAATTGAGCTTAGCAATAGCCATCAAACTCTGCTGTCCTTATAGTTAGTGTTTATCTAATATTTCTCAAAAAGCCTCGAGTATCACACCCAGTGGAACATTCCCTTCCACCAGAATACTACCCAAGACAGCATCAGTAAAAGACAGTGTGGCTGTCTGTGCACTGCTTACCCCCAGTGAAGGAATCTTTATTGCCAGTACCATGATAGGTGATCCAACTCCAAAATCTTAGTGTCTGCTTTCTCAGATCACTTTTGGTATTAACTGTTGTAGATTGGGTTCCCTGCAAAGAAAATTCTGGGATGGAGATGAGTGTACAAGAAGTTTGTTTTAGGGAGTGCTCTAGTCAGTACGAGTGGAAGGGAAAAGTTGGACTATGATTCAGTGTCAGTAGAAGCCTCAGCTGACCTTGGGACCTCTGAATGTGGAATGGCCCTGCAGAGTTGTCCTGAGTTGTGGTGAGGGGGTCTAGTCTTTATTCCTCTGAACTGACTAGTTATTGAATGCAGGCTAGCACAGAAAAGGTCACAATCTTTGGCAAGGTAGTACTCTTCAGCCAAAACTGTCCTCCAAAGGGCTGGTTTCTTAGGGCTGTCTGCCAGCAGCATTTCCAGCAGCTGAGGGAATAAGCCCTTCATTTCTGTGAGGGATCTCAGTGGCATGTCACAGCATCCATTAGTTTTATTGAGTACATTTCCTTTCGTTTTATTGTGTAAATTACTCTTTTCTTAAAATATTTATTTATTTGTTTTTGGCTGTGTCGGGTCTTAGTTGCAGCACGTGGGATCTTTCGTTGTGATGCGTGGGCTCTTCGTTGTGGCACATGGGCTTCTGTCTCTAGTTGTGGTGCAGGGGCTCAGTAGTTGCAGCACGTGGGCTCTCTAGTTGCGACGCACGGGCTCCAGAGTGAGCGGGCTCTGTAGTTGTGACATGCTGGCTCCAGAGCACACAGGCTCTGTAGTTGTGGCTCACGGGCTCTCTAGTTGTGGCTCACATGCTCAATAGTTGCAGCACATGGGCCCAGTTGCCCCGTGGCATGTGGGAGGGTAAGAACTTTATCGCTTTGTTGACTAAAATTTTTTTCTAGCTGTTGTTTCATTCTCATTTCATTCAAAGTCTGAGGCATGATTCTTCATATTGAATTTTTAATAATTAATTGTCTCTAATTTTCTTTCTCCGCATAATGAATTATTTATTTTTCTATAACCTCTTTATATAATTGAATGATGAAATGAAATTTTTTTAAAATCTGTTTTATAAGGTACTTACAATCCCTCATGTCACTTGACTGTTTTTCAAAGTCTTAATAAATAGCCAATGAAGCTGTGAAAATAGAATCAACAAACATCATGGCAGTGGCAAAAAATGAGCCTGGAAATGTAGGTAGGTAGGTTTTCACCTGACAGATGATGAGATTATTCCTATATCCTGGAAGAGAAGAAATGAGATCAAATTTGCACTTTTGTTTTTTAATCATGCTGATGGCAGTGTGAAGGATACATGGGCGAAGGAGAGAAGATTGGTTGTAGGTATATCATCACATAAATCGCAGATATTGTTTGGGAGTTTTCCTAGAGGAGTATGGAAATAAACACTTCATTGGGAGTATATGTTTGACAGATTAAAGAAATTATCTTAGTAAAAGACTACATTTCTATATCCATCTTTAGTGTGGTGAAAATAAATGCAGAGATATTTGATACATTGACATCGACAGTTGTTCCACTTAGTTTTGAGTTCAACTAATAATAAAAGTGAACAGGTTACTTAGTTTTCCTAGGATTCTATGAAAATCTTTCTTATTGTAATTATTACATAAATTAGCTTCATTAAATTAACATGAAGCCTTTACAGAAAACATTAACATATCAATGATAGTTTTCTAAACACATTTAATGGGATTTAAAAAAAAAACTTTTCTTAAAGGTAGTTGTGGTCTTTATACCACGTTCATCTTTTTAAAGCGCAAAATAGTAATGTCATTTTAATATTCCTATGAGTCAACTCATCATTTTAAAACTTCTCTATTTATTAAGTAAAATTGCCATTATCAAACATAGTAAATGCTGCTACTAGAATAGACTTGCAGATTACCTGGCTTTTGGATTAATAGGTTGTTTGATTTGACTGTCAACCTACTGTTTTTCAAAAAATTTTATTAAAATTCTTGCACTTTTTAATAAAACTTTTTTAGTTGGAATATATGAAGACAATTCTATTAAAATTTGAAATACAGTTTATTGTTCACTTAACATGAGTGCCAAAGATTGTGGATGCTGTAATACTGTTATTTAAAATCATGATGAAACCTATGATATATAGGTAAGTGTTGCTTTTAGGGTGAGAAAGCAAAATGTGATTATGATTAGAATATCTTTTTTAAAAATGTAGCCTACCTTAGAATTAAAATGTGTAAGATAAAAAAGTAGTACACATAATTGTTCTTAAAAATAAAAAATGCTTTTGAAGGACTAATACTAAATGCTTCCTTTAAATACATTTTCCTTAATTGTACTAATACAGGGTCATCTGCTTTCTTTTCTTTGATTTCTTTCTTCTCGTTAAAATGTAATTTTAGGGACTTCCCTGGTGGTCCAGTGTTTAATTAAGACTCTACAGTTTCACTGCAGGGGGGCACAGGTTCAATCCCTGGTCAGGGAACTAAGATCCCACATGCCACATGGTGCAGCCAAAAAAAAAAAAACAACAGTAGCATTCATCCTTGATCTTGTAAGAGGGTCACATTACCCACCATTGATGACACTTAGATCTGAATCATGTAAACTATCAATAAACATCATTCGATGTACAAAAAAGTATATATATATGATATATATATAATTTTAAATACATTTAAGTACAACTGTATTAAAACTTTTTATGTATTGTACTTCTTCCTGTTTTTAAATGTACACATCAGTAACAGAACTTAAAATTCTCTTATTTTCCTCCTAGATTTATTCCTCACGACATTGTCTGCCTCTAGTACCTTCCAGTTTGAGATATGGAAAAATTTGGTAAGAAATCTTTTCTTTGAAGCATTTTTAAATGATGGCTTTCAGTAAAAAAAAGCACACAGTCTTAGAAAGTAAAATGAAAGTAATCACTTGGTCGGTTGGTTTCAACATAAATAGGACAACTTTAAGAGCTTTTGGTTGCATTGCTGCATTCAAACTGCTGAATATTGCTGAAGGAAATGATTCTTTCAGCATCAATTTCTCTGCAGGTTTTTAGGCATGACCTGCCAATTAAACCAATCAGTCTTCCCTAATGCGCATGTTAACAGGGCCCCTGCTAGGCTGTCAGCTGTTGAGAGAGATGCCTGTCACTTAAGTTGTCAGCATGATGGTTTGATGAAGAAAACCCCTTTTAAAAGACTAATTTTTCCTACTTGCCTTCAGGCGTATATACAAAAATAAGAACAACAGATACTAAATTTACTGGCAAGTTGACGAGGCAATATAGTTTTTTAATTGCAAGTAGAATATTCCCAAACTGACGTCATGGTTTTACTTTATTTTTAGCTTGATGTAGATTATATGAAATACTAATTAATGAAGAATAGACTACCCAGATTTTTAAAGTTGAATTATAGGTACATAATGGAGGACAGGATTTGAGGACAAGCCAAATTGGCCAACTGAGTGACATTCATCAAATAATGGTCGAGTATTAAACCTCACTTTCCTCATATGGAAAACAGGTATAAGAGTGTCATGTCAGCTTCATAGACTGTGAAGATTAAATGCAACAATGTGTGTAAAATACCTGGCACACATTACACACCAAATTTTAATTTGAGATCACTTGGTTTCCCAGCTGTTTACTCCAGATTGTCTTTTATTCAATCTAAATTAAACCCATAGCATTTTGTAGATTTTTGTTAAAATACTCGTGAAAAATAAACAGATTTTTAAAAATGTAAAGTGCAGGCTCATGGAAGAAGACTCATTATCAGCCATCTCTTATAGAAGAGTCATGACTCAGATTTCTTCATGGAAGGAAACTAGGATTGGGCAAGAGCTTTGTTTAGACAAGATTAGGGCTTTTAAATACTACTAACTACTTCCAAACTAAGCAATTTGATCCTTTTTTCTTTTTTTTATGAGGCAAGGAAAAAGAAAGACATCTAAACCAGAAAGATTTATCTTTGTTTAATGTACAATATTTTTTAATATAGTTGTATTTGTTTTTCTGATGATAGAAATACAGTTATATTTTTAATGATTACCATAAATGAAAATTTCCACTAGTGGAGGATACTCGTTTTCAGGTAGCCTTGAAAACAATACTTCAAGTGAATCTTGAGGTATTAGAAAATGAGAAAATCAATCATTTTGATTAACAAACTAGTATCCATCAGGGGGAGAAAAGCCTCATTATAAATAAATATAATATATATATATAAAATTACAGACTACTTTTGGGTATATTATTTCCTCTCAACCTAGGCTGATTTAAAGGTCATAAAGTGAAGCAACTCAATAGGAGAAAAATCTTCATGAAGAGACTCGATTTTGATTGGACTCTTTTTTTACCTTTCTTGTTTTCTTTAAAGAAAATAAATTATCTATTTGACAGTAGAGACTAAAGGTTTTTCATGTGGTAAAACAGCTGGGTCAATAAGGTACTCACGTTAACAATAATATAAAAGTCATTAGTACAAAGTAAGGGGAATGTAGACTCAAAATTAACTTGTTCAGATAAAGTGTAGGTTTTGTAAAATGGGAGGATCATTTTTAATTAGAAGTTGGGCAAACAATTCACAGTAACACACTAATTGACAAAAAAAAAACCCTCAAACCCTATAAAACCATATTAGCTAATAGAAGAATATGCGCTGCAGCAAATCTTTTTAGGTAGTTTGGGCACAGCCCCATGGTAGGTGCTCTGGGAGATCAGAAGTCGACAGAAGACGAGGAGGAGGGCTAAGATGTGAGTGTAGGTAACTCTGACTGGTATGATGAGAGGTACAAACCTCATGCTGCAAGGAGTTAAAAGACAGAGCAGTTGCTTCCATTTGGACCACCCAGGATCATCCGGGAAGGCTTCAAGGAAGATGTGTATTTGAAATGGCTGGTACAGATGAGCAGGATTTTAGTGGTTGAAAGTGAGAAGAAGGAAGAGGGCAAGGGCATGCATGGGAAACACAGGACATAGAGTAGAAAGTGGCTGGTTTGGGCCAGAATATGAAAAGATACTGGAAGGTTAGATTAGAACAATTGGTTTAGACAAGATCAGCAAAGGTCTTGACTCCTAAACTAAGTAATTTGATCTTTTAAAAATTTATTGAGAAGCTTAAGTCCTAAAGGTTTTATGACTGAGCATGAGATAAATAGAGCTTTCATTATTGCAGTTAGTCTGGCTATTGCATATCAGATAGGTTAGCATGGGAAATCTGGAGGTGGGGGGATGACTTAGGTAGAATCTATATCCTGGGAAAGAGGTGGATGATTAAAGGAGTAGAATGTTGGGAATAGACAAGAAGGGATAGGTATGAGAAGACAGAATGACCGTTAATGCAAGGGTAACAGAAAAGACAAAGGAAGATCTAATTTGGGGCAGGAAAAAAAATTGTTTTAGATAAGAGACATATCAATGAAATGGTTAGGAATGTAGGACTGAAACTCAAGGAAGAGAATAGATAAGTATCATGAAGGGAAAGAGTTAAGAGGGGAATGGCAAAGCTAGACCCATGGACAACACCCACCACCCTTAGAAACTTTCAATCTTGGCACTTAATGCCATTTTAGGCCAGATGATTCTTTGTTTTTTTTGTTTGTTTTTGTTTTTTGGAGTTTTTTTGAAGTATAGTTGATTTACCATGTTGTGCCAATGTCAGCTGTGCAGCAGAGTGACTCAGTATACATATATATACATTTTTTTATGTTCTTTTCCATTATGGTTTATCCCAGGAGATTGGATATAGTTCCCTGTGCTATACAGTAGGACCTTATTGTTTATCTCTTCTAAATGTAATAGTTTGCATCTACCAACCTCAAACTCCCCCAGTCCATCCCTCTCCCTCCCCCACTCCCCGTTGGCAACCACAAGTCTGATCTCTATGTCTGAGAGTCTGTTTCTGTTTTGTAGATAGGTTCATTTGTGCCATGTTTTAGATTCCACACATAAGTGCTATCTCATAGTATTTGTCTTTCTCTTTTTGACTCTACTTCATTTAGTATGAGAATCTCTAGTTGTATCCATGTTGCTGCAAATGGCATTGTTTCTTTTTTATGGCTGAGTAATATTCCATTGTATATATGTACCACATCTTCTTTATACTTTCATCTATCGATGGACATTTAGGTTGTTTCCGTGTTTTGTCTATTGTGAATAGTGGTGCTATGAATATAGGGGTGCATATATCTTTTTGAATTATAGTTTTGTCCAGGTATACGCCCAGGAGTGGGATTGCTAGATCATATGGTAATTCTATTTTTAGTTTTCTGAGGAACCTCCATACTGTTTTCTATAATGGCTGTACCAACTTACATTCCCACCAGCAGTGCAAGAGGGTTCCCTTTTCTCCACACCCTCTCCAACATTTGTTATTGGTAGACTTTTTAATGATGGCCATTCTGACCTGTGTGAGGTGGTACCTCACTGTAGTTTTGATTTGCATTTCTCTAATAATTAGTAATGTTGAGCAGCTTTTCATGTGCCTGCTGGCCATAGGCCAGATGATTCTTTAATGTGGAGATCTGTCCTGTGCATTGTATGTTGTTTAGCAGTATCCCCCCTGGCCCCTACTCACTTAGATGCTAGAAGCTGCCTCTCAATTGTAACAATGAAAATGTCTCCATATATTGCCCAGTGTCCTCTGGCAAACAAAATCACCTCTGGTCAAGAACCATTGCTTTATGCAAATAAAGATGTAGACACATGATAGTCATCCTATGTTGCTTCCTGATCATTTTTTTAACATTATAAATATGGCAGTTTTAATAGTAAATATTAAAACCTGCAGGCCAAAGCATAGGTGGTCCTCCATGTAAAGATACTTGTTACAACATAGCACCTGTGGCTGGAATTCAAGCAGAAAATGGCAAATCCCTTGTCAATGGCAGTGTGTTAGCTGCTTCAATGGTGGGTAGCAGAAATAATAGTATTAATACTAGCGTTCCTACTACCAATTATAATGTTAACTACATACATATTTGTGCATATGCTGAGCTAATAAGCACTTTATATGGATTATTTTACTAATCCTCACAAAAACCTTGTAAAAATTCATTTTAGAGATAAGTAAACGGATGCTTACATTAGAGCTAACTTGTTCAGGGCTTCCCTGGTGGCGCAGTGGTTGAGGGTTCGCCTACTGATGCAGGAGGCACGGGTTCAGGCACGGGTTCGCGCCCCGGTCCGGGAGGATCCCACGTGCCGAGGAGCGGCTAGGCCCGTGAGCCATAGCCATGGCCGCTGAGCCTGCGCGTCCGGAGCCTCTGCTCTGCAACGGGAGAGGCCACAACAGTGAGAGGCCCGCATACCGCAAAAAAAAAAAAAAAAAAGAACTAACTTGTTCAGACCTCTAAGCTAGGAAACAGTGGAGCTGGGAGTTGATCTAGGAAATCTGTCTCTAAAACTTGGACCCTTAAGTCATTGCACAGTCATTCCAGAAACCAAGCAGGTGGAAGAAAAGGTAAAAGACATAGTTATAATTGTAGCAGTGGGTTGGCCCAATTTTGGATTGCAGGACTACAATGAAGGCAAGTAAGAACAGCATGGTAATGAATGGGACAGAGTGGAGTGGTCTCAAATAGCAGGCCATGAAAAGAGTACTTGCAGCTCAGAAGCACAGGACTGACATTATAAAAATACCTTAAAAGTGCCTGATAACTTTACATTTTGCAGAACTCTTCCTAATGTTTCATTCCATTGATCCTCTCTAGAACCCTGCAAGTACACAGTACATTTATCCCCTTCTAACAGTTGAAGAACAGAGACCCAGAGCAGTAAGTGGCTGTTCCAAAGTGATACAACTTATCAATGAAAGGTCTAGAACCACGTCATCTAACTACATGTCTACTTCCCTTTCTACCAAACTGTTCTCCTCTCTCAGTTTATTGATCACATTTGTCTTTCCTACATTAAATAGGTACAAAGCAGCTTCATCTTTGAAAATAAGTGTAGGCATGCATCACTTTAAAATATGTCATCTAATAAGAGTAATAACATCGTGATGATTAAGTTTATTGAATCATTTTAATCAAATACTAAATATGTACATGACACTGAAATTAAGTCCTATAGGTTTGTACTGCCAAATGGAGTAAAGAATAAGCAATGATAATGATGGAAAGATAAATTCAATAAAGTGTTATCTTTTCCCCCAATTATGTCATATATATAATGTATTCTGCACGCTCTCACTGTAGCAAGAATATATGATTCTGTTTTTCTTACAGTTAGAAGAGGGTTTTGTTCTTCTTATACTGAGATTCATGGTGAATGTGGCATCTTAGAAATGGGAGGCTGTCACCTGGGGAGTATTCAGTGTTTCTTGGTGGAGATGCATCATGAAGTTATACAGGCATACCTGTTTTATTGTGCTGCACTTTATTACACTTCACAGAGAGCGCTTTTTTTTTTTTTTTTACAAATTGAAGGTTTGTGGCGGCCCTGTATCAAGCAAGTATATCAGCACCATTTTTCCAGCAGTATTTGGTCACTTCTTGTTTTCTGTGTCACTTTTTGTAATTCTGACAATATTTCAAACTTTTTCCATAGTATTATATTTATTATGATGATCTGTGATTATTGATCTTTGATGTTACTATTGCAAAAAGATTACAACTTGCTGAAGGCTTAGGATGACAGCACTTTTTTTCAGCAATTAAGTATTTTTTAATTAAGGTATGCACATTTTTTTAGGCATAATGCTTTTGCACACTTGATAGACTACAGTATAGTATAAAAATAACTTTTATATGTACTGGGAAACCAGAATATTCCTGTGACTTGCTTTATTGCAATACTCACTTTATTGTGGTGTTCTGGACTGCAGTATCTCTAAAGTATGCCTGTATCTGGAAACATTTCTAAATATATTTTATTGAGTTTAACAGAACTTCACTGGGGTAATTCATTCACTTGAGTCATTTAATAGGTTGATGTTCAGCTTTATGTTAGATGAGGCTGATGTATTTTAAGAGAGATTTTTCCATTCATTCAAGAATAATTATGTCCACTTTGTACCCGATGCTGTAATCTTTCTAGAATGCAAATTCACTTGACACTTGTCAGAAATTTGGCAATTTTGATGCATCTCTAGTGTAATTTCAGGTACTAAGTAAGACTGGAGGGGAATCCTAAGTTTTAAGACAAGTAAATAAGATTTCCGTAGAAAAATCATTCAAAAATATATCAGATACTTTAATAATGGTAGGTAGGAGAAACATGTTTCTGCATGTGGATGATGGTGTATTAAAATGGTTGGAAAACTGCCTGTCACAAGGCAAATTTTACTTATTCATGTTCTCAAGCATGTAGTCTTCATGCTATCAGTGTAGCAATGCATTTCTCTGTAAATGTTAGAAATGATTTCTTAAGAAACTAACTTGCAGATATGCAGTATCCTTAGAGAAACAAAGAAGAAAAGTGTTTTAAAATTGTTTAATATCTTAAAATATATAGGTATCCTATACAAAGTATGTAGGAATCAGGGTCAGTATATCAAATAGTGAATAGAGAAATCAGTGATAAGAAGAGAGCTCTAAAGCTGAGAGCTCAAAACCCAAATGCAGAGTTTTGGGGTTTTTTTCTTGTGTAGTAATCTAAAGTTATAGAAAAGAAAGGCAATAATTTAAAGAAATGTATATTATTTTTGTAAGCCAGACATTCCATTTTTGTAAGAGTAACTGAAACAAATGATCTCTAATGGGTTCTCCTTTTTTGTTTAGCTTATCCACCTCTGGTTAGTACTTGGCAGCTGTTGTACTCCTTTGCTCCCTTTCTCATTGATACATAAACTTGGGTTGATAATGAATGGGCCATTTAAGGATGAATGTAATTCTCATTTCATTTGAATATCTGTTCTTAATTAACCTCCAACAGAATCTTCTTCCTTGAAATCTGTAAAACATAGTGTCTTTCCTACTTATACCACTTATATGTTACCTTCAGAAATTCTGTTTTCCTGACTTACATTTTATCTCCCAACTGGACTGTAAGCTCTTTGAAGGTAGGAACTATGTTTTGGGCTTCTTTATATTCCCCAAACCTTCCACAGTACTTGAAAGTAGAAGACACTCATTCTGTCTGAAATTATGATGATGATTTAGTAAAACATACCATACCTGAATTGACAGCAAGGAAAGCACTCCAGATGCACGTCTTCAACTCACAGCAGTTTCTTTCATTTTATGAGAAAAGTGGAACAGAAAATTGGGATAATTTTTTGCAGTACAACAAAAGTCTTAAATTATTTATTTTTCTGCTTTAGTTAAAATGCTTTGTTTCACACTTGACAAATGAATGGATTATGATGGTCTAATCCAAAACTTTCTGCCTTTAACAGGATGGAAATTTCTCTCTCAGTACTGTATTTGAAAAACCTCAAAATATGATGGTAGTTGGACAGTCAGCATTTGCCGACTTTGGTAAGATTGTTTTTGTCTTTGAAAGTCTCCCCATCTCTCTGACCTAGTCATATTAATTCCCCATATCTAAAAGTAACTTTAGTGTCTTCAGAGCTATTACTGATTTAAAAGATGCCTGTCCTAGTATTATACATGGCATGTGGTCACTTCTTTAATACAATAAGGAGCAATTTATGACGTGTGTTTAAATTATAGTTTGAATTTAAGGGACTCCTGTTTGCAGGAGTAACATGCAAAAACAAGGATGTCTACTGAGGCTTTTCTAGAGAATACCGAATAGTAATTATCATGACATTTTTATGTATATCCACACTGTAGAACAAAAATATTGAAGAAATTAACCTGATCTCTTCAAACTACTTGAATATTAAAAAACATTTTTGTTTATATCTTAATTCCAAAGAGTAGCATCTGTTATGAATCTCTGTTTTCCATAAGATTCTACACAATAAATCAAGTTCAGAACTTCCAAAGCATATATGGCTCTTTCATCATTTGTCAGGGTTATTATTAAAAGGATTTTGGTGTAAGATGGAAAAGTGGTCCAGATGACCACTACCTGAGTCCAAAGTTCACTCCCATCCTGCTTTTCCTTCATTCTACCAACAAACACCTCAGCCTGTTCCTCAAAATGCAGGTGACATATTACCACCTCCAGAGGCCTCAGTTTCTTCATTTGTAAAATGAGGATGATGATTATAACCATCTCACAAGGCTATTGTGAATAACACAATGTGAGTAAAGCACAGTATCAGGCACAGAGTAAGTGCACAGGAAATTATTGTATAATCTCAGTCTTTTCACTGGACTTGTTTGGTCTTGTTTTTACTGCTTTTTGCTTTGCTGACTAAATCAACTCATTGTTCAGTGTCATAGAGACGTGTCCCATGACAACTAAAGCAGGAAGTTTGATAGTGTTATTTGATGAAAATTTCAACATGAATCTCTGTTGTACTGTATTTTAGTTTTATTACATTGAATATTACTTTGATTTTGAGCAAATTTCTGGGGCCTGATTTATAGTCTTTAATGCAAATAGTCAAGTGTTAGGATACAGGAATTTAATTTGTTTATGGACTTGATTAGCTGGATTAATGACAAATCCCTTTGCAAGTCTCTCTCTAGGGAAAGAAGTATATATGCAATATATAATTCTCAGGAGGCTCACAGACCTCCCTTAATCCCTGGTTAGGATCCTCCAAATTGAAGATATTTGTTTTATTATTGTGTGTTTTGTATGATGAAGTGCTTTGCTTGTAACAAAGTTATTAGTAGCTTTACTTAAAGATTTTTTTTAATTGTGCTAACCATAAACAGAGACATTTAACTTACATGTTTGTATTTTTTCAATGTGCAGAATATAGGATATAGTCAATTAAACATAACTATTTCTCCCCTATTTTTAATAACTTTAGGTGAGTATATCAGTAAACTTTTTCAATGGATCAGTAAATTTTAAAGAAATAGCCCACACTGTCTTTTTAAAACTTGATGTATTTTTAGCTGGGTATTATCAAAAAACAAGACTGCTTATGAGTCCAAACAGATGGCATTGAATAAGGTTATGAATATTAATATATAAAAATATGCATTTTCCTATACATTTGACTATGTCTGTAAATTGCATCCTGCCCTCCATCCACCACCCCTCCCACTCCTTTTGAACCAAGGCAAGGGAAGTGACTGACAGCCAGGAAGTCAGAGTGATATCAGAAATTCACCATTTGTTTGGTTAAAAAAACGCATATGCTTGAAGCACACGCATGAATAAATGATATAGCTCACAGGAAGACTCCTGTACCAAAAAGGAATGTTTAAATGGCTCCCAGCTCACCTGCATTGTCTAGGAACAGAAGTTTTTTACCTATGATGAAGTTTTTAGTTTCTAACGTAAAATATTTTTTTAAAGATATCAAAAAAACCTACTCTTAAAGAAGGCTGTGCTGGTATAGTGAAAGGGAGGTAGGATGGTTTGAAATCAAACAAATCAGGAACTTCTAGCTAATAAAACAAGGAAATAATTATTCAGACTTATGATAACATTATTTATTCCCTTTATAAGACAAACAAATACTTTCCCAGAAATCACCTAAATAAAACTCTATGAAATGTTACACAGCCAATAAAATGGGAGTTATGAAGATTCTGTTAGGAGAAAAAAGCAGAACAGTATGTTGTACAGTATGATCATTTAAAAAAAAATAAGACTAGAGCGAAATATATCAAAATGATGATAATGGTTGTGTTAAAGTCAGAAAATAGGTTATCTTATTACCTGTTTTCCAAATTTTCTGCTATGTGGTTAGATTAATTTAGTAATGAAAAAGTAAAATATAGAAGGATAATAGGCAACTATGGCAAGAAACAAACCAAAGTATGTACTTAAAGTGTTTAGATTTTTTTGTCATATTACCTCTGAGTTCATATATAATTTATCCTATCCTCTGAGTTGCATGAACAACTCCTTCAGAGAAGGTCATGTACTTCCACACAGGCTTTAACTCCTACAGCTTTGTAGATACAGTAGTAGTCCCTAGGTATCCACGGGGGATTGGTTCTAGGATCACCCCACCATCACCAGTTCCCACCAGCTACTGCCAGATACCCAAATCCGAGGATATTCAAGTCCCTTATAGTGTAGAAAATTACATGGTACAGTCAGCCCTCCATTTCTGTGGCTTCTACAGTTGGTTGAATGGATGCAGAACCCATGGATATGTAGGGCCAACTGTACTGTTTTAAATTAACTTCAGAAAGTAAAACAAAATCTTCTGGTCTGATGGGATATGCAGAAGGTAATGCTTCTGGGACATGGAATAGGAAGTCAGGGGAAGTTTATTAGAATCTCTGAGATGCCTGAGATTTTCATACCAAAAGAGAGGTGGATTTCAGAAGATGTGGTTCATATATACAATGGAATATTACTCAGCCATAAAAAGGAACAAAATTGGGTCATTTGTTGAGATGGATGGACCAGAGTCCGTCATACAGAGTGAAGTAAGTCAGAAAGAGAAAAAAAATATTAACACATGTAGGTGGAATCTAGAAAAATGGTACAGATGAACCTATTTGCAGGGCAGGAATAGAGACATAGACATAGGGAACGTACCTGTAGACACAGGGGTGGGATGAATTGGGAAATTGGGATTGACGTATGTGCACTGCTGTGTGCAAAATAGATAGCTAGTGAGAACCTGCTGTATAAGGCAGGGAGCTCAGCTTGGTGCTCTGTGGTGACCTAGATGGGATGGCATGGGGGGTGGTGGGAGGGAGGTCCAAGAGGGAGGGGATATATATATACATATAGCTGATTTACTTCATCGTACAGCAGAAACTAACACAACATTGTAAAGTAACTATACCCCAATTAAAAAAAAAAAAAAGGGTAGATTTAAACAGTTTTGAAATACTCGATCTCCTAAGGATGGAAACCAGTCAGGAGACAGGTCGGACATGAGGTGGTGTGAGCATGAGCTAACTACATCAATAATTGGAGGGACAGTTGGGAGAAACTTTGCAAAGAAATAATCAGTAAATGTACTGGTTGGTTTGACAATAGAAGGATTAAAAAAAAAAAACAAAAAACAACTTGCCTCTGAATAACTAGAAGAATCATTCTTTTCTCTACCAATTTTCATAGAGATAGGTAATCAGGAGAGTAAGCTGGTTTGGATATTAAGATACTTTAGAGTCATTACTTTAATAATGCTAGTAAGACAACAAGCTGGAACATTTATGAAACATAAGTTTAGTAATAAAACCAAAGCAAGTTTGAAAGTCCTCCAAGAGCTAAGAGATCAAGAACTGAATGAGCCCTCCAAGAAGGAGAGTGTGAATAGAGTTTGACAGGGATAAGGAGGGAGAAAAAAGAGTGCTAAAATGTGATCAGAAAATATTGATGATATTAAAATGTGATGTACAAGGATGACCACGAAAAGGCCTTTGGATTTACAGTTTAGCAGGGCACTAGTGGCCAAAAAAGGTGTCATTTACAGAGCTCTTTAGCATTTCCTGAGCCTTAGAAATCAGCTAATAAGTAGTAGTTGCTGTTGGTTATTAGCTGGGCCCTGGCCTCACACTTGGGAGATCTGCAACCCATAAATGCCTCTAATACTTAAGCAGTCATCTTCTAGAAAACATGTTGTGCCTTACCCTATTATATCACCCTTTTAAACTGTATGTTAAAGTTGAGTGTTCTTCTAGGTAGGCTTAGAATATCAAGGTGTCTAGAATTTCAGCAAATAAGGTAGTATCTGTTAAACTACATGGGACATAAAAGTTGGGCTTCCCTGGTGGTTCATTGGTTGAGAGTCCACCTGCCCATGCAGGGGACACGGGTTCGTGCCCTGGTCCGGGAAGATCCCACGTGCCGCGGAGCGGCTGGGCCCGTGAACCATGGCCACTGAGCCTGCGCGTCCGGAACCTGTGCTGCACAACGGGAGAGGCCACAACAGTGAGAGGCCCGCATACTGCAAAAAAAAAAAAAAGTCAAGAAAAATAAGGTACATTTTTTTCTATCAAAAAAGATTATATACAACCACACTTAGAGAAAACATTAATTTTGTATGCAATGCCAGATGTAATAGAAATCAATAAAAAGCTGCAAAACTGAAGGGGGAACACAAACCTTAACAGAACGTCAGCATTTTCTATAGATTGAATCATATTTTAAATCTCATAAAATACATAAATTTATATATCCAAATCTAAATCTTATGTATCAGATCATCATAAAGAGATCACACTTTTCTTCAAGTGAAGAAAGAATACTGGCATGTTGGAGAAACCTGGGAATTGTAAATCAGGCCCAAATAATCCTATAAGTGATAAAGGAGTTAATGAAAATAGGAAACTGTCATCCGTGAAAGTTACTAACATATTGGAAAGTATTGAACCCCATAAATAGTATCACTTATGATTGAAACCAAATCTTATTCAATTGAGTATCCCAATGGCCTAGTACAGTAGAAAATAAATGATGTTTAAAGGGAGAAAAACCCCACAAGCAAGTTATTTTATGAAGTTTTTATGCTGCTTGATAAAAATTCGGATTTAAATTCCAAATTAACCATGGTACAGCTGAAATAGTTCAAAATAACAGCAGTTTTCCTTCCTCTTGTTTTACAGTTGGGTGTATTCAGTAACAATTTGATGAATTAAAATTGCTTCTTGTTAGTTTTGATCTGGAAATAAAAGAAAATCACGTGAGCCATGTATGGAAATTTAAAACTTATATTTAGCCTAAATGCTAATGGGTAATTAAATGTTCATATTCTCTTTTATTGTTTTTTTTTAATTTTTATTGGATTTAAATTTTATTGATTTAAAATGTTGTGTTAGATTCAGGTATACAGAAAAGTGAATCCGTTTTACATATACATATATCCACTCTTTTTCTAGATTCTTTTCCCATATAGGCCATTACAGAGTATTGGGTACAGTTCCTTGTGCTGTAGGTTCTTATTAGTTATCTGTTTATATAGAGTAGTGTGTATATGTCAATCCCAATCTCCCAATTTATCCTTCTCCCCTTATCTGCTAACCATAAGTTTGTTTTCTGCATGTGTGACTCTACTTCTGTTTTGTAAATAAGTTCATTTGTACTGTTTTTTTAGATTACACATATAAGTGATATCACATGATATTTGTCTTTCTGTGTCTGTCTTACTTCACTCAGTATGACAATCTCTAGGTCCATCCGTGTTGCTACAAATGGCATTATTTCCTTCCTTTTTTATGGCTGAGTAGTATTCCATTTTATATATGTACCACATCTTCTTTATCCATTCCTCTGTCGACAGACATTTAGGTTGCTTCCATGTCTTGGCTATTGTAAACAATGCTGCAGTGAACATTGGGGTGCATGTCCTTTTGGACCATGTTTTTCTCCAGATATATACCAGGAGTAGGCTTGCAGGGTCATATGGTAGCTCTATTTTTAGTTTTTTAAGGAAACTCCATACTGTTCTCCATAGTGGCTGTACGAATTTACATTCCCACCAACACTGTAGGAGGGTTTCCTTTTCTCCACACCCTCTCCAGCATTTATTATTTGTAAATTTTTTAATGATGGCCATTCTGACCAGTGTGAGGTGATATACTTCACTGTAGTTTTGATTTGAATTTCTCTAATAATTAGTGATGTTGACCATCTTTTCATGTGCTTTTTGGCCATCTGTATGTCTTCTTTGGAGAAATGTCTATTTAGATCTTCTGCCCATTTTTTGATTGGATTGTTTGTTTCTTTGATATTGAGCTGCACGAGCTTTTTGTATATTTTGGAGATTAATCCCTTTTTGGTTGCTTTGTTTGCAAATATTTTCTCTCATTCTGAGGGTTGTCTTTTTGTTTTGTTTATGGTTTCCTTTGCTGTGGAAAAAGAAATTAGATCCATTTTTTAATTTTTAATTAGATCCATTTTTTAATTTTTGTTTTTATTTTCATTACTCTAGGAGATGGATCAATAGAGATCTTGCTGCGATTTATGTCAAAGAGTGTTCTGCCTATGTTTTCCTTTAAAAGTTTCATAGTGTCTGGCCTTACATTTAGGTCTTTAATCCATTTTGAGTTTTTTTTTGTGTATGGTGTAAGGGAGTATTCTAATTTCATTTTTTTACATGTAGGTGTCCAGATTTCCCGACACCACTTATTGAAGAAACTGTCTTTTCTCCGTTGTATATTCTTGCCTCTTTTGTCATAGATTAGGTGACCATAGGTGCATGGGTTTATATCTGGGGTTTCTGTCCTGTTCCATTGATCTATATTTCTGTTTTTGTGCCAGTACCACACTGTTTTGATGACTGTAGCTTTGTAGTATATAATCTGAAGTCAGGGAGCCTGATTCCTCCAGCTCCATTTTTCTTTCTCAAGATTGCTGTGGCTGTTTGGTGTCTTTTGTGTTTCCATACAAATTGTAAAAATTTTTGTTCTAATTCTGTGAAAAGTGATATTGGTAACTTGATAGACATTGCATTGAATCTGTAGATTGCTTTGGGTAGTACAGTCATTTTCACAATATTCAATCCTCCAATCCAAGAACATGGTATATCTCTCCATCTGTTTGTGTCATCTTTTACTTCTTTCATTGGTACCTTATAGTTTTCTGAGTACAGGTCTTTTGCCTCCTAAGTAGGTTTATTCCTAGGTACTTTATTCTTTTTAATGCGATGGTAAATGGGATTGCTTCCTTAATTTCTCTTTCTGATCTTTTGTTGTTAGTCTATAGGAATGCAACATATCCTGCAACTTTACCAGATTCGTTAATTAGCTCTAGCAGTTTTCTGGTAGCATCTTTAGGATTCTCTATGCATATTATCATCTCATCTGCCAACAGTGACAGTTTTACTTCTTCTTTTCCAATTTGTATTTCTTTTTCTTCTCTGATTGCCATGGCTAGGACTTCCAAAATTATGTTGAATAATAGTGGTTAGAGTGGACATCCTTGTCTTCTTCCTGACCTTAGTGGAAGTGCTTTCAGTTTTTCACCATTGAGAATGATGTTTGCTGTTGATTTGTCATATATGGCCTTTATTATGTTGAGGTAGGTTCCCTCTGTGCCCACTTTCTGGAGAGGTTTTATCATAAATGGGTGTTGAATTTTGTCAAAAGCTTTTTCATCATCTATTGAGATGATCATATGGTTCTTATTGTTTAATTTGTTAACATGGTGTATCATATTGATTGATTTGTGTATATTGAGGAATGCTTGCATCCCTGGGATAAAATCCCACTTTATCATGGTGTATGATCCTTTTAATATGTTTTTGGATTCTGTTTGCTAGTATATCCTTGAGGATATTTGCGTCTATGTACATCAGTGATACTGGTCTGTAATTTTCTTTTTTTGTTATATCTTTTTCTGGTTTTGGTATCATGGTGATTGTGGATTCGTAGAATAAGCTTGGGAGTATTCCTTCCTCTGCAATTTTCTGGAAGAGTTTGAGAAGGATAGGTGTTAACTCTTCTCTAAATGTTTGATAGAATTCATCTGTGAAGCCATCTAGTCCTGGACTTTTGTTTGTTAGAAGATTTTTAATTGCAGTTTCAATTTCAGTACTTCTGATTGGTCTGTTTATATTTTCTATTTCTTCCTGGTTCGGTCTTGGAAGGTTATACCTTTTAAGAATTTGTCCATTTCTTGGAGGTTGTCCATTTTATTTGCATACAGTTGCTTGTAGTAGTCTCTTATGATCCTTTGTATTTCTGTGATGTCAATTGTTTTTTCTCCTTTTTCATTTCTTATTTTATTGATTTGAATCCTCTCCCTTTTTTTCTTGATGAGTCTGGCTAAAGGTTTATCAATTTTGTTTCTCTTCTCAAAGAACCAGCTTTTAGTTTCATTGATTTTTGTTCATTTTCTTCATTTCTATTTCTTTTATTTCTGCTCTGATTTTTATGGTTTCTTTCCATCTACTAACTTTGGGTTTGTTTTGTTCTCCTTTCTCTAGTTGCTTTAGGTGTAAGCTTAAGTTGTTTATTTGAGATTTTTCTTGTTTCTTGAGGCAAGATTATATTGCTTTAAACATCGCTATTAGAACTGCTTTTGCTGCATCCATAGCTTTTGGATCATCGTGTTTTTGTTGTCATTTGTCTGTAGGTTTGTTTTTTATTTCTTCTTTGGTTTCTTCAATGAACCATTGGTTATTTATTTATTTATATTGTTTAAACTCCGTGTGTTCGTGATTTTTAGTTTTTTTCCTGTAATTGATTTCTAATCCAGTAGTGTGGTCAGAAAAGATGCTTGATATGATTTCAATTTTCTTAAATTTACCGAGGCTTTATTTGTGACCCAAGATGTGATCTATCTTGAAGAATGTTCTGTGTGCACTTGAGAAGAAAGTGTATTCTGCTGCTTTTGGATGGAATGTCCTATAACTATCAATTAAGTCTGTCTGGTCTAATGTGTCATTTAAGGCTTGTGTTTCCTTATTAATTTTCTGTCTGGATCTGTCCATTGGTGTAAATGGGGTGTGAAAGTACCCCACTCACATTCTCTTATATGTAAGTATTTTAAAGATCAAATACCTTCAAATAGACCGATCATTATATTACAAAAGAGGCTGTATAGGGGAGAGTTCTAAGTATTATGCTTTCTGGGCTTGGTCTCATTTTTTTGAGTCATTTAAGACTGCTTTTCATTCCAAAGACTTAATAGTGGACTTTTGTTTGTTCGTTTGTTTCCTATAGTTGAAAATTGGCTGTTCTCTTGTTAAGTAGCCTTATTTATTTTTTCATTAAAAGGGACACTGAATTCCAGTTGACATTAGTCAATAAGATAAAATTTTTCAGATAGTCTCTCTTAAATGTACTAATATAGCACCTTCATCACCAGTCAGAAATTATTAAGTAAATATAAATACAAAATACTTTAATATATGGAATATGGACAACTGGATGTAAGTGCTGGATTCAAGGAATTTGAAATATGATACTTTGAAATATAATTCATAAAATACCATGAATTTTATGGTACAGACATATCAGTTCAAATAGTTTATTCTATTCTTTAAAATTGTAGAGTGATCAGTTTTTCTCCCATTCAGTTTTCTTCCTCTTTTGTACTGGAAGATGTACAAGATGTTCATTAACCTATTCAAGAAATACTTGTTTTCAGCGCCTACTATTTAGACTATTCTGGATGCTTGGCATGTAGCCATGAATGAAGCATACAAGAACCTTGCTCTCATGGAGTTTAAACTCTGTTGAGGAAGGGAAAACAACAAGAAGTAAATTAGTGAGGTATTTTTAGAAAGTGTTAAGAGCTTTGAGCAGATAGAAGTACAAAGAGGAAGTGCGAAGGCCTATTTTCTGTAGCTGATTGGAGGTCATATTTCACCTTCGAGTTGAATGAAGTCACAGGAAAATCTTGGAAGACTGTTTCAAGCAGAGATAACACCTAAATGAATGTTCAAAGTACAAAAAGAAGGATGGCACTTGGCCAAGTCTTCAGGGACTTGAGAACCAAGGTAAGGAATTTGGGGGTTTTTCTAGATATAATTGGGAGCTTTAAGGAGACTTAAGGGGATATGTAATTAATCCCACAATATTTTGGACCTATTAAGTTTGAGATATCTATTGGACACTAAAATGTTATACAAGTGCAAGATACAAAGTCTGAAGAGACATAGAGTTGGATATCAGCATATCCTTGTTTAAATACCTTTTAGAAAATGGATAATGGATAAATAAAGGAGTACCTGCTCAAAGTATCCCACCTTTCTTCCTAACACTACAAATGTAAATTATTCCAGCCAGGCACTGTCCCCATAAGGGCTTTTTCTTCTGCATGGAATGCTCTTACTCCAGATATTCCCATGGCTCACTCCCTCACTACCTTATAGTCTTGCTAAAATGTCATCTTCTCCAAGAGGCCCTCCTTGACCACTCTATTTAAAATTGTAACCCTTGCCCCCAGCACTCCTGGCCCCTTTCCCTCTTTACTTTTCTCCGTAGCATATGTCACTATCCGATATACGGTGTTTTTACTCATGTACTCCATTGGTGTGTTTTCTTCACTGCTGTATCTCATGCCTTGAAGCAGTGCCAGTCACATTGTAAATAATGAATAATTTTGAATGAATAATTTAATTTAAAAATATATTAATTGATTAAACCAATTGGTTTTTAAGAATTGAGCCCAGATTTAGGACATGTCTTAAA
The DNA here is from genome assembly GCF_963924675.1 of Phocoena phocoena. Taxonomy (NCBI): domain Eukaryota; kingdom Metazoa; phylum Chordata; class Mammalia; order Artiodactyla; family Phocoenidae; genus Phocoena; species Phocoena phocoena. The sequence goes on along the minus strand of NC_089238.1, from coordinate 23,340,358 downwards.
TATCTTCAGCCATTATCCTAAACCCAAGCTTCTTAGTGTTATTCACATGATGAGAACTGATCTAACATTACTTTTGCCCATTTTGATTAAAGTTTAGTGATTGAACTAAAAATTGTTCTTAATCTCTAAAATAGATGGATGCTGATTTCAGTAGGAGACATCCTAGGTCCTTATAAATTTTAATTGTTAGTTTTCATATTTCCATTTTTCTAATTCCTGAATTCTGACAACATACGTTATCTATAGAATTTATATTATTTAACATTTAAACAGACCATTGTATTTGCACAGATTCTAAATATCCTTTTGGATCTTTCTAGTGTCAGTTTGTACTGAAAGATCAAAGAAAGAGCAACCAATTTAAATAGTTCTTTCTAACCTGGCAGGCTGACCTGCCCCTGTGCCACCAAAGAAAGACCATACTATTCTAAATTTGGGGTGAAACCGAAATATTTTATATGCACACATTGCCATAATTCACGGGAAGTGAGTAGACAGTCTTAGAATATTCTTCTAATATATGTCTAGTTTGTTAGTATTTTCTTTCCATTCCATGTCACTTTGGCGATCACACTGCAACGGTTGCCATAGCAAAAGTGATTAGTCCCTGAGTTTTACTTCTAGCAAAGACTGTGAGGCATCTCTTTTGGTGAGTCACAGATGCCAGATGTGATTTTGATAAATATCTTAAATGCTTTTTGATGGGAAATGGTAATTTATATACAAATTATAAAATTGCTACTTCAGAGTCTTGATTTTATACATACTCAGCATTTAAAGACTATCAGGCTGTACAACTTTTGTTTAAGATTACAAATATGAGGAAAAACTAGGATCCTAAATCCATGAAGTCTTTATGTATAAGTTTGTATATGGTAGAGTATTGCCTTTCTAGGTAAGAGGGTTTTTTTAGTACAGCTATTTCTCTGACTTACTGTATTCTCAAGGCTACATTGTTCTTTTAATTTTTTTTGAGGTGCATGGTATTATGAGTATATAATTATTTCTTTAAATATTAAATTTAAAGTACTTAAAGAGTTTATAGGATAATGTTATATTTTACATTATCACATTGCTGTTTTGTAATTGAACAGGTGATATTTTTAATACTTTATCTAATACAACCTGCAGCTAATTGGGACACTTGTCTCTCTAAGCCTGCCCTAATTAATAGAATGGATCTATGATAACTGGAGCAATCCATGTAACTGACCTGTGAACTTCACCATACATTTATCTCTTTGTTGGTTGATTGCCACAGTACTAGGAAAGTGATTATTGCAGGATCTTGCCTATTCTTAGACCTTCCAGTTACATGCAGCCTGGGAAAGACTAAAAGACAGTGAAATTTATTCCTCTCTACTATATTATACCTGAGGGGAATTCCCTGCTATCAGTCAGAGCAGTATTAGAATAATATACTCTCAGAGCCTGAGAATAATTTATGAAAATCCCCTTTCTAAATGTCCTACACCATTTTCAAGTAACTCAGGCTTCCATTTAAACCCCATTTTCTTTGCAGCTCTGCATTTTCATTCAGTTTAAATGCCCCATCCATTGTTAAGCAAAAGCAGAGGTGTGCTTCTGGATATAGGTATGTATACAGCTCTCTGTGCTTATCCTTCACCCACTATGGGTTGGGCGGATAGATAGGTAGTGGGTGGATGGATGAAAGTACCCTTTGCTATATCCCTTGTCCACAACAATCCATTCCCTTAGCGGCTCTCACAAAGCAATTCCATTTTCCTGTTCTGTTCCACATTACCAAGTCAGTACCCTTTTATTCTCTGTTACACCTTGAGACAAACGGACATTATCTGTACCTAACCTGCCCCTGCCTATCATTATACCCCAAATAACTAATGTATTCTTAATTTAGTCAATAGAAAAGTTTCAAAGTTTTGTAATCAGTGACAAAGGATTTAAGAGTTTAAGGATTTAGAAGTTTGGTATTTTTCTTTTTTTGTTTATTTTATTTTATTGTTATTATTATCATTGTTTTGGCTCTATTGGGTCTTTGTTGCTGCGCGCGGGCTTTATCTAGTTGAGGCAAACAGGAGCTACTCTTCGTTGCGGTACACGGGCTTCTCATTGCGGTGGCTTCTCTTGTTGCAGGGCACGGGCTGTAGGCGCATGGGCTTCAGTAAGTTGCAGCATGCAGGCTCAGTAGTTGCGGCACGTGGGCTCTAGGGTGCTCAGGCTTTCAGTAGTTGTGGCACACAGGCTCAGTAGTTGTGACTTGCGGTCTCTAGAGCACAAGCACAGTAGTTGTGGTGCATGGGCTTAGTTGCTCCACAGCATGTGGGATCTTCGAAGACCAGGGATCGAACCCGTGTCCCCTGCATTGGCAGGCAGATTCTTAACCACTGCACCACCAGGGAAGTCCAGGAGTTTGGTATTTTTCAAATATTTGTTTATTTCTTTTTCATAATACTTAACTGTTCTTACTATTTGGCAGGAACTCTTTTACAGAATGTGTTTTACATTTATCTCAGTTAATCCTCCCAAACCTCTCTGAGGTGAGCAGTATTATTTATCCTCGTTATACAGATGTGGTAACAGGGGTTCAGATGTTAAGAAACTTGCCCAGGGGCACAAAACTAAGAAGTAGTAGAGCTAGGAAGTGATCCTTGGCTCTGTCTCACAAGCTGTGAGACACCCCTTCTTCTGCATTAGTTCTTAAACTGTGTGAGCATCCCTTAATGGTCTCCAACCGTGACTTCCTGGTCAGCATTGTTTTGGTTTTTTGAAACCAAATAATATGTTGATGGTGAATCTTTTCTTTCTGCTCCCTGCATTTTATGATGGCGTTTCCCTAATTGTTTTTAGAATTTGTATACTATCTGACCATTTTCTAATTCATTATCCATGTCAAAAATTTGATTATATATATCAATAATTCTAGAATATATAATGCTTATGGATTCCAGAAAAAACCAAGCATTGGTCATTTCGATACAAAATTCACTATATAATAATATCTCTTGCGTTAAGACAGCTTTTCAGAAAAGCTCTTTATCAAGTAAAAAAAAATTATAGTTTTTATTAGGATGAAGTCATTCTATTGTAAAGTTTCTGAATACTTTGGGAGGTCATTTCCTAGGAATAAGCTCCTTGATTTCTCTTTGATTTTGATTTTTCCTCTTACTCCAGATGTTTACCGTTTTGCAGCCACATATCTGTATTTTTCAGTCAGTTTTTAAAACTCTAACTTCTAAATTGTGACTCATCATTTGAGACCAGGATCTCTCTAAATTTATTTAAACACATTTTTTCTTAAACATTCATTAATAAATGTATAAAAATTCTTTATGTCCTCTCCTAGTTCATATTTTTTAAATCAAGATTTTTTTTTGCCTCATGCAGATGATTTCTATTGTCCTTTGAAGTAGTAGAAAGATCTGCTTATATCTGGCATGGGTTAAGGATGTCAGTTAAGTCTCCTACATCTCATATTTCTTATAATCTTTTCAAAATAAGCTGCCAGTTTTAAAAGTGGAATCTTTCATGATGAAATGTTAAGGCAGCAGAGAAAAGGAATTTAATAGATGGTTAAAAAACAACAACACTGTTTGAAATCAATCACCAACTCAATAAAAGTAGTTGAGGGCTTATAGAGTAAGTATATTTTTTATTTTAAATCTATTACAAATCCCTATAGCAGTTAGTACTGTTTTGCTATTAAAGATTTGTCATAGGCTTTAGATCCACATAGACCTAGATTCAAATTTCAGTTCTGGATAAGTCATTCAAACTCTTTATCCATCTATTTCCTCATATACAATATGAAGTTATAACGAGGTCATCGTAAACATAAAATGGTATTGTAGGTGCTTTAGTGCCTTCACATTACATGCTGAATAAATGTGAGCTGCAATAATAATAACAATATTTTAGACCATTTACTTATAGTTTAATATCCTCTTTATTCAATATATTCTTCAAAAGATAAAAGAGAGAGGAGTTCAGAATCCTCCTTTAGAGTTTCTTCTTTCCCCTCTGCTGCTCCCAGAACATCTACCTAAAATTCTTCTTCCTCTGCACTGCCTTGTACTCCTCAAACCACCAAAACCCATGGAGTCTTAACCTCATTCATATCTCTTTAAACTGTCCTTTCTCAGGGGCTTCCCTGGTGGTGCAGTAGTTGAGAATCTGCCTGCCGATGCAGGGGACATGGGTTCGAGCCCTGGTCTGGGAAGATTCCACGTGCCGCGGAGCAACTGGGCCCGTGAGCCACAGTTACTGAGCCTGCGCGTCTGGAGCCTGTGCTCCGCAACAAGAGAGGACGCGATAGTGAGAGGCCCGCGCACCGCAATGAAGAGTGGCCCCCGCTTGCCACAACTAGAGAAAGCCCTCGCCCAGAAACGAAGACCCAGCGCAGCCATAAATAAATAAAATTTAAACTGTCCTTTCCCAGGGTTGCTTCTTTAACTTCTCTCTTCCCTAGCTTACTGAGAGATTACTGACCTTCTGACTATTCATATGCCTCTCCAAACCATTCTTCACTCCGTAGTGCTGCTTCTACACAAAATGAATCTGCAATACTAAAATCCTTTAATAGCTGTCCTTATGGTAAGGTCCAGTCTTTGCTGTGGTACACAGGCCCTTTTAGATCTGGCCTCTTTTTGCTTATCTATAACAGGACTTCACAGACACACTGATCTATGTACAGTTCTCTAAATATATCATACTCCTTTTTTTGTTTCACTTCCAGGCCCTAGTATGTGAGATTCCCTTTGCCTAGAATCCCCTTCCACCTCTTTTCACCCACCTAATGCATAATCATCTTTCAGGTTTTAATTAATAGTTATTTTTAAAACATTAATCACAGTACCTCATGCATAGTAGTCTCCCTGAAAGTGTTTACCGGATGGATAAATAAACTGTTTATATGATTGATTAGATGATTATGTCAGATGGAGTGTCAAGTTAGAGTGACTTGCTCCTGCTGCACCTACTGTATTTTAGCATTTGCCATACTCTGGTGCAACTATATATTTTTTTTACTTCTATTTCCCTCCTTACCTAGGGGTTCCTTGGAGACGGAGAGCATGATGTTCCATATTTATATTTCAGTGTCTAGAATATTGGTTAGCACATAGTAAGTGCTTGATAAATGTTTAATGAATAATTCCTTTGAAAGGAGTCTGCTTAAATACTTTAAAATTTTTAACAATTTTATCAAGGTATAATTTGCATAATGAAAGGCTCCCGTTTTAAGAGTAGAGTGCAAACTTTAATAGACTGTGATAGTTGTGTAACCATGACCACAGTCCCAGTTTTAGAATACTCTCATTAACCCACAAAGTTCCCTCATGCCCATGTGTATTCTCCTAGACAACCCTGCACCACACAACCACTAATAGGCTTTTTTTTTAATTGTGGTAAAATCTATATAAACATACAATTTGCCACATTAACCAGTTTTAAATGTACAGTTCAGTTGTATAAATTACATTCACACTGTTGTGGCGCCATCTCCACTATTTATTTGCAAAACTTTTGATAACCCCAAACAGAAACCCTGTAATTATTAAGCAGTTATTCCTCATTCCTCCCTCCCCCCAGCCCTTGATAACCTCTAATCTTCTTTCTGTCTCAATGAATATGCATATTCTAGATACTTCCTGTAAATGGAGTCATACAATATTTGTCCCTTTGTGTCTCATTTATTTCGCTTAGCGTAATGTTTTCAAGGTTCATCCAGGTTCTAGCAGGTATCAAAATAAATTAATTTCCTTTTTGATTATCCATTCATCTGTTGATAAACTCTAGTTTTTTTCACCTTTTAGCTATCCTGAATAATGCCAAAATGAAGATTGGCATACAAGTATCTGTTTTGAGTCCCTGCTTTCCATTCTTTTAAGTGTATACCTGAAACTGAAATTGCTGGGTCAACTTTTTGGGGAACCATAAACTTTTCCATAGCAGCAGCACCGTTTTACATTCCTATCAGCAATGCACAGAGGTTCCAATTTCTCCACATCATCACCAACATTTATTTTTCTTTTTTTATCATTATTATTATTACTATTACTACCTTCCTAGATTATGTGAGGTAGTATTTCATTGTGATTTTCATTGGCATTTCTCTAATGACTAATGATGTTGAGCATTTTGTCATGTGCTTTTAGGCCATTTGAATACCTTCTTTGGAGAAATGTCTCTTCAAGTCCTTTGCTCATTTTTTAATTGGGCTGTCTCTCTCTTTATTGTTGAATTGTTGGAGTTCATTATGTATTCTGGATGTTAAATACTTGACATGGATATTTAAACATGTATATTTAAATATATATGATTTACAAATATTTTCTCCCATTCTGTAGGTTGACTTTTCACTTCTTGATAATGTCTTTTGATGCATAAGATATTTTAATTTTGATAAAGTCCAATTTGCCTGTTTTTTCTTTGCTTCCTTCTGTTTTTATTTTTATATGTAAAAATCTGTTACCAAATCCAAAGTCATAAAGGTTTTCCCTTATGTTTTCTACTAAGAGTTTTATAATTTTAGCTCTTATATTTATTTTTTTTTAAGAATCATCTACTTTATATTCATTTTTCCACTTTGGTAAACAATATATGAGGCACAAACTAACAAATATAGAGAGTTCAACAACATGGGATACCTTCTGTGACCATGAAAAAGATGTCACTTTTTGAAATGTTAGTGTAGTTAACTCTTTTTCACCGTACCTCTTATTACCAAATACAAAGGAGTCTTAAAATTGAATGCTACCCAATATTACAGAAAAAACTGTCTCATAACTTAAAGGAATCTTTTAGAAGTTTAATAGTTGGTCCTTCTATCTATAGAGAGAAGCATTTTTAAATAGTAAAGTTACAAAAAAGAAACACCAAATTGATAAACTTTTTAGACCATGAGTGAAGAAAAGGTTAAAATCTTCTTCCATTTTTATGGTCAGAAAGCCTTTTCTCTATATCACGTAGGGAAATTTAACTCATTGTTCATTAACTTGTTATTTTCTCTTTAGGGATACGTTGTAAATTCCAACACAAATAAGGCAGGAACTATTAACTTTTACTTTTCTTACTTGCTTTAAAACATCTCAAAATAATGATGACCTTGAGGTTTGTATGGATAGATTTTTAACAAATGCAAGCTCTCCCTCATACATTACTTTATTCAGTTCTAACTAAAACTCAGGAGTAGCTACAGTGGTGTTCTAGAACCAGCCTGTCCCAGCTCCTGAGAGCTGATTGCTAAATTTTCAGAAATAAGCTTAATAGGATTAAATATTAAGTTATATAACTTATAATCACATAAATTATATTTGAAACAAAGGTAATAAAAACTTGACTCATATCCTAATTACTTTACCACAAATTCTATAAATCAGAGATCTTCTTCCACTACTAAGTAGCTATTATTAGCCTAACTTTAATTCTTTTTAATTTTATATTATAATATAGTTGATTAACAATGTTTTCTTAGTTTCAGGTGTACAGCAGATTGATTCAGTTACACATATACATGTGTCTATTCTTTTTCAAATAATTTTCCCATTTAGGTTATTATAGAATATTGAGCAGAGTTCCGTGTGCTATAGAGCAGGTCCTTGTTGGTTATCTGTTTTAAATATAGCACTGTGTTCATGTCAATCCCAAACTCCCAATCTGTCCCTCCTCCCCACCCTTCCCTCCGGTAACCATAAGTTTGTTCTCTACGTATGTGAGTCTGCTTCTGTTTTGTAAATAAGTTCATTTACATCTTTTTTCTTTTTTTTTTTTAGATTCTGCATGTACATGATATCATATGATATTTGTCTTTCTCTGTCTGACTTACTTCACTCAGTATGATAATCTCCAGGTCCATCCATGTTGCCACAAATGGCATTATTTCATTCTTTTTAATGGCTGAGTAATACTCCATTATATATGTACCACATCTTTTTTATTCATTCCTCTGTTGATGGACATTTAGGTTTCTTCCATGTCTTGGCTATTGTAAACAGCGCTGCAGTGAACTTTGGGATGCATGTATACTTTCAAACCATGTTTTTCTCCGGATATATGCCCACGCGTGGGATTGCTGGATCATATGGTAGCTCGAATTTTAGTTTTTTAAGGAACGTTCATACTGTTCTCCATAATGGCTATACCAATTTACGTTCCCACCAACAGTGTGGGAGGGTTCCCTTTTCTCCACACCCTGTCCAACATTTATTGTTTGTAGATTTTTTTTGTTAATGGCCATTCTGACTGGTGTGAGGTAGTATCTCATTGTAGTTTTGATTTGCATTTCTCTAATAATTAGCGATTTTGAGCATCTTTTCATGTGCCTCTTGGCCATCTGTATGTCTTGTTTGATGTCTACTTAACTCTTGTGCCCATTTTTTATTGGGTTGTTTGCTTTTTGATATTGAGCCACGTGAGCTGTTTGTAAATTTTGGAGATTAATCCCTTGTTGATCGCAAATATTTTCTCCCATTCTGTGGGTTGTCTTTTCATTTTGTTTGTGGTTTCCTTTGCTGTGCTGAAGCTTTTCAGTTTAATTAGGTCCCAATTATTTATTTTTGTTTTTATTTCCATTACCCTATGAGACAGATCAAAAAATACATTGCTGCAACTTCTGTGAAAGAGGGTTCTGCCTGTGTTTTCCTCTAAGAATTTTATAGTATCTGGTCTTTAAATGGACTTTAAATGGTCTTTAAAATGGACTTTAATCCATTTTGAGTTTATTTTTGTGTATGGTGTTAAAGAATATTCTAATTATATTCTTTCACATGTAGCTGTCCAGTTTTCCAGAACCATCTACTGAAGAGACTGTCTTTCCCCCACTGTATCGTTTTGCCTCCTTTCTCATACATTAATTGACCATGGTTGTGTAGGTTTATTTCTGGGGTTTCTGTCCTGTTCCACTGATATACATTTCTGTTTTTGTGCCAGTACCTTTACTGTTTTGATGACTGTAGCTTTGTTGTATAGTCTGAACACAAGGAGCATGATTCCTCCAGCTCCATTTTTCTTTCCCAAGATTACTTTGGCTATTCAGGGTCTTTTGTGTCTCCACACATATTTTAAGATTTTTTATTCTAGTTCTATGAAAAATGGCATTGGTAATTTGATAGAGATTGCATTGAATATATAGACTGCCTTGGGTAGTATAGTCATTTTAACAATGTTGATTCTTCCAATCCAAGAACATGGTGGATCTCTCCATCTGTTTGTCATGTTCAGTTTCTTTCATCAGCGTCTTATAGTTTTCAGAGTATAGGTCCTTTGTCTCCTTAGGTAGGTTTATTCCTAGGTTTTTTGGGTTTTTTTTTTGTGATGGGAAATAAGATTGTTTCTTTAATTCCTCTTTCTGACCTTTCATTGCTAGTATATAGAAATGCAACAGATTTATGTATATTAATTTTATATCCTGCAACTTTATCAAATTCATTGATGAACTCTAGTAGTTTTCTGGTAGCATCTTTAGGGTTTTCTGTGTATAGTACCATGTCATCTGCAAACAGTGACAGTTTTATATTATTCTTCTTTTCCAATTTGGATTCCTTTTATTTCTTTTTTTTTCTCTGATTGCCATGGCTAGGCCTTACAAAACTATATTGAATAAAAGTGGTGACAGTGGACATCCTTGTCTTGTTCCTGATCTTAGAGGAAATGCTTTCAGCTTTTCACTGTTGAGTTTGAGGTTTGCTGTAGGTTTGTCATATATGGCCTTTATTATGTTGAGGTAGGTTCCCTCTATGCCCACTTTCTGAAGAGTTTTTATCACAAATGGGTGTTGAATTTTGTCAGAAGCTTTTTCTGCCTCTGTTGAGATGTTATTATGATTTTTATTCTTCACTTTGTTAATATGGTGTATCACATTGATTGATTTGCCTATATTTAATAATCCTTGCATCCCTGAGGTAAATCCCACTTGATCATGGTATATGATCCTTTTCATGTACTGTTGGATTCTGTTTGCTAGTATTTTTTTGAGGATTTTTTCATCAGTGTTCATCAGTGATATTGGCTTGTAATTTTCTTTTTTTGTGATGTCTTTCTCTAGTTTTGGTATCATGATGGTGGTCGCCTCATACAATGAGTTTGGGAGTGTTCCTTCCTCTGCAATTTTTTGGAAGAGTTTGAGAAGGATAGGTGTTAAGTCTTCTCTAAATGTTTGATAGGATTTGTCTGTGAAGCCATCTGGTCCTGGACTTTTGCTTGTTGGGAGTTTTTTAATCACAGTTTCAGTTTCAGTACCTGTGATTGGTCTGTTCATGTTTTGTGTTTCTTCCTGGTTCAGTCTTGGGAGAATGTACCTTTCTAAGAATTTGTCCATTTCTTCAAGGTTGTCCATTTTATTGGCATATAGTCTCTTATGCTCCTTTGTATCTCTGTGGTGTCCGTTGTAACTTCTCCTTATTCATTTCTAATTTTATTGGTTTGAGTCCTCTCCCTTTTTTTCTTGATGAGTCTGGCTAAAATTTTATCAATTTTGTTTATCTTTTCAAAGAACCAACTTTTAGTTTCATTGATCTTTTCTATTGTTTTCTTCATTTCTATTTCATTTATTTCCGCTCTGATCTTTATGATTTCTTTCGTTTTGCTAGCTTTGGATTTTGTTCTTGTTTCTCTAGTTGCTTTAGGTGTAAAGTTAGGTTGTTTATTTGTGATTTTTCTTGTTTCCTGAGGTAAGATTGTATTCTTATGAAGTTCCCTCTTAGAACTGCTTTTGCTACATCCCATAGGTTTTGTATCTTTGTGCTTTCGTTTTCACTTGTCTCGAGGTATTTTTTTATTTCCTGTCTGATTTCTTGAGTGATGCATTGGTTGTTTAGTAGCATATTGTTTAACTTCCACGTGTTTGTGTTTTTTTACAATTTTTTTCTTGTAGTTGATTTCTAATCTCATAGCTTTGAGGTCAAGAAAGATGCTTGATATGATTTCAGTTTCTTAAATTTACCAAGGCTCACTTTGTGGCTCAGCATGTGATAAATCCTGGAGAATGTTCCATGTGCACTTGACAAGAATGTGTATTCTGCTACTTTTGGATGGAATGCTCTATAAATATCTATTAAGTCCATCTGCTCTAATGTGTCATTTAAGGCCCGTGTTTCCTTATTCATTTTCTGTCTGGATTATCTGTCCATTGATTAAAGTGGGGTGTTATATTACCTTACTATTACTGTGTTACTGTCAATTTCTCCTTTTATCTGTTAGTATTTGCCTTATGTATTGAGGTGTTCCTATGTTGGGTGCATAAATATTTACAATTGTTATATCTTCTTCAAGGATTGATCCCTTGATCATTATGTAGTGTCCTTCTTTGTCTCTTGTAGCAGTCTTTATTTTAACATCCATTTTGTCTGATATGAGTATTGCTACTCCATCTTCCTTTTGATTTCCATTACCATGGAATACCTTTTTTGCATCCCCTCAATTTCAGTCTGTCTCTATCCCTAGTCTGATATGGGTCTCTTTTAGACAGTATGTCTCCAGGTCTTGTTTTGTATCCATTCAGCCAGTCCGTGTCTTTTGGTTGAAGAATTTAACTCATTTACATTTAAGGTAATAATCAATATGTATGTTCCTGTTATCATTTTCTTAATTGTTTTGGATTTGTTCTTGTATGTCTTTTTTCTTCCCCTTCCTCCTTTGTTCTCTTCTCTTGGGATTTGATGACTAACTTTATTTAGTGTTGTGTTTGGATTCCTTTCTCTCTTTGTTTGTATCTATTGTAGATTTTCAGTTTGCATTTACCAAGAGATTTTGATATAGCAGTCTATATATAAACAAGATTGTTTTAAATTGCTAGTCTTTTAATTTCAAATGCATTTCCAACATCGTGCATTTGTGCTCTCCTCATAGTTGCTGGTTTTGGTATCATATTTGTATGTAGATGATTCCTGCCTTTACTTTATATTTGCCTCTTTACACAGTGCTCTCTTCCATTCCTAATTTTCTTGTTTCTAGTAGTAACCTTTTGTTTTCCACTTAGAGAATTAATTTTAGCATTTGTTGCAGAGCTTGTCTGGTGGTGCTGAATTCTCTTAGCTTTTGCTTGTCTGCAAATCTTTTGACTTCTCCATCAAATCTAAATGAGAGCCTTGCTGGGTAGAGTGTTCTTGGTTGTAGGTTCTTACCTTTCATCACTTTAAATATATCATGCCTCTCCCTTCTGGCCTGCAGAGTTTCTGCTGAGAAATCATCCAGTAACCTTATGGGAGTTCCTTATAAGTTATTTGTTACTTTTCCCTTGTTGTTTTTAATATTTTTTCTGTCTTTAATTTTTGTCAATTTGATTACTATGTGTCTCGGTTTGTTTCTCCTTGGGTTTATCCTGCCTGGCATTCTCTGTACTTCCTGGACTTGGGTGACTGTTTCCTTTCCCATGTTAGGGAAGTTTTCAGTTATTTTGTCTTCAAATATTTTCTCAGGTTCTTTTTCTCTCTCTTTTCCTTCTGGGACCCATATAATGCAAATGTTGGTGCATTTAATGTCCCAGAGGTCTCTTAGACTGTCTTCATTTCTTTTAATTCTTTTTTTTTAAATTGGGTTATAGTTGTTTTACAGTGTTGTGTTAGTTTCTAATGTACAGCAAAGTGGAGTTCTCTGTGCTCTACAGTAGGTTCTTATTAGTTATCTATTTTATACATATTAGTGTATATATTTCAATCCCAGTCTCCCAATTCATCCCATTCCGAACCCCAAACCCCCCACTTTCCCCCCTTGGTGTCCATACATTTGTTCTCTACATCTGTGTCTCAATTTCTGCCCTGCAAACTGGTTCATCTGTACCATTTTTCTAGATTCCACATATATGTGTTAATATTACAGTATTTGCTTTTCCCTTTCTGACTTACTTCATTCTGTATAATATCTTCTTTCTTTATTCTGTTCTGTGACAGTGATTTTGTGATTTTGGTTTTTTCATAAGAAGGGGTGAGCTCACATTCTTCTACTCCACCACCTGAGGCCTTTCATTAGTGCCTTATATTTAGGTCAATTCATTTTTAGTTAATTTTTGTACATGATGTGAGTGAGAGATCCAGTTGACTTCTTTGCATGTGGAAACCCAGTTACCCCAGCACCATCTATTGAAGAGACTATTATTCCCCCATCAAATGGACTTAGCATCCTTGTCAGTTGTCCATGGATATTTGTGTTTATTTCTGTCTCAGTTCTGTTCCATTTGTCTATGTGTCTGTCCTTATGCCAGTACCATATTATGGTGTTTTTTGTTTTAATTGATATATAATTGACATATGACATTGTATTAGTTTTAGGTATACAACATAATGATTTGATATATATATATATATATATATATATATATATATATATATATATACACACACACACATTGTGAAATGATTACAGCAATAAATTAATTTACATTTATCACCACACATAGTTACAATTTTTTCTCCTGTGATAAGAGCTTTTAAGATCTACTCTTTAAGCAACTTTCAGGTAAACAATACAATATTGTTAACTATAGTCACCATGCTGCACATTACATTCCCAGGACTTATTTATAACTGCAGGTTTATACCTTCTGAGCACCTTCATCCATTTCACACATCCCCCACCTCTTGCAACCACCAAACTGTTCTCTGTATCTCTGAGTTCAGCTTTCTTTTAGATTCCACATGTAAGTGAGATCATACGGTATTTGTCTTTATCCATCTGACTTATTTCACTTAGCATAATGCCCTCCAGGTCCAACCATGTTGTTGGAAATGGCAGAAATTCCTTCTTTTTATAGCTGAAAAGTATTTTATTGTATATACAGTAAGTCCGCTACATATGAACCTTCAAGTTGCAAACTTTCAAAGATGTGAACGTGTGTTTGCATGTCCAGTCATGTAAGTTGGTTCGTGTGTTTGGCATACATTGTCATGTACATGCATCCTCTACAAGTGGTTGTGCTTTTGTGTACTCTACTGTACAGTACTGTGTAGAGTACAGTAAGTAGTACAGTACCTTTATTTCAAGCCCAGGATGTCTGGAAGCAAACATAAAAGCAATGGTGATGTAGCTGGTACTGCTAAGAAGCACCAAGCGATATCAATGGAAACAAAAGTGAAAATAATTAAGAGAGTGGAGCTAGGCAAAAAGATGGTAGACATCACTCATTCTCATAACATGTATTGTTCAACCATTGGCACGATTCTAAAGAACAAGATCATAGAACATGTGACGTCTGCTGTGCCGATGATGTCGACAATAATATCAAAGAAGCATGGAAAAGTGATGGAGGAGATGGAGAAACTTCTCAGTATATGGATGCAGGATCAGCATCAGCGTCAAGTCCTGCTCAGCTTAGTGCTGATTCAAGAGAAAGCAAAAAGCTTTTATGAAGACTTGAAGAAGAAACACAGTGAAGAATCAGAGGGCGCATCTTTTAATGCCAGCCATGGCTGGTTTAATCGGTTCAAGGCTAGAGACAACCTTCACAACATAAAAGTACCTTCACAACATAAAAGTAAGTGGTGAAGCAGCAAAAGCATGTATTTACCCAAGCAGGTTTTTAATGTCGATGAGACAGCACTGTACTGGAAGAGGATGCCAGATTGAAGTTACATCAGTAAGGAGGAAAAGTTGATGCCAGGCTATAAAGCAGCAAAGAATAGGCTAACTCTGTTGTTTGGTGGCAATGCTTCTGGTGATATGCAGATGAAGCCTTTCTTAGTTTATCATTCAGAGAACCCAAGAGCCCTTTAAAACATAGCCAAGGGCTCTCTTCCTGTTGTGTGGAAGAGTATCCCCAAAGCCTGGCCTACACAGGCCATTTTCCAGGACTGGTTTTTCCACTACTTCATCCTGGAGGTAGAGAAATATTGCTTAGAGAAGGATGTCCCATTCAACATTCTTTTGCTACTCAACAGTTCTCCAGGCCAGCCCCTATTCATGGACTACTTTCATCCCAACATCAAAGTTGTGCATCTGCCACCGAATACTACGTCACTCATCCAGCCTACGGACCAGGGAGTTAATAGCAACTTTCAAGAAATACTATTTATGTCACACTTTTAGTCAGGCAGTAAAGGTGAGTGATGAATCAGGAACAACCTTGCAACAGTTTTGGAAGGACTATAACATCTACAAGGCCATAAAAAACACTGACTTTTCTTGGCATGAGGTTAAGGCCATCACCATGAATGGACTTTGGAAGAACCTTTGCCGGCAGTTTGTTCACGATTTTTGTGCATTTGAGAAGGTGGATGAGGAGTCCAAAGAGGTCTTCAGCAACTTAGTGAACGTCAGCAAGAAGCTGGAGCTAGATCTGCAAGAGGACAACTTCCCTGAACTCCTTGCTGTGCAACACAAGAAGCTTACTAATGAATACCTGATAGAATTGGAGGCTCAGAGAAAGGACGAAGAGAGACAAGAGGAAGAAGAAGTAACTGAAGAACTGACGAGATTCACGACGGAGGTAACAGCAAGGGGATTTTCTTTATTTGAGGAGGCACTGTTAGTTTTTGAGGCACAGGACCTGAATGCAGAACGGTACACAATAGTTGTGCAGCCATTTAGAATGCAATCCAGTGCTACCATGTCATCTATGAGGAGAAAAAAGAGCTACTACTCAGACATCACTGGATCATTTTTTCAAGAGGGTAGATCGAATTGAATCCAGCATGGAACCAGAACCTGTGCCATCAACATCAGATGTGACTGAAATTGCAGCTTGCCCTCCATCTCCTTTTGCTGACGATCCTCCAGCTGTCCTATCTCCCACCTCCTCTCCCTCCTCCAGTCAGTAACTCTTCTTGTCTGTTCACTTGATGCCAGCCTCTGTGTGCCAGCTGTTGTTCTGTGCTACTGTACTTTTCAAGGTACTGTACTGTAAGATTAAAAATGTTTTCTTTGTTTTTCTGTTTCTTTGTTTTTTATGTTATTATTGTGTGAAAATTACTATAAACTTATTACAGTACAGTACTGTTTAGCTGATTGTGTTAGTTGGGTACCTAGGCTAACTTTGTTGGGCTTATACAGTCGTGCTCTCAGACAGAACTCATTTGTATGTAGGGGACTTACTATAATAAATATTGGTGTGTAATTATTTTCCCTTTTTGTCTTTATCTGACTTTCGTATCAGGATAATTTTGGCCTCATAGAATGAATTATAAAGTGTTCCCTCATCTTCTGTTTTCTGAAAGAGTTTGAGAATATGGTGCTAATTCTTCTTTAAATACTAATTTAAATCCAGAGAAGTTATCTGCTTGGATTTCTTACTTGTGAAATTTTTGATTAATGATTCAATCTTTTTACTCGTTATAGATCTGTTGAGATTTTCTACCTCTTCTTGAGTCAGATTGGTAATTTGTGTGTTTCTAAGAATTTGTCCATTTCATCTAGATTATCTGATTTCTTGGCATTACAGTTTTTTAAACTATTCTCTTATACTGCTTTTATTTCTTTAAAGGCAGCAATTATGTACCCACTTCCATTCCTGATGTTAGTGATTTGCATCTTTGCTCTTTTTCCTTTTTCAGTCTAGCTACAGGTTTGTAAATTCTTTTGATGTTTTCAAAATAGCAACTTTTAGTTTTATTGATTCTCTTTTCTATCCTCTCTTTTCTTTATCTACACTGTAGTTATTACTATTTTCTTTCTTTTTCTTGCTTTAGGTTTAGTTCACTTTTTTTCTAATTCCTCAAGGTATATACTTAATTCATTGATTTCAGATCTTTCTTACTTTTTAATGTAGGCATTAAATTTACAGCTATTTCAAGCGATTAAAAGCCATGGAGGAACCTTAAATGCATATTACTAAGTGAAAGAAGCCAATCAGAAAAGGCTGCATATTGTACAGTTCCAATTATATGGCATTCTGGAAAAGGCAGACAGTAAAAAAGATCAGTGATTGCCAGGATTGGGGGATGGAGGGATGAATTGGCAGAGCGCCAAGGATTATTAGGACAGTGAAAATACACTGTATGATATCATAATGATGGCTACATGTCATTATACATTTGTCGAAACTCATAGAATGTACACCAAGACTGAACCCTAATGTAAACTATGGGCTTTGGGTAATTATGGTGTGTAGGATCAAGTGTCACAAATGTACCACTCTAAAGGGAGATGTTGATAATGGGGGAGGCTATGAACGTGTGAGGGCAAGAGATATATTAACTATATCTTCCCCTCGATTTTGCTGTGAACCTGAAACTATTCTTTTTTTAAAAGTCTCAATTTAAACAAACAAACAAATAAATAAATAACTTACAGATATAATTACCTCTGAGCCCTGCTTTCACTGTATCCCATAACTTTGAATATGTTGTCTTTTTATTTTCATTCATCTTATTAACTGTTTTCTAATTTCCCTTTTGGTTCTTCTTTGACCCATTAATTATTTGCAAGTATGTCATTTAATTTTCATGTATTTGTGAATATTTGTTTCATTCTGGTATTGAATTCTAGCTTCATTTCATTGCAGCCAGAGAATATACTATGTATGATTTCAGTTTTATTAAATTTATTGAGACTTGTTTTGTGGAATAACTTTTGATCTACCCTGGAGAATGTTCCATGTGCACCTGAGGGGAATGTACATTCTGCTGTTGTTGATCAGTGTTTTATACATGTCAATTAGGTCTAGTCGTCTTTTTAGTGTTGTTTAAGCACTCTATTTTCTTTTTAATCTTCTGTCTAGATGTTCTGCATTACAGAAAGTGGGGTATTGAAGTCTCCAAATATTATTGTAGAACTCTGTTTCTCCTTTCAGTTCTGTGAGTGATTGATTCATATACTTTGAGGCTCTGCTTTTTGGTGTGTATATGCTTACATTTGTTATATCTTCTTGATGAATTGACCCTTTTGTCAATATATAATGTCCTTTTTTGTCTCTTGCCAGGTTTTTTTACTTAAAGTTTATTTTCTCTGATACTAAGGTGGCATCTCCAGCTCACTTTGGTTACTATTTGCATGGAATATCTTTTTCAGTTCTTTCACTTTCAACCTATTTGTGGCTTTGGATCTACATTGTGTCTCTTGTAAATACCTTATAAATAGACCTTTTTTTTTAATCCATTCTGCCAGTCTCTGCCTTTTGATTGGAGAGTTTAATCCATGAAGAAATGTCCTCATTTCTTTCTTTTTTGTTAGTTGACTTGTAGTGAACTATTTTGCTTCCCTTCTCATATTCTTCTGCATATATTTTGTAGATTTTGTGTGTTTGTGTTACCATGGGGATTACATTTAAGAACATAAGACTTCCCTGGAGGTCCATTGGTTAAGACTTTGCCTTCTAAAGCAGGGGGTGTGGGTTTGATCCCTGGTCAAGGAGTTAAGATCCCACATGCCTTGAAGCCAAAAAAACAAAAACATGAAACAGGAGCAATATTGTAACAAATTCAATAAAGACTTTAAGACTTAACCTCTTGGTACCTGTTTCTTCTTCTGTTAAATGGGGGAAATAGTATAGGATAATAACACAATAGGGGTTTTATGAAGTTTAAAGGAGATAATACAAGTATAAAACTTATAACAATGTTTTGAACATAGTAAACACTCAGTTCTACCATTCAGAATGGCCATTATCAAAAAATCTAGAAACAGTGAATGCTGGAAAGAGTGTGGTAAAAAGGGAACCCTCCTGCACTGTTGGTGTGAATGTAAACTGATAGAACCACTATGGAGAACAGTATGGAGGTTCCTTAAAAAACTAAAAACAGAACTACCATATGACCCAGCAATCCCACTACTGGGCATGTACCCTAAGAAAATCATAATTCAAAAAGAGACGTACCACAATGGTCATTGCAGCACTGTTTACAATAGCCAGGACATGGAAGCAACCTAAGTGTCCATCGACAGATGAATGGGTAAAGAAGATGTGGTATATATATACAGTAGAATATTACTCCACCATAAAAAGAAACAAAATTGAGTTACTTGTAGTGAAGTGGATGGACCTAGAGTCTGTCGTACAGAGTGAAGTAAGTCAGAAAGAGAAAAACAAATACCATATGCTAACGCATATATATGAAATCTAAAAAAAAATTAAAAAGGTACTGATGAACCTAATGGCAGGGCAGGAATAAAGACATAGACATAGAGAATGGACTTGAGGACACGGGTGCTGTGGTGGCGGGGGAGGCTGGGGCAAAGTGAGAGTAGCAGTGACATATATACACTACCGAATGTAAAATAGTTAGCTAGTGGGAAGAAGCAGCATAGCACAGGGAGATCAGCTCGGTGCTTTGCTAAGACCTAGAGGGGTGGGATAGGGAGAGTGGGAGGGGGCTCAAAAGGGAGGGGATATGGGGACATATGTATGCATATGGCTGATTCACTTTGTTGTACAACAGAAACTAACACAATATTGTGAAGCAATACTACAATAAAGATCTGTTAAAATTAATTAAACAAATAAATAAAATCTTTTTAAAAAAACACTCAATTCTTACTAATATCATCATCATTTAATATTTACAAGAAAATGTTGGGGTAATGTGTACATTTTACAGTTAAAGAAACTAAGGGTAGAAAATGGTAACTTGCCCATGGTCACACTGTTATCAAGTGATAGCTGAGATTTGAACCAAGGTCCTTCTAACACCTAAGCCCATGCTCTTAAAAACTATGTCATGAAGAACCTAGAAGTAAGACAGGAATAAGGACACAGACCTACTGGAGAACAGACTTGAGGATATGGAGAGGGGGAAGGGTGAGCTGTGACAAAGCGAGAGAGAGGCATGGACATATAAACACTACCAAACGTAAGTTAGATAGCTAGTGGGAAGCAGCCGCATAGTACAGGGAGATCAGCTCAGTGCTTTGTGACCGCCTGGAGGGGTGGGATAGGGAGGATGGGAGGGAGGGAGATGCAAGAGGGAAGAGATATGGGAACATATGTATATGTATAACTGATTCACTTTGTTATAAAGCAGAAACTAACACACCATTGTAAAGCAATTATAGCCCAATAAAGATGTTAAAAAAAAAAACAAACTATACTCTGCCCTTAGTGGAAGCGATCTCATTAGAATGTCATATGTGGAATCTAGCCTTTTCATTTTATGGATGGAAAAACTGAATTGGCCAAGCGCCTTAGTAACTGAACAGTCTTAAAAGCAAAATCTTTCCCATTCCTAATCTGTTGTCCTTTCTACTACCTCCAGACATGTCTGTGTCAAATGAAAAAAATACACAACATAAGAGTTGAGAATTCTGTTTTATTTGGCAGACAAAACTAAGGACTTCAGCCTGGGACACAGAATCTCAGATAGCTCTGAGGGACTGGTCTGGAGAGGTAAGGGAGGAGCCAGGATATATAGGAGTTTTTGCAACAAAGATCAGGTAATCAGAACTTCAAAAGATTACTGTTAATTAAAGAAAACCAGATATCCCAAGTTAGAGAACTTAGAACTTTTCTCTGTATGGGAAGATGCAAGAGTCTGGGGTCACTGAAATCATTCCTTTGCTATGCACCTCAGCTATCTGGGGCCAGTATCCTGTGCTTTTTCATCCTGAGTCTCCTCAGGGCTGGGCCATGGGAGGCAGCTGCAGCTGCTGACTGCTAGATGGCAGGCATCTTGTTTCTTTCCTGAGTTCCCTCAGGGCTCACCATCCAGGCGACTGTAATGTGATGGCTGCAACATCCTTTGTTGACTGATATGGCAGGCAATATATTTTTTCATTGATATCTACATATTCTGAGAATTCTTTAGAACAGATTTCATCATGTGCATTTTGATTCTGATATCTGCCCACATTTAAAATACTGGATTGTTAGCATTTAAATAAAGCTTTTGGGCTTCCCTGGTGATGCAGTGGTTGAGAGTCTGCCTGCTGATGCAGGGGACACGGGTTCGTGCCCTGGTCCGGGAAGATCCCACATGCCATGGAGCGCTTGGGCCCGTGAGCCATGGCCGCTGAGCCTGCGTGTCTGGAGCCTGTGCACCGCAATGGGAGAGGCCACACAGTGAGAGGCCCGTGTACTGCAAAAAATAATAATAATAATAAAGCTTTTGAGTATAAAGATTTAATTCTTAAATAATGAAAGTAATTTTATTTGTACTGTCATTTTATGCTTCCTTATTCTTATCAAAATTAGAGTTTGAGCCATTTTGCACTTTTTGCTTAAGTATGGATTTTCATGTTTAAATACATTTCTGTTTTTTTATATTAAGACCTTATTTCAGAGGCAGGATTATTTTGATGGAAAGAGACTAGCAGCTACCTTCCCTAATGTATGGGATGGACGTTAATAAATATATAAAGCAAAAAAAATAGGATTTTGTTTCAGATTCTTGTTTATTTTTGGAATTCAAATTATAGGTTTGACTTAGCTGGCAACTTGTCTTACTTAATAAAGTTAATTTGTCTTTTTCTGCTCTTTTACCAACATGGTGTCAAATAATGTATGGTTTGATTTTTAAAGATATATTCAAAAGTTTTACAGCGTTATTAATAGGAATATTTATTCATTTTATATGATACATAAACATAATAGAAAAATTACACTATATCCATATATAGTTAAATAACCATACAGTATTTGTCAGACTCACAGACATACAAAAGAAACTTATGGTTACCAGAGAGTGGGTGTTGAGGGAGGGGTAAATTAGGAGCTTGGGATTAACAGATACACACTTTATATAAAAATACCTTATACAAAAAAGATAAACAAAAAGGTCCTACTGTAGCACAGGTACAAGATATTCAATATCTTGTAGTAACCTATAGTGGAAAAAAATCTGAACAAGGATATAATATATATATACTTTGCTGTACACCAGGAACTAATACAACATTGTATATCCACTATACTTCAATTTAAAAAAAGGAAAAAGGAAGGAAGGAGTTTTGGGTAAGGAAAATTAAAAGAATTATAATTTTAGAGCACATTTGATAATTAATATATAATAATATTCATAGAGCTTAGATTCAGTCATAAGAATCTTGAGAATAATCTAATCCAACCTTCTCTTCACCCTCTTCCCAGCTTCTGAAAGTAAAATAAACAAGGCATTGCCACATAGAATATTAAGGAGACATTTCTACCATCCTTTACCCAATGATGAGTGGGCTGATTTGGGCCTCTTCACCTGTTACCTCTTCACTCACTAAAACAGTTGGCTTTTACCTCTATCCACATAATAGAGCAGGAGGATCTCAGAACAGGAAGTTGAATAAATACATCATTAGTTTGCTTTATATCCTTAATTAGGAAAAGAATTATTAAAACTTAGTAGTCAAAGAATCAGTGTATTCAACAAAGCAGAAAAGCATCAGTAGATGGTATCCTGGAGACATTATTGAAACCTGATGGATATTTAGGTGCTAAAATGACAATGTAAAATATTTTATCATTTCAAAAAGAACAGTTATTAGACTTGCAAGAGAAAAAGAAGTCATCATGAAAGTTCTATTTCATGACCAGCTACTCACAAAGCCTAAACCTATGTTAAAACAAATTCAGTTAACTTTCTATATCCTTGACCTCACCTCAAAATTTCCAGCATTACTAGGTCTGTTAGGAACCAGCAGCCTCTTATTAAAGAATTACAATATTTCCGTTCTGATCATGTTCATATTCCTTCACAATATGTGTTTCTTACCACTGAATTCTGCTAAGGCCCAGGCACTCTGTAGACTCATCTTTAATCGCCTAAGTATATTAATATATATTTATATGAGCGCAACTTGAAAGTCAACCTGGATGCTATTTAAAATCTGAAGAAAAATAAGCAAACTTATATATGTATTCATAAATCTGCAGTTTATGTTATTTAAAAATGAATATTTTGAAGAAAGTAAATTTGTACTTTCCAGATGATAAGGTGACATGTTCTTCTTTTCCTGTGTGTGTATATGTGTGTTTTATAGCACCTGTTTCTTATTATCACAGTTTGGTTCATGAGCATTTAAAAAAAAAAGAAATCAAACATTTCCATGCATGCCCTCTATTTTTTTATACTATTCATCATTTATTTTAAAAGTCTGAATTTTATTTCCCCAAAGAATCTAATCTGGCTGCTATAATGTAATCATTTTTATATCATATTCAATGTATTTCTGTGCCAATAATGTCTCTTACATTAAGGATGTGTTCTTCGGGAAAATATTAAGTGATATACTTCATATACAGTAAGTCCCCTACATACGAACTAGTTCCATTCCAAGAAGGCATTATTCATAAGTCTAATATGTTCGTAAGTCCAACAAAGTTAGCCTAGGTCCCCAACTAACACAATCGGCTATATACTACTGTACTGTAATAGGTTTATAATACTTTTCACACCAATAATTATATAAAAACAAACAAAAAATAAACATTTTTAATCTTACAGTACAGTACCTTGAAAAGTACAGTAGTACAGTCCAACAGCTGGCATACAGGGGCTGGCTGGCATCGAGTGAACAGGCAAGAAGAGTTACTGACTGGAGGAGGGAGAGGAGCTGGGAGATGGTAGAGCTGAAGGATCCTCAGCAAAAGGAGACAGACGGCAAGCTGCAATTTCACTCACGCCTGACATTGATAGAATGCATGTTCGCATCTTTGAAAGTTCACAACTTGAAGGTTCGTGTAGGGGACTTACTGTATTATAGTGGAAGTGAACAGGAAATTTTTTTTTAGTATGTGTATTTCCAATTTTATATTAATAATGAATAACAAAAAATTTAGAATATATGAATACATTTTCTGTCATATGTCTCGCATGTCTCTTGACAAATGTAATGGAAAAGCTGTTACTTCTACCTATATTCTGGGTCCATTTTGGCAAGAAATGCAGTTTTAGAAACTCTTTATAGATATCTTTCAGCATTGGGTCCCACATTTTAAAAGTTAAAGAAAGCCTTGAATTCTGTTTAGAACCTTCTGCCATTGATTAGTTATGTGACTTGTAATATTTATATCTTGTGTATGCTATAGCCATCCATGAGTAAATTTTCCAGATGGTGGAAGGAGTCATTTTGACTTATTCCCCATTTGAGCTGTCATGATGTGTTCTACTCTATAATTCAGAAATCACTGATTTATTTTTATTGTTGAACTCAGAGTTCCAGGTTATAGATCAAAATATTTAGCCATCTACTTACAATTTTTTTCCCCCATCTGTGGAGTAACATTCGTCAAATCCTAAATTATTGCTTTCATTTTTCATGATCAAATGTTTCAGTGTTTCCTGCTGGAAGCATTACAATGAGTCCTGGAAGTGAGCACTCTGAAGAAAAAGCCCTCTATTCTTCTGGGAGTTATGCTTTTTTACTCTCTTGCCCACCTACCTACACAGAGTATACCACTGTCCTAAGTACACACAGCATACCACAAGTGATAGAAGGAGTATATAGGGATAATATACTCCTTTATGATTGTTTACTGCTGTGTCATTTTCCCCACATTTCATTCTCACAATGACCCCTTTCCATGGCCAAATTATGTTCCTATTGATCATTTTACAGATAAAGATAAGTAATATAAGAGAAATTGAGTTTCTTTTCTGAAAATGATGGATCATTCAGTAAGTGGTGTGAGACAACTGGATATATCCATCTGTAAAAAGTCGTAACCCACATCATAAGCTAAAATAAATTCCAGGTGAATCTAAGACTTCAAAGTAAAAGTAATGTACCAAAGTACTGTGAATTGGAAAAGCCTTACTAAGTTGTTAGCAATACCTAGAAGCTGTAAAGGAAAGTGTTAGTAAATCACAGACAAAATAATAATTGTCTTAATGTTAAAAGGATTCCTACAAATTAGCAGCAGGACAAAAAAAAAGACAAACAAAGAGTGTCCTGCCCATGTTCTCTTCCAGGAGTTTTTTGGTTTCAGGTCTTAGATTTAGGTCTTTAATCCATTTTGAGTTTGTTTTTATAAATGGTGTGAGGAAATATTCTAATCTTGTTCTTTTATATATAGCTGTCCAGTTTTCCCATTACCACTTACTGGAGAGACTTTTTTTTTCCATTGTATATTCTTACATACTTTGTCGTAGATTAATTGACCATAATGGTGGGTTTATTTCTGGGTTCTCTATTCTGTTCCATTGATCTGTGTGTCTTTTTATTGTGCACTATCATGCTATTTTGATTACTGTAGCTTTATAGTATAGTCTGAAGTCAGGGAGTGTGATGCCTCCACCTTTCTTCTTTTTTCTCAAGATTGCTTTGGTAATTCAGGGTCTTTTGTGGTTCCATATGAATTTTAGGATTATTTGTTCTAGTTCTTTGAAAAATGTCATGGGTATTTTGACAGGGATTGTGTTAACTCTAGATTGCTTTGGGTAGTATGGATATCTTAATATTAATTCTTCCAGTCTAAGTGCACGAGGCGTGATAGGGATATGGAATTAAGAGACACAAACTACTATGTGTAAAATAATTAATCAACAAAGATATATTGTACAGCACAGGAAAATAGAGCCTTTTTTTGGCAATAACTTTAAATGGAGTAAAATCTATAAAAATGCTCAATCACTGTTGTACACCTGAAATTAATATAATATTGTAAATCCACTATGCTTCAATTTTAAAAAGACAAACACCATAATTAGTAAGAAAACTAAAACCACAATGAAATACCATTTTCATTAATCAGAGTGGCAAAAATCAAAATATTTGATAATTTGCTTATTGGTGCAACCTTTCTGGCAAAGTTTTTCAAAGTGTGGTCCAAAGTATGGATCCCAAGGGGTGGGGAGAGGTTTTCTTGCAACTCTTTCAGGGGGTCCACAAGATCAAAATTACCTTCATAAGAACACTGAGATATTATTTGCCTTTTTCACCCTGTTGACTCTGATGATGATATGAAAGCAGTGGTGTGTAAAGCTGCTGCCATTTGGCACAAATCAAAACAGTGGCACCAAACTTTATTACCATTCATTGTATTCTTCACCACCATATACTCACAGTATTAAAGAAGAAAGAAAAAGAAAATAAGAAAAATAGTTTCTCTTAAGAGTGTTTATTGATGAAGCAAAAAATATTAATTTTATTAGATCTCAACCCTTGACTACACACCTTTTTAATACTCTGTCAGGAAACAAGACGTATGCATAAAACACTTCTGCACAGAGTATGGTGGTCGTCTTAATGAAAAACACCGGTGTGATTGAGTTGCAAACTGAACTACTTTTTTTTTTAATGTAATACCATTTTCACCATTTTTTGCTTGAAAAACAACTGACAGACAAACTATGGTTTTTCAGACTTGGGGATTTGCTAGCCATTTTCTCTATAATGAACAAAGTGAGCTTGAGACTTCAAGAAAACAACTGATGGGAAGGTGCCAATGATAAATTTTGATCTTTCAAGCAAAAATTGGAATTTGGGAAAACTTTTTATCTGCTACCATGAGCTGACAGCTTTTCAGTACCTAAAGACTTTTTTGATGAGATTGGTGGTGATATTAACAAATCTGACTTTTTTATATTGTGTAATGAAATGTTTCAGCATTTGCAAAATCTACATAACTCAATGAAACACTGTCTTCTAAATGTTTGATGTGTGATTTTACAAAGTTATACATTGGTTAAACACCCATTCAAAGTGCAAGATGGACTACTGGATTTTAATTAACAGAGTAAGAAATGTTCATTGAAACAGGTTTAGATTCTTCATTGCAAGAAATTTTTAAGAAATTGTCACTTGTTGAGTTTTGATCGTAGCATGGAAGAATATTAGAGTTATCTGAAAAGGCTGTTAAAATACTTCCTCCAACTACATATTTTCATATTTGTCAACCAAAACAACAGATTGAATACAAAAGCAGTATGAAATTCCAGGTTTTCTGTGCTAGGCCAGATAATCCCATTCTTCTCACAAAACGTCTTTGTTTTGGAAAACAGTTATTTTTCATGAAAATATTAGTTATCTTTATATGTGATATATTTATGGTTTGTATTTTCACTTAAATATATAAATATTTCTTAGTCTTAATTTCAAGTTAATACCCATAGAAATACCCACAGATATTACCCACATAAACAAAGCTTTTTGGGGTCCTCAGTCTTTAAGAGTATAAACGATTCTTGAGACTAGTTTGAAAACTGCTCCTCTATGGAGATTAAAATAAAAATTTTAATTACATACAATCACTGAATCAGTAATTTCCATTTTAGGAATTTATACTATAATCTCTCAAATATGAGATATTATATGTGCAAAGTTATTCATTGTTGGATTTTTTTGATTACCAGAAGATTGGAAACAACTCAGTGTTTGTACATCAGTAGAGAATTGGCTATATTGAGATATACCCATAAAATGTAATACTGTATACTATATATGAGGCAGATATAAATTTATCACTGTGGAATGCTCTCAAAGATATATTAAATCAAAAGCTGAAGGTACCAAAAAGTGTGTAGTGTACACTACAATTGTACAAAATTGTATATAGTATATGTGTATGCATAGCCTGTGTGGTGAAGGGTACACAAGAAAAACTGCTATGGTGGTTGCCACTGTGTAGGGGAGCTGGGGACAAGAGTAGGAAAAAGACATTTCTGAAAACCTGAATACTTCTTGAGCAGTCCTAAAAAATACAGAAGTACCTGTTCCCCAAATCCTAATATTTTTAAAATATTTTTCAGTATTTTTTTTCCCAAAAGTACATGTCTAATTACTTATTAGGAGTTAAGCCAGGTTAAAAATCTAAATCTAACTGATCTTAGTCCTACCTTCTTACCATTACATTAAAATCTCCATACACTCTCATGGAGTGGCAAGACGTTCACCAAAAACAATTATTTTATGTAGTAGTACTTGTTTCACTGCCATAATGAGTTGACCTGCCCAAGAGGTACAAAAATTTGCAAAAGGTGACTTGGATTTAGTCTCAAGAGGCTGGAGCAAGATACATGCTGAGTCCTAAATGAATAGTAGAATTTGATTAGCAAATGAAGTTTGTCGTTAATGGAGGTGCATGATTAAGACAGAAATAGGGTACGTGTAGCACCCCCTGGTGTCAGTGGAAGACCAGCGTTTCAACCAGGGGGCTTCAACCAGAGGGCTTATGAAAATATGCATTGCTGTGCCCTACCCTTAGAGGTTCTGATTCATTAGATCTGGACAGAGGCATAAGAATCGACATTTCTAACAAGTTCCCAGCATCCAGGTGATGCTGAGGCTGTGGGACTGGGAACCACACTTTGAGAATCACTGCATTAGAGAAATTGTGGTTTACAGAGTTGATGGGTAATCTGGGGCCAGAACAATGAGCTGTAATTTGCTTAAGCAATACCACAGGTCATTTAATTTCATGAGACTGAAAGTGTTATGAATGTTTAAGAGGAAACATAATATAAATGTGACCCTTTCTCATGTATATCTTCTTCTTTGTCCTCTGCTTAATTAAAAACAGAAAAATTATTATACCAAAATTCATTATAATCCATTTTTATGAAGACTTGACTTTAGTGTTCTCTTGATTTTAAAATTAAAACTTTTCAGAAAATCAGTTTGACTCATTAAATCTAGCTCATTAAAATTATCTGTTTTAGAAGAGAATTTCTTTTGAAATTTGGCTAAGGTTAACATCAGATGGAAATTAACATGTGTTTAGTGTGTACTTTAGTCTCTACTGGTCCGCCATTCAAAAGGCCAAATTTTATACTGCATTTTATGAAATGAGTTAATGTGCCATTCCTTCTGTCACAGTTTCTGTTGAGCCTTTGAGAAGGAATTTTAGCCTTTAAGAAAACACGAGATATATAATGGGCTGAAGTCCTGAGGAGAAAGCAGTCCAAAGTTAATAATTCCTGGGACTTCTTTAAGGAATGTGTGCCAAGTTCACAGACTGGTACCTCTGTCAGCATGACATTCCTCTTAGTCTCATTGTTTTTCAGAGAATTTGCTTATTACTAGTTCCTAGCCTTGTGCCTCTGGCTCATGTGAAACTGATTTTTCTGAAACTACTTCCTTCTGTAGGTATAATAACTTATTGGAAAAGTAAAAGATTCCTGTAGGCCGAGGTTAAAAAAAAAAAGATACGCAGATTGTAAAAGACAAAGGCTATGAAAATATTCTAGGGACTTCCCTGGTGGCACAGTGGTTAAGATTCCACCTGCCAATGCAGGGGACCACCGGTTCGAGCCCTGGTCCGGGAAGATCCCACATGCCACAGAGCAACTAAGCCCGTGTGCCACAACTGCTCATCCTGCTCTCTAGAGCCCATGAGCCACAACTGCTGAGGCTGCGTGCCACAACTACTGAAGCCCACGCGCCTAGAGCCCGTGCTCCACAACAAGAGAAGCCACCGCAATGAGAAGCCCGTACACTGCTACTAAGAGTAGCCCCAATCACTGCAACTAGAGAAAGCCTGCGCACAGCAACGAAGACCCAATGCAGCCAAAAATAAAGATAAATAAATAAATTTATTTAAAAGAAAAAACCTATAAAAATTTTTTTTAAAAAAAGAAAATATTCTAGATTAAAGAAGGCTAAAAATAACGACTGCATGTAATTCCTACTCCTAGACTGGATCCTGTGTTAGAGGGGCAAAAATGCTACAAATGACATTATTACGTCAATGGACAAAATTAGAATATAGTACAATAGATAAAAGTATCTGTGTGAATTGATAGTTGTACTGTGGTTAAGAGAATATTTCTATTCCTAGGAAATACACACTCAAGTATTTAGGGGTAAAGGGCTATAATGTATATAATTATGGTTCGGAAAAAAACTGATTTCACAGATCAAATAAATGGGGTAAATTGTTAATAGGTCAATCTGGTTAAAGTGTTTACAGGAATTCTTTTACTATGTTTATTATTGCAATTTTAAGTTTATTTACAAATAAAAAGTTTTTTTAAAAAACATGCAGAAAAGTGTAACATGTAAGATTTAAAAGTTTGTTGCCTTTAAGAGAAAATTTCCTTTGCGTGTGAAGTGGGGCTCTCAGAAAGCTTTTCTGCCACTTACCCTAAACATCAAGAAAATAGCACTTAGAGTCAGCACAAGGAGCACATTCTCTGATAGAGTTCTAGATTTCTGTGACCATATCTATAAAATATTACTGATAATTCCTACTAAAAGGCATGATTATGATGTTGTGACGTGAGTTAGTTATATGTTTAACAGAAGTTAAACATGGCAAACAGTTATTTGCCAGCATTAAATATCAGCCAAGTCATGGTCAAAATAATTGTGGGAAATAGGAAACTACTTGGAAGAAAGATAAACTAGGAGAAAAGAAAAGTGTACATCAAAATCTAATCTGAGTATTTTGCCATTGGGGTAAAAATGAAGGGCAGAGACTTAGTAATTGCTCTTCTGATTAGTCCCACATTAATTGCAGTAAAATGGTTTGGCTTTTAATGAAGTCTATGATATTACTAGAGTCTGTTTATAAATCACACTTTGCATTTAATTCTCTCTTGGCTAGCTCCTTTTTTTTTTTTTAAACTATGATATATGTTTATGCCCTTGGAAAGCCTTCTCCTTTCCAAGTATTCCTGCCTAGAGTTGCTGTTTCTCTCTCTCTCAACTTTTCACAGTAGTCCAAATGTATATACTGTCATACTACATGTATTCTCTGTACTCTCCATTATTAATTCAACTATTTTATTTAATGTTATACTCCTCTAACTAAGCGTTCGTCATCACAAAGAATATTAACCGTGAGGATCATAAGTAATTAAACTATGAAATTAAATGAAAGAAATTCATTTTTCACTGTGCTATGCCTTTTACTTTTCCATGCTGAGGTCACCTTCCATTGGCTAGATTTTCATCCCACACAGCCTGAAATTTTTTTTTTCTTTGTGCATACATTATTGGAGACTTGATAGGCTTGTTATAGTTATATATCTCTCTTAATATTTAAACCTAGAAGGACTTTTTTTATTGTTAAACCTTATATATCCTTCCAAGTGAAGGTACTACCTCAGGCACATATTAAATGATAACATTAAGCCATTGCAAATAAATCAGTGATTAAAGCAACACAAAATTAGGCCCTAAATTTAAAAGCTTCATGACTACTCCATTGTGTGAATGTCCCCATAGAGCTTTAGCTCTGGGACATCAAAATCTGTAAACTTCATCAGGTAGGGGACAGTAGATAGGAAGGAGCACTAGAGGAAATGACTCCAAGTTCATCAGTAACCTCATCTCTAGAAGTCTTTGCAGAACATTGTGCAGCTGTTTAAAAACCAGTCAGTTGGAAACGACATCTGTATTCCCTTCATTTGCCTCTTTATTGATAAAAATGTATTGGTGCTTTTTAGAATCTAAGTTGCTGAAAGCTTTATAACTCTTGAATTGACGTTTATGCTGTATAAAAGAGACTTAAAAGTATGTGTAAAGGTAAATTATCTGTAAAGACATTTAAAATAAGCCACATAATAATGGGTTACTATTGCATGCTTATTTTTCTCCTGTGGCAGTGATGATAATTATGTAAATAGGTCAAAAGCTACATTTTTTTAATTGATAATTTTAACATCAAAGCCTGAAATGAGGAGTTTTTCCACCATTGGATAAATAACCACAGAAGAGTGAGCAATTTAAAACAAGACATGGTCCAGGTAATAGTAAGGGCCAGAATAATTTTTTTAATTGAATCACATTCACTCCAAAGCCATGCATCAGATTCCTCAGTTTATCTAGATTGATGCAGAGTTTATAAACAAATAGGAAATTTAATCTGCCATACAAGAACACTATTTTGTGGCTGTTTCTTTTTTCAGATGGAGATGGAAACATGGATCACTTATTGCCAGGCTGTGAAGATAAAAACTGCCAGAAAAGTACCATTTACTTAGCAAGATCCAGAACAAAGCAGGTATATCTACTTGTTTCTTAATGTAAATAGAGTTATGTTCTTGGAAAAAAATTTCAGAGGTTAGAAGAAGTATCTGAAGAATCAGAAAAGAGAAAAACCAAAAATAAATTTACTTCCTTATTTTAACTTAATGAAATGCATTTAAATCTATTTTTATTGGTGTATTGAGAAAAAAAGTAGTGGCATAATCATTTCTGGTTAAGAGAACCCACTCTTGATCCTGTTAGCCTTTTATATGCTGGGAATATGGTAAGACACACTATAGCTATAATAAAGGGTTATGTAGAAGAACATCATACCTATTTTCAAGGCTAATCTTGTTTTTATTTGTGATATCTAAATCTGTTTCATTCTCTCGTGCCAACTTTATACCTGTAGCTTGTAGGTAAATAATTTAGAATCTGTTAATCACAGCAGAGGGTTAATGTGGGAATGATAGGTTATGACATTGAGATTTTTTCCATATTGACAGCACCTGAATGGAAACCAGTAATATAGTAGTAGAATTAATGAGTTATATTTTCTGTTTGAGGGTAATAAATGATAGAATTACATTTTGATTTTTTTAGCCCTTATGGGTAGGAAGTATCACTTTTTATACTAAGACACTAAAGAAAACAAATCTTCCTCCAGTCAGCATTCTAAAAGCATTTAACTCTTACACCCATAACCTTTATTGCCTTGAACTTTTTTAAAGTTTTGAATCATTGAAAATATTAGGTCAAGTAACACTTCATCGTTGGTTCATAGCTGTAAGTAAACCTAGTAATTATTAGCCTGTCTTCAAGTGACAGACTACTGTAAGAATATTTTCAAATTACACAGTTCTCTCTGGGCAGATAAATGTCACAGTTCCTTTTTGACTGTTAAGAACGTCACATTAATGAAAAATATTTTACTTCTTAGACCTTAATACATTTACCTTAACAGAAATACTTTATCCTCATTAATAAACTGTCAACCTCTTCAGAAACTTGTGAAAACTTGGCATTTTGTGAAATTTCTCATCCTCTTCCAAAACAAGACCAGCAATTTTTTTCAGAGTCACATGAAACATTAAAACATTTTGATGCTATATAATACTCTTTTGCTTTAAGAAAGATTGAAAATTTTATTAAAGATGCAGACCAGTTTTTTAAAACAGCTCGTTTTCTGTAAATTTGTCTTTGTAGTTAAGCCACTTTTTTTGCTTTTTCCTTGGCAAACTATGCTTTCTTTGGATAACATAGAAAATGTTTGGGATATCCTATGTCCTAAACCTTTTTCAAGAGGCCACTTTTTATGTAGTCTGGCTTAGAGCTATATATATGAGTCACCTGCTTATAAGGACAAAAACATCTGTAGGCATGTTTGGCCTCCTGTCATTTCAAGCCAGCTGCACCTGCTTCTGTTTGGACATCTCCAGGTTATATGCCAGTATCCGTGCTCTTAGCTAATTATGGGCACATCTATAATTTTAATGTGATTATTTCCACTCTTCAGATTTTTAGTTTGCATTAGGTTATTAAAAGTAAAGATTGGGGAATTCACAAGAAAAAGGGATTTCCAAAAGCTCATTTTGAAATGATCCTGTTCTCTGTGTTCTCATTATAATCAATATAGAGATAAAGAATTTATTTAAAATGTAGCTTCCAGCTCTTTTGGTGACAGAGCTCATTCTCTGGGGCAGGTGGAGCTTGTCAGGGCTAGTGTTGTTTGGTAAGCCTCAGAGCTGCTTGGCTCTGAGAATGATGATTAAAGTCGTCATCATGTATAGGAGGCAAAGCAAGAGAACAAGGGAGACTGTCATGTTCTAATTCTTCCTGAGCTGGTCCTCCGAAAGGACATCAGTATTACATGATATTATAATTTTTTAAATATTCATTTGAGGTTGTATTTCCACTCAACACATTTTAAAATGGCAATTCAAGTATATGATTATCAACATCAGTTCAATCTTAAGATTTTGTGGTTCTGTGAAAAACCTTCTAAGGCTCTGTGAGCTAGTTCAAGGAAAGATGACTAGTGATAAATTTTAAAGGAGATGATTTTTTTCCAAAGTGTAAGTTACCTGTTTATCAAAGTAAATTATAGTACCCTACCATTTTGTAGTGATAAAGAACTTAAATAAGGTGATGCTTACCTTGAGGACTTTTCGTGGATCATTTGTTTTACAAATGGTGAATTTTTTTCTAAAATAACTATAAAATCTGATTTTTTTTCTCTTAATCCACAGTGGGTTCCTGTCCTACAGGATTTTAGCAATAAGGGCACACTCTGGGGTTTTGTGCCATTTGTGCATGAACAACGACCAACTGAAATACCAATTCCAATTACCCTTCATATTGGAGACTACAACATGGATGGTTATCCAGATGCTCTTGCCATACTGAAGAATACATCTGGAAGGTATGGAAATGAAGTCAAATGAGAAATTGTTGTGAAATATTTTCACTGTGATACTTTGTAGCTGAATAACACCTAAATATGGTACAGTTCCTTAAATAAGGAACACTGTGAGCTCTGAACTTCTCCCAGCTGCTTAGAATACCTGTTCTTTTTCTGTTTTATAGAACAATAAAAGGCTTATTTTTCATTCAACAAAACTTGATCTTTAAAAGGTCAAAATTTTTATAAGTAAATGACTCAGTTACATTTTGAGTCTGAAGACCATGGAGGTTAAGAGTTGAGCCTAGGCTTCGCTCTCAGTCCAGCCACTTAGCACCTGTGTGACCTTGAGCAGATTGCCTAAACTCCCCATCTGTAAACTGAGAGTAGTAACTGCACCTCTGTCATGGAGTTGTAGTGGAAATTACATGAGGTAAAAATTAAAAATGAGGCAATTGGCAAGATACTTAGCACATGCTGACTTTACTATCAGTGAATGTTGCCTTACTGTTGCTTGTTTTGTAATGGTGTTGAGAATTTCGACATGACAATTGATAATATTTGTAAATACAAAATTTCTGAGTATATTTATTGCATTATCAATGATTTTGAATGTTGTTGCTACTTTTTTTTCCTTAGATAGAGGTACCAGTAGCTAAACCAATATAGTTAAATTCACAATTACCCTGATCTTGACAGATTCCATAAATATGACTCTTTCCAAATTTTAATGCTTTATTATATTCTTCATATTACAATTAGTTGTATTTCTTGCCCCTTATTCTTTCTTGCCTCGTACATCGTATCTATCCATAATTTTTCTTCTGAGCATTAATTCATTTGTTGGCTCTGGAATTAGTGGTGATTCAGCTCCACATTTACTACCAGGCTCATGATGCAATATAACTTTCCTGGAAAAAAAATCAGACTATTGTTGATTTTAACATCAAACAGTGTTATCTAGAAATGTGATTTTTAGAAAACCACACATTATTAGTGACTGTCCCTAAATATTTATAGAAATTATAAAATGTCTGTACTTAAACTTTTCTAAGGACCTTGATTTGAAATTATAATCACTCTGAGTTGTGTTTACAAAACTTTCTAGGGATGTGAGCATCATGATCCTTAACAGAGAGTAGTATATACACTCATAACTTATGTGTGTGAAACAGATCTTATGTAACCAAAAGAAACT
This sequence comes from Phocoena phocoena, assembly GCF_963924675.1. Lineage (NCBI taxonomy): Eukaryota > Metazoa > Chordata > Mammalia > Artiodactyla > Phocoenidae > Phocoena > Phocoena phocoena. The sequence goes on along the minus strand of NC_089238.1, from coordinate 23,305,082 downwards.
GCTGAGTTGAATGTGATTTTTATTCCTTTTAAAGTGGCACGTAAAAACAAAGAAATGTAAAAATTGCTTTAATTTGAACATTTACCCTATTCAGAAGAATAAGAAATTACATCTTAAATTCATTTAAGTGTGATTACTTATTCTTAGAAAAACATACAATTTATAGTTTTGTCATAAAAGTTCTTTATCAACATATTCTTCTTCAAACCATCAAATATTTAACTTACCTTTACCATTCAGTAATAACGATGATATCAACAGCTAATTCAGCAGTGAACAAACACTATGGCTCTATAGGAAACATAAGGTAAAAGACAGTCATAGACTCTTGATGCTTTTATAAAAGCAACTGTTTAAAACCCAGGGTTTCTTTTTTGTTCTTTTGGGATAGATGAGAATTGAAGGATAGATTTCAGTGCATTTCAGTGTTCATTAAATCACTAGATGAGAAATAGCCCTATACTTGAGAGATGTCTGTCTAGGAAAATTCAGCATAATATTTTCTTTGAAACATAGAAGAAGGAAAATAAGACATAGTGTACCTTACGATCCTTTTCTACTGTTCACTTTTGTTGAAAAGCATTTTATAATTTTTAACTGATTTCAAGACTGCTGTATTGCTAAGAAGTAGTACAGGGTTGCAGTTTATAATTTCAAGGGTTGCTACCTGGAGAATTCTGTCTCCTTTTTTCTTCAGGTTTTGAAAATCAGGTAGAGATTAACTACGCAGTTAAGAATAAAATCCACAGTATGTGTTTCATGAAAAGAAGTTCTGAAACCGTGGCTTGTTAACTTGTGTTTTTTTGTTTTCAGAGGAGAGTTGCTATTTGGCTTTCTGTTTGTTTTTTATTTTATGCTAAAAGTCTAATTGTTGAAAGTTAACCTTTAGAATCATGTTACATGAAAAAGATCTCTATTAGTGACATATATAGAGGCAGCAAGTGACTCTAAACAAAATAACACGGTCTGAGGTCAGCCATTTTACATCTGTGCCACCACTGACTGAAAGCCATGTTTTCTTCCCTTGGCTGTCCCATTACTACTCAGTTGCCCTGTGTTTACTGTCATCTTCTGTGTGTAGTCATGTTGTCTTAATTGTCTGAATTTTCATTTTTTTGAAAGAAGGCACACTTAGAATGACATTATTCCAATAGTGTGCTCTTAAGCTAATAATAATTCTGTTTTTAGAATTTTTTAATTTCATGTGTAAAATAACACTGAAAAGATATTTTATGTCCTAAGTCTTTAGTATAGAACTGAAAAACGTTTTTAAAAGGAACTGGAGGATAAATTATAACAAAGAATATTTGAGAACCATTTATCTAATTAAACTCTTGTCCTTATGGATTTCTAATCACTATTATTTCTTAATTAGCCAGTTACTAGAAAAACTAGTACACAAAAATGAAAAGTTTAATTTTATTTTTGCCCAATATGTGGTATACTAGAAATTTTATTTTATGCATATGTTAGAAAAAACATTTCTCTAAATATTCCCCTAGAAATATTAATGTCATAGGTAAACTTAAATACTAATTTTGAGTAACTATTAGGTTTCTATAGGAAAATTTGATAAACCATATTTAAATTAATATTCTAAACCATATTGTATGATTTTTTAAAATTCAAAACTAACATAGATTGTAATTTGCTCAGAATAAATGCGTGTTTGTTTAACACTGGTACTGTAGTCTAGAAGTTGTGTTAATGATTTACTTATCATTTTGTCAAGCGCATACAGTGCATATTTATTCCTTATTTTTAGCATTTAACTGAAGATATAAGAGAGTGACTTTTAGTCTTTGTTCTATTGCATATTAATCAGAATGTTAATATAGTTAAGAAAAGTTGTATTGTTATTAATAAATTGAAAGTGGATGAAATTGTAAGCAAAACCTCCGCTTCCAGCAGGGATTTATAGAGAATCCAACTCTAAAGTACTAAAAGAAAAAAAATTTTTTTAAACAAAGGATTTTAGCAGCAAAGGAGCAGATTCTGAGTATCAGCTGTGAGAGCTCCCAAAATCTGTTAAATGGCAAGTAAATCAATAAATGGCCAAATGCAATATCCTTGTCAGTTAATGCCAGGAAGCAAAGGGCTTTAGTTTATAAAGTGATTATCATGCATATTGCTTCACAGTAATTTCTATGGGGTGGTATTATCTTTACTTTGTAAGTATGGAAACAGTCTCAGATAAGTCAGACTGCTTGTCCAGGATCACACAGTTTCAGTCAGCACTCTAAGTTCACAGAATCTGAATCCTTTTTCTTTCCCTGTAAGAAAAAAATTTAGAAGGAAGTAGTATATAACCAAAAAAACACATTTTTAGCAGAGGTTAGAAATGATGATTTGGGCAGATAGTAAAAGTCTCTCTGACAAGAGAAAGAAGGAGCAAGCTAAAGACAAATGAATAAAGTCCATAAGTTTTCTGAGTCTTGCTGTCAGAGGAGATTGATTATATGCAAGCACGTGGCCTCTTATGTTAGTAATTTGGAAACCAGAGGTATAATTTGGATGTGTTGGTGGTATACATTCAGGCTACCAATATGAAACGATGGAAGATGACCAGAAGCAAGTCGGGATCTGGAACTTTGTCAAAAAAGAATTACTGGGGACTTTTGCAGCTATTAGCTAATTACCCATTCAGTTTAATTTGCATTTTCATCTTCACCCTCAGCTTTATAAAATAATTTAGGTTCACACTGATACCCTGAGTCACCAAGGACGGGTTACATTATATTTCAGATGTTCTGCTTTAGTGGGCAAAGAGATTGATAGTACAGATGCCTGTATCTACTTGTACATTTCAAGCCACTGTTGTTTTTCATTTTTATTATGAACTGTAACAAAGGGTTTCATATCATTTTAAATTAGATCAAATATCTTACTAATTTTATGTTTTATACTTCAAATGATTCACCATAATCTTTTTTAAATGAAGTTCATCACCATTTCCATGAATGTGAGAATATAACAGACTTCCTAATTTACAATAAAAGAAAAAACATTCCATGCCTATTCTGCCGGGGAATGTTTAGTGGTAGTTTGCAAAATACATCTTGGTAGGCTATGTCACATAATTTCCATCTGTTCAAATGTTACTGGGGAGAATAGCCTGTTTCTGACATTACAACCTACATCGCTAAGTCTTATGCTCTAAATCTTTAACTAATCCTTAGTTAATGAGTAATAACTCTGGGTAGGGAAGTTATCTGCATTCACAGCTTATTGAAGACTGAAGAATATTTTTGTTTAGGGTATTTTATAGAATTATACATAGGGGTAGAGTAAGGTTTTTGTAAAATGTTTGTTTTTCAAAATTAATAAGGGTACTGAATTCAAGAATCATATTCACATCACTTCTGGGTATGTATTACTTCCTCCTAAGCAGATTTTTATAAAGTCTCCAGAAGCTTTCAGTATGTGATTTTTTTTTTTTACATCTTTATTGGAGTATAATTGCTTTACAATGGTGTGTTAGTTTCTGCTTTATAGCAAAGTGAATCAGTTATACATATGTTCCCATATCTCTTCCCTCTTGCGTCTCCCTCCCTCCCACCCTCCCTATCCCACCCCTCCAGGCGGTCACAAAGCACCGAGCTGATCTCCCTGTGCTATGCGGCTGCTTCCCACTAGCTATCTACCTTACGTTTGGTAGTGTATATATGTCCATGCCTCTCTCTCGCTTTGTCACAGCTCACCCTTCCCCCTCCCCACATCCTCAAGTCTGTTCTCTAGTAGGTCTGTGTCTTTATTCCTGTCTTACCCCTAGGTTCTTCATGACATTTTTTTTTCTTCAATTCCATATATATGTGTTAGCATATGGTATTTGTCTCTCTCTTTCTGACTTACTTCACTCTGTATGACAGACTCTGGGTCCATCCACCTCATTACAAATAGCTCAATTTCGTTTCTTTTTATGGCTGAGTAATATTCCATTGTATATATGTGCCACATCTTTATCCATTCATCTGATGATGGACACTTAGGTTGTTTCCATCTACGGGCTATTGTAAATAGAGCTGCAATGAACATTTTGGTACATGACTCTTTTTGAATTATGGTTTTCTCAGGGTATATGCCCAGTAGTGGGATTGCTGGGTCATATGGTAGTTCTATTTTTAGTTTTTTAAGGAACCTCCATACTGTTCTCCATAGTGGCTGTATCAATTTACATTCCCACCAAGAGTGCAAGAGGGTTCCCTTTTCTCCACACCCTCTCCAGCATTTATTGTTTCTAGATATTTTGATGATGGCCATTTTGACTGGTGTGTGAGATGATATCTCATTGTAGTTTTTGATTTACATTTCTCCAAAGAAGATATACAGACTGCCAACAAACACGTGAAAGAATGCTCAACATCAATATGTGATTTTTAAAATCAGTTTTTACAATATAGAGTATCTTAATCAGGCTTTACTTTCATTTTAAACTTTTTCTGATTGTACTGTCTTATTCAGTAGCTTCTATACCTCAAATGAGGGAGAATACTAAATTAGCCCAGTATGATGTTGCAGAGTAAAAAATGATAAAATGCGTTTGAAATCTTATCCTGGATGACTCATCATTGAAGAACTCATACTGTTTCATCATGGAAGAACTCATACTGCTATGTTGACTAACCTTTACTCACAAACCAACTTCAGCTTCAGTAGTTGGAATTTGTAAAGCTCATGTTTTCTCTACAATATGGTTGCCTATTCTGCCCTAACGAATCCCTATACTAAAATGAAAAAGGATCCACTAATTAGTTGTGAGGGAAAAAATTATGTAGATGGTAAGTTAAAACACTGACAGTCTCTGTTAATTCTAAAAGGATGTATATTAAATATTATTTACTCTATTAGCAATCAATTTTAATCAATCTATTAATAATCACTCCCGCACTCTGAGTTTATTGGCATGATGTTGCATTCTTCTGTAATTTTCACATTTCCTTTGAATCCATAGGTGTTTGTAATGTTATTTGCCTTTTGTATTTAATTCATCAGCCTTAGGGCTGGTCTGTTTTATTATTGCATTAATGTCTGTGTTTTTGTTGTTATATTTGTTTTAAAAATTACTTTTATTTTCAATAAGATGGATTTTTCACAAATATTTTATTTCTAATTCTGTATTTAACTCCTTCCCTTTTTTGCTTTTTTTAGATTTATTTTTGTTTTTGTTTTTATTTCATTGAATACTTAATAGAATTTTCCCATTTTCTTAGTTTCTAATAAATGTTTTTAAGACTCTTTTCTAAGTACTTCAAACCACACATTTTGATAGGTACATATTTGATAGGAATTTGCAATGCAATAACCTTAAGAATGAACAATAAAATTATAGACTCAAACCCTAAGACAGCAATGCAACAAGGACTCACAACACTGCATGGCACAGCATAAGTTCTATGTAGTGTCTACTGTTATTTTAATTATTAGTAATATTATTATGTGGTCACACATGCTTTGATTTCCTCTTACCATTTTATGTTTGTATTCATCATTTTTTTCTCATTTTTCTGCCTTCTGTTTGATCATTCAAATTTTTCTTCCTTTTGTAGTTCCTAAGATAGTTTGTATATCATAAATTTCATTTCTGTTGTAGTTGTTACAGTTAAATGTTTAGTACATATATTTAAACTTCATTTTTTTAGTGAACTACTAGAGACAAAACAGTCCTTAAGACAAGATTTTTAGCATACGTTAAAATTCTCTTTCCCCTACCCAGCCCGACCTCATTCAGTGATATCATCACCATGTTGATATCATCTAGGATTTATCTATTTATGTATTTATTTTCACATTTTGTTGTGGCAGTTATTTACATTTGGCTACAAAGTTTACTAGTTGCTTTGATCACCATTGAACACTCCTGTCTTCCATTCATTCTTTGATTCATCTATTATTTTTCTGGGTAGAGTCAAGTAATTCTATCAGGGAGAGTCTGCAGCCTCTTTCTCTAAGACCTTGCAGGTCTGAAAATTTCTTTATTTTCCTCCAGCCTACCTGCTAATTTGCAGAGAATAGGATTCTAAGTTTATATGAGTGTATGCTAGTCTTTCCAGACGAACTATGTTGATAAATTTCATTACTTTATACGCTATGGCCACCAAGATAAATTCCAATAAGCATTGTCTATATAATTGATGAGTACCTTGCTAACTTTGACTTTACATAAAATTATACTAATATAAAGCAAAGTTAGCTTTTTAACTTTTGAATCATCAACATATACAGTTAACTTTTATAATTGGTGGAGAGGTTCTGGAACAGGAAAAAGCATTCTGGAATATATACTTAATCCATTTTATTTCATTTTAATCCTTCCTTCCCAGAATAATAGCCACAAAGTTTTATCACCTCTAAGTAGCAGTAACAGAGTTCCTTCAGAAGAGCAGTAACATGGAAGATTTTGAACTTCAGTTTTTGTAATTCTTACCAGCTGTATAAATTAAACTACTGGTGGTAGAAACTGGGAATATGGAATCAATTTCCCAGGCTGACAGAATTGAAAATGCCTCTCCATGAATAGGGTAAAACTTAGATTCAGACCTCTCTGTTATAGATGTACTTGCAATCAGTTATATTAATGAAAAGAGAAATAAAACACAGGTGAGTTTTCTTTTTTTTTATTGAGGTACCATTGGTTTATAACATTGTACAAGGTTCTTGTGTACAGCATTAAATTTCTGTTTCTGTGTATACTACAGTGTACTCATTACCAAAAATTTAGTTTCCATTTGTCACCATACACTTGATCCCCTTAACCCATGTCACCTTCCTCCCTCCTCACTCCTTCCCCTTTGGTAACCACTACTCTATTCTTTGTAGCTACATTTTTGTTTGGTTTGGTTTGACCATTTATTTGGGTCTTTTGTTTGTTTTTTATATATTCCATACGTGGTGGGTGCTTTTTTGCCTCTGTGTTGTCTGGGATCTCCTGAGTCATGAGCTCCATCACCACAGGGAGAGGGAAAGGGTAGGAGGGAGCCAGGGTCATGGGCATCCCTTCTGTGTCCATTGTTTTCTGGTTCATGAGCGCCAGCCCTGCAGGCAGGGGGTGGGGGGGCCAGAGTCGTGGGCACTTCTGCAGCTGGAAGGACAGGATCCTAGACCTTTTGCCACTGCTGCCCAGTTACCTCTGGGTGCTGGCACCACAGTAGCCAGGAGGCCAGGCCAGAGTCATATGTGCTACCTCCCCTGCTGCTACTGAGTTTTCTGGGGCTGTGGGCTCAGCTGCTGCAGCCAGGGGTCCAGGGCACTAGGGTTGTAGCTCCTGCCTTCACTGTCCCCCTTTCTCACCTCCTCTGTTAGTCCTAGTCCACCCACCTTTAGATGTACAGATGTGCGGAATTCTCTGGAGTCCTGGTGTGTTGGGCAGAGGCACCTTTGTTGAATTGTGGATGTTTTACTGGTTTTAAGTTGAAGGGTAGAACAAAGGGAGCATCTCAATCCACCATAATGCTGATGGCCTTTTTTTTTCAATTTTTGACAGCATTTATCCCAAAAGGTATTTTTTAGGGTGCATTGCAAAACACATGTTTCTTCCACTACATTGTATATCACATGAGGTTAAAAGAAAAGTTTATTTTTAAGTGCAGCTTAGGATAGCAAAAAAAAAAAGAGAGAACATAGACTTTAGTCTTCAGTTCAAATGCCAGTGCTGCCACTTAGTAGCTCTGTTTCCTACAGCAAGGTATTTAGCCTGTCTATATATCTATAAATCTGTAAAATAAGGATGAATATACCTACCTGCAAGTTTCTTGTGTGATTAAATGAAATACTATTCCTTCTCCTTCCCTCCAAAGCTTACCTTATTAAGAAACATTTAAACTACACTGTCAACAACATGAATGTCAACTTTAGTTCCAAAAGACCTATGACAGCTAAGTGATCTCCTACCACTAATAGACCACACAGATTGTCAGAGAAAGGACTGATGGCTATTTTATTCCTGTTAATTTTGTACCGCAACAGCTTCCAAAGGAAAATGAAAAAGGAAAATTAAAAGGTATCAGCAAAAAGTTTTCTTCTGTTGATTTCAGTAAGTGACATAAAATATCCCGTCTTTCCTGATACTCAGTTTGCAGCCTTTTCTCCCTAAAGCTGAGAGATTAAATGCTACAATGGGTCACTATTTTCAATGTTGTTACACATGAATTAAAAGAAACAAAACAAAAAATATAATAGGTCTGTGGTAGCAAGATCTATATTTTTATAGATAATTGGAATTATATAATTTTTGGTCCTTAATGACTGATTTCTTTCACTTAACATAGTGTTTTCAAGGTTTACCTGTGAGGTAGCATGTATAAATACCTCGTTTTACTAAATAATCCTCCAAGTATGGATATACCACATTTTATTTATTCAAGCTTCAAGTGGTGACTAGTACAATATTGTAGAAGAGTATCAAGAATGACAGTGAACTGCGTATTACCACAGACATAGTATCTCATAAAAACACAAATTTATTCTGTCACAATTCTGGAGGTCAAAAGTCTGAAATCAGTTTCACTGGGCTAAAATCAAAGTACTAGCAGTGCTGGTTCTTTCTGGAGGCTGTAGCTAAAAATCTCTTCCCTTGCCTTTTCTGACTTCTCAAGGCTGCCAACCTCCATTGTCAAAGCCAACAGTGTAGCATCATTGTATTTATTCAGGGTTCTCCAGAGAAACAGAACCAATAGGAGATAGACAGATAGAAATTGAGAGAGGGGAGGAGGAGGGATTGGGATTTTTTTAAGGAATTTGCTCACATGATTATGGAGGCTAAGAAGTCCTGTGATCTGCAGTTAACAGGCTGAAGACCAAGGAGAGCCAGTGTGTCGTTCCAGTCCGCGTCTGAACCAGGAAAGTCGATAGTATAAGTTCCAGTCCAAATTCTAGCAGGCTCAAAACCCAAGAAAAGTCAGTGTTTCAGTCCGAGTCCCAAGCCAAAAAAGAACATGTCCCAACTCAATGACAGAGTTCCCTCTTACTCAGCCTTTTTGTTCTATTCATGTCTTTAATTGATGGGATGAGACCCACCCACATTAGGGAAGGTAAATCTGCTTTAGGAATTCTACCAATTTGAATGTTAGTCTCACCCAGAAACACCCTCAAAGACACGCCCAGAATAATGTTTAACCAAATGTTTGGACACCCCATGGCCCAGTGAAGTTGACAGGTAAAATTAACCATGACAATCTTTTCTGATCTCTGCTTCCATTGTTACATCTTCTCCCTTGCTACCATTCTTCTACTTCCCTTTTATAAGGAATATTGTGGTCTTCTTTGTGGGACGATTACTAAGCTTACCATGATCTGAGACCCTCTGAGTTCCTAATGATTCAGCCTCATACTGCATGCAAAATACACTCAGTCCATCTCAACATCCCTGAAAGTCTCAATCCGTTAGTGCATCAGCTCAAGTCCAGAATGTCATTTAAGTCTCATCAGCTCAAAAGCCCCATAATCTCATCGTGTAAATTATCTAAATTAGGCACATGTAAGGCTATCAGAATAATTGATATTAGGGCAAAATTACTCTTCGTTTATGGATCTGTGAAACTAGAAAAAAAGTTATTTGCTTCCATAATACAGTGGTGGGACAAGCATGGGATAATAATTATAGGCATTGCCATTCAAAAAGGGAGAAAACTAAAGGAAAAAAGGAGTTATTGGTCTCAAGCAATTATAGAATCCAACCAGACGTACCACTTTTGTTTTAAGGCCTGAGTCTAATCCTCTGTGGCCCTCAGCTCCATCCAACGGCCTGTGGCTCATCCTTTTTTCCTAAAGGATAGTACATGTTTGAAACTGAGTAATTCATCAGCCTCTTTCTTTTTTTTTTTTTTCATCAGCCTCTTTCTTAACTCTAGAATTTTGAGAGTCTAACAGCCTTCTTTTATTTCATCCTCTCTGGTCCTTTCCATCTAAGCTGGCAGTATTTATGCTAATATAGCATTCTGAAAATCTTGGTGAGTCTCCTGCATGTGTCTGAGGAATTGTCTCCATCAGACAAGAGGCTTCTCTGCAAATCTTTCTTGGATAAACCCATCTCCATTTTTGGCTTCTGAGATGGCTAAAGGGATACATGAGTCACAGACCTAATGTCTTTAGGGGGATTCATGATGGAGTACTTTGATTTTTGATCCTTTCAAGGCATTAACAAAATATTGTCCATGCATGTCCTTGACATTTTCTCCTGAACATGTTTTCCTGACCAAATCTCTTAATTTTTTATCTTTTTTCAACCTGCATAGGCTGATAATTTCCCAAATCATCAAGTTCTGGTTTCTTTTTGTTGACTAGTCCTTCCCTCAATGTATTTCCTACCTGTCACACTTTTTATAAACAGTGAAACCAAGTTTTACCTTCAAAAGTTTTCTTCAGAATCTCTTCAGTTGAAGGTCTACATTCATCAGTTACAATTCTGTTTTTAATATAATTGTTGGACACAAGTCAGACGCGGCCATGACTCACGGGCCTAACCGCTCCGCGGCATGTGGGATCTTCCCGGACCTGGGCACAAACCTGTGTCCCCTGCATCGGCAGGCGGACTCTCAACCACTGCGCCACCAGGGAAGCCACCAGCAGAGCTTTTAACATCCAGTTTTCCACCAACAATCTATTTATGATGATTTAGGTATACTCTGTGAAGGTATAGATTTTTTTGATCATTCTTCTGAGCCTTCAGTCTTTAACATACATATTTCTACAAACAACAGTCTGTTCAAAGCAGTTTAGGCTTTTTCTATCATGCTCCTCAAAATTGTTCCAGCCTCCACTGGTTACCTAATTTCAAAGTCACTTCCATATACTTAGATATTTGTTACAACAGTACACCACTTCCTGCACCAAAATATGTATTAGTTTCCTAGTGCTACTGTAACAAATTATCACAAATTTAATGGCTGAACAATGCACATTTATTTTGCAACAGTTCTAGACGTCAGAATTTCTGTATGAGTCTTATGAAGCTAAAACCAAGCTGTTGCCAGGGTTGGTTCCTTCTGGAGGCTCCAGTAGAGAATTTATTCTTTAACTCTTTCAGCTTCTAGAAGCTATCCTGGCTCTGCTGAGGCCCACATCAGCAGATCTGCTGGCTCTGCGCAGATTTCCCCTCTGCTTCTGCCCTCACATCACCTTCTGACACTAACTTTGACCTCCTTCCTCCCTCTCATAAGGACCCTTGTGAATTACATTGGGCCCACCCAGATAATCACATAAAACACAGGATAATCTCCATACCTCAAGATCCTTAAGTTGATCACTTTTGAAAAGTTCCTTTTACATATAAGCTGAGATATTCATAAGTCCTATGGATTAGGATGTGGGCATTATTCTGTCTGTCACAGGTTGTGTATAGGTACATTATAATTGCTGGTATTTACTGAGCACTGCTGATGTATCCTGGTGTTTTGCTCAGAGTTTTAAATATGATATTTTGTATTTAATCCTTACTACTATCCCAGTAAGCTGTTACACAGTTTTACAGATGAGCAACTGAGGTTGCCACAGAATGAACTGAACACAAAAGATGACATATCAGAGATGATAGATGAGCTTTAAATGCTATGTTTTTATAACCTAGTGGAATAGCTAAAACAATCTTGAAAAAACAATGTTGGAGGTCTCAGACTTCCTGATTTCAAAATTTACTAAAAACTGTAGCAATCAAAATAGTGTGGTACTGGTATAAAGACAGACAATACAATAGAATAGAAAGCTTAAAAATAAACCCTGGCATATATGGTCAAATGATTTTTGGCAGAGGTGCCAAGACTATTCAATAAGGAACGAACCCTTTTTTCAATAAATGGTGTTGGGAAAACTGAATATCTGCATACAAAAAAATGAAATTGGCCCTTTGCCTCACACTATATACAAAAATTAACTCAAAATGTATCAAAGACCTAAACATAAGATCTAAAACTATAAAACACTTAGAAGAAAACATAGGGGGAAATTTTCACAACATGGGATTTGGCAATGATTTCTTGGTTATGACACCAAAAGCACAGGCAACAAAAGCAAAAATAGACAAATGAAACTACATCAAAATGAAAAATTTTTATGCTTTAAAGGATGCTATCAACAGAGTGAGAAGGCAGCCCACAGAACAGGAGTAAATATTTATTTGCAAGTCATGTATCTGTTAAGTGGTTAATATCCACAATATATAAAGAATTCCTACAAGTCAGCAACAGCCACCACCCTCACCCTTCAAAAAAAAAACAAACAGGCTTCCCTGGTGGCGCAGTGGTTGGGAGTCCACCTGCCGATGCAGGGGACGCGGGTTCGTGCCCCGGTCCGGGAGGGTCCCACATGCCGCGGAGCGGCTGGGCCCGTGAGCCATGGCCGCTGGGGCTGTGCGTCCAGAGCCTGTGCTCCACAGAGGTGAGAGGCCCGCGTACCGCAAAAAAAAAACCAAAAACAAAAAATAGGACTTGGATATACAGTCCTCCAAAGAAGATATACAAATGGCTAATAAGCACCTGAAAAGGTACATTAAGGGAATGTAAATCAAAACCATAATAAGATGCCTCTTCTCACCAGTTAGAATACCTATTTTTTTTTAATACAAGAAATTAACAGGGCTTCCCTGGTGGCACAGTGGTTGAGAGTCCACCTGCCGGTGCGGGGGACACGAGTCCGTGCCCCGGTCTAGGAGGGTCCCGCATGCCGTGGAGTGACTGGGCCTGTGGGCCATGGCCACTGAGCCTGCGCGTCCAGAGCCTGTGCTCCACGATGGGAGAGGCCACAACAGTGAGAGGCCCACGTACTGCCAAAAAAAAAAAAAAAGAAATTAACAAATTTTGGTGAGGATGCAGAGAAATTGAAACTCTTGTGTGTTTCTGGTGGGAATGTAAAATGGTGCAACTGCTAAAGAAAAGAGTATGGTGGTTCCTCAGTAAATTAAAAATAGAGTTACCATATGATCCAGTAATTCCACTTCTGGATATATAACCAAAAGAATTGAAAGCTGGAACTCCTACAGATATTTGTTCACCATGTTCATAGCAGCTTTATGCACAGTAGCCAAGAAGGAAGCAACCCATATGCTCATCAACAGACGAAAGGAGTTTAAAATGTGATTTATACATACAATGGAATATTATTCAGCCTTAAAATGGAAGGAAATTTTGACACATTACCATATGAATGAACCTTGAGGACACTGTGCTAAGTGAAATAAGCCAGTCACAAAAGGAAAAATACTATATGATTCCACTTATATGAACTACCTAGAGTAGTCAAATTCATAAAAACAAAAATTAGAATGGTGATTACCAGGAGCTGGGGGAAGAGGGGAATGAGGAGATAGTGTTTAATGAGTACAGAGTTTTAGTTTCTGAAGATGAAAAGTGTTCTGGAGCTAGATAGTTGTGATGATTGTACAACAATGTGAATATACATAATGCCACTGAGCTGTATACTTTTAAATTGTTAAAATGATAAATTAGGTATATTTTCCACAATTAAAAAAAGTATGGAATGTTAAAAGTGTTTTCTTCATCTGCGAAAATGGAGGCAATATAATATGTTCTCTAAGAGAAAAAAAAACTATCTTTTCTTACCATAATAACCTTGAAAATACCTAAAATATTCCTTTAATCAAATAAACTGATTATCGGTTTTCTTTTTCTTCTATCCTAATCTTCGTGTTATTTCAGTTTGTCAAGGTATTTTTATTTTCTCTTAAGCAAATTATACTTGTTCATGTATTCATTCGCTCAGAAACTAAATAGTGCTGGGCATTTTTTTCAGATGCTAGAGATACAACAGGAGCAAGAAGAGATAAAGCCCTTGCTTCTCATTGACCTTTATATTCAGTGTTTAGGACTGAGACCAAGATGTCTACTTTAACATGTTTGTCAAATAAAGCATTGCCAAAGTAATAACATTTGAGATTAAGCTAAAATGATGAGAAGGAGGTAGCCACATGAGAACTAGTGACTGCCCCATAAAACTTGGTCATTAATTTACTCGTTGAACAAATTTTATTGAGGGTATAACATGTTCCTGGCTCAACATGTTATTTGGAAATAACATCAGTCTAGAGCTGACGTTGTAGTGGGAAAAAAATAGACCACAGACAATTACATGTAAATATATTATAAAATATAAGAAATAAGTGCCAGGAAAACAAAATTAAGTGAGCAGTTGTGTAACAGGATGGGAGTAGAGGACAGCTGAGAGATGGTAGACAATTTTGGATATAGAAATCAGGTGAGACTCTTCTATGGCCATGATATTTAGCTGCTCACTGAATGCAGTGACCAGGAAGCCTTGGGAATATCTGTTAAAGAACATTCTGAGTAGAGGGAAAAGGTCCTGAAAGATCATGTTCAAGTGTTCCAAGGAAGTGACTGTGGCTGGAGTGAGTGATCCAAAAAATGCTAGTAGGAAATGAGTCCAGAGAAGTATCCAGGGGCCAGATCATTTACAGCTTTATGGGCCATAGTAAAGGCTTTGGATTTTACTTGAAGTATCATGGGAAAACACTAGAGGGTTTGAACAGAGGCAGAATTTGAATTTTAAATGAGTCATTCCTAATTATTCTTGCTACTCTTTGGAGAATGTGTTTGAGGTGAAGTTGGGGAAGATTTGAATAAGGGAAGCCAATTAGGAAGCTGCTGCAGAATTCTAGGCAAGAGATAATGGTGGATTAAGGGGTTAACACTGAAGTTGTGGAAAAGTGATAAGTTTTGCTATATATTTAAAGGTAGAACCAGCAGGCTTTCCTTATGAATTGGATGCAGAGTCTAAGAATGAGAGGAGTCAAGGATGACTCCATGGTTCTTTCCCTGACTGGCTGAGTGAGTGGGAGTACCATTTCCTGAGATGGGGAGCAGCAGGGGAAAAAGCAGTTTGGGCACTGGAGAAAAGAATGTGTAGAATCTGTTTTGACTGTGTTTGGGTGAGGATGCTCATTACTCATCCCAGAGGAGTTCTTGCATAGGTAGTTGAATATGTAAATATGTAGTTCAGAAGAGATAAAATAAAGTTGAAGTGAAAAAAAATTGAGGAAGAGTCAGCTTATATATAGTGTTTAAAACCTTAATGCTGAATGAGATAATTTAGGGAATTTGTATAGATAGAGAAGCAGACTGATGACTGAGCATAAGGGCCCTCCCACATTTGTAAGTCAGGAACAAAAAGTAGCCAGCAAAGGAGACTGAGGAGGTGTGGCCAGTGAAGAAAACCATCACAGTGTGGCTGCCAAAAGAAAGAGTGTCAAGGAGTAGGAAGTGATCATCTACATTAAATGTTGCTTAGAGTCTGGATAAAATAAAGCTTGAGAATTCACCGTTAGATTTAGCAATGCAAAGCTCTTAGTAATTTGGACAAGATTGTTTTTAAAGGATTAAAGTCCAGTGGGAGTGGATTCAAAAGTAAATGGGGGTTTCCAATTTCAGAGAAGTTAGAATATTCAAAATGCACCTTATACCTCCTACTAATTATACCTAAAAATACATAAAACAATTCTCTGAAAGGTGGACAAAAGGACATAAACTGGCTAGGGACCTCAGGACTGGAGAGATAATCCAGTGATGAGTTCTCTAGTTTTTGTTTTTGTAATATTTTTATAATTAATTGGGGATTTTGGTTGTTTGTTCACTTGTTTTTTGTTTCTTAAATATTCTGACCTGCCACTAGAGTAGCCTACAGCTCAGAAATGCCATTGAGCAAAGGCAGAACAAAAAGCCCTAAGGCTCTCAAGCCAGAGGATTGGGAAGATGGGGGACTTGTACAGTAGAAGTCCTCTTGACCAAATGTGTTAGGTTAGGAGGCTAGAAGCACAACATTCAAGGTGCCATCTGGGTTGGTTTCTGGTGAGACCTCTCTTCATTATTTATAGACAACCACCTTCCTGTTGTGCTCTCACATGAACTTTCCTCTGTTTCTAGTGTTTCTTTCTCCTCTTATAAGGATACCAATCTCCTGTAGGATTAGGGTGCCATCACAAGACCTCATTTTACCTTAATTACCCTAAAGGCTCAATCTCCAAATTCATTTATATTGAGGATTAGGGCTTCAACATATGAATTTAGCAGGAGGGGGGGGACATGATTCAGTCCAAAGCACCTGCTGTACTCCAAATGAACACCACGACAGAAGCCACCACCCTCCTTACTGGGTACCATGGAGACTGGGGAGTGGAACACATATATCGACTGTGCGTTAACAGAAGCAATCCTCTGCTTCTCCTCATTTGGTAAACAGGCTGAGGCAAAGCCCTGTTGACCATTCCCACCCTCCATTAATAAAGTGATGTACCAACCTTTCCTTCTTAAGTGCTTTGGAGACTATGAATGGAGGATTTTTGACCATCCCCACCCTACTGTAAGCAAATGTCATCAAAGAGCCAATGCCTTATTACCTACTAACAATAGAATGCAGAAAGGATTAAGGAGAGGAGAGAGCTGGAGAGATTCTTTAAATCTGTGTTTGAAGTCCTGGGTATACCTGTAGGTAGCCATGCATGAAAATGACAAGGGTCAGTCAACACAGGGAAATTTCTGATAATTGAACTACAGTGTGGAACACTGCCTAGGTTCAAAATGGCCTCTGGTAGCAAACAAGCAACACAGACCAGTAGAACAATGCAGTAGTTTCAAAATCTAAATTGACATTCAAATTGAATTCCACAAAAGTGAATTGAGACATGCATTCTGATTGACTCCTCTAAAAAAAGATTTAAAAAGAAACTAGAGTCTAGTAATATAAAATGTCAAAGGTACAACCCACAGTTGCTCATTATCATACCACTGAACAAGGAAAATCTCAAATAAGAATAAAACAATTGACAGATGCCAACACCAAGATAACACAGATACTGGAATTATCTAAAAAGTTTAACCAATTACCATAAAAATGCTTCAGCAAGCAATTACAAACCCTATTGAAATAAATAGGAAAACAAAGAAAGAGAAGTGATAAAATAGACCAAAATGGAAATTTTAGAATTAAAAATTACAATAATTGAAGTTTAAAACTCACTGAATGCCTCAATAGCAGTATGGAGATTACAACATAATATTAATAGATGTTAATAATTATTAATAGACACTATCCAGCCTGATAACAGAGAAAATATGAATTGAAGACAAGATGAACAGAGCCTTAGAATTCTCTGGGACAATAAAATATCTAGCATTCATGTCACTGAAGATCCAGAAAGCAACAGAAAAGAATGCAGGACTGAAAACTACTTGAAGAAATAATGTCTGAAAACAACCCAAATTTAGTGCAAGATATAAACCTACAGATTGAAGAAAGTGAGCAAACTTCAAACAGATTACACCCAAAGAAATCCACCCAGCATAATCAAATTTATGAAAACTAAAGATGAAGAAAAAAGGAAAATGATCAAAGAAAAAGGAAGCATTGCCTTTAAAGGAATAGCAATTCAACTGACTACGTGTTTCGTATCAGTAACCATAGAGACTAGGAGTAATTGGCACAACATTTTTGAAGGGCTGAAGAAAAGAATTGTAAACGCAGAATTCTGTGCCTAGCAAAAAATATCCATCAGGGATCAAGGTGACATAGATACATTCTCAATGGAAGAAAGTCTGAAAATTCAAAGTTAGCACACCTGCTGTAAAATCATTGTTAAAAGAAATTCTTCAGACAGAAACAAAATCACACCAGAAGAAAATTTGAATATCAGTAATGAGGAAAGAACAATATTTGGGTAAATACAATAGATTATTCTTTTCCTCTGGAATTATTTAAACTATGTTTGATGGTTGAAAGCCAATAATTTAACATTTTCTGATATGGCTCTCAACATATGAAGAGGTAATGTTCTAGATAATTACGTCGTAAAAGGTAAACAGAGCGAATTGGTAAGTTTTCTACATTCCATTTAAAGTGGTAAAACACTGGAATGTAGTGATGTATGTTATACATAAATGTATTCCCTAGAGCAACGCACCTTAAAAAAAGTTCTTATAAAAAACCATACAGTGCATCGGAAAAGGGGATAAGAATGAAAATAGTGAAGACAACAGAGGAATTAATACCATAGCCAACATAAACCTTATCAATACTTATATTAAATGTAGGGACTTACCTGGTGGCATGGTGGATAAGATTCTTCCTGCCAATGCAGGGAACACGGGATCAAGCCCTGCTCCGGGAAGATCCCACATGCCGCAGAGCAACTAAGCCAGTGTGCCACAACTACTGACCCTGCACTCTAAAGCCCACGATCCATAACTACTGAGCCTATGTGCCACAACTACTGACCTTGTGCTCTAAAGCCCACGATCCGTAACTACTGAGCCTATGTGCCACAACTACTGAAGTCCACACGCCTAGAGCCTTTGCTCCTCAACAAGAGAAGCCACCCTAATGAGAAGCCCATGCACCACAACAAAGAGTAGCCCCCTCTCTCTGCAACTAGAGAAAGCCCACGCACAGCAACAAAGACCCAATGCAGCCAAAAATAAATAAATTAATTGATTAATAAAAATACTTATATTAAATGTAAACATATGAAACACACTAAACAGAGAATGTCAAAATAGATTTAAAAATTATGAACCTGTGTTATATTGTCTACCAGAAAATCACTCCAAATATAATGATATAAGTAAGTTAAAAGTAAGTGTGGGAAAAGATACCATGCCAACAATAATCAAATGAAAAGTGGAGTAGCTATTTTAACACAGTAAAGTAGACTTCAGAGCAAAGAAAATTACCAGGATAAAGTGTGATGTTACCTGATTATACAAGGGTTAATTCACCAAGAAAAATAGTAATCCTAAATGTGTATGTATCAAACAACAGAGCTGCAAATATGTGAAGGAAAAAACTGATAGAACTAAGAATAGAAATAGGTAAATCCACAAACATAGCTGGGGACATCATACCCCTCTCTCAGTAATCAGTAGAACTACTAAAAAGAAAAACAGCCAGGTAGAGAAAAACTAAGCAACACTGTTAACCAGAAGATCTAATTCACATTTACAGAGCACTCACTGGACAACAGAAAAATACACTTTTTAATTATAAGTTTAATTGACCTACAACACTGTGTTCTGAGTACCTGATATAATGATTACAAAATGATTACCATGAAAAGTCAAGGTACCATCTGTCACCATGCAAAGTTATTACAATATTATTGACTATATTACCTATTGTGTGCATTTCATCCCCTTAACACTTTTATTTTCTCACTGGAAGTTTGTCCCTCTTAATTACCCTTACCTATTTCATTCATACCCCCACGCCCTTCCCCTATGGCAACCACCTGTTTGTTCTCTGCATCTGAGAGTCTTTTCTGTTTAGTTATGTTTGTTCATTTGTTTTGCTTTTGAGATTCCAAATGTAACTGGATATACAATATTTGTCTTCCTCTGATTTATTTCACTTAGCCTAAAGCCCTCTAGGTCCGTTCATGTTGTGACAAATAGCAAGATTTCATTCCTCTATATCTGATTAATATTGCATTGTATAAATGTCGTATCTTCTTTATTCTTTTATTTATCTGTGGCTACATAGGTTGCTGCCATATCTTGGCTATTGTAAATAATGCTGAAATGATAATAGGGTTGCATTTATCTTTTCAAATCAGTGTTTTTGTTTTCTTCTGAAAAATACCCAAAAATGGAATTACTGGACCATATGATAGTTCTATTTTTAATTTTTTGAGGAATCTCCATATTGTTTTCCATAGTGGCTATACCAGTTTACATTCCCACCATCAGTGTATATGGGTTCCCTTTTCTTCACATCATTGCCAACACTTGTTATTTATTGTCTTTTTGATAATAAAAGCCATTCTCACAGGTGTGAAGTGATGTCTCATTTTAGGTTAGATTTGCATTTTCCTGATGATTTGCGCATCTTTTCATGTTTCTGCTACCATCTGTATGTCTTCTTTGGGTAAATGTCTATTGAGATCCTTTGCCCATTTTTTAATAAGGTTGTTTTTTTGATGTTGAGGTTTTTGTTTATTTTGGATATTAACCCCTTATCAGATATATCATTTGCAGGTATCTTCTCTCATTCAATATGCTGCCTTTTCATTTGTTGATAGCTTCCTTTGCTATGCAAAAGCTTTTTAATTTGATGCAGTACCATTTGTTTACTTTGATGTTTGTTTCCTTGCCTGAGTAGACAGATCCAAAAAATTACTGCTAAGACCAGTGTCAAAGAACATACTGCCTATATTTTCTTCTAGGAGTTTTATGGTTTCAGGTCTTACATTTAAGTCTTTAATCCATTTTGAGTTTATTTTTGTATATGTTTTTAGAAAGTAGTCCAGTTTGATTCTTTTCCATGTAGATGTCCAGTTTTCCCAGCACCACTTACTGAAGAGGCTATCTTTTCATTATTGTATGTTCTTGCTTATATTATTGACCACATATATGAGTTCATTTCTGGGCTTTCTATTCTGTTCCATTGATCTGTGAATCTGTTTTTGTACTAGTACAATACTGTTTTGATTACTGTAGCTTTGTAGTATAGTTTGAAGTCAGAGTATGATATTTTTATCATTGTCCTTCCTTCTCAAGGTTCCTTGGGCTATTCAGGGTTATTTGTGTTTCCAGACAGATTTTAGAATTCTTTGTTCTAGTTTTGTGAAAAATGCCATTGGTATTTTGATAAGGATTGCCTTCAATCTGTAGGTTGCCTTTGGGAGTATGGTCCTTTTAATAATATTAATTCTTCCAGTCAGTGAGCACTGTATATCTTTCCATTTATTTTGCCATCTTCAGTTTCTTTCAACAGAGTCTAATAGTTTTCTTAATACAGGTCTTTTACCACCTTGGTTAGATTTATTCCTAGATATTTTATTCTTTTTTGATGTGATTATAAATGGGATTGTTTTCTTAATTTGTCTTTCTGATAGTCTGTTGTTAATGTATAGAAACAACGTGTTTTTGTATATTTTATGTCCTGCACCTCTACTGAATTCATTAATTCTAATAGTTTTGTGCCATCTTTAGGATTTTCTATATGTAGTATCATTTCATCTACAAATAGTGACAGTTTTACCTCATCCTTTCCAATTTAGATGCCTTCTGTTTCTTTTCCTTTTCTGATTGCTCTGGCTAAGACTTCCAATCCTGTGTTGAATAAAAGGGGCAAGAGTTAGCATCCTTAGTCCTGATCTTAGAGGAAGTGCTTTTAGCTTTTAGCTTTTCACAACTGAGTATGATGTTAGCTGTGGACTTCTCATTTGTAGCCTTTATTGTGTTGAGGTATGTCCTTCTATACCCACTTTGTTGAGATTTTTTATCATAAATGGATTCTGAAATTTGTCAAAAGCTTTTTCTGCATCTACTGAGATGATCATTTGTTTTTTATTCTTCAATTTGTTGATGTGGAATATCACACTGATTGATTTGTGGATGTTGAACCATCCTTACATCCCTGGAATAAATCCCACTTAATCATGGTGTATGATCCTTTTAGTTATTGTTAAATTTGGTTTGCTAATATTTTGTTCAGGTTTTTTGCATCTATGTTCATCAGTGATACTGACCTATAATTTTAGTTGTCTGGTTTTGGTATTGGTGTAATGCTGGCCTCATAGAATGAGTTCAGAAGTGTTCCTTCCTCTACAATTTTTTGGAATAATATGAGAAGAGTAGGTGTTAACTCCTTTTAATTGTTTGGTAAAATTCACCTGTGAAGCCTTCTGATCCTGGGCTTTTGTTTGTTGGGAGTTTTTTAAATTACTGGTTTGATTTAATTACTAGTAATTGGTCTGTTCATATTTTCAGTTTCTTCCAACCCAGTCTTGTGATTGTATGTTTCTAGAAATGTATCAATTTCTTCCATATTGTCCATTTTTTGTATAATGTTCATAGCAATCTCTTATGATCCTTTGTATTTCTGTGGTGTCAGTTGTAACTTCTCCCTTTTCATTTCTGATTTTTTGTGTGTGTTCCCTCTCTTTTTTTCATATTGAGTCTGGCTAAAGTTTATATGGCTATCTATACTTCATTTATTTCTGCTCTGATCTTTATTCTTTCTTTCTCTCTACTAACTTTGGATTTTTTTTTTTTTTTTTTTTTTTTTTTGCGGTACGCGGGCCTCTCACTGTTGTGGTCTCTCCCATCGTGGAGCACAGGCTCCGGATGCACAGGCTCAGCGGCCATGGCTCACAGGCCTAGCTGCTCCACAGCACATGGGATCTTCCCGGACCGGGGCATGAACCTGCGTCCCCTGTGTCGGCAGGCAGACTCTCAACCACTGCGCCACCAGGGAAGCCCTAACTTTGGATTTTGTTTGTTCTTCCTTTTCTAGTTCCTTTAGGTATAAGGTTAAGTTTACTATTTGAAAACTCTCTTATTTCCTGAAGTAGGTTTGTATCACTATAAACTTCCCTCTTAGAACTGCTTTTGCTGCATCCCATAGATTTTGGATCATCGTATTTTCATTTTAATCTGTCTCCAGGTATTTTTTGTTTCCTCTTTGATTTCTTCAGTGACCCATGGGTTGTTTAGTAGCATTTTGTTTATTTTCCATGAGTTTTTGTTTTTTGCAGTTTTTTTTTTCCTTGAAGTTGTTTTCTAGTCTCATAAGATTGTGGTCCCAAAAGATGCTTGATATTATTTCAGTCTTCTTAAATTTATTGTGATTTGTTTTGTGGCCTAGTGTATGCTCTGCCCTGAAGAATGTTCCATATGCACTTAAAAAGCATGTGTATTCTGCTGTTTTGGGTTGTAAAGTTCTGTAGACATCTGTTAGGTCCATATGGTCCAATGTGTTGATTAAGGCCAGTGTTTCCTTGTTGATTTTCTGTCATGATGATCTGTCCTGTCAGGATGATGTGTCAACCAAAATTTCAGAAACAGAGATTGAAATAATGGAGCATTTTTGGGGTTTTGTTAGGACTGCAACCTGGGAGACACAGATTCAAGAAGCACTTGAACTCCATTCTGTCAGGCTACAAAATGGAAGAAATTGTAAGGCCACAGTGAGGTGGCAAGAAGTAAGCGTTCTTGTTAAGCAAGGATTTATGGGGTCTGAAACCATTGCATAGTTACAAGGGGGGACCTTGAGACTCTAAAGTTGTCACTGGTGGATGTTCCAAATATGGCTCATGGTGTCCTTGGTTTTGATACAGTTCAGAGAAAATTTAAGTTCTCAGTGGTGCAGGGATATGTCTGAGACCAGATCCTTCATGGCCACATGACTCCATTTTTGTAAGCTTGAACTATGATTATTTCATTATAATTTCAGTTTGTCATCAGATGTAAGTGGGGTGTTAATGTCCTCTACTGTTATTGTTACTTTCAGTTTCTTCCTTTATGTTTGTTAGTATTTGCTTTATGTATTTAGGTGCATGTTAGGTGCATATATATTTATAATTGTTATATCTTCTTGTTGGATTGATCCCAAGATCATTATGTAATGTCCCTCTTTATCTCTTGATACAGTGTTTGTTTTAAAAAGTCTTTCTTGTCTGATATGAGTTCTGGTACCCAGCTTTCTTTTCATTTCCATTTCCATAGAATACCTTTTGCCATCCCCTCAACTTCCATCTGTGTCTTTAGATCTAAAGTAAGTCTCTTACAGGCAGCATATATGCAGGTCTTGTTGTTTTTTTTTTAACCCATTCAGCCACTCTGTGTCTTTTGATTGCAGCACTTAGTCCATTTACATTTCAAGTAATTATTGATAACTGTATTTATTGTCATTCTGTTCATTGTTTTCAGTGGGGGTGGGGGAGTGTTGTAGTTCTTTTTGTTCCTATCTTCTTCTTTTGTTCCCTTCCCTTGAGATTTGATGACTATCTTTAATGTTATGTTTGGATTCCTTTCTTTTTGTGTGTGTGTATCTATTGTGGATTTTTAGTTTGGTTACCATGAGGTTTATATATAGCAGTCTATAAATAGTGATTACTTTATATTGCTGATCTCTTAAGTTCAAACACATTTTAACAACCCTACATTTTTACTGCCCCCTACCATGTTTACTGTTTTGAACATCATATTTTACATCTTTTAGTATGTTTATCCCTTAACTATTTATTGTATATATAAATGATTTTACTTCTTTTGTCTTTTAACCTTCCTGCTATCTTTATATATGGTTGACTTATTACCTTTACTGTACATTTGCCTTTCCCAATGAGATTTTTCCTTTCATAATTTTTCATACTTCTAGTTGTGGTCGTTTATTTCCACTTAGTGAAATCCCTTTAACTTTTCTTGTGAAGTCAATTTAGTAGTGCTGAACTCTTTTAGCTTTTGCTTGTCTGTAAAACTTTATATTACCTTCAAGTCAATGATAGCCTTGCATTATGGAGTATTCTTGGTTTTAGGTTTTTTCCCTTTTATCACTTTCAGTGTATCGTGCCATTCCCTCTGGCCTTCATAGTTTCTGCTGAAAAGTCAGTTGATACTCTTTGGGAGTTCTGTTATATGCAATTAGTCATTTTTCCCTTGTTGCTTTCAATATTCTCTCTTTAATTTTTGCCATTTTAATTACAGTGTACCTTGGTGTGGATCTCTTTGGGTTAATCTTGTACAGGACTCTCTGTGCTTCCTAGACCTGATGTCTGTTTTTTTCCCAGGTTAGAGAAGTTTTCAGCTACTATTTCTTCAAATAAGTTCTCCAGCCCTTTCTCTCTTTTTCTGCAGTCCCTATAATGTAAATTTTAATGTGCTTGATGTTGTCCTAGAAGTGGCCTTATGTAGGAGCCCCAGCAGCACATACCCCTCTGGTCACCAGAGGTATATGCTCTAGGGGTGCTCCATTTGTGGGCTGCATGGGCCCTTCTGTTGTGACTGGGCTGACTATTATGGGCATACTGGTAGGCAGAGCTGGCCCCTAGCTCAGTTAGCTGTCAGACCCCACCTCATTGTGAGGCTGCCATCCATTGGTGTGCGGGTCTAGGTTCTAGAACGCCTGGCTCTACAGCCTGGGGAGTCATGGGGCTAGTGCCAGTCTGCTGGTTTGTGGGGCCAGGTCCCTGGGTGGCTGGCTTCAGGGCCTGCATTCCCATGGTTGGTGCCAGCCCAGTGGTGGGTGGGGCTGGGTTCTGGGATAGCTGGCTGCAGGGCCTGCTGTTCCCAGATCTGGGACCAGCTTGCTGGTGGGCAGGACCAGGTGCCATGGCAGCTGTTCTGGGACTGGAGTCACCTGATGGTGGGTGTGGCTACGTCTCTGGTGCCTGTCTTCAGTGTCTGGGTTGTCCCATGGCTGCTACTGGCCTGCTGTTGGGCGGGGCCTGTTTCTGGGGTGGCTGGCTGAGGGGTTTGTTGGGACTCAAAGAGACCTACAGCTGGTGCCAACCTGCTAGTGAGTGGGGCTGTGTCCCCACATGGCTGGCTGCTTGACCTGGGCATTCTTGAGACTGGTGCTCACCAGCTGGTATGTGTGTAAGCCACCAGCACTAATACATTAGAGGGAGTACTCTAAAATGATGCTTGTCAGCACCAGTGTTATCGTGGTAGTACAAGCTTCCAAAAATGGCTGCCACCAGCATCCGTATCCCCAGGACTCCCAGTTGCCTCCTGCTTCTCTGGCAGGCTCTCTAGGGTCAGCAAGTGTGTCTGACCCAAGCTCTTTTCAAATTACTGCCTCTGCGCTGGATCTTGGAGCATATGGGATTTTACGTGCACCCAAGAGTGAAATCTCTGTTTTCTAGAGCTCTCCAGCTCTCCAGTATGCAAGCTCTGCTGACTTTCAGTGCCACATGTTCTAGAGGCTTGTCTTCCCAGTGCTTAGTTGCTCCGCGGCATGTGGGATCCTCCCGGACCGGGGCATGAACCTGCGTCCCCTGCATCGGCAGGCAGACTCTCAACCACTGCATCACCAGGGAAGCCCTAAATACCTATTACTGTGTATTCACTTGCTAGCATTTTTGTCAGGCCCATATTTAGCATTTCAAAAATGTTGCCTTTGTAATACAAAAAAATAGCAATTAAAGAAATATAATAGCAAGGGAGAGGCCTAGGATTCTCACATTCCAAGAAAATATATTGTTCATATATTGTCCTTTCAGGAGGTGGACAACCAATGTCAACTAAAAAGAGTAGAATAACAGATTGATACATGTTCAGATACATGTGGGAAATTTAGCAAAATATTTATGAACATGAATCCAGTCAAGGGAAACAAATATGATATATAAAATCCATGTTAGCCAAGCTTTTAAAAAGCTATTGTTCATAGGTCTTAGAAACTCCTTCCCTCCTTTCCACATAAGTAATCAGAAATCAAGTAGAATACCAAAATGAGAGTGATACATAATGATCATTTTTCGTATACTCTACAATGTGAAATAGGGTTCTAAAGAGTGAAAGAGAATCATGGATTGCCTGAATTCAAACTCCTTTTGCATTATAGCCATTATAGCTAGGATGTTTAAACAGACTTACTCAGGTTTTTTTCCCACAGAACTAAAGTTGAACTCATGGTCTTTCCCACTGAGTTACAGTCTCTACATCTTCAACAACTTACTATTCGTTAGCATGAACATG
Organism: Phocoena phocoena; assembly: GCF_963924675.1. NCBI lineage: Eukaryota > Metazoa > Chordata > Mammalia > Artiodactyla > Phocoenidae > Phocoena > Phocoena phocoena. Next base: position 23,278,650 of record NC_089238.1, on the reverse strand, counting down.
AGAATCGCAGTTTATTAGTGATATTTTCTATAAATTTTCATTATCGTAGTATGCCATTACTTAGAAGTTTTAAAGCCATCGTTACCCCCAAAACAGAATTTTGTCTCTCCTTCAAGTAATAGTAAAAAGTAAGTTTGAATGATGAACTTAAATCTTAAATTGGGTCACTTGAGGTCACCCAAGGCCAAGAAAGACCTGACAAGGGAGAGGGTTTTAGCTTTATAGAAGCACTAATTGTGTTACATCTGCTTTTTCTTTCAGAGTTTTAGTTAATTATCTAAATTTTTTGTACTCTGCTTAATAAAGGATTTAATAGGTGATTATATATACATTCCTGGTTTAATCTTATTTTAATGCATTTTCATTGATTGGATAATGCCCTTTTTCTAAGGTACATAATTATCTTAAGTCAGCATGTTGTCAAGCTTTTCCCCAAAAGATAAAATTGAAGTTAAATGTGGTTAGTTCTTTCATCTCACTGGCATTCAAGTACAGAGGATTTCTTACATTTCATGAACCAATGAATATTTCATAGAAGTTGATTTTAGAATATGGTGTAAACACGAAATATGGCTGGTGACAGAACAATTTGTTTTCCTTGATTGAATTTCATTGGTATCCCCAACCCTAAATGAATCTGACTGATATTTATCTAAAACACAGATGAATCAGTTGTCCAGAGGAGTCACCTTGGTAGAATAAACATTTATTTAATAATGTTTAAAACACTTTAGAAGTTCTTCTGTAAGAATTGCCTATATGGGGAATGATTGCTAATAGGGATGGGATTCTGCATGTGGGTGATGAAAATAATCTGAAATTTAATAGAGTTGGTGGTTGTACAACCTTGTGAATATACCAAAGACTGCTAAATTGTACACTTTAAAATGGTGAATTTTTTGGTAAATTAGTTGTCTCAATAAAAGTAAGTCAGTTAAAGAATCAGACTCACATAAGTCTCACTGATTTATATATACTTTGATTTTGTATAAATATCGTACTAACCAACCTATTTACTGACCTTAACCATAACACTTAAGTTCACATTTACTGCTCACACTGAAGACTTAACCATCACTGGGAACGTTAGAAGACTCAACATCTTCCAAAGGCATCCTCAAAGAGGAATCACAAAAATGTCCTCAGCAATGACATTGAAATAAGTATAGAACATCACAGCAAGCTTGCTTGGAGGACACAAGATTTGTGTGTGTTGTGAGATTATTCTTCTATAAAAATTGGTCATATTAACTTGTTACATTCAGTTTTTCTTGTGCAGCAATCCCAGGCTACACTGGGTCTTGTGAGGTATCTCACAGGGCAACCCAGAGAGGTATTTGGCCATCCTCAGGGGTACAGATAGACTACATCTCCATTTTCCTTTGCTTCTAACATATTTGATCACTTCAAAAATAGAGGAGCTGAGGAGAAAGATGGCAGTGCTTAACAATAAATTAAGCTTTTAGTGTTTATTTTTCTTATTAAAAAAGCATTACCTGTTATCTTTTACTTTAAAAAGTATTTACTGAGTGCCTGTTCTACTGAAGCAAATTCTGGGTGCTGAGGATATAAGACTGAATAAGAGAGATAAATTTAGGAAAAGTAGACAATAAACAAGCAAATCATAAATAAGAAAAATAAAGTGTGCTAAGGCTATGCAGTGAATTAAAATAGGTGATGTGAGAATGACTGGTGACTACAAGAAAACAGTATTTTCTTCGTGCTACAAAAACTACATACATATCAAAAGAAATAAAATAAAACATACTTAAAACCCTGCACACCAAGAGATAACCACCATTAGTCTTGGGTGTATGTCCTTCCAAACCCAGCTCTATCTCTGTGTGCTCAAGAGTGTGTACATGTGTGTGATGTTTTGTTTGTATTGTAAAATAAGATCATACTATTAATACTGTGTTGTGACCTGCTTTTTTCATTTAACATATTATGAACAATTTTATATGTCAGTAATATTACTTTTATAATGCCATTTTAACAATTATAAAATATTCCATTTGGTTGATTTAATCAGTCTTCAGTTATTGGATGCTTGGACTGTCTATTGCATAACTCAAAACAATCACATGAAAGGGTGTCATATTTAGCTTAAGTTTACGTGATCAAAAAATTATTCATTTCTAATGTTGAATGATACAAGTTTCTCTCCATCACTGTGAGATATATACTTTTCATTCTTCTGGTTTGGTTTGTTGTTTTGGGTGGTTGTTTCTGCACCACGAGGCATGTGGGATCTTAGTTCCCCGACCAGGGATCAAATTCTCGCCCCATGCAGTGGAAGCGCAGAGTCTTAACCATTGGACCGCCAGGGAAGTCCTGGGTGTTTTTTTAAATCTTCTATCTGCCCCCTGGGGACATTCCACAAGGCAGAATCTTCAGCTGTTGACTTTTTTTCCCTGTATTTCTTTCCTCAGTTATTTCATTCAGATTTACAACACAAGTTTTCTTAACTTCTAGGTGAAAAACCACCAGATCTTTATCTCAGACCTTGTCTTCTCTGCCATGTGGCTGTCCGACCACTTGCCTTGTCTAAAACCTGCCTTGTCTAAAACCTCAAGACTTGCCTTTTCTAAAACCAAACAATCTTGCCTTGTCTAAAACCAAACAATCCTCAAACTTGCCTTGTCTAAAACCTTGTCTAAAACCAAACTTGCCTTGTCTAAAACCAATCACACCTCTCTGTCTCTTGCTTTGTCTAAAACTTGCCTTGTCTAAAACCAATCACACCTCCCCGTCTCTTCAAATCCAACTCTTCCTCATAATTTCCCTGTTTACTACAAAGATATCATCATGGCCCCAATCATTTTAGCCTAGGAAAGTTAAATTACCTTTGACTCCTCCACAAAGCAGATACGATCCTCTTTCATAATGTGATTTTCAGACTTCTTTTCTTTTCCATCATCACTGGCACCTCCCTAGTGGCAAGACACTTTCAAGACACTTTCTGCTTAGCCTGAATTATTATTTTAACAGTCTCCTCATTGATTTTTTTATTTGGTAACCCCTCCCTTTCAATTCTGCCTATATCTCTGGATCTTACTGCATCAGTTATCCCCGCTTTGCCTTCAGAATCATCTCATTCCACCCTCTTTTCCTCCCAATCTTTATTTAAATATGTGCAAGTCTCCCCAGACTTAAAAATGTTTTTGTGACTCTAGACAGCTTTCTCTACTTTATTACCTCAAATTCACCCTGCCACAGTCTGGCTTCAGGCCATTCCACTCTACTAAACCTCTCATTCAATCCCAGTGGCTTCTAATTGACAAATCCAGTGGATACTTCACAGCCTTTATGTCACCAGATTTTTGTCTACATCGGGCGGTTGATAACTTACTCGTAAACTTTTCTGGTTCTCTCTATATTCTCTCTCACTGTTCCTATACCATCTCTTCAGAAAACTCTTCTCACCTTGACCTCTTAAATACTGGTATTTCTGAGGGCCCCATTCTCAGCCCTTAGTTCTCTGCATGTTCATCTACTTTGGCTATTTTAATTACAATTTAGAAGCTTAGGACTTTTAAATCCCTGTATCTGGGCCTCACACTTGTGTGTATAACTGCCTGATGGATCTTCCCCTGAATGCTCTACCAAAGGCACCGCAAACCTGAAACTATCTTCTCTCCCCTAAAACCATTCTTAGTTTTCTGTTTATCTCATGTGGTGGTACTATCATTCACCTAATCATTCAGACCAGAAATGTGGAAGTCATCTTTCATTTCCCTTTCTCTTTCGTTTCATCTCTCCCTTTCCCCTCATCCAACTCGCCACTGCATTCTACAGTATTCACAACTAAACAAGAACTAGTATAATTTCCTAACCAATCTTTGTTTCCTGTGTGTGTATACTTCATAAGTTGCAGTGTGTCCATGAATTTCTCACTCTGAAAGTCTCAATATTCTGTTTATACCATTACCCAACTAACAAATAAAATGACCATTATATTTCATTTTACATAATTTAAAACAAATATTATAATACCTAGAAAAAATGTTGCAGTGGCCGCCAAATTACTAATACAAGGAATGCCTTCAAATAAAGATAAATTAAAACATTGCAAAATCTTTTCTCACCATTTATTTGACAGAAGCTTAGCATTCAGTCTTTCATCCTATTAAGTTTTGCATTTCAATTGGCGTTGCTCTACAAAAGATGCTTGCTTCCTCTCTTCATTCAAGAAACATTTACCTTCTGCCCACTGACTCTCCTAGCCTAGCTGCTATCTGGGGAATAAAGGTATTGCTTTTGCCCAGAGCTCAAGTGAACTTTATTCTGGACATCAAGTTTATCATCTCTTTTGAACATTTCTAATTGTCAGTAGTCTGTATTACAGGAACACTTAAATAATTTTAGTAATTTCAAAGTGGAAGTTATATATATAAACTTAGCTGAGAATTCTGCATTTACCAATAGCTGGGCAGCATGGATTTCAGAGCAACAACTCAAAAACAATTGTTTCATTTTTTTTTTTAGAGAATTCCTAATGGGCTTATTTGTGTTTCTTCTTAATTTGTTTTTCTTCTATGTGTAGAACTGCCTTTCTTAAGGTTTACACAGAAAGACATATCCCCAAATTGAAGCTCTTTTCCTTCCATGTGAGCCTAGGTTGATAATGAAATTGGGGAATTAAGAGGAAGAGAGTTAAGGACAATCTAGAAGAGCAGAACTCACTAGATAGAAATGACTAAACTGAACCCACAAGCTCTGAGAGCAGCCAGGGAGAAAATCAAACTTAAAGTTAAATGACCCATCAGCTACCTTCCTTTTTTAATGAGAAATAAGACAGATGCACATAGCGTATTAACAATAACAATTTAAAATACCCCGAACTTTGTCACGTGGTAGCTTATCAAGAAATAACACCGATTTTATAGCCTTAAAGAGAAATTAAAACCAGCCTCAAAAGGCTGCATACTAGATGTGTAAATATTGGCCAATTCAGAGAAGTGGCATTTGATATATGCATTTTACATGTTATGTCACTTAAACATTTCCCACAGGTATTTTCTGTGGGTTAAAATTTTCTGCACACATGTGTGACATGGAGAAGACAAGTGTCAAAACCATAAAATTGTACTTTTTTTTTTTGGCCTTGCCACGCAGCATGTGGGATCTTAGTTCCCTGACCAGGGATCAAACCCATGCTCCCTGCAGTGGAAGCGTGGAGTCCTAATCACTGGACCACCAGGGGATTCCCTATTCTTTTTTAACAGCTTTACTGAGGTATAATTCACTTGCCATACAATTCACCCACTTACTATATACAATTCAGTGGCTTTTAGTATATTCACGGAGTTGTGCATCCATTACCACAATCAATTTTGCAACATTTTCTTTACCCTAAAAATAAGCACACCTGCCTTAAGCCATCACTATCCAATCTCACCATCCCTAAGAAACGACTCATTATCTATCAGTTTTGCCTATTCCTAACATTTCGTATAAATGCAATCATACAATACATGGTAATCTATGACTGACTTGTTTGACTTAGCATAATGTTTTCAGGGTTCATCCATGTGGTAGCATGTATCAGTACTTCATTTCTTTTTGTTGTTGAATAATATTCCATTGTATGGATACACCATGTTTCGTTTAGTTCAGTTGCTATATATTTGGGTTGTTTCTACTTTTTTGGCTATTATGAATAACAGACCTATGAACATTCATATACAGATTTTTCTGTGGACATGTTTTCATTTCTCTTGAAATATACCTAGAAGTGGAATATACTTAGAAACGGAACTCTTTGTTGAACCATTTGAGGAACTACCAGATTATTTGCGAAAGCAGCTACACTATTTTATATTACCATCAGCTATGTATGAGAGTTCCAATTTTTGCATAAACTCACCAGTATTTGTTATTACCTGTCTTTTTTATTGTTACCATCCTAATAGATGTAAAGTGTTATCTCACTGTGGTTTGCAGTTTCCTGGAGCTTCTTTTTCTGTGCTTAATGTCCATTTGTGTATCTTGCTTGGATAGTTGTCCATTTTGATCCTTTGCCCATTTTATTTTTAATATTTATTTATTTATAAATTGTTATAAATAGTCTTAGTTGCAGCACATGGGCTTTTCACTTCATTGCGGTGCACAGGATTCTCTCTAGTTGTAGCATGTGGGCTCTGTAGTTGCAGCACGTGGGCTTAGTTGCCCCATGGCATGTGGGATCTTAGTTCTCCAACCAGGGATCGAACCTGCGTCCCCTGCATTGCAAGACAGATTCTTAACCATTGGACCACCAGGGATCTTAACCACTGGACCACCAGGGAAGCCCCCTTTGCCCCTTTATTTGTCTTTTTATTGTTGAGTTATAATAACTGTTTATATATCCTAGATACAAGACTCTTGTTAGATACATGATTTACAAAATTTTCTCCCATTCTGTGGGTTGTCTTTTCATTTTTGTGATAGTGTCCGTTGAACCACAAATGTTTTCATCTTGACAATGTCAAGCTTATATTTTCTTTTATTGCTTATGTTTCTAGTGTTTTCTCATGAAGGAGTACCGTATATTTTTCACGGCTTTATTGAGCCTTAATTGACATAGAGTAAACTTCACATATTTAAAGTGTGTACATTGACAAGTTTTGACATATACATACACCTGTCGAAGTCTGTTGCCCACATATTATTTGGGATATTTGTTTTTTATGTTGCATTTTGAAAGTTCTTTATATACAGATCCTCTTATTACAAATATTTCCTCTCATCTCTGGCTTGTCTTTTCATTCTGTGAACACTGTCTTTCAAAGGGCAGAAGCGCCTAATTTTTTTTTTTTTTTTTGGTACGCGGGCCTCTCACTGTTGTGGCCTCTCCCGTTGCGGAGCACAGGCTCCGGACGCGCAGGCTCAGCGGCCATGGCTCACGGGCCCAGCCACTCCGCGGCATGTGGGATCTTCCCGGACCGGGGCACGAACCCGTGTCTCCTGCATTGGCAGGCAGACTCTCAACCACTGTGCCACCAGGGAAGCCCAGAAGTGCTTAATTTTGAAAAAGTCCAATTTATTGATTTTTTCTTTAATGGATTATGATTTTTAGTGTCACATCTAAGAAATTTTTACCTAATTCAGTCACAAAGATTGCCTTTTATGCTTTCCCCTTGAATTTTTATAGTTCTACATTTTACTTGTAGGTCTGTGATCCATTTTGAGTTAATTATTCTATATGGTGCAAGATATGGATCCAAGTTCATTTTTTGGTAAATTGTTCCAGCACCATCTGTTGAAAAGGCATCTTCTTTCCATGTAATTGCCTTTGATCTTTGCTGAAAATCAATTAACCATATGTGTGTTGGTGAGTATATTTCTTCACTCTCTATTCTGTTCCAATGATCTACTGTCCATCTTTGCAGCAGTACCACATGCTTTAATTACTGCTGGTTTACAATGAATAGTGAATTCAGGTAGTGTAAGTCCTTAAACTTTATTCTTCTTTACCAGCATCATTTTGGCCATTCTAGGTCCTTGACATTTTCTGTGAATTTTAGGATCAGTTCATCAATTTCTGGAAAAAAAAAAAGTGTCCTGAGATTTTGATTGATATTACATTGAATCTGTAAGTCAATATGGAGATAACTGACATATTAACAATATTGAATTTTCTGCCCAATATCGAGTCTTCTGCCCATGGCCACTGTGTGTGTGGATGTGTGTGTGTCCTTTTATTTTATTTAGGTCTTTAATTTTCTCAGGAGTGTGTTATACTTTTCAGTGTACAGGTCTTGTTCATCTTTTGTCAGTATGCAAGTATTGCATTTTTTATTGCTTTTGTCACTTGTACATTTTTATTGAAATTGCTGATTGTTGTTTGCTAGCATACAGAAATAAAACTGACTTTTGTATATTAATCTTGTATTCTGCCACCTAGCTCTATGTACTTATTAGTTCTACTAGGTTTTTTTAATAGATATTATAGGATTTTCTAAATAGGTGGTCAGATAATTTATGAATAAAGACTGTTTTTCTTCCTTTCCAATCTTATTGCCTTTTCTTTGTTTTTCTTGCCGTTTACAATGGCTACAACCTGTAATTCAATGTTGAATGGATATGGTGAGAGCAGACATCATTGTCTTGGAGGAAGAGTGATCTTAGGAAGACAACATTCAGTCTTTCACTATTACTATGATGTTCAGTGTACGTTTTCTGTGAACACCCTGTATCATGTTGAGAAAGTTCCTTCTATTCCTAGTTTGCTACAATTTTGGATCAGGAATGGATATTGGATTTTGTCAAATATTTTTCTACCTTTATTGAGATGATCATATGGTTTTCCTTTTTGAATTTATTAATCTAGTGAATTGAACTGATTTATTTTAAAATATTAAAACAACTTTGCATTCCTGCAATAAACCCAAGTTGATCATGATTTTTTATCTTTTTATTCTATCTGTAGTCTTCAATTTGCAAGGTACTTAGTTCACTGAAACATGTCCATATCAGAATCATGTTGTATCTTTGCATGGTTCTCTGGTTATCATGAAGCAAGATATGTATGAGTTTGAGTGAACACTGTACCATGCAAAGCAAGATCTGACTCTATTGTTGGATTTGATTTTCTAGAATGTTGTTAAAAAGTTTTACATCTGTGTTCGTGAAGAATATTGGTGTGTAGTTTTCTTATAATATCTTTGTCTGATGTGTAATGTGGCTTCTTAGATGAGTTGGGAAGCATGTCTCTCTCAACAATTTTCTAAAGAGTTCGTGTAGAATGGATATTATATCTTCTCTAAAAATTTGGCAGAATTCATCAGTGAAGCCATCTGGACCTGGGGTTTTTCAGAAGGCTTAAAACTGCAATTTGAATTTCTTTCTTTATCTTATGAATGAGCTTTGGTCATTTGTGACTTCCAAGGATTTTGTTCGTTTCATCTAACTTGTCAATTATATTGGCACAAAAATTTTCATAACATTATTATCCTTTTAATATCAGTAAAATCTGTTGTGCTGTTACCTGTCTCGTTCCTGTTATTTGTACTTTGTATCTTCTCTCTTTTTAATTTTTTTAAATGGCCATTCTCATTGGAAGTTTATCAGTTTTAAAATTGTTCTTCCCGAAGAACTGGCTTTTGGTTTCGTTGATTTTTCTCTATTGTTTTTCTGTTTTCTACTTCTTTGCTTTCCTCTATGTTATTATTTTATTTCTTCTGCTTATTTTAAATTTTATTTGCTCTTATACTTCAGTTTCTTAAGGAAGAAAGTGAGATCATTGATTTGAGATCTTTCTTCTTTTCTAATAAAGTGTTTAGTGCTATAAATTTCCATCTAAATACTGCTTTAGTGACATACTGCCAGTCTTGATGTGCTGTGTCTTTATTTTCATTCAGTTCAAAGTAGTTTGTCATTTCCCTGTGCTGCACTGAACATTGTGGTACATGTCTCTTTTTGGATTATGGTTTTTTCAGGGTATATGCCCAGTAGTGAGATTGCTGAGTCATATGGTAGTTCTGTTTTTAGTTTTTTAAGGAACCTCCATACTGTTCTCCATAGGGCCTGTATCAATTTACATTCCCACCAACAGTGCAAGAGGGTTCCCTTTTCTCCACACCCTCTCCAGCATTTATTGTTTGTGGATTTTTTTGATGATGGCCATTCTGACCAGTGTGAGGTGATACCTCACTGTAGTTTTGATTTGCATTTCTCTAATGATTAGTGATGATATTGATCATCCTTTCATGTATTTGTTGGCAATCTGTATATCTTCTTTGACGAAATGTCTGTTTAGGTCTCCTACCTATTTTTGAACTGGGTTGTATGTTTTTTTGATATTGAGCTGCATGAGCTCCTTGTAAATTTTGGAGACTAATCCTTTGTCAGTTGGTTTGTTGGCAAATATTTTCTCCCATTCTGAGGGTTGTCTTTTCATCTTGTTTATGGTTTCCTTTGCTGTGCAAAAGCTTTCAAGTTTCATTAGGTCCCATTTGTTTATTTTTGTTTTTATTTCCATTTCTCTATGAGGTGGGTCAAAAAGGATCTTACTGTGATGTGTGTCATAGAGTGTTCCACCTGTGTTTTCCTCTAAGAGTTTTATAGTGTCTGGCCTTACGTGTAGGTCTTTAAGCGATTTTGAGTTTATTTTTCTGGATGGTGTTAGAGAGTGTTGTAATTTCATTCTTTTCCATGTAGCTGTCGAGTTTTCCCAGCACCACTTACTGAACAGGCTGTCTTTTCTCCATTGTATATTCTTGCCTCCTTTATCAAAGATAAGGTGACCGTATGTGTGTGGGTTTATCTCTGGGCCTTCTATCCTGTTCCATTGCTCTGTATTTCTGCTTTTGTGCAGTACCATACTGTCTTGATTACTGTACCTTTGTAGTATACTCTGAAGTCAGGGAGCCTGATTCCCCCAGCTCCATTTTTCTTTCTCAAGATTGCTTTGGCTATTTAGGGTATTTTGTGTTTCCATACAAATTGTGAAATTTTTTGTTCTAGTTCTGTGGAAAATGCCATTGGTAATTTGATAAGGATTGCATTGAATCTGTAGATTGCTTTGGGTAGTATAGTCATTTTCACAATGTTGACTCTTCCAATCCAAGAACATGGTATATCTCTCCAGCTGTTTGTATCATCTTTAATTTCTTTCATCAGTGTCTTATACTTTTCTGCATACAGGTCTTCTGTCTCCTTAGGTAGGTTTATTCTTAGGTATTTTATTCTTTTTGTTGCAATGGTAAATGGCAGTGTTTCCTTAATAGTGGTGAGAGTGGGCAACCTTGTCTTGTTCCTGATCTTAGAGGAAATGCTTTCAGCTTTTTACCATTAAGACCGATGTTGGCTCTGGGTTTGTCATATATGGCCTTTATTATGTTGAGGTGGGTTCCCTCTATGCCTAGTTTTTGGAGAGGTTTTATCATAAATTCTTGTTGAATTTTGTCAAAAGCTTTTTCTGCATCTACTGAGATTGTCATATGGTTTTTATCCTTCAGTTTGTTAATATGGTGTATCACATTGATTGATTTGCATATGTTGAAGAATCCTTGCATTCCTGGGATAAACCCCACTTGATCATGGTGTATGATCCTTTTAATGTGCTGTGGGATTCTGTTTGCTAGTATTTTGTTGAGGATTTTTGCATCTGTGTTCATCAGTGATATTGGCCTGTAGTTTTCTTTCTTTGTGACATCTTTTTCTGATTTTGGTATCAGGGTGATGGTGGCCTCATAGAATGAGTTTGGGAGTGTTTCTCCCTCTGCTATATTTTGGAAAAGTTTGAGAAGGATAGGTGTAAGCTCTTCTCTAAATGTTTGATAGAATTCGCCTGTGAAGCCATCAGGTCCTGTGCTTCTGTTTGTTGGAACGTTTTTAATCACATTTTCGATTTCAGTGCTTGTGATTGGTCTGTTCATATTTTTCTTCCTGGTTCAGTCTCAGAAGGTTGTGCTTTTCTAAGAATTTGTCCATTTCTTCCAGGTTGTCCATTTTATTGACATATAGTTGCTAGTAGTAATTTCTCATGATCCTTTGTATTTCTATAGTGTCGGTTGTTACTTCTTTTTCATTTCTAATTCTGTTGATTTGAGTCTTCTCCCTTTTTTTCTTAATGAGTCTGGCTAATGTTTTATCAATTTTATTTATCTTCTCAAAGAACCAGCTTTTAGTTTTATTGATCTTTGCTATTGTTTTCTTCATTTGTTTTTCCTTTATTTCTAATCTGATCTTTATGATTTCTTTCCTTCTGCTAACTTTGGGAGTTTTTTTGTTCTTCTTTCTCTCATTGCTTTAGGTGTAAGATTAGGTTGTTTATTTGAGTTGTTTCTTGAGGTAGGATTGTATTACTATAAACTTCTGTCTTAGAACTTCTTTTGCTGCATGCTGTAGGTTTTGGGTCATCGTGTTTTCATTGTCATTCGTTTCTAGGTATTTTTTGACTTCCTCTTTGATTATTTCAGTGATCTCTTGGTCATTTAGTAATGTATTGTTTAGCTCCATGTGTTTGTATTTTTTACACATTTTTTCCTGTAATTGATATCTAGACTCATAACATTGTGGTCGAAAAAGATACTTGATACAATTTCAATTTTCTTAAATTTACCAAGGCTCGATTTGTGACCCAGGATATGATCTATGCTGGAGAATGTTCCATGAGCACTTGAGAAAAATGTGTATTCTGTTGTTTTTGGATGGAGTGTCCTATAAATATCAATTAAGTCCATCTTGTTTAATGTATCATTTAAAGCTTGTGTTTCCTTATTTACTTTCATTTTAGATGATCTGTCCATTGGTGAAAGTGGGGTGTTAACGTCCCCTACTATGATTGTGTTGCTGTTGATTTCCCCTTTTATGGCTGTTAGCCTTCACCTTATGTATTGAGGTGCTCCTGTGTTGGGTGCAGAAATTTTTACAATTGTTATATCTTCTTGGATGGATCCCTTGATCATCATGTAGTGTCCTTCCTTGTCTCTTGTAACATTCTTTATTTTAAAGTCTATTTTATCTGATATGAGTATTGTTACTCCAGCTTTCTTTTGATTTCCATTTGCATGGAATATCTTTTTCCATCCCAGCACTTTCAGTCTGTATGTGTCCCGATGTCTGAAGTGGGTGTCTTGTAGACAGCATATATACAGGTCTTCTTTTTGTATCCATTCAGCCAGTCTGTGTCTTTTGGTTGAAGCATGTAATCCATTTATATTTGAGGTAGTTATTGATATGTATGTTACTATTACCATTTTCTTAATTGTTCTGGATTTGTATTTTAGGTCTTTTCCTTCTCTTGTGTTTCCTGCGTAGAGCAGTTCCTTTAGCAGTTGTTGTAAACCTGGTTTGGTGGTGCTGAATTCTCTTAAATTTTGCTTGTCTGTAAAGGTTTTAATTTCTCCATTGAATCTGAATGAGTTCCTTGCTGGATAGAGTAATCTTGGTTGTAGGTTTTTCCCTTTCATCACTTTAAATGTGTCCTGCCACTCCCTTCTGGCTTGCAGAGTTTCTGCTGAAAGGTCAGCTGTTAACCTTTTGGAGAGTCCCATGTATGTTATGTGTTGCTTTTCCCTTGCTGCTTTTATTATTTTGTCTTTGTATTTAATATTTGATAGTTTGATTAATATATGTCTTGGCATGTTTCTCCTTCGATTTATCCTGTATCGGACACTCTCTGTGCTTCCTGGACTTGACTCTTTCCTTTCCCATGTTAGGGAAGTTTTCCACTATAATCTCTTCAAATATTTTCTCAGACCCTTTCTTTTTCTTTTCTTCTTCTGGGACCTCTATAATTAGAACGTTGGTGTGTTTAATGTTGTCCCCAAGGTCTCTGAGACCTTTTCATTCTTTTTTCTTTTATTAGAAATATTTTCTTTATTCTGCTCTGCAGTAGTTATTTCCACTATTTTATCTTCCAGGTCACTTATCCGTTTTTCAGCCTCAGTTATTCTGCTATTGATTCCTTCTAGAGAGTTTTTAATATCATTTATTGTGTTGTTCATCACTGTTTGTTTGCTCTTTAGTTCTTCTCGGTGCTTGTTAAATGTTTGTTTTATTTTCTCCATTCCATTTCCAAGATTTTGGATCATCTTTACTGTCATTACTCTGAATTCTTTTTCAGGTAGACTACCTATTTCCTCTTCATTTGTTTGGTCTGGTGGATTCTTATCTTGCTTCTTCATCTGCTGCATATTTCTCTGTCTTCTCATTTTGTTTAACTTACTGTGTTTGGAGTCTCATTTTCGCAGGCTGCAGGTTTGTAGTTCCCGTTGTTTTTGATGTCTGCCCCTAGTAGGTGAGGTTGGTTCAGTGGCTTGTGTAGGTTTCCTGGTGGAGGGGACTGGTGCCTGTGTTCTTGTGGGTAGGGCTGGATCTTGTCTTTCTGGTGGTCAGGGCCATGTCTGGTGGTGTGTGTGGGGATATCTGTGAACTTAGTATGATTTTAGGCAGCCTCTCTGCTAATGGGTGGGGTTGTGTTCCTGTGTTGCTAGTTGTTTGGCATGGGGCATCCAGCACTGGAACTTGCTGTCCGTTGGGTGGAGCTGGGTCTTAGCATTGAGATGGAGATCTCTGGGGAACTCTTGCTGATATTACATGGGGCTGGGAGGTCTCTAGTGGTCCAGTGTCCTGAACTCAGCTCTCCCACCTCAGAAGCTCAGGTCTGACACCAGGCCGGAGCACCAAGACCCTTTCTGCCACATGGCTCAGAAGAAAGGGGAGAAGAAAAGAAAGAAAGAAATTTTAAACATTTTTAAATTATTAAAATAAAAAAATACTAAAATAGAGAGGAACCAAACCAATAAACAAATACACCAATGATAACAAGCACTAAAAAGTAAACTAAGATAAACATAAAAATCAGAAACAAATCAGCCTCAGACAGCAAACCCCAAATGTACAGTTGCTCCCAAAGTCCACCGCCTCAATTTTAGGATGATTTGTTGTCTATTCAGGTATTCCACCAATGCAGGGTACATCAAGTTGACTGTGGGGTTGTAATCCACTGCTCCTGAGGCTGCATGGAGTTTCCCTTTCCCTTCTTTGTTCACAGAGCTCCTGGGGTTCAGCTTTGGTTTGGGCCCCACCCCTGCATGTAGGTTGCCCTCAGGCATCTGTTCCCCACCCAGACAGGAGGGAGTTAAAGCAGTGGCTGATTAGGTCCCTCTTGCTCACTCAGTCCGGGGAGAGGGAGGGGTACGGTAGTCATAATTGGAATGCAGGGTGAGCCTGTGACGGCAGAGGCCACCATGACGTTGTAACAGCCTGAGGTGCACCGTGTTCTCCCGGGGAAGTTGTCCCTGGATCACGGGACCCTGGCAGTGGTGGGCTGCACAGGCTCCTGGGGGGGATGTGGGGGGTGGATAGTGACCTGTGCTTGCACACAGGATACTTGGTGGCGGCAGCAGCAGTGTTAGTGTTTCATGCCGTCTCTGGAGTCCAAGCTGATAGCCACAGCTCATGCCCATCTCTGGAACTAACATAAGCGGTGCCCTGCCTTCTGTGAGCACACAGGGAAGGAATCCCCTCTCCTCACACACCCTGAAACAATGGTCTCTTGCCTCTTCGGCAGGTCCAGGCTTTTTCCCAGACTCCCTCCCGGCTAGCTGTGGTGCACTAGCCCCCTTCAGGTTGTGTTCTCGCAGCCAACCCCAGTCCTCTACCTGGGGTCTGACCTCTGAAGCCCGAGCCTCAGCTCCCAGCCCCCACCCTCCCCGGTGGATGAGCAGACAAGCCTCTCAGGCTGGTGAGTGCTGATTGGCACTGATCCTCTGTGCAGGAATCTCTCCACTTTGCCCTCCGCACCCCTGTTGCTGCGCTGTCCTCCATGGCTCTGAAGCTTCCCACCCCACACCCCCCGTCTCTGCCAGTGAAGGGGCTTCCTAGTGTGTGGAAACTTTTCTTCCTTCACAGCTCCCTCCCAGAGGTGCAGATCCTGTCTCTATTCTTTTGTCTTGTTTTTTCTTTTTTCTTTTGCCCTACCCAGGTACCTGGGGGTTTTCTTGCCTTTTAGGCAGTCTGAGGTCTTCTACCAGCTTTCAGTAGGTGTTCCGTAACAAGAGTTGGTCCACACGTAGATGTATTTTTGATGTATTTTTGGGGAGGAAGGTGATCTCCATGTCTTACTCCTCCACAATCTTGAAGGTCCCCCCTCTTTGAGCCATTTTAATCCTGTCTCCAGTATCTCTTATTTCTGCCTCTGCAGTTATCAGTGCCAGAGTTCCTCTGGGCAGGTCCATTGTTGACATAGTCATAATCCTCTATCTGTACATCACTTTGAGGGTGCTGATCATTAAGAAGTCTTGACCTTTTCCCAGACCCTCTCATGTATTTTAGGCATATCCTGTAATGCTAGCTAATGCCTAACACAGTGCCTGGAACTGCTCACAGATTCCTCCTCCAGAACTGCTCAGGTGGCAAAATGTTTCATGTTTTGAGGTGAGAATTGAGTCTAGCTCAATATTTGAGAAATAGTTTGGAGAACATTAGTATCCCATGTCTTGTTAAAGCTTGTTCGAGTTAAAGGACTCTAGGGATATCAAAGGCAGATTCATCTTCTGAGGCTGACATCACAGAAAGTAACTGCACCTTTTGACAAAATAGTCCTTCACAGCACTGTCTGGAGGACTGGATGTGACATTTTATTCCATTGGGAATACTGTTCTTCTTCACCACGATGCGAGAGGTGCGGGGCTCTCACGACCCAGGCCACCCAGCTCTCAGATCTCTTCCAGAACAGCCCTCGGGGCAGTTGCGGCTACTGGGGCACAGACACAGCAATGGGTGATCAAAGCCTGCAGCTCCTGCCGGGCACTCTAGGCAGAGACCAGGGCAAGCCCCAAGCCCAGGTAGCCGGGTGAACAGAGATAGCGCACGGAAAATTCCCAAAGGCATGTGCTCCTCATGCGCTGAGGGGCCGCCTGATTTCTTCTTTTGCTCGTAGATTATTTAGTGGTGTTTAATTTCTAAATATTTGGAGATTTTCCAGATATCTTTTATTGATTTATTTTTTCCTTTTTTTTTCCAGCTTTCTGAGATGTAATTGACATATAGTGACATTGTGTAAGTTTAAGGTATACAGTATTATTTGATATATGTATATATTGCAAAATGTTTACTACATTAAGGTAGTTAATATCCTTTATCTCACATAATTACCATTTTCTTGTTCTTATTTTTATAGTTAAAAACATTAAAGCCCTACTCTCACAGCAGCTTTCAAGTATAAAGTACAGTATTGTTAACTATTGTCATCATGCTGTACATTTGATCCCCTTAACTTAATCATCTTATAACTGAAAGTTCATGTCCTTTGACCGACATCTCCCCATTTCCCCCACCCCTCAGCCACTGGCAACCACCATTCCACTCTCTGATTCTATAAGTTCAGTGTTTTTATATTCCACATACAAGTGATATCATACAGTATTTGTCTTTCTGTTTCTGATTTACTTCACTTAGCATAATGTCCTCTAGGTTCATCCATGTTGACACAAATGATAGGATTTTCTTCTTTTTTTAAGGCTGAATATTCCAGTGTATGTATATACCACATTTTCATTTTTCCATTTTTGGACACTTAGATTGTTTCCATATCTTGACTACTGTGAATATTGCTGCAACAAACATGAGAGTTCAGATACCTCTTTGAGATCTTGGTTTCACTTCTTTTCAATATGTACCCAAAAGTGGGATTGCTGTATTATATGGTAGTTCAAATTTTAGTTTTTTGAGGAAACCTTACATTTTACACCTGCTTATGTCATTAACACCATGCTGTGTTGTTTAATTATCAGTTATCTTTAAAGAGGTTTAAATAACAAGAAAACTTTCTGTTTGCCTACGTATTTCACATTTTCACTGCTCTTCATTCCTTTGTGTAAGTGCAGATACTCATCTGGTGTTATTTCCATCTGCCTGATGGACTTCCTTTAACATTTCTTAAAGAGCATGAGAAAAATATTGACATAAATGAGTATATAAGTATTATTAACCTTTTAGTGAAAGAAACCATAAATTTTAAAAACAATAAAAGGCTGGGGTGAAATGTTTATAACATATCAGAGTAATAATAACAGCACATATAATAATAACAGCAGATATTGAAAGTGTGTTGTGCTATGTACTGGGCACTATATTAAACCATTTACCATGTATTTTCTCATTTAATCCTTACAACAGCCGTTTGAGGTAATGTACCATTGGGTTTTTTTTTAATTTTTATTGGAGTATAGTTGCTTTACAATGTTGTGTTAGTTTCTGCTGTACAGCAAAAGAGAATCAGTTATACATATACATATATCCCCTCTTTTTTTGATTTCCTTCCTGTTTAGGTCACCACAGAGCATTGAGTAGAGTTCCCTGGGCTATACAGTAGATTCTCATTAGTTATCTATTTTATACATAGTAGTGTATATATGTCAATCCCAATCTCCCAGTTCATCCCACCCACTCCCTTCCCCCCGCTTGGTATCCATAAGTTTGTTCTCTACATCTATGTATCTATTTCTGTACTGTTTTTACACTCATTTTACAAATAAGAATATGAGAATAACAGGTAGGGGCTAATGTCCTTAACAATCGGAGATCTAAAAACCAATAATTTAAAAAATTTAAGTGCCAATTCTTAGAAGAAATATGAATAGATAATAAACATAAAAGTACTACTCAGCTTCTCTCATATAACCAGGAGAATGAGATAATTTTTAAGCTACCCAATTGGCAAAAATAAGAAGCAGTGTTACTAATATTGGCAAGATATGAAGAAGGATATACTAGAGGTATAAATTGGTACATTTTTTTAGAAGGCCATTTAGCTTTACCTATTCACATTTAAAATACGCATATCCTTTGACCAGATGACTTCATTTGGAAATCCTTATACAAATTCTCAAGGGAAAATTGTGTGTGTGTGTGTCTGTGTGTGTGTGTGTGTGTGTCTGTGTGTGTGTGTGTGTGTGTCTGTGTGTGTGTGTAATGGGGAACAATTGAAGACAACCTGATTATCAATAGCAGGGTGTTAAAACGAATGATGGCATAGCTGTATAATGGAGTAAGCATTGAAAGGAATGAGCATGTAGGGAAACAGGCAGTTTGATGGGCTGCTGCTGGGGGATATAAATTGGTACAACTTCTCTGGTGGGAATTTTCAAAATAGATTTCAGAAGTCCTCATTCAGGTTGTATCCCTTTTCTCCATGTGTATGCTATGTTATTGAGTGGAAAGAAAAAAGTTGCAGAATAATATGTATAGTAGAACCCAACTGGGTTTGTTTTGTGGTTTTTTTTGAAGGATATATTACTTAAATATTTGTATGTTCCCAGAAGAAGGTTTGGAAAGATGCACACCAAGTTGTTAACAGTGATTTTCCCTGGAAAGGAGGAGTTCAACTTTTTAAATGTCTCTATTATTTGAATTTTATAATAACTTTTGCAATAGTTTTGGGGAAAAAAAAGTTTTTTAAAAGTTATATCGGTTGTAATTGCCAAAAACACATAGAGCAGTTGACTCAAAAGAAGCAAGACTGTTTCTCCCCAAGGGTTTCCAAACCGAATGAATCAGAATTCTTTCTTCCTGGGCTTAAATGGAATTTTTTTTATATAGTTAAGATTGTTGGGCTCTACCTGTAGGGCTCAGTGGAGTTTAAAAGAACTGAAATTTTATAGACCCCATGTTCCAGAGTATAAGACTAACCTGTTTAGTGAGAATTCAGACAAAAACCATGGTGCATGGCATTTATAATCTTTACAAACTCATATCAAAAATTAAAATGACAAATTATGCAACTGCAGTTAGAGTTTTTGTTGTAGCTTATGTTGTGTATTTGAAATTGTGCCCAGAGTTATAATACAATAGTGAAACCCTTTCATCCCTGTTGTGAAAAGGGAAACCAGTGGCAAATTATCACTCAAAATGTCGCCAGTGTGATGCGTTGGTTATAAAAGATTATAGAGGGCTGCCTTGGGAATTCCCTGGCGGTCCAGTGGTTAACACTCAGTGCTTTCACCGCTGTGGGCCCAGGTTTGATCCCTCGTCAGGGAACTAAGATCTCACAAGCTGCATGGCATAGCCAAAAAAAAAAAAAGGCAGGCCACCTTTATCACTGGTTCTCATGTTTTAGTATAATCTAATAACAAAATAGAGTGTTCTTCATTTCTGTGAAATATCTAGTAAAATTGTTTAGCTACAAAGGTAGGATGGGTAAATTACCTGGAAAAAGTATTACAAATTAGAATTTTAAAATCAGTTATTAGACAGGAGACAAAGAAGAAATCATTATTCCTTCTAGTGGAATAACACTTTTATATGTTAGGCCTTGATCAAAGCCACCTCAAAGTTTTCCATGTAAATGTTATAATCTGGGAGTTTAAACTATTTGTGTTGGAATTTTTTATCTAGAAAAATAATGTGAAGCTAATCATATATCAAGTACATCAAGTAAATTGAATATTTTGCATGTTTCCTTACTCTATTGAACACTGAAAATTTTACCTTTCTTATAATAGAACTTTTTTCTTTTCCAAGTTGCCCAGACCCAAAGTAATATCCAAAGTAATATTTTCATATGGAAAAAAGAAATCTGTCTTTATAGTTTTATTTAAAATAATTATTAGAGAAAATTGAGCAGTAATAAAATTTAAGCTTTTTAGCTTATTATTTTCTATGTAACATAGAGGGACCTGAAGGAATGTAAATATTAGAAAATGCCTATAAATAGGAGCCATTACATCAAATCACACCATTTACAAAAGTTACTTCTGTATTTAAAGAAAATATTTTTACATGGCATGGTGTTGCACTACATAAGTAAGAGTGATAATAATACATACACTTTTACTAAGATCTAAGTGAATGACAGGAATTGTTCTAAGTATTTTGCACTCGGTGTTTCATTTCTTTTTTACAACAATTCTTTAAGTACTCATGTTACTCAGTTTACAAATAAGGATCTGAGTCTTCAGGAGGTTAAATAACTTGTTTAAGGTCACGTAACTGCTAAATGATAGAGCCAGAATTTGAATCCAGGTAATCTGGTTCCAAAATCTAAACCATCACCACTTTGCCTATAGAGTAGGATTCAAAAGGGAGGACTTCATAGCTATGCAAAGTACAACACTTCTTTTTTCTATCTTTTATCTGAGAGGTACTCAGCAATATCTACCCTACTGTCCATTTGGGAAGCTCAAATTGTATCATTGTAGATTTACTGCTTTGGGTTTACAAGACTTGGGGATGTCAGGAATCTCTATTTAAAATGCAGGTTTTTACCTAAGGAGTTATACAGATCTAAAGGGATGATGACAGTGTCCAGGAACTCAGTAATGAAACACAGGGTCAATGACTGTGGAGCATCAAGGAAGGGCGGAGAGATGGACTTGGAAATCACAAAAGAGGAGAGAGAGGCCAACAACTGACTAACCTCAGGACTTTTGCCAAAGACTGAAAAACAATAGCCAACAATTTAAGTTTTTTATGACTCAGGACAATAATTAGTAAGATGTAGGGATTTTTTTCATATTACTTAAGTGTATACCATTTACCATCTCTTTGATTCTAGTAAATACAGCATAGCTGATGCTACTCAGCATTGATATGTTATATTGACTAAATGCCATTGCCTTTGTCTCACAGCAATCAGCAGGCCTTTTTACTGGAGAATGTCCCTTGTAATAATGCAAGCTGTGAGGGGGCGCGTCGTATGTTTAAAGTCTACTGGGAGCTGATGGACCTAAACCAAATCAGAGATGCAGTGGTTGCCACCTTCTTTGATATTTACGAAGATGTGAGTTCAGAGCTCTTCTGTGTGTTTGGAATCTAATTGCCGTCCACCTTATCTCACTTTCACCCTATTTGACCAGAAAACGTAGATGAGATTATGAAAGCAAATGAGTTAATTAAAGAAAGCTCCTTTTAATGTTAAATGACAGAGGGAACACATTTATTGACACCACTGACTGATCAGTACAGTGAAATACGAAAATGCTTTTATCTCATTTTATGCTTGTTCAGATTAAACCACTAGAGAATCATGCTCACAGCAATTGTGCATGTGCACGAGTAGAGAAAAGAACAGCCAACAGATAACAGACCCTTAAACCTGCACAAGATCACAGAAGAATGGGTTCAGTGTGTACTCTCTCTTAACCTAGTGAACTAGAGTTGGCATCTATTGCTACAGATTCTTGTGACTGTCTTCAGTTGCCAGGTGGCCTGGGAAAGGCGCTCAGGGCCCTGGTTTTCTTCTTTCTAATGTCAAAAGCCAGTTTATCAAGTGCTTCTGGGCATTGTTGAGGGAAAATAGAATCTCCCAAGCTGTTTTGTTCTTTAAAAGTAATCCAGTTTATCACTCAGAAAAATAATAAATTCTGAAAAAAATGTGTTAAATTCCAGAGTTAATATGTCACAGTATATCCTTGTAAAACAATTTGATTATTTTAAAACGTTAAATCTCCATCAAGACATTATGTCCAACCCTAAGCCCGGTTGGTTGGTTGGTTTTCTTTTTTTTTTTTTAATAAGAGGCTAATTCTCAATTATAAGAATTATCCAAGTCCTTATTTTCCTCTGTCTCTCTGCTACCAAATCTCATGTTTGTTCACTTTTCATAAGCAATTTCCAAGCATGAAAGTAATTGGTAAAAATATCACAAGAGGGAAAATCAAGAGAATTAACTACAAATCAATTAATTTCTGTACATAAAAATATAAATGAAATTTAAAATTGTGTTTAAATCTGGGAAATAAATTAGCTATGAAAGAATTAAATAATTAATATTCTTAACGTAGAAAGGTTTGTTCAAACTGATACAAGTCACCAGAAACTCCCACTGGAAAAACAGAACATGATTAAGGCAATTTACGGAAAAAACACAAGTAGCTAACATATGAAAAGATATGATAAATGATCAACCTCATTAAGAGTCAGCAGAATGGAAATTTTAATGAACACACCTTTTTTACCCCCAATAAAATTAGCAAAGCTTCCCACTTTTTTAGGAAAAAAAAATAATGGGGGCCAGGGCAGATGAAAAGGTACCTTCTTTCTCTGATGATTGGAAACACTTTGGTACTCCATATCACAGACCTTTAAAAATTCATGCAGATATGACTGGAAGGAAGTACAAAATGCTAACAGTTATTTTCAGAGATTAAAATTATAGGTGTTTTTCATTTTATTTATAGTTTAATATTCAAGTTTTTATGTTCATCAAGTTGAATAAATAAGGTTTATATTTACATGGTAAACATATCATGCATTTTCATCATTTTTTTCATTCAGTCTAGTAGTTCTTACCATTTTTCTGTTTTTTCCAGGGAATCTTGGACATTGTAGTACTAAGTAAAGGATATACAAAGAATGATTTTGCCATCCATACACTAAAAAATAACTTTGAAGCAGATGCTTATTTTGTTAAAGTCATTGGTGAGTATTTGTTTTGTATGTTTTATTATTACTATTAAGTATTAACGTTTAATTTTTTTTAACATCCTTATTGGAGTATAATTGCTTTACAATGGTGTGTTAGTTTCTGCTTTATAACAAAGTGAACCAACTATACATATACATATATCCCCATATCTCTTCCCTCTTGCGTCTCCCTCCCTTCCACCCTCCCTATCCCACCCCTCTAGTTGGTCACAAAGTACCAAGCTGATCTCCCTGTGCTATGCGGCTGCTTTCCACTAGCTATCGGTTTTACATTTGGTAGTGTACATATGTCCATGTCACTCTCTCACTTTGTCACAGCTTACCCTTCCCCCTCCCCATGTCCTCTAGTACATTCTCTTGTAGGTCTGCGTCTTTATTCCCATCCTTCCCCTAGGTTCTTCATGACGTTTTTTTTTTTTTTTAGATTCCATATATATGGGTTAGCATACAGTATTTGTTTTTCTCTTTCTGGCTTACTTCACTCTGTATGACAGACTCTAGGTCCGTCCACCTCACTACAAATAACTCAATTTCATATCTTTTTATGGCTGAGTAATAATTCCATTGTATATAATTGCCACATATTCTTTATCCATTTTTCTGTCGATGGACGCTTAGGTTGCTTCCATGTCCTGGCTGTTGTATGTAGAGATGCAGTGAACATTGTGGTACATGACTCCTTTTGAATTATGGTTTTCTCAGGTTATATGCCCAGTAGTGGGATTGCTGGGTCATATGGTAGTTCTATTTTTAGTTTTTTAAGGAACCTCCATACTGTTCTCCATAGTGGCTGTATCAATTTACATTCCCACCAACAGTGCAAGAGGGTTCCCTTCTCTCCAGCATTTATCATTTGTAGATTTTTTGATGATGGCCATTCTGACTGGTGTGAGGTGATATCTCATTGTAGTTTTGATTTGCATTTCTGTAATGATTAATGATGTTGAGCATTCTTTCATGTGTTTGTTGGCTATCTGTATATCTTCTCTGGAGAAATGTCTATTTAGGTCTTCTGCCCATTTTTGGATTGGGATGTTTGTTTTTTTGATATTGAGCTGCATGGGCTGCTTGTAAATTTTGGAGATTAATCCTTTGTCAGTGCTTCATTTGGAAATATTTTCTCCCATTCTGAGGCTTGTCTTTGCATCATGTTTATGGTTTCCTTTGCTATGCAAAAGCTTTTAAGTTTCATTACATCCCATTTGTTTATTTTTGTTTCTATTTCCATTTCTCTAGGAGGTGGGTCAAAAAGGATCTTTCTGAGATTTATAACATTTAATTTTGTATTCTCTCTGTCAACACACATTTTCCAAAGAGTAAAACATGCTCCTACATAACGTATGTACAACTCTCCAAAGCAGATGATCAGCTTCAGTACAACAGTACCACCCTGTTCAAATTTTGCCAGCTGTCCCAACAATGGCTTCTTTCTTTCTGACCCAGAAGTCTGTCAAGGTATTTTAAAACCCAGTTCTGGGTGCCCAGTGTGCTCATTGCTACTGGGCTGTCACATCTTCTCCAATCTGGAATAGTTCCTTTTCATGTCCTTATCAGTTTTAAAGAATACAGGCCTTACATTCTGTAGGATAATCCTGTTTCTTCTTTACCCAGCTCAGGCTACACATTCTTTGCAGAAACTCCACTACATGGAATTTAGTGGAACCGATGCTGTGGCCTCTCAGTACATCAAATCAGTAAGCACGTGATGTTGACCTGTCCTGCCGCCCTGGTGATAACCTTGATCATCTGGTCATCTTGATGACTACTAGGTTTCCCCACCTTAAATTCACTACTTCCCCCTTTGTCATTGATTAGTACTTTGTGGAGGGGTATTCTGATATCTGGTATTCTGATATTACTTTAATAGACTTTTCCATATCAAATTTCTACCTAACAGCCTTAGAGTCCATTGATAGCTCCTGCCTGAATCAAGCATCTATTTGATAGGTGTCAAAGAGTGATTCTATTTCCAACACCCCTGCATTTTTTGGTTGGCATTCTACTCTAAGGAAGATCTTTCACTTATCTCATTTATCAGTATAGATCTGTGTATTTGTATTTTATTCAATAAATAATATCGTTTCTTTTAATGTTAAAATTGTTCCCAGTGAGGGCAGTAGGAGCTCCTTCAGACTGGCTCCTTTATCTTTTTGACATGTGCTCTGGCAAAACAAGATATTCCAGGTGCATCTTTTACCTCCCTTGCCCTAAGTCTAGAATCTGATCTCTTTCTTCAAGGAGCCCTGGTTCCTTTGAGTAGAGGATGGTATTTTAAAACCCAGTTCTGGGTGCTCAGTGTGCTCATTGCTACTGGGCTGTTATTTCTTCTAGGTTTTCTCAATGGACAGAACTAAGAAATACAGGTAATGTATCACACATACACAACACATATATACATATATTTGTATATGTGTATACAACACATATATTTGTACACACAAATATACATACCTAAATATATGTGTATACAACACATATATTTGTATACACAAATATACATACCTAAAACTATTTTATATATATTATATAACAATGAATTCATACCATTACTTCCATTTCTAATCCAACACAACATTTCAAGGGTTCCTTCTAATCTTTTCTGTTTGTAGACATCTTCTGTAACTCCCATTTTCCTCAGTATAGTTACCTATTTGTTCACTGTTACCTGTTCCCAACCATGCAAGCTATCTACCATCTCCTCCACCTAACACTTATGTTCATCGTAGAGATCCTGTACATGTTTTGTGAAGTGTATGCCTAAGTATTTTATTTTCTTTGATGTGATTATAAATGTTATTGTGTGTTTAAGTTTAGTTTCCACGTTTGTTTTTAGTGTATTGAAATACAATTGATTTTTGTTTGATGATCTTGTATACTGCACCCTTGCTGAACTCACTTATTAGTTCCAGGAGGGTTTTTTTAGATTCTGTGGGATTTTCTACATACAAAATCATGTCATTTGCAAAGAGGGACAGTTTTATTTCTTCCTTTCCAATCTGTGCCCTTTTTTTTTCTTTTTCTTCTTCTAGGTAGAATTTCCATTGCTATTGATATGTTGAATAAGATTGGTGAGAGTGGACATCCTTGCCTTGTTTCTGATTTTAGGGAGAAAGCGTTCCATCTTTCACCATTAAGAATGATATTAGCTTTTTGGAAATGCTCTGTATTGTATTAAGGAAGTTTACCCTATTTCTAGTTTGCTGAGAGTTTTGTCATGAATTGATGTTGAAAGGCAACTGTTTTTGTGTCACCTTTATTATAGTTGACATCAAGACAGCCATATCTGTTCATTTGTGAATGAAATGACACAGTATTTTGTATAAATATTTATTACAGTTTTGAAGCGGTCATAAATAGCTGAACACAGAAAAGCGACAGAATAATGAATGAGTGTTGAGAGATTTATTTTGAGAAGTGAAAATGACAGAAAATGTAATTTTCTTTTCTAACCAGCAAATTCACTCTTATTTGAATGAACTAAGAGTATCTCCCCATCTTCATTACTACTGCAGCCACACATTACTGGTATTATGAGTCTAACCATTTCTGCACTTTTAATCCATATGACTGTCTCCTGTTCTTTATGATTTTGAAGGGGGTATTATTTGGCTATTTCAGAGCTTCTCAAGAAAAAGTAAGCTTCTTTAAAGAATCAAGTAATGATACAACAAACTACTTGAAAATGAAACGACATATCTGAGGTTTTTCTTTAATCCAGGCAAGTGGGAAATGGAGTATAGGTGAAATGACTTTGGCCATGTGTTGTTGACAGTTGAAGTTATGTGAAGTATGAGTGGGATTCCTGATACTATTCTTTCTAATTTTGTTTATGTTTGAAAAATTACACGTAAAAATTTAAAAAACCCCAGAGTCTCTTGAGAGTCTGTGGCCTGTAACTTCCTTACCTAAGTCAAGGATGGGTATCACTGGGTAGCACTGCCATCACCTTAACAGTTTCCCAAGGAAAGTTTTCTCCAAACATTACCAAGCTCAGACCCAGAGATAGCCAATTTGATGTAGGAAGTTTTAGTTTTAGAAAGCAAGATAACTTTGCACTTACGGATATTAACATAAATATTAATAACATGCTTTATAGAAAGGTCATGGGTAATGAGATAATTTAGAGCAATCATTTGTGAAAAATAACCTTCTAGTTGTCTTGAGATGCTCTTCCACTCTTTCCTCTGATTGTTACTTGTTTTCCTTAGGCAGACAGTTACTAGCATATAATTACCCTTTCAAAGCCATCTACAATGTCCAGAGTTGATTTTGCTCTAAAGTAACTGTTACTCTAATGCTCAAACCAGCAAACCAGCCTATGTTAAATGTCACTGTCTCAGTTAAGGAAATTCAGGTACCTAAGCTTCTGTGTGTGGCTAGGGAAAGGTAATGCTATCCTTCTGCCTGTTCCCTCACTGATTCCCACACCACCACAGATCTACAGAATGCTCTTCACACAGGGGACTCTGTGTGTTGTGGAATTGGAGGGGTTCCCTAGCTCCCCTGAATCAGAACTAGCTCCTAGTTCTAATTAGTTTCTCTTATTCCTGTCAGATACATTAGAGGTTCTGCATTCTGATTCTACTAGTACTTAACACAAATTTCTAACATATGTGAACCTGTATTTCCTTGGATTTTTAAAATTGTAACAGTATCTTCACCTTTCACTACCCAAATAAGATGAGACCTTTCAAAAGCTTTTATTCCCCTGCCTTCTTCCAAATTTTGTTGAAATATTGTGGAAGTTTATTTCTGGATGACTGATTTGGTAACAGTTACAACCGTGTTATCAATGATTATTTAAACTTAACAAGTTTTACTGGCTTTATTGTCACCATTTACATATATACCACATCTTTACCTTTATTGACTCGAATTCCTATTTATTTTGATGGAATGCTTCCTCAAGAGATTTTCAGAAAGTTGTACATAGGCTAATATATTTTCTGAGTACTGGTATGTCTTAAAATATCTTTTATTAAGCATAGGATTTTTTAATTTAAAAATAATGAATGAAAGGTAGGTAATCAATAACAGACAAAAGAAGTTGTCCATATAGAGTCTAAAATAATGTCTAAATGACAAGAATGGGTAGGATGGGGGTCTTTATTTTACACGTGATATTTGATTATAATATTTGCTTAGAATTCATGTGTCTTAAACAAAAACTAAAGACATTTTCAGAGACTGAATGTGAACAGTCACCCATAATCCAGGCAAGGATTTTTCATTTTAAATGCTACTAAAACCATTATACAGTATTGACCTTTATAGCTTTGACTTTATTCTACTCATCCTTGTCCCAACCTGCACATTGGTTTGGTGTTACAGTATTTATGCACAATTATTGCAGTTTTTTGTTTTTGGCATTTGTATAAAGTAGCTAATGTAAAGTGAATCACAAAGCTAGAAGCCAAGGTTTTATACTTTAAATATCTTTAAGAATACATGGGCTAAAAAAATTGCAGAGGAAGGAAGACTCCCAAACTCATTCTGAGGCCACCATCACCCTGATACCAAAACCAGACAAAGATACCACTAAAAAAAGATAATTACAGGCCAATATCACTGATGAACATAGACGCAAAAATCCTCAGCAAAATACTAGCAATTCGAATCCAACAATACATTAAAAGGATCATACACCATGATCAAGTGGGATTTATCCCAAGGATGCAAGGATTTTTCAGTATCCGCAAATCAATCATTGTGATGCAATAACTGCAGATACTTACTGAATTAGTCAGGATTCTCCAGAGAAGCAGCACCAATAGAATACAGAGAAAAAGAAAGAGAGAGAGAGATTTATTACAAGGAATTAATTCATGCAGTTACAGAGGCTGGCAAGTCCAAAATCTGCAGAGCCAATGTCCAAGTTTGAGTCAAAAGGCCAGCAGTTGTAGAACCAGGAAGAACTGATGTCCAGTTCATCAGGCAGGAAAAGCTAGTGTTCTAGTGTGAGGGCCATCAGACAGGAGAATTCTTACTCAAGAGAGGGTCTGGCTTTTGTTCTCTTCAGGCCTTCTACTGGTTAGATGAGGCCCACACACATTATGAAGAGCAATCTGTTTTACTCAGTTTACTGATTAAATGTTAATCTTACCCAGAAACACCTAGCATAATATTTAACCAAATATCTGGGCACCTCATGACCCAGCCAAGTTGACACATAAAACTTACCATTACACTTACTGTTTACTCTCTTCATCAAAGAGAGTCTATGATCAAATATGTAGTTTAAGAAGATGGATTTTGCAGCAATGTTCAGAAGAAAAACATAGACGTTCATCAAAAGAAATAGATGTTCTGACCTGAGAGGTCAGGCTGAGGGTAACCACTGGAATACACCAGTCACCCAGGTGTGAGCTGATAAGACAGTAGAAAGAAAGTTGTAGTAATGGGTGTACAGAGGAAATAAGGTTAAAGCGTATAGCTTGGTGAGATTTTACATAGGTATACTCCCTTGTAGCCACACTCCAATCAAGATAAAATATTTCCAGTACCCCAGAAGGGTCCTTCATGTTCCCCTGCAAAAGTGTAACCACTGTTCTGATCTCTGTCACCATAGATTAGTTTTTCCTTTTCTAACTGTCATATAAATGTAATCAGATGGTATGTACTCTTTGTGTCTGACTTCTTTTGTTCAGTAGTATGTCTATGAAATTCATCTAACACATACATTTGTAAATAGAATCTTACTGAACATATTTGCCTTTGTCTTACTTTTTTACCTTAGCAAGAGAGTATAAACACCCTTTCATGTCAGCACTTAACAGGTCTCTCTCATTGTTTTAATAGTTCGATGTCATTCCATAGTACTATAGATGTTCCATAATTTATTTAGCATTTTCTCTCTTAGTGGACACATAGATAGTTTCCAATATTTCATAGACATGAAATTGATGAGTTGAGGGGCTATGTTTTTAGTGTTAATAGATAATGCCAAATTACCTTTCCCAACAGTCATAGACGTTTATATCCCATCAGCATAACACTGTCCAGTTTACCACATATTCATCTGAGAGCTCTAAATTTTTATTTCTGTAACAAATTTGTTTTTAAAATAAGTAGTACATGCAAATGGTGAAAAAATACAGAAGAGTCTAATAGTGAAAAGTAAGTCGCTCTTTTACCCGTGTTTCCCAGTGGTCCAGTTCTTTTCCCCAAAAGCAACCTCTTCTTTGTGTCTGTCTAAGATATCTTAAACACATACAAGCACATATGTTTATATGCTTTTATTTTACATAAATGGTAGTTCTAGACTTTGTTTTCTCCACTTAACAATATATCTTGGAGATTATACCATAACAATATAATCTAGAGCTACCTCATTTTAACTACTGAATAGTATCATGTGTATGGATACAACATAATTTAATGAGTTTCTTATTGACAGATACCAGCTTATTTTCAGTCTCTTATTATTATAATTAACGCCACAGTGAATATCCTATAGAATAAATTCCTAAAAATGGAATTACTAAAAAATAATACATGTACACTTTTTAAATATACTCTTTTGAAATATACTTACAGAAAAGTGTACATAAGTACACAGGTGTATAAATTTTGAAAGTAAATGCACACATGTAAGTACACCCAGATCAGGAAAAACATGATACCAGCAACCAGAAGCTTCCTCATGCCCACCCTTTTCATTACTAACCCAGTTTACCTACAGGTAACCACTAACTTAATTTCCAACACCTTAGATTAATTCTGCCTGGTTTTGAACTTTTTAACAGGTGTCCCTTCATAGAAATCATATCAGTTTAAACTTCCACTGACAGTGTAGGAGAATGCACATTTCCTAATACCTTCACCAACCCAATGGATTATTAAACTTTTTAAGTTTTGCCAGTTGTAAAGTGAAAGTATTGTCTTATTTTGCATTTTTCTTATACTGAGTAAAGTTCAGCATCTTTCCATATGTTCAAGAGCCATTTGTATTTTTATTTCTATGAATGGTCCTTGTCCTTTTTCATTTGCTTATTGATTTATAAATGTGCCATAGTATATATTAGGAAAATTAATCCTTTGTGATATATGTTGTAAATATTCTTCATAGTTTGTCATTTATCTTTGATTCTGTTTTTCCTACAGACATTTTTATTGGTCTTTCATTTTTTGCCTTTCTGTTAGGTATAAAATTGATTTTTTTCCTGCCTAGTGAGGTTGAGTGTCTCTCTTCCTGGTTTTTTGATTATTTGTACTTTTCTCTTCTGGATATTGCTTCTTGATATCCTTTGTTTTTATTGGATTATCATCTTCTAACCCATATCTGGAAGCTCTTTGTATATTGGCAATAATATCTCTTTGTAATGTATATTTTTAAAATTCACAGCCCCTTGTCATTAGTTTTTTTTTAATTTTATGGTATTTTTTAAATTTTATAACAGCTTTATTGAGATATAATTTACATACCATACCATTTGCCTGTTTCAAGTATACAATTCAGTGGCTTTTGGTATATTTACAGAATTGTACCGACATGCCACAATCAGTTGTAGAACGTTTTCATCACCACAGAAGAAACCCTGTACCCTTTTCTATTTTTTATTTTTTTAACTTTTTATTTTATATTGGAGTATAGTTGATTAACAATGTTGTGATAGTTTCAGGTGTACAGCAAAGTGACTCAGTTATACATGTATCTATTCTTTTTCAAATTCTTTTCCCATTTAGGTTGTTACATAATATTAAGCAGAGTTCCCTGTGTTACACAGTAGGTTCTTGTTGGCTATCCATTTTAAATATAGCAGTGTGTATATGTCAATCCCACACTCCCTAACTATCCCTTCCCCTCACCCTCACCACCACCACCCCATAACCATAAGTTATTCTCTAAGTCTGTGAGTCTGTTTCTGTTTTGTAAATAAGTTCATTTGTATCATTTCTTTTTAGATTCCTCATGTAAGCGATATCATACGATATTTCTTTCTCTGACTTAATTCACTCAGTATGACAAAAGTAAAAATAGAGCTACCAATGATCCTGAAACCCTGTACCCTTTAGCTACCACCCTCAATCCCCATCCCCAGGCAACCACTACTTTCTGTATCCATAGATTTGTCTATCCTGAATATTTCATATAAATGGGTTCATATAAAATGTGATCTTTTGTGACTGACTTCTTCCACTTAGCATAATGTTTTCAAGATCCATCTGTGTTGTAGCATCAGTACTTTATTCCTTTTAATTGTCAAATATCCCACTATATGAATATACCTGCCACATTTTGTTTATCCATCAGTTGATGGACATTTGGATGGTTTCTACTTTTTGGCTATCATGAATAATACTGTTGTGAACACTCATGTACAAGTTTTTGTGTGGACATATATTTTAATTCCTCTTGATATATACCTAAGAGTGGAATTGCTGGGTTAAATAGGAACTCTTTGTTTATCTTTTTAAGAAATTGCCAGACTGTTTTCCAAAGCAGCTGGACCATTTTACATTCCCACCAGAAATGTAGGAGGATCCAGTTTCTCCACATCTTCACCCAAATTTGTTTTTATCTGACTTTTTGATTATACCCATCCTAATGGGTGTGAAATGGTTTCTCATTGTGGGTTTGTTTTGATTTTTTTACAATCTTAACCATTTTTGTGTGTGTGGTTAAAAAAACATGTAACATAAAATTTACTATCTTAACCATGTTTAAGTGTACAGTTCAGTGATGTTAAGTATATTCACATTGTTGTGAAACAGATCTCCAGAACTTTTTCATCTTGCAGATCTGAAACTCTGTACCCATTTAACAACTGCCCTTTTTCCCTTCCTGTCAACCCCTGGTAACCACCATTCTACTTTGTTTCTCTGAATTTGACAAGTTTAGACACCTCATGTAGGTGATATCATGTCTTTTTATTACTGGCTTGCTTAGCATAATGTCCTCAAAGTTCATCCATGTTGTAACATGTGACAGGATTTCTTCCCTTTTTAAAGTTGAATAATATTCCACTGTGAGTGTGTACCACATTTTGTTTATTCATTCATCTGCCAATGGACATTGATTTGGGTTGCTTCCACCTCTTGGATATTGTGTATTGTGTACGTCTCATTGTGGTTTTGATTAGCATTTCCATGATAACGATGCTGAGCATCTTTTCATGAGCTTTTTATATGTCTGCATCATCTTTGGAAAAATGCCTGTTCAGGTCCTTTGCCCATTTTTTAATTGGGTTGTCTTTTTATCATTGTAGTGTAAGAGTTCTTTATGCTAGTAGTGTCTTTGCCAAATGTAATTTTCATGTTATGAATCAAAGTCTAACTTTATTTTCCTCCAAGTAGCCAATTACCCAGTACCATTTATTGAATAATCCATCTTTTCCCTCCTTTAACAAGTATTTATTGAGCAAATACATTTGGCTAGGCCCTGAAAAAATGATTTAAAAAACTATGCAGAGCTTACATACTGGTACAAAGACAGACTTTTGAGTGAATAATATACTGTTTAGCAAGATAATGTTTTAATGAAGGTTTAGGAAAATCATTTGGGGACAAGTGAAAAAGAAGTACCAGTGTCTGCCCAGAGTTGAGGGAAGAGGAACAAAGGAGAAGGAGAAGTAAGGTCATGGAGTGTTTAAGAATAAAAGAGTGATAACTAGGCACTATGCTGGGGTAAGGAACTTAAACATTGAAAACTGATTTGCAAGTATGAAACATTTATTTCACTGTTTCCTCAGGTCGAATTTAATATAAATGTACTATAGTAAATAAACAAGTATCTTCTTATGTGATGAAATATGTCATGTTCATTTCTTGATGCCTTTGCAGTTTATGTACCCTGCCTAAGTATAATATTTGTATTAGAATGATTATCATTTCACATTTGTAAAATATAACTCAACATAAGGAACAATTTTCCTATGGATATATTTGAACTAACCAATAATCACAATTATTATTGGTACAGTTCATGCTTACTGAACAGTATTATCAGCTGTCTTCCTTAAATTTATAACATATAGCATATTTAATAGCACATAAAGTCTGCCTTCTTATGAAGGAATTACTTCACATGAGTGTAGTTATGTTTCAAAATTCATGTTAGTTATAGAAAGAATGTTCAGATATCCTAACCTTTTCTTTTTTGGTAATTATAGAATAAATATGTCATTAAATTATTTTTGTTATAGACCCATCAATTATTTTATAGTTTTGTTCTCCATAAAAGTTATCAAGGGAGCCCAAACCCCTTTACCCAGAAAATTTGACTAGATAAATTGAAATAGTCTAGTTTGATATGAAGTGTTAAATGTTCTATTTTGTTTTTTTCAGTATAAATTTTCATTGGTTTGCATTTGGCAGTTCTCTGTCAGATTCTAAGTCATCCTTGGAATGTAGCTAACCAATTGGAAAATAGAACCAACAGTAGGTATGATATTATAACCATAATTAATTATATCATCTATATATTTCACAAAACGGCAGCAGCTTGACTGCTTAATAAAGGCTTTTGAAATATTGGCCTAAAGTGAACAAAAGAAATTTAATTTACTCAGATCTAAAGAAATTGAATTGGTTTTTGCTTGACCATGAATCAATAGGGCATATTAATATTATAACAGTAATAATAGGCTTTTTTTAATTTTTCCACAGTTCTTAGTGGTCTCTGTCCTAATGAATGTCCTCGTAAGATAACAGTAAGTAACCTTAACTTTCAGTTGTAAATATTTCTGTGAAAGCTCTCTGCATGATAGATACACACAAAATAGTTGTTATAGGTTAAATCAAATTGATGTTACTTTTAGAAGTGATTAAAGTATCCTTCAGTGCTCAAGTAAAGTTTACTGGGAATAAAGTACCTTTCCTAAAAACTGTCTCACCTCAAGGTTCACTTCCTTAATGAAGTCTTTTCTGATACTCTTGGAAAAATGAACACACCTCCCACTATTTCTGGGCATACTGCTGCCATTTTGGCATATATAATACTTTTTAAATTATTTATTTATTAATTATTTGGCTGCATCAGGTGTTAGTTGCAGCACACTGGATCGTTCTAAAGCATGCAGGCATAGTTGCCCCATGGCATGTGGTATCTTAGTTCCCCAACCAGGGGTCGAACCCCCATCCCCTACATTGGAAGGCGGATTCTTAACCACTGGACCACCAGGGAAGTCCCTTGGCATATGCACACTTTATCTGTTTATATTTAATGCCTCTGCCCAGGCTGTAATCCTTTGAGGTCAAGAACCATGCCATCTTTGTATACCTCGTTCATAGCACAGGGTCAAGCATATAGTAAACAATTAATGAATTTTTTTGGTTTAATCTTAATATTGGCTAGCTGTCTAATGGAACATTTCCATGAAATAACAGAATGTGAAAATAATTAGGCTTAGATTTTGAAATTGCCAGTTCATGTAAATTATAATAAGAATATTACATTATATTTGAAAGCATGAGCATGTGTGTGTGTGTGTTTGTGTTTGTGTTGGTACATCCCAATTTGAGCCCTCATAGTAACCCTTGTTACATAAGGAATTATCCCCCATTTAAAGATGAGGAAACTTGAGGCTCAGAGAAATAAATTATCCAAAATCATAGAGCCATTAAGTAGTGAAACTAGAACACAGAACTAGGTGTTCTGATTATATTGTCATATTTTTACTACACCTTTAAAGCACTGCTTCATTATCAATGTTTTATGTATGGTTGGGAAACTTCCCGTATTTAAGACATGTGGAAGCAGACCCTGACCCAGAGATTTGCACACAAAGATTTAATCTAGACTATTCTTGAGAGCAAGGCTTCTGGAGTAGTGAGGAAAGCAGGTCTATGAGATGTGAAGCAAGGCTGGTTTTTCAAAGATGGCCCAGATTGAAGCAAAAGGGCCATACCTTTGTATTCTGCATTAGACACTGCATGCAGGCAGTCCCCAGGAAGGGGTTATAATTTGTACAAGCCAGCTCCCTTTGGCTGAGAGCAATTTTTAGGTAAGAACCTAGCTGTGAGCTATCAACAACCAACACTTGGAGCAGTTTGGGGAATATTGCCTCAGTCCTGAAGGGAAGGTCTGGACTGTGTCACCACATCCACTGTGAACTATATGAGTGCCTGGTCAAACCTATCTGCTTTCATATCATTATAAAAATGTAGATATAATAGGGGAGAGTCTGAGGAGGAGAGATGCAGAGGGTATGTCAGAACTCTTCATACCTTCCGCTTAATTTTGCTGTGAATCTAAAAGTTCTATAAAAATAAAGTCTATTTTTTTAAATCAAGTGCAAGTCTGATTAATTGGAGGCCAAAGATTAACTTGGTTATTCAGGTATTGTCTACCCAGTTTGTGAAATATTCAGACCCTTTGTTCCTCTCCTTTTCTCTGATTGACCATATTCCCATCATGTGGCTCTTTCATTACCTCATCAAGCAAAGAACTTTTAAAAAGTTGAAATTGAACCCACTCATTTTACCCACAAGTTCTAGCAGAAAATTTGATAGGAAAGGCTGTTTGCTTAAGGCAGGTTTTAGTTCTAAGATCACTAATGCTCCCCTTCTCCTTATCTTAAACTAAAAGTCACTTCTATCATATGGAGAACAGAGTCATTTAGAAAGTCATGTAAGTAAAGTGCAGCATGCACATTCTGTCAGTGATTACCCTAACAGTCCAGCACCTTCGGGCTTTTCTGCAGCTGATACATCTGCCTCCCATTCATCCATTTATTACTTTCTTTGAAGTTCAGATCCTGTCAAACTGCCCTTCACATCTATCATTTTCCTTCCCCACTGATGTCATAGATCACAATTCTATGACAACCTAAAAGAAACAAATCCACACTATATTCCCCCAGTTTTCCATATATCAAATGTATTCCCACTTGTAAAATTATTTCATGATAAAGTGAGCCTTCTTCATATTGTTTTGACATCAGATCCACTTGATCATAGTCTGTTATGTAAGATATGACCCAGTGTGAGACTAAGAGGAAAAATGTGCATACCATATGATATTCTTTATCACTTGAGTTAAATTATGAGTTGAATAAATGCTCTTCTGTTGCCTATATATTCCCACCTGCTACAGGCAACCTATCTGACATATGGAGAGAGGAAATAATATTCAAATCAGCAACTAATCTCACCCAAATTCCTTTATTTCCATGCTGAAAACCCCAGTTTCATTTTCATTCAACTATGGCTACTCACTCCCGTGGCCATATGGTGGACCTTATCTACCAGAAATGTTTTACTTTTGAAATCTCAGTACCATCCATCAACTCTGAAAAACTATTTTTCCAGCCCTCTCACTCTTGTTATTATAACTATACCTATTCAACTTTAAGTCTATTTGTTTCTTGACCTGTATCAACCTGTTTTCTTTACCTCGTTATTTAGCTACCGTATATCAACCATCACTTCACTACCTTTAACTCCCATAAAGCACTCTCCTTTTTACTCTACCTGCCTGGCAAAATTACAACCCTGCGTTGTTAATCCAGCTATCTTTCTTGTTCACTCCTAGATCTAAGCTACTGGGCATTTCTAAAGAGAAATATACAGCCCTGAATATTGTCACCACCAGTGATTCATAGTCATCAACCTCAAATGAGCATTCCTAATTGTATCATAATCTTATATGGATCCCTAGACACCCTTTTCTCCCATTCATTTTCCCAGGTTACTTTCAGGATTTTCTCTGTGTCTTTGATTTTCTGCTGATTGAGTATGAAATGCATAGGTATAGGTTTTTAGGTATTTTTGCTGTTTGGTGTTCTCTAAGCTTCCTGGATCTGTAGTTTGATGTCTGTCACTAATTTTGGAAAATTCTTATATTATTTCTTCAAATATTTCTTCTGATCTTTTGTCTCCTTTTCCTTTTTTTTAAAATAAATTTATTTATTTATTTTTGGCTGCATTGGGTCTTCTTTGCTGCACATGGACTTTCTCTAGTTGCAGCAAGTGGGGACTACTCTTCATTGCAGTGCGCAGGCTTCTCATTATGGTGGCTTCTGTTGTTGTGGAGCACGGGCTCTAGGCACGCAGGCTTCAGTAGTTCTGGCACATGGGCTCAGTAGTTGTGGCTCACGGGCTGTAGAGCACAGGCTCAGTAGTTGTGGCTCACAGGCTTAGTTGCTCTGCAGCATGTGGGATCTTCCTGCACCAGCGCTTGAACCCGTGTCCCCTGCATTGGCTGGTGGATTCTTAACCACCACACCACCAGTGAAGTCCCTTCTTCTTTTCCTTTTGGTAGTCCCACAACACATATGTTAAACCTTTGTGTATGTAACCTTTGTGTAATTGTTCATGGATATTCTTTTCCAAATTTTCATTAGTTTTTCTCTTTGCAATTCAGTTTTCGAGGTTTCTATTGATATATCTTCAAGTTTACTGATCCTTTCATCTTCTGTGTCCAGTCTACTGATGAGCACATCAAAGGCATTCTTCATTTTTATTGCGGTATTTTTTATTTCTACCATTTCCTTTTGATTCGTTCTTAGAGTTTCCATCTCTCTGCCTACATTAACAATCTTTTCTTGCATGTTCTCTACTTTTTTCCATTAGAGCCTTTATCATATTAAATATTAAATTTCTGGTCTGATAATTACAACATCCCTGCTGTATCTGAGTCTGGTTCTGATGCTTGCTTTGTCTATTCAAACTTTGTTTTCTGCATTTTAGCATGGCTTAACATTTTTTTATTGAGAGCCAGACATGATGTATTGGGTGAAAGGAACTGTGGTAGATAAGCCTTCACTATGAGGTTTTATGTTTATCTGCTAGGAGTTAGACTGTGTTATTGTTTGCAGTAGCTATGCTGTCAAGAGGCAAAATTTTCCTCTGGTGTCTTTCTTTTGTCTCTTCTGTTGTCTTTGTGTCACCCTACAGACTTCCTTTTAAATGGGTCTGAGGTTTGCAGTTCTTTTAACTGTAATCTCATTATTAGACAGGAGCCCGGTTGATGTGGTGGTGAGGTAGAAGACTATGGTAGGAGAAGCATCCTATCATCCTGTGTCTCAGTTTTTTAGTGAGCCTGTGTGGGCTGTGACTCGAACAAGTGCTTCTCAGCTTGCCCTCCTCTATAGGTTAAACAGGGAAGCTAGAGGGGGCTGAAGTTAGGTATTTCCTTTCCCTCAAGTTGATTAGTTTTTGGTAAATCCCAAGTTACTTAATCTCTAGTAAAATAGGTTTCCTTAAGGGCAAGCTGTTGTGAAGGAGAACAGAGAGCTCTGGGCATATTTTTAACTGGTTACTTTCCTCTCTGTGCTAGAAGCATGAGGGTTTTTTCCCCCAATCTTCCTCTTGAGAATTTGATGGAACTCCTGGAGGTAAAACTTGCAAAAGTGTGGCTCCCCTAAGACTGCCTCGCTTTCTCCCCCAGAGTTTTGAACTCTCAAACTAGTTCACACTGATTCTCCAGTAATGTCACAATCACAGTTTAAGTGTTCCTGCCAGTACTGGCTCTAGTTTCAGTCTTCTGGTTCTGGGCTTCTGCTCCCAGTAAGCTGTGATTCTCTGTATCCACCTCTCCAGTTTTCAGGGTAGCAGTTTGCTCTATGACCTTAGTTCTCTGATGGGTCAAAGCAGAGTTGATTTTCAGTTTCTTCAGCTTTTTTTGTTGTGAGTACAGCAGTGATGACTTCCAAACTCTACGTGTCAGGCCAGAAAGAAGCTCTCCTTGCATTTTTATCAGTATTGCTTTATTTTGTTTGTTAATTTCTTACAGCTTTATTGCAGTATAATTGACATGCGATAAACTGCACGTATCTAATATATTCGATTTGATGTTATGACATATATAGTGTATATGTATGTATACACTATACCTTCTTAATGGAGATATGTAGATGATAGATAATGAATGTCAAAATAATGAATATATCATATCCAAAAGTTTTTTTGTGCCCCTTGGCTATCCCTCCTTCCCACCTTCCTTGACCTTCCTTCCCTATCCCACTCTTCCTCAGGCACCACTGATAGGTTCTCTGTCAGTGTAGCTTTATTTTAAAAGTTGTTTTTGTTTTCTTACTTCATGACTTTTTCAAGATATTTTCCTCTGTGACATTTATTGCCCTTTACCGTGAATTCGTTTTTGGAAAATTTTTAAATACATATAAAAATATACACTAGTATAATAAAACTCCTTGTGCCCATACTACCATCCAGCTTTTAACACTATCCTCATATACCCAGTCTTATTTCACCTATGCCCCCACCTACTGCTTATCCCCCTTGCGGCCCCTCTTAGATTATTTTAAGGCAAATTAATCATATCTTATATTCTGTAAATACCTCACTGTGAGATAAGGACTTTACATATGACGCTAGAAATTCTTATTCTTCATAAGAACTATTTTATGTTCTTCCCAATTTTCCCTTACAGCCAATCCCAACTTCCAGTTCTTAGAAATTCACCTTGCCTCCTACCTCAAAGAGAAAATAAGAATGTAAAATGGGAATTTCTTCAACTACCTGCAGTAACTTTGGGGAAATTATTTAACCCTTGTTAAGTCTCTTTCTCCACATCAATATAATGGGGAAAGTCATAGTACCCACGTAGATTAGTTTCCTGTTGCTGCTAGCAAAGTAACCATAAAATTAGTGGCTTAAAACAACACAAATTTATTCTTACACATTTGAGGTCAGAACACTGAATGTGCTTCATGAGCTAAAATTGAGGTGTCTGCAGGGCTCCATTCCTTCTGGAGGCTTTGGGGAGAATCCATTCCCTTGCCTTTCATGTCTTAAAGCCACCTACATTCCTTGGCTCATGGCCCCTTCCTCCATCTCCAAACCCAACAGTGCAGCATCTTCCAGTCACTGACCCTAACCCATCTCGCCTTCCTCATTCACTTATAAGGACGCTTGTGATTACATTGAGCCCACACACCCTGATAATCCAAGATAATCTCCCCATCTCAAGATCCTTAATCATGGATGCTTGCTTCAGCAGCACATATACTAAAATTGGAAGGATACAGAGAAGATTAGCATGGCCCCTGTGCAAGGATGACATGTAAATTCATGAAGTGTTCCATATTTTTAAGAGAAAAAAAGATCCTTAATCACATCTGCAAAGTCCATTTGCAACATAAGGAAATACATTTAGCAGGTTCTGGGAATTAGGATGTGAACCTCTTTAGGGCATGATTTTTCTGCTTACCACACTCCCACCTAAGTTTTTTATTAAGATTAGAGAAATTAATGTAGGTAAATCACAGTGGAGGCCTAATACACAATAAATATTCAAAAAATGTATCTGCTGTTATTTGTCAATGTTAATGTTTCTTCCCTGCCTCTATAACATCCTTTTATTAGTAAGGATAGTGAGTTCCAAATATTTGAGAAATGTTGGTGTTCTGTCTGCCTTCAGAATAGGACTAGAGGTCTACTTGACTTCTTGATTTTTTCTTATCTTATTTTCTTATCTAACACGTATTAAATCTTTTTTAATACATATCACAGAATTTATGAAATCTGAATATGGAGGATATCAATATTTTCAGTGAAAGCTACCATAAACATCTGTGAATCAGAAGAATATATTCCTATTTCCTATTTTTTTCTTTAAATACTCAGCTAATTTTTTGAATTTTTTATCCTCAGCATAAGGCATATTTTGGCCTTCCTCTGTGTTAGTGGAGATTATAGCTTCTTTCCCTGTCACTTGTTTCTTTTTACCAAAGCCTGGTGCCTTTTCCCACTTTATAAATTATGAGTTTACAAGCAAGCAGATGAGTACTTTTCCATTTGAACAGCAGAAGAGTTTAGAAGTAGTCCTTTAATACTCTATATACAAAAAGAGTCTGTGCACATTCCTTTTAAATACCTCCATGAGGGCAGAGATAGTATCAGTTTTGCTTGCCAGTGTATTATAGAACCTAGCACAGGACCTTGTGCTTAACAGTTTGTCAGTTGCCTTCTGTAGCACTAAAATGTAATCCGTTCATCCACACCCATCTCTTTTCCTTTTTCCCTTGACTAAAAATTAATGCACCAATTATGCCGTGGGTCCTGCATACCTCTCAGGGACCTCATTCCATTGCTTATTCTATCTGGCCTGTGTATTCAATTCCACTTCCCTGTCAGTGCCTTCTCTTCAACATTTAAGAATGCACAAATCTCTCCTATATATAAATGCATATACAAGTACCTTCCAAAGCCCCACATCCCCTCTGGCCACTGCCTAATCCCTGTTTGCTCTACCAGCCAAACTTCTTGAGTTGTGTACAGTAGGATCTCTCCAGTTTACTTCCATATCCTTAACCCGCTGTTGTAATCAAGCCTTTGGCGTCACGCCACTGGAAACTGCCCTTGATTCTGCTGACCAATTTTAGGAACACTCCCTTTCCTTGGCTTCCTTTACGCTCTCCTTTCCTTGATCCCCTTTTACTTCTCTGGCCATTCTCCCAGGTTCCTTTATGGATTTTCCTCTGGCCATCCTTTAAATGTTGCTGTGTCTCAGGGTTCCATCCTAAGTTCTCTTCTCACTCTATGTGTACTCTTGAAGTATTTCAGTCTCTCCCCTTTTTTTTTTTTCTATTTGTAATACTGATTACTCCCAAATCTATTTACCAGCTGTCTCTCCTAAGCTTCAAACCTTTATATCTGAGTGTCTTACAGGGACCTCTAAAACTGAAATCTAGCGTGTCCCCACAAAAACCCACTCCTCTTCTCATGTTCCCTATCTTAGTTACCTTTTCCTTTCCCTCACCCCTCAAATCTACTAGATTATTATTCTCTCCCTTTAACTGTCCCTTCTCTCTATCCTGTTACTTGAGTTGAGCTATCATCATTTTTGGCCTGACTGGAGTCATCTGAGCCATCCTTCAAAAAGCAACCAGAGGGCTTCCCTGGTGGCGCAGTGGTTGAGAGTCCGCCTGCCGATGCAGAGGACGCCGGTTCGTGCCCCGGTCCGGGAAGATCCCACATGCCGCGGATAGGCTGGGCCCGTGAGCCATGGCCGCTGAGCCTGCGCGTCCTGAGCCTGTGCTCCGCAACGGGAGAGGCCGCAGCAGTGAGAGGCCCGTGTACCACAAAAAAAAAAAAGCAACCAATGTGATCTAAAATACAAACCTTCAGTGGCTGCCCTTTGCCCTTGAGAAATGGTTCTAATTTAGTTTATTGAGTTAGAGCCTCTTTTTATCTCTTCAGCCTTCTCCCTCGCTGTTCCTCCTCACACCCTCTCCCAGCTCTCTCAGCCACACTGCACTCTACTTGTTCTGTGTGCTGTCTCAATTGCATATTATTCCTCTACCCTGAAGCCTCTTCTTCTCATCTTCTCCAGTCTTCCCTGTGATCTTCAGGTGAGCTCTTAGACGATATTTCCTGTGAGAATCATTCCCTGGCTACCCTTTGACATAGGACTAAACACATGTTCTATTGTTTCTTAGCACTCTGTGCTTAGTTAGTCTTACTACTTACCACTTCTGTTTTGTAGTTGGTGATTTATCTTTATTAAGTCCTTGAGGAGGAGAGGCTGTGCTTGTTTATTATTATTTTGTCCTTACTCCCTGACGTAGTGCCTTACACATAATATAATAAATATTTGATGTATTAACAAATGAGCTTTCCCTAAAATTGGGGTTTTTTTAAAAATGGTCCTTCATTGATAAATTTACCATACCATCTCTTACCAAAATCACATATTCTCTGTTAAGTGTGAACACTTGCAAAATAAATTACAACTTAGTCACAAGAGAAATGCGCTCTGCAAAGCCCTGATATAAAGGGAAAACATCCCTTATTTATGTTCCCAGAGATATGTCTTTTTACAGACCTTTACAAAGGAAAATTATCTTACAGTTTTAACAGGAAAATAACCAAAATTAAAGAAAATAATATATTGAATTTAACGTCTTGAAGAAATGAATAAGAAACAATATAAAAATTTCAACATTGAACTAAACTGAGCAATGCAACTAACACTAATGAAGATAAGGAAAAATATCAGTGGGTGTTCATGAAAAACATGATTACCTTTGAGAAAAATAAAGTCCACACTATAAGTCAGCTATTTTTCTAATATTTTAGAATCATACATTTATATTGCTTAATTAAACCTGACACTGATTTTATATATAATATGTATAATATCATGTAAGACATATTAACATAATATGTCTTATGAGTTCTTACAGTTTTGTTTTACCTTCCAGAGCCAGTGATATAGAATATATTTGGTGTTCATTGTAGGAGCCCAAGTCCTTAAAACAAATCCTTAGATAATCAGGTACTTAAGACAGACATAGAAACCACCAAGATTTCTCCAGGCTACTGAAAAAGATGCTTTCTGAATAAAATAGAGGAATTCCAGCCCTAATTTTTTTAAGAACATTTTACCTTTATTTTTTAATTGTAGCCAGCAGTAAAAGAAAATAAAGGCTCCCCGCCAGCCCTACCCCCACCCCCCGCTTCCCCTTTCTTATCTTCCCTTTTCCCAATATGTGGAAGTTACTACTGTATCCAGGTTGTAGAATATTGTTTCTGAAAAATTTAGGAACTTAATTTCAGGTTAACTATTGTATATTTATTACACATTGTTTGTGTGCTAAGCCCTGCCTTAGGCTGTGAAGATAGGATATTTAAAATACATGTCAACCCTAATTTTATAATGTCAACATGCATATAGAAGACAGTTAGTTTTTAAAAAGCTATGTAATACAACACCTAAACTTCATTACATCAGTATGACACATCCTAGAATAAGAAAAAAGGAACCAAACAGTTCTTTTTTACTTATAGTATGGAAAAGTTGAGAAATCAGTAATGTTTTTTAATTTAACTTCCTCAATTCTTTCAAATATTAGACGTGACATTTTAAAGGAAAGGTAGGATAATCTGGGGGAGATTTGTACTAAGATTTTCACAAAGAAAGTGAACTTGCTAGATGATGGGGTACAGTGCTCAACATTCCATAGGAATAGCTTATTCTTAATCCTTTCTT
Source organism: Phocoena phocoena (assembly GCF_963924675.1). NCBI lineage: Eukaryota > Metazoa > Chordata > Mammalia > Artiodactyla > Phocoenidae > Phocoena > Phocoena phocoena. Next base: position 23,233,895 of record NC_089238.1, on the reverse strand, counting down.
ACCAAAATTTATTAAGTCAATGTACTAAATATTTTCCATGAAAATATGTTTCTGCTTTTTTAAAAACAATTTTGAGAAAACAGTTCATTTTATAGAAACCCTGGTATGCATTCTTTTCATTAAGCAAGAACTCTTTGCACTTAGACAACAAAGATTATCATACCATTTGCCATAGGTTGCATCCTCAAAAGTGTGTCTGGAAAATTCTCATGAAACTAAGGATGTGCAAAAGCAGCACCAGGTCCATTCCTAGGCACCATGACTCATAGCCTGCTCCCACCATTTACAAACCTTTATCTGTTCAACTCAGGAACTTATATGTCTCACTGTATAATGGAAGAAACTGTCTCATGGAATTTTGAAGAACTCCATATTTATTCACTCAATACAGGAAGTTAAAAGTGATTGCTTATTTTGTATATCATTAAAAGTATGACCGTGTATATTAAGTACCTTTTCCTTACCCCATGTATAGAAAAACATTTATAAACCTTAAAACATAGGATTGGCATGTAACCTCCTGTTAGAGTGATGTCTATACCAGGCAAACTACTTCTTAGAAGTTTGTAATTTCTGCGTTATTACTTCTCCTATTGGATGGAACAGGGTGAGAAATTCCATCCAGTGGACCAAATCCAGCTTGCTGCCTGTTTTTGTGAATAAAATGTTAGTGGAACATAACCACACTCATTTATTTATATACTGTCTATGGCTGCTTTCATGCTACAACATCAGAGTTAAGTAGTTGCATCACAAGACCTTATGGCTCACAAAGCCTATAATATTTACTATCTGGCTTTTTAAAGAAAAAGTTTGCCAACTCCTGGGCTAGAATAACAACTACAATAGAAAGCAAGTTACTCTCATCTTTCTCTGATTTGCTGTGTGTTCTGACCAGTACACCTAAACTTTTTTAAGCCAGCATCCTAATTATCCATCTAATCAGATATTTTCCTTTTCTGAGATGTTCCCTCCAAATCATTTTTAAACTATCTTTTGTGACACTGCATAAAATACAGGAATCTTTTATTTTAAATACTCTGTTGTTGAAGGTAAGACTGTTCCTCTCCATGGTTATTCTCTCTCTCTGAATTTGTCACGTGCAAATTAAAATTTGCTTCTACATTTTAATAAAGGTTACTTAATGCTAAAATATCTATATTTTCTGCTGTATTCCATGTGCCTCTTTGCTTGTCAAGGCAATTCTGCTCCCACACACATTCCAGCAAGATTCTGCACTTGACTATACCTAGCTAATAGATAGCCTAAAGTTTGCCTTTAAGAGGAAAAGGTCGTGCTGTTTTATTTTATAGTTATGCATGAAAAATGAGTATGCTGATGTCATAATAGTATGGGTCATGAGGAAACAGCTACACAATAAGTACTTTAAGATCATACCTTTTACAGCTAAATAAATTAAAATAAATGTAAACATTGCAGATTATATCACACAATTCAGAAAGCTTCTTAATGATCCCAATATAAATCTTTCTCTAACTGGCTTTCAGTTCTGTGAAATTTCAATTCTGTGAGCCCTCATTTAATTTCTTTGCCTTTGTACTGGTTGAGAAAGGAGCACGGCTACTAGAGAAACAATTTTCTGCACCACTAAAAGCAGCTGAAAAGAATGAGAAGTGTTTCAAACATTGTTTTTTATGCACTCAACTATATTAATGGTTTTATTGTCTTGTATTCAGTCAAAATCCAATCAGTATACAAAAGTGTAGGTTACACTTAATGCTCTCATAAACTGCCAATTTTTATAAAGTATACAAAGTGTAGTCCCAATAGATCAATGGCTCTTAAAGAGGGGCCCCCAAACCACCAGCATCAGTGCATCTCCTGGGAACTTGTAAGAAATGCACACTCCTAGGCCTCACCAAGACCTACCAAATAGGAACACCTTGGGATGCAGCCAGTGAATCTATAATTTAATAATCCCTCCAGGAGATTCTGATATATGCTAAAGTCTGAAAACCACAGCACTGGACTTTTAGAAAAGGGATTACTGTAAGCTAACAACCTTGTCTTCTTACACAGCAATTATATATACTCAGAAGTGGAATTTCATCCAAACGTACATTCTTGCAAATAAATTATTCCTGTAGTTTTAGAATCCTACAGTACACTAAAGAAAATGAATGTTAACTTGATAAATGTTTCTGGTTTTGATCAAGATAATTTTATTCACTCGTAGTTCAACATAATTGAAAATGAGATATCACTACCAAAAAAGACGTTAATTTATTTGGCCAAAGTAAAAAGATAATAGTGCATACATATTGAGCACTTACTGTGTGCCAGGCACTGATCTAATTATTTTACACATATTTACTCAATCTTTACTTCAATCCGATGAGATAGGTACTATGATTATCCCTAATTTAAGTTGAGGGAACTGAAAGTTAAATAATTTGCCCAAGGTTATACAGAAAATAAGTGGAAGAGGAAAAATTTGAACCCAGATTCTCTGACTCTAAAAACTACATTCTTAGTTTCAAAATTTGGAAAGCTAATACCTAAAATATTCTCATGACATGAAATATTTGGAATAACTCACAGGCCTTTAAATTTTTGTTTTAATCACCTCAAGCTGCCTTTACAAAATACAGTCGGAATTTATTTTCTCACAGTTCTGGAAGCTGGAAGTCCAAGATCACGAGATCAGGGTGCTAGTATGGTCAGGTTCTGTTGAAGTCCCTCTTCCTGGCTTGCTTCTTCTCACTGTGTGCTCACATGGCCTGTCCTAGCTTTGTGCGCAGGGGGAGACAGAGAGAGAGAGCAAGTTCTCTGGTGTCTCTTCTTATCAGGACACTAGTGCCATCATGAGGACCCTGCCCTCATGACTCTAACCCTAACTACCTTCCACATATCATCACATTAGGGATTGGAGCTTCAACGTATTAATTTTGGGGAGGCACAAACATTCAATCTATAAGAATTCAGAGAAGTAAGAAAGAAGTTACGTGAAATTTTCACAGATGTGTTGTCATTATTGCTGATTGATATTCCCATAGTTTGCATTCCCAGCATATTAGCTTTTCAGGTTTTCATAAAGGAATTCAAGGTATGTGTATAAATACTTAAACTAGAGGAATTAATTGTTTCAGAAATCCCTAATCCTTTTAAATTGAAAATTCCTTAATGATACAATCACTTCCCAAATAATAAATTTATAAAAATTGAAATTCTTTGGACCACCACTAATATAACCTAGGTATGTAAAAGGTATTAAAAGATACAGCAATACTCCTAGCATCTCTACTGTATTAGAAGAGACACAAAGGAAAAGTTATCCAAGTTTTTGCACTTGCTGAAGGTATAACCCTACTTACTACATTTTGTACTAAACATTCATATGGAGGTAAATGGCACTATTTAAGGGGAAAAAAAAAATCCTGAAACATGTTTAATGCTATGACATAAGGGTTAAGAAACCAAAACACACAGGCACATGTATCAGTCATATCATTTCCATTGGGAAAGGCAGAGTACTCATTATGTACATGATACAGAGTAGCAATTCTCAAACTTCTTGTTCTGAAGACTCCAAATAGTTTTTCTTAAGCGAGTTTTGTTTATCAGTATTAATTACTCTATTTGAAATAAAAACTGAAACAACTTTAAATGTTTTTATTAAATCATTTTAAAACAATAGACGTATTACATGTTGACCTAAACTAAAGTTATTTTTATGGAAAAATAACTATTTTCCAAAATACAAAATGAGTGAAGAGTAACATTCCTTTGTATTTTTTTCAAATCTCCTTAGTACCTGTCATTAAAAAAAAAAAAGATTCTCATATCTCCTTTTGCATTGTTTATTATTGTTTTGGTTGAAATATTAAAAAAAAAAATTTAACCTTACACAACTGTATAGTAGAAAAAGAGAATGTTTCATATCCTGTTCAGATAACTGATAGTATACCAAAACTCAACAGTGGCAGTTACTTAAAGGTTAGTTGTAATGTGGAATTTGAAACTATATCAGTGAACATTTCCAACTCTGTCACATTACCCATTGGTTATTTAGAAGCCTGTTGTTTAATTTCCACACGTTTGTGAATTTCTCAAATTTCTTTCTGTTGTTGGTTTCTAATTTAATTCCATTGTCATCAGAAAACATACTTTGTACAATTTCAGTACTTTTACATTTATTAGGACTTGTTTTATGGTCTCGTATATGGTTCCCCTTAGAGAATGTTTCATGTGTGCTTGAGAAGATGTATTCTACTAAAGTTGGGCACAGTGTTCTATACATGTCTACTAGATCTAGTTGATTTCTAGTGCTGTTCAAGTCTTCTTTTTCCTTGTTGATTTTGTGCTTCATTGGTCTATCCATTAATGACGCTGCTGTATTATTAATAATTATAATAGTATCCGACAACCATTATTGTTGAATTACCTGTTTCACCCATCAATTCCTTATGTATTTCGGGCCTGTGTTATTAGGTGTATTTATGTTTATAATTGTTATGTGTTCTTGATAGATTGATGAAACTGTCCTTTTTTATCTCTGCTAACATTTTTATCTTAAAGTCTGTTTGTGTCTATTATTAGTATGGCTACTCCAGCTCTCATTTGGTTACTATTTCCATGGTATATCTTTTCCATGCTCTTACTTTCGACCTATTTGTTGTTTTTGAATTTAAAGTGTGTCTTTTATAGACAGCATACACTTGGATCATGTTCTTCTATCTATTCTGCTAATCTCTGCCTTTTGGTAGCACTATTTAATCCATTTACATTTAATATAATTACTAATTAGGTAGATTTATCTCTGCCATTTTGCTATTTTGTTCCTTATATGTCTTATGTCTTTTTTCTTCCTCCGTTCCACCGTTACTGCTCTCTTTTGTGTTATATATTTTCTAGAATTTGATTTTAATTCCCTTGTTTTTTGTACTCTATATTTGAAGTTATTTTTTTAGTGTTTCCTCTCAGAATTATAGTTTCCATTGTAACTTAGAAAACAATATACTTCATATTAATACCAACATAGTTTCAGTAGCATAAACAGACTTTGCTCCAATATGCCTCAGTTTACTCCCCCCCTTTGTGCTTGTATTTGCATACATGTTACATCTTCATGCATTGTGAGCCCAACAACATGGTTTTTTCATTATTACTTTATGCAGTAGTGTTTTAAATTAGATAGGAGAAAAGAGCTGCAAACAAACATGCATTTATAGCATCTAGTAAATTTACCTATAGTTACCTTTACTGGTACTTTTTATTTATTTCTGTGGATTTGAGTTCCTGTCTACTTTCAGTTCAGCCAGAAGAACTCCCTTAGTATTTCCTGTTAGTTAGGTGTGTTAATGATAAACTTTCTCAGTTTTTTTCTCACAATGTGTTAATTTTTGCTTCATTCTTCAAGGATAATTTTGCTACCTTTTAGATTTCTTGGTTGACTATCTTTTCCTTTCAACACTTTAAATATTCATCTCACTGTCTTCTGGACTCCTGGGTTTCTGATGAGAAATCAGCTTTAATCTTATTCAGGATCCCTTGTACATAACAAGTTGCTTATCTCTTGTTGCATTTAAAATTCTCTCTTTGGCTTTCAACAGTTTGACTATAATGTACCTTGGTGTGGATCTCTTCAAGTTTATGCTACTTGGTGTTCATTGAGCTTTTAGATGTGCAGTTTCATGTATTTAATTAAATTTGGGCAGTTTCAGACATTTTCACATCACATATTCTTTCTGCCTCTCCTCCCCTCCTTTCCTCTGGGACTCCTATTATTGTTGATATTCTTGATGGTGCCCCACAGGTCTCTGAGGCTCTGTTCATTTTCTTTATGTTTCTCATTTTACTTTCTGTTTCTCACACTGGATAATCTGAATTGACATATCTTCAATTTTATTGATTCCTTCTTTTGCTAATTTAAATCTACTATTGAGCCTCTCTAGTGAATTTTTTTATTTCAGTTATTGTACACTAGAATTAGTGTGGGATTCTTTGTGTGTATGACATATCTCTTTATTGATACTCTATTTTGGTGAGATATTGTTCTCATAATTTCCTTAAATTCTTTACATGATTTCCTTTACTTTCTTTGAACATAGTTATAATAGCTGATTTAAAGTCTCTACCTAGTAAGTCAAACACCTATGCTTCCTTGGGGGAAATTTCTATTGACAGCTTTTTTTTTCTCTTTGTATGAAACATACTTTCCTGTTTGTGTGTGTCATAATTTTTTGTTGTTGAAAACTGGACATTATAAATAATGTGTTCACCCTGAAAATCCCCCCCTTAAGTTTGTTGTTATTGCTGCTGTTTGTCCAGTGAGTTTCCTGGATTATTACTATGAAGTCTTTATTCTTTATTGTATATAACCATGAAATCCTTATTCAGTAAGTTTTAATTGTCAGCTGTGAGTGGACACAGTTTTTCTTAAATAAAAGATTGAGAGATTAGGTCCTTCTCAGTTCTTTTGTCTGAAAACAGGTTACACATATGTGTGCACTTCTAGAATCCCAGGAATATGTCAGAGGTTTTCAAAGTCCCCTTTGAACATCTCATTCACATTCCAGGAATATGTCAGAGCTTTTCAAAGTCCCCTTTGAACATCTCATTCACATTTTTCCTTTTAAGATTTGGTCAACCGCTTATTAGCCCAAATTGATATCACTGTCTCAGGCAGCATCAATAAAAACAATTGCTAATGACTGTTTTTAATAAACTTCCAGTTTGATAGAGCTGTTCACACTGAGCAAGCTCTCAGTCTGGCCAAATAAAGACAAATATTGAGAATGTAGCTTTTCAGGGAACTGCCAGACAAGTCAAATAGTGATAATTCTCTGAGGATGGAACATTAGGGAGATCCGCCCCTCCCTTTGCTGCTAAGCTGTTCATTTTCAAAGCTCCCTTAGTAGCAAAGCTATTGGTCTTCAGGACTACTTCAGAGCTGGGGAGGGGTTATGGGAATAGGGCAGATTAAAAAACAATAAACACTGTTTTACTGAGATTCAGTCGTTTTTCTTAGATACTCCTTGAGTCTTGCAAAAAAAAATTTAACAATTTTTGACAGTGTTCTTATTTCTTTTATGTAGTCTTTTTTTGGTCGTTACTAGATCTAGAAGTGATTCTCCCCTACTCTATTACTTCAAAATCCATTGGTCTGTCTTGTACTTTAAATGATCTTTCATGTATGCATGGTTTCGTAACATCATGCATTGGCCATTTAGAAAATATTGGTTTACTGAGGTATGCATATCTTCCCAATTTTAACACGTTTCATCACATACTATTTTAAAATCACATTTGTTAATATCACTGCTGATCCCATAAGTAAAGTTTTTAGGTTTTAATATGTCAGGCTCATGGTGGTGGATACAAGGCTTCCAAAACTCAAATTTCATTTATAAGCTCAAATTTTATCAGTAGCAACAAATACTATCAATTATCATCCCAAAAGTGACGTTCAATTTGTCATTTTCAAGAGAATGTTGGCTAATACCCAAGTCTGAATAACCATAGTTTAGTGCCACTGCTAATTACCAACCCTTTTACCAATGGGATTTTTGGACTCCAGGGGTCTTTGCACCCCATTTTGAGAACCACTTTGTAGAGGAATCAAGTCTGGATTTTTGGACCTTGTCTTTTAATATTAGAGTGACTGGTGCATGGTGAGAAGTTAATTTCAGCTTTAGGACTCATAACAGACACTTGCTTACCTGATGTTTTTAATTGACTATAGGACAAAAGAGAAAAGCCTATATAAATCTGTAAAATAAGATACTATGAATAGGAGTATGAAATTTTCCAAATGTCAATTAGAAAAAAATATTCAAGAATATAATTGGGATGGTTCATAAAAAACAATACTTATAGCCCAAGATACCAATCTTCCAGTACATAGACTAGACTATGGGTAATAAAATAAATTTGAGGTTATAACACTGTGATAAATATAGCCTCATAAGTATTATCTCCAAGCCTCATTGCAATGAGACAGATTTAAAGTGTTAAAAGGCATACCCTATTACAAAGAAACAAACCTAGGAGAGATGAAATAATTTATTTTAAGAAGTGTATACCACATTAGTAGTGTTTGTTGCTAAGCATGTGAAGCAACTTACAGCTGGTGGGAGTATAAACTGGTAATACCACCTCAGTAAGAAAAAGAATAGGCACTACCTGGTACAGTTGAAGATACATATATCATATGACTTTACAGTTCTGCCTCTGGGTCCATAACCCCTGATAAATGTTTGCACTTGTACATCAGGTGACATACATAAGAATGCGGTGTTTATCATGGCAAAAAAATAAGTGGGAACAAGCGTTGATCAACAAAAGAATGAAAAATATTTATGCTATAATCATACAGTGAAAGACTTTACAGCCATGAAAGTGAACTACAGCTACTCATCCTTAATCATGGATGAGTCTCAAATTAATGTATTTTTTAAACAGTCACAGAAGGATACATATAGTATTATTCCATTTACATAAAAACTTAAAATAGGCATAACCAAATATATTTTAACATTTATGTATATGATAAAACTTATAAAGAAAAAAGAATAATTGCATGAAGAAGATAGTTGAATAGAAGTTAACTGTGATTTGCTTTAAAACTGCATATATATGCAGGAATCAAGATAGCAGAGTAGAACTTGGAGCTCACCTGTCCCCACAAACACATCAAAATTACATCTACCTGTGGAACAATTCCCACAGGAAACTAACTGGAAAGTAGCAGAAGAACTCCTAGAAAACCAAAGCTGCAAGAAAGATCTCTGTGGAACCGGGTAGGATGGGGGAAAAAAGGCATTAGGTTGGGACCTTCACCCCTGGGAGGGATCTGTAAGGAAGAGAAGGTCCACACAGACCAACCCTTGCCCTGAGGAGCAAGCTAGTTGAGCCACAATCTCAGCATTCCAGTCCTGGGGTCCTGCATGGAGGAGACAAACCCCCTTGCCTGCTAGGAAGTCTGCTGAGATGGACAAAAGGGCTGGAGAAGCCTAGACTCTACTCACAAGGATTGCACATGTGCTGGCTTGCCAACTATCAGGGCAGAGAGAGCTTTGCACTGGTGGCTGCCACCTTGCTGCCCTTTCCAACTGAAAGGGGCAAACACCCCAGCCCCACTCACTCCACACCACAGCTTGGCGTGATATCTGAGAAAAGATTCAGTCTAGCTATGCAGAGACAGACTGGGGCACAGAAATATTAAAAATCATAGAAGAATACTATGAACAGTTATATGCCAACAAGTTGAACAACCTTCCAAAAAATGGACAAGTTTCCAGAAACATACAGCCTGCCAAAATGATTCAAGAAGAAACAGATAATTTGAACAGACCAATCACTGGAAGTGGAATAGATTCTGTAATTAAAAGAAAAAACTCCCAGCAAACAAAAGTCCAGGACCAGACAGCTTCACTGGGGAATTCTATCAAGTATACAAAGAACTTACACCTATCCTCCTCAAACTATTCCAAAAATTGAAGAGAAAGGAACACTCTGAAATTCATTCTGTGAGGTCACCATCACCCTGATTCCTAAACCAAAGACATTACAAAAAAGAAAATTACAGGCCAATATCTTTAATGAATATATATGCAAAAATCGTCAGCAAAATATTAGCAAACCAAATCCAACAATACAGAAAAAGGATCATACACCATTATCAAGTTTGATTCATTCCAGGGTCACAAGGATGATTCAACATACACAAATCAATCAGTGTGGTCCACCACATTAATAAAAGGAAAGACAGAAACCACATATATGATCATCTCAATAGAGGCAGAAAAAGCATCTGACAAAATTGAAAATCCATTCATGATAAAAACTCTCACCAAAGTGGGAGGGAATGTATTTCAACATAGTAAAAGCCATCTATCACAAACCCAGAGCCAGCATAATACTCAGTGGTGAAAAGTTAAAAGCCTTCCCACTAAATTCAGGAACAAAACATGGATGCCCACTCTCACCACTTCTATTCAACATAGTATTAGAAGTCCAAGCCATAGCAATCAGACAGGAAAAAGAAATAAAAGCTATCCACATTGGAAGGGAAGAGGTAAAACTGTCACTATTTGAGAGGACATTATACTCTATGTAGAGAACCCTAGTGTCTCCACAGAAAAACTGTTAGAACAAATGAATGAATTCAGCAAGTTAGCAGGATACAGGATTAATATATAGAAATCTGTTGCATTTCTTTATACTAATAATGAAATATCAGAAAGAGAAAGTTTAAAAAAAATCCCATTTAAAATTACATCAAGGGCTTCCCTGGTGTCGCAGTGGTTGGGAGTCCTCCTGCCGGTGCAGGGGACGTGGGTTCGTGCCCCGGTCCAGGAGGATCCCACATGCCTCAGAGCGGCTGGGCCCGTGAGCCATGGCCATTGAGCCTGTGCGTCCAGAGCCTGTGCTCCGCAGCGGGAGAGGCCACAGCAGGGAGAGGCCCACGTACGGCAAAAAAATAAATAAAATAAAATTACCTCAAAAAAATAAAATATTTAGGAATAAACTTAACCAAGGTGGTGAAAAACCTATATGCTGAAAACTATAGAACACTGATAAAGAAACTGAAGATGATTCAAACAAATGGATAGATATCCCATGCTCTTGGATTGGAAGAATTAATATTGTTAAGACAGCCATACTGTCCAAAGCAATCTGCAGATTTAATGTGATCCCTATCAAAATACCCATGACATTTTTCACAGAACTAGGACAAATAATCCTAAAATTTATATGGAAGCTCAAAAGACCCAGAATTGCCAAAGCAATCCTGAGAAAGGACAATAAATCTGGAGGTATAACTCCCCAGACTTCAGACCATACTACAAAGCTAAAATAATCAAAACAACCTGGTATTGGCACAAAAACAGACACACAGATTAATGGAATGGAATAGAGAGTCCAGAAATGAACCCACCCACCTATGGTCAGTTAATCTACTACAGAGGAGGCAAGAATATACAATGGAAGCTGGAGGGACCAAAAGCTAGTACAATAGCCTTTGCCTCCCTCCTCAGCTTCTAAACTTATCAGACGCAGGTGAAGAGAGGAAGAAAGAAAACCAGAATATTCCTGGACTGCAAGAACCTGACCAATCACTGACAGCCGCAAGCCTGCTGCCTCCACTGCATCCTGTCTGCATGTGATGGGTGTGCTCCTGATTTAACGCCTCTCTCTCCCCTCCCCCCCTTTTCTTCTTCCTCTTCCCCTTTCTCCTCCTCCTCCTCCTCCCACGCCCCCTCCGCCTTCCTCCTTTTCCTCTTCTTCACCTCTCTCTCTCTCATTCTACAGCGTGCTGTAAGTTTGTGCTAATAAATTTGAGAATGTTCAGGTTCTGTCATCTCAGAGTGACAACCGGACAGAGGAGGAATCACAGAGAGGTTTCATATCAATTAAGACCTGTGTTGAGTATCTCTAAAGAACAGTCCAAAGTGAGCAGTTCTTAAAGACTCTTTCCTGGGGACAACAATGGGTTACGGTCCATCCTGTCTCAAGAACTCCTGATTAATAAATGAATCCAGGCTCCCACCCCACCCCAGAAACTGGGTGGGCTTTTTTTTTGCTTCCTGAAGCTCCCACCAGTCCATTGGCTTCAGGGAGTGCGTGTGCTGTGGGAGTCCTCCATCCCATCTGAAGCAAGGAAAGTAACGGCCCAACACAAATTCTTCCAACAGGACTCTTTACTGAACATACACACTACCCCAGGAAGAAGTACCAGCATGGAAAACTACTTTACTCTAAGTCACAGAAGCCAAAGGAGCTAAAATTTAGCATCGCACAGTTTTCTGTGAGATGTATATGCAGGATCAGCAAGCATGGGAAATTCGAACCAACCCCTGCAGGGATTGCCTTGGGCTACAATCCAATTGCCTTGGATTCTATAAGAAAAATCCCTTTGAGAGAGCGTCCCATTCAAAATTTATTCATATGTAGCTTAAAAGCCACCCAGGTTGTCCTATCACCTGCAGCAATTATTCACATGCAAGGGAACCAAGAGAGCATATCCTACTTTGAAGGTCAAAGAATCCCAAAAATACAGGAAAGGTGTGTTTTGGGGGGCAGTGATAATAGTGTTCAATTTGTGGGAAAGACCAAATTATAAAGTTGTTATTTTAAAGGGCTTTTAAATGCTACACAGGTTGAACTGCCAGCATCCTGAAGAATTATAAATACAGCTTCATGTTTTTGTGAAAATGCCATATATTCATTTCAAAAAGTGCTTGGTTCCAGTTTTATTATCAGTGCCTGTCAGTACAGCATGATGTTTAAGAGTGTGGACCCTGAAGCCAGACTACCTACGTTTGATTCCTGACTGCTACTTACTAGACATGGGGCCCTGTGCAAAGCCCTCATTTTTCTCATCTCGAAAATGGATAAAACAGACTGTTGCGCCAATGCATATAAAGTTGTTACTACTGTATCTGGCATACTGTAGATGTTCAATAAACTTTGGCTATTATTATGATTGTTTCTAGGAATCTAAAATTCTCAGCATATTCACTGAGATCAGGGTAATACTAAAGACAGTTCATTGAGACCTGGTAAATGCTATAAATGCACAGTGAATTCTTCACTTAATGCTCTACCAATATTCAGTGCCTGAACACAATCCTCACTTCTCTAGCTGGGACACTGCATTTTGATGATATTTGATCATGACATCAGAAGAGACTAAATTCACAGAAAGACTTAGAAATTCCACTTGCTCGTAAAATAGGATAACTGAATAAAAAAATGAAAAGTATAAAATTTATTTAGACTTCCACACCAACTCTATTTTATCCTCCAAAAGGAGTGGTTTAGGGTCAATTTCACTAAAAATTAAATTTATTAAGGGAGATAATTCAAGCAGTTATGCTAATTAACAAGTGTTAGAGCCATAAGATTAGACAGTTAGCTTAACACTATCTATGTTGTCCAGATAATTAGATGAAAACTTTCCTTTTATTTATTCCATTAGCCCAGCTAATTTATGGTAATTCCCTGTAGCCTTCTTGCCTATAGATTTTATGGATCTAAGAGACCTAGATTCTATATAAAAATTAAACAACTGGAGATTTCAGAAGCAACATGAAAATATATATATATGTATACAGTAGAGAAAAGACAGTCTCTTCAACAAGTGATGTTGAGAAAGCTGAACAGCTGCATACAAATCAATTACAACACTCCTCAAACCATACACAAAAATAAACTCAAAATGGCTTAAAGACTTAAATATAAGATATGACACCATAAAGCCAGAAAAGAACATAGGCAAAACATTCTTTGGCATAAATCATAGCAACATTTTCTTAGATCAGTCTCTCAAAGCAAAAGAAATAAAAAGAAAAATAAATGGAAACTAATCAAACTTAAAAGCTTTTGCACAGCAAAGGAAACCATCAACAAAATAAAAAGACAACCTATATAATGGGAGAAAATATTTGCAAATGATGTGACCAACCAGGACTTAATTTCCAAAATATACAAACAGCTCATACAGCTCAGTAGCAAAAAAACAACCCAATTTAAAAATGAGCAGGGCTTCCCTGGTGGCGCAGTGGTTGAGAGTCCGCCTGCCGATGCAGGGGACAAGGGTTCGTGCCCCGGTCCGGGAAGATCCCACATGCTGCAGAGCGGCTGGGCCCGTGAGCCATGGCCGCTGAGCCTGCGCGTCCAGAGCCTGTGCTCCGCAGTGGGAGAGGCCACAACAGTGAGAGGCCCACGTACCGCAAAAAAAAAAAAAAAAAAAAATGAGCAGAAGACCTAAGTAGTCATTTCTCCAAAGAAGACCTACAGGTGGCCAACAGGCTCGTGAAAAGATGCTCAACATCACTAATTATTAGAGAAATACAAATCAGAACTACAATGAGGTATCACCTCACACCAGTCAAAATGACCATCATCAAAAAGTCTACAAATAGTATATGCTGGAGAGGGTGTGGAGAAGAGGGAACCCTCCTACACTGTTGGTGGGAATGTAAATTGGTGCAGACACTGTGGAAAACAATATGGAGGGTCCTTAAAAAACTAAAAATAGAACTACCATATGATCCAGCAATTCCACTCCTGGGTATATATCTGGAAAAAATGAAAACTTTAATTCAAAAAGATACATGTACCCCAATGTTCATAGCAGTACAATTTACAATAGCCAAAACATGTACAATAAATAACCCAATCAACAGACAATTGGCTTAAGAAGATGTGGTGTATATACATACAATGGAATATTACTCAGCAATAAGAAAGAGCGAAATATTGCCATTTACAGTAACATGGATGGTCCTAGAGAATATTATACTTAGTGAAGTAAGTCAGACAGAGAAAGACAAGATATCATTTCTATGTGGAATCTAAAAAATAATACAAATGAATCTATATAAAAAACAGAAACAGATTCATAGGCATAGAAAACAAACTTAAGGTTACCAGAGGAGAGAGGAAGCAGGGAATTTTATTCAATATCTTGTTTTTAATAACCTTTAAAGGAATATATGGGAAAAAATAACTGAATTACTATGCTGTACTCCTGAAACTAACACAATATACTTCACTTTTTCAATTATACTTTAATTTTTTTAAAAACATGCATATCTAAAGAAAAATGCTTTCTTTTGCCTATCTACAAACAGCAATATAGGTATAGAATTTTGGTAATTCTTTCATGGAAGTAGTATGTTGTACAAAGCATAATATTCTTCTTTCTACATAAAAGTACTTCATTAACAAGTTTGCTTTTATTTTTTGTGTGATAGTCTATTATGAAACTTATTCAATTAGTAATGTCTTATGAGTAATTCTATTCTTGTAGCAACCTGTTTTCTCATGGTCATTGAAACAAATGGATTTCTAAAGTTCTTAAAATATCAATCAGGTTATTGTAGAATCAATGAAATTAATAATTTCTTGCCTGTCATCTTGAAGGAAAATCATTTGTAGTGCATAATTAAACTATCTAAACTTCTTTATTAACTTTTCCCTACTTTATTGGGAAGCACAGTAGAATTTTTAATTCTGCAAAGTGTTCAAAGCATTTCTTGATCATTTTCTCATCTCTTCTTAGGATACCCATTGCAGACATTGGTTTCTTTGTACCCCATTTAATTAACTTTGATTTCTAAAGGGAATAAATAATTGTATCAAGGTGTGAGGAATGTTCCAGAAATAGGGAACAATACACAAGTTGGAGATAAACCTCACCATTGTAACTAGGCTCTGCCAGTGATGTTTTCCTTGAGTGGAAAATAATGTATTCTCTAAGTCTAGTGCAGGAGATAAAAATGTTTTGGAACTACTCAGCAATATTTTTTATTCTATTATGATTATTATGGATGGATTTTATATATTTTTGAGAAATTTTATTTATTGAGAAAATGTAAACTATGCCCAGTCTGTTCCAGAAGGGAAAAGCAATGCTATGTTCAACAGAAATGTCATAATAAAACTATTCCAGGTGGGACCAAAAGTAGTAAAGAAAATTTTGCCTAAAATACTCATCCTTATGTAATAAAGAAAAGACGTGATTAGATCTTAGAAATATCTAATAAAATTAATGAACTATATAAATACAACTATCAAATCATTTAAAGTGTTAAGAATTTTCTACTAATACAGAGTGTTTTTAATAGATAACACTGGTTATCTATTTATGAACATGTTCTCTAAGTAACTGCCATCTATGTAAGAATTTTATGGAGGAGTGTTTACTTTTTGTAATAGATTTGCCAGAAACTTCAAATGATGCACTTACTTTCCAAGGCTTAACTATTTCTTTGTTACTGCAGCCCTTTGGAGTGAATCAGCCTGGACCTTATATCATGTATACAACTGTAGATGCAAATGGATATCTGAAAAATGGTTCAGGTAAGACTTGATATGCATAATAGCACCTTTAATCAATATATTAACGAAGTAAACTGGATGACAAAAATTATCATCGTGTTTTCACATTCTTTATAAAATCTTCACTTTTTATATTATACGTTGTCTTTCTGTATACTTACATCAGTAGATTACAAAATGTCCTCATGACAAATCTATTAACATTAAATTCTTCATATATTCCTGTTGTATGGAGCCACATAATTATCCTTATTTTTCAGTTGAAGTAACAGAGAGATTGGGAGCATTTACTTCAGTTATCTTGATCAAAGTATGAAATAGTAAATTAGTTAACAGAGCTCATCTTAGAAGAAGTAAAAATTAGGACTCCAATCTACTCCTAGATTAATCCTAGCTTTTTCATATGTGGAATTGGAAACTAGAAAATCCTAGTTTTTCCATATGTGGAATATTATACAGATTTATATAATATTATGTAATCATATGTTTTGATATATGATTATAAAGAAAAATCTTGTTTTACGTTTGAATAAAGGGAAATGCAATCAATCAAGACAAAAGGGAAATAAGACTAAGCAAAGGATGTCTGATCTTGACAGATGGCTAGCTGGCTGAGATACGATCCAAATCACCATAAATACAACTGTGAACATTTCAGTTCTCTAAGGAGGAAAAGGAATCCTAACAATTCATATGCTTCTTTGAGAGTGCTAGAGTCCTAACCATGAAGAAGTACGTGTAAACAGAGTTACTGTTACTCTCCATTGTTAAATGAACTAAAAAAAGGGAAGAACTCATTATATAGCCATTTTCATTTTATATAATGGCATAACATAACATACCAGAGTGCATTTCCTTTTAAGCTAACTGTACACATTTAATACTGTCATCATGCTACTGCATCAGCACAGAAACATTCCATGAAACAAAAACTGAAAAATTCAAGGAGAAATTTACAGACTCAATTACAGTTTACCCTTGAACAACATGGGAGGTTAGGTGCGCCAACCCTCTGTGTAGTTAAAAATCTGCCTATAACTTATAGTTGGCCCTCATTCCTCTGTATCCTCCAGTTCAACCAAGTGTGAATTGTATAGTACTGTAGTATTTACTATTGAGAAAAATCTGCATATGAGTGGAACTGTGCAGTTCAAACCTGTGTTATGCAAGGGTCAGCTGTATAGTCAAATATGTTAATGTACCACTGTCAGTCAAGGAAACTTAAAATAAATCTGGATATAGTTGATTTGAACAAATTACTTATTTACATTTTAATTCATATATATATTAAACTGTGTATAAAAGATTCCAGGACCAGCGGGTTTTATTTTTTATCAGTTAACTCTCTGAGACTTTCAAGATGCACATAATTTTAGTTCTAGATTAGATGTTTCGGAATGCAGGGGGAAAAAAGATGAAGTTACCTATTTCATTTTATGAAGCTAGTATAACTTCATAAAGCTAGTATAATTTTATGGCTAGTATACAAAGCCATTATACCCAAAAGCAAAAACTTAGCTGACTGGTGAATTATCAATCAAAACTGCTATCTAAAATACTAACAATTTAAATTCATCTGTATTTTGAAAGAATTGCTTACTTAAGACCATCAAGTAGGTGATTACCTCGGGAATGCACTGATGGTTTAAAATGGGGAAAATTTCTTTATTATCATAACAGTAAATCAATTTTTTAAAGAGTTGCCTCCCTCTTTATTTTTCATATAATGTATATTGTGTAAATCTTTCCATGTCTGTTCATCTAGCTAGTCCTAATTTTTTTTAATTGAAGTATAGTTGACTTATAGTGTTATATTAATTTCAGGTGTACAATGTAATGAGTCAATATTTTTATAGATTATATTCCATTTAAAGTCATTATAAAATATTGCTTACATTTCCTGTGCTGAACATTATATTCTTGTATCTTATTTATTTTATACCTAGTAGTTTTTAACTCTTAATTCCCATCCCCTATCTTGCCTCTCTCACCACCACTCTTCCCTCTGGTAACCGCTAGTTTGTTCTCTATCTATGAGTCTGTTTCTATTTTGTTGTATTCACTTGTTTGTTTTATTTTTTAGATTCCATATATGTAAAAACAGACAGTATTTGTCTTTCTCTGTCTGACTTACTTCACTAAGCATAATATGCTCAAAGTCCATCCATGTTGTTGCAAATGGTAAAATTTCATTCTGCTTGTAGACAGATCTTATTGTTACCAAATACTCTGTGGTCTTACTCCACTTCCTAGCAAAACGTGAATAGCCAAATGTTATTAGACAGTTATATTACAGAGGAGTCATTAATTTCCTAAATAACCATTTACTACTCTTGTAAATTAGCCAGAGACCTGCAATAAGTACCCGAATTTCCTAAATAATATTTAATAAGAACTTAGTAGATAGGAGCATGTAAGCCAAATTGTATGGATTAGGGAGTTGTTGGTCATTTCTAAATAATAACACTATTAGACCAAGAATTGTTTTTTACCTCTTAAATTGCTTATTTGGCCCTGCTGTTATAAAATCATTTCCCTTTAGTCCTCTAATGTTACTATTTGTTAACATATCTGAGAAAAGCATAAGTAACCTTTAACTACTGTGCACTCTTCATCATATGCTTCAAATATAAGAGCAGTTAAAATGTATGGTAGACTGATATGAAAGGGCAAAAAAGCATTTGGATTAGGTATGACAAAATTCATATTGATGGTAAACATTAGATTATTGAGAAAAAATGATTTGTTGTAACATATAAGCACATTGTCTTTCTATAATTTTAACCTTTCAGGTTTCTCCATTTTAATCAGTAATTGTCAATTGCATCTTCCAGTGTCAAAACACATTTTATTCTTTATGTTCATTTCTCACCTGCATATTTTCTGAAATTATCTTCAAAGTATAGTATATATCCGTAAAAGAATTTTTTTAGTCTTGAGTCATTTTATTTTAATTACTCATCACGTTTTAAATTCTCATACCCAAAAATTTTAGCTTGAGCAGTACTTATTCAGGCATATTTTTGTGTCAGAAATCATAATTCATAACAAGATAATGGAAAGAGTTGTTATGCCCTGCTGGATTATCCATGACATTCTTCTTATCTGAAAGAATGAATTCTTGCAAGAAGAATCATTCCCTTTCCTTACCTCACACCTAGTAAAGACCTCACAGGAATAGTCAAGTCCACAGAAATAAAGATGAGGGCATTGCGAATAATGATTTTTTTTTTCACTGCAATGAAAGAGAGAAAGGGAAGGAGGGAAAATATGGAATAGCTCTAAGCAGTACTGATACATCCTCTTCATTTAATTGTAAATTGAATTAATTAATTACAAGAAATACAGAGAGTTTGAGAAACTGTAAGGAAGTTTACAAATTATTCAGCTATTCAGCAATTAGAAATCCCATCTACACAGATGCAAGTGGGTCACAGTCATATTCTGGAAAACCAAAAGAAAGAAAATAAGAAACTGTAGTGCCGGGCTTCCCTGGTGGCACAGTGGTTAAGAATCCGCCTGCCAATGCAGGGGACACGGGTTCAAGCCCTGGTCCGGGAAGATCCCACATGCCGCAGAGTGGCTGGGCCCGTGAGCCATGGCCGCTGAACCTGCGCATCCGGAGCCTGTGTTCCGCAACGGGAGAGGCCACAAGAGTGAGAGGCCCGGGTACCACAAAAAAAAAAAAAAAAATACTCAAAGCAGCCAAAAAACATTTTTTAAAAAAAGTATAAAATATATTCATCATCCTCAAAAAGTCTGTAATTTATTTGGAGAGTAAAAACAAGAAAAAATAAGATGATAAGCCACTGAAAGATTTTTAGAAGACTAGTAACTTTCTGGAAGATGACTGACTTCACTATTCACAGGCCCCTTCTATAAGACTTAGGTGTCTAGTGTGTGGAGTCTTAAGAAAAGACTAGGATTCCATATCATTACCTATAAGACTTCGTAAAAATTTGATATCCTTCTCCTTATTTGCCTGGATAACTGAACATGACACTTTGCCAGGTGCTATGAATGTGCAAAAATATCAAGACGTTGTTACTTTATATTTCAAATATCAAGAACTTTATATTTCAGGAGCTAGACATAGGTTTTTGTTTTGTTTTGGTTTGGTTTGCGGTACACGGGTCTCTCACTGCTGTGGCCTCTCCCGTTGTGGAGCACAGGCTCCGGACGCGCAGGCTCAGCGACCATGACTCACGGGCCCAGCCGCTCCGTAGCATGTGGGACCCTCCCAGACCGGGGCACGAACCTGTGTCCCCTGCATCGGCAGGCGGACTCTCAACCACTACGCCACCAGGGAAGCCCGACATAGGTATTTTAAAGTGTCTTCTTAAATAGTAATTACAAAGCAATAAGTATCAAATTAATGGCAACAATAGGAACTCAAAGAAGAGGCCATTGTGGACTGACAGGTGACATTTTTGTGAAGGAAGTCTTCCTTTGAAGGATTGGTGTATAATATGGATCAGAAATGAACAAGAAGTAATATAGATTTAGCATTAGCAAAGTCAAAACATGAAAAATGTAACTTTATTAGGAGCAACACAAAAAGCAAATAATTTGACAGTCAATAAAGAAAATCTTGTTCTGTTTTTTAAAAACAACACACAAAAGCTATAATATCTTTGAATATTTTCTTTTTATTTTCATAAGTGCATTGAGGAAAAACTCTAGTATCCTAGACAGATATCCCCATTGGTTTTATTTAGTTGCTTTAGTGTTTTTGTATAGCTTGGCAAATGGCCTGGAATTTAGTATAGATTGGTCTTTACACAAAATATTTCTTATTTTAAAATTTAATTCAGTGAGCAGTTTACTAACCATTATAATACATTTTTACTTAATTGTGTACATTTATAAAAAGTAGCAATTTAAAATATGAATGCTACTTAATTTATTTCAAGATTTTATATTTTTTTTAATCAATAAACAATGTAAAATAGGCCTGGTTGCCCATTTCTTGAAATATATTTTAAAATAAAGAAAAGAAAGAAAAAACAAATGAATGAAAAGTCTCTGTTTAACAAGTACAGTACTGGGGACTTCTGGTTTCCGGTCCAACATGTAAAGAGCTTGGAAATCATACTCCCATCCTCCCTTCCATTCCCACCCCTGCCCCAGCCAGATGATGACCAAAATGAAAATCAACAACTCTTCTTAGATCCATTAGAGAATTGAAGACACTGGGCAAACCGCTGCCCCCCAAACTGGAAAGACAGACAAATGCATAAAATGGCAGCTTACCAGAGCAGAAGCCACAGCTAGGGCCAGCCACTGGCAGGAACACTTAAAGGGTAATTCTGGGGACTCAGTTTGAGACTAGTTTAAGAGATTAAAAACTCCTACCTTTGGGGACCCAAACTTTCATGATTTTTACCTCTGTGAGCCACACAGGTTCTCAGGGTCAAGACCTAAGAAAAATCCTCTTGTGCTTCTGTCAGGAGAAAGGGGGAAAATAAACATTTTCAATACTCGCAGAGCTACAGTTCTTCTTAACAAAGGCCTGCCCTCAAGGGAAATTATTTTACGAAAACCTAACCAACTTTCCTTTTTACCAGAGCCTAACTGACTTGGTGGTAATGAATATCCAGCTCTAGCCCCCCTCTAGTCTTCCTGTCTCACCTTCATAGGTTAGAGGGGAAAAGACCTGAGAAGCACTTATGAAAGTCACAGCCCAGGGTCATAGGCTCACTAAAAAACTGAGACCTAATCACAGGACTAGAGAACACTTACCCACCCCCTACATCTTACCACCACATCAATCAGGCTCCTATAAAACAACAGGGGAGCAAGGTTCAAACCCTATTTAAAAAGGAAACCCAAAGATAACAGAAGAGACAAAAACAAGGACACTACAGGAAATTTTAGCCTCCGACACCTACAGCTACAGCAACCAGTAAATGCAATCTGATTCATAGCCAGATAAACATAAAACCGCACACTAAAGACCTGTTTACCTTAGTTCTTTTTGCTTGATACATCATGTCCAGCTTTCAAAAAAAATTACAAGGCATGCTAAAAGGCAAAAAAATAAAACAAAAAACCCCCACATTTTGAATAGATAAAGCAGGCATCAGAACCAGACTCAATTATAACAGAGATTTTGGAATTATAAGACTTAAGAATTTATGGTAACTATGATTAATATCCTAAGGGCTAAAATGAAAAAAAAAAAAAAAAGGAAATGCTAGAAAACAAAAACACTGCAACAGAAATGAAGAATGCCTTTGATTGGCTCAGCAGCAGCTTGTACATGGCCGAGGAAAGAATCAGTGAGCTCGAAGATGTCAATAGAAACTTCCCAAACTAAAGACAAAGAGAAAAAGGAATAAAAAATATAGTTTATCTTAATGAATATTCAAGTGCAAACTGCTACACTAGTGGCCCCAATAACTCATAATATAGTCTCCTTCCACATTCACTCTGTTTAACCAAGGGGACATCAGCAAACATGACACAAGTATAGCCTTGATAAGCTCTTAGACTTTGAGACTTACCCTCTTGGGATGCTGCCCTGAGATCTGCCCAGTCTAGTCACCTTAAGAATGAACGATTCTAAGGAGAGATGCCTACTCAGGCCTCCCAGCTGACCTGCCAGCTGAATGCAGCCATGTGAGTCAGCCCAGCCAACCCACAGAATCATGAGAAAGAAACTGGTATGGTTGTAAGCCACTAAGCTTTGAGTTGGTTTGTTATACAACAATAAATAATCACTAGAAGGAATGTATTCTTTTTGCTTAAGAGCCAAATATAAAAGAATTTACAGAGATGGACCTGTCAACAGTATTAAAAAGGTATGTTTGAGAAGTGCAGACTTTAGTAGACAGTAAAGGGAAAGAAGTGTGGAGAAGGAGAAGTTGAAAGCTTAAGCGTTTAAGAGAATGTGCTTACTGACATTTCACAACTTTAATCACGTCCTCTAGGAAAAAAGTACATGTGAAATAAGTGACTTTAGTAAAGGAAAAATTCAAGGTATATTTGTGTTTTGTGTATGTTGATAGCCAAGAATTGCATCTAGGTCTCTCCAAGTTGACTAACATGTGACAGATACCTAGCCTAATAAACATTTGTTTTTAATGTTTCACTAAAAATAACTTATCTTGCAATTTGTAACTAAAAACACTGCCTCTCATCTTCCATTTATAAAGTAGCTATGTGTCTTTTATCCCTACTTCAGAACTAAACAGTTTTACTCCCTTGTGGTTTTTGTCACCACCAAAAAACACAGCTTATAGCAACATGCCGTGGCCTATGGGTTTGCCTCTCAAAGAGGTATAGATCTCCAACTTGAAAAATAAAGTGCACTAAAGCACAAGCCAAGCTTTCCCATTTAGCTAATTTATACCACACTGTCCACTTTGGAAACCAGAGTTTATCTTTTTAATCCAGAGAGTGACAGCTGGAACATAATTGCAGATAACCTCAGAAAAGTTTACCTCCTTAATACAACTCTGTACAGGAGTACTGACCATTAAATTAGACCTCCACAGGCAATAGCACCCAATGCAGTTTGGCTTTATGAGAGTTGTAGATTTATTTTATTGTTTCCCTTTGCATTATTTTTTCATGCATTGGCAATGGCTTTTATCATTCCTTCATTAGGTGCATTAAGCTCTAGAAAAGCAATTATCAAAATCAAACTACTTAGTTTCTCAAAAAGTTAAGCATAGAGTTACTGTATGAACCATTAATTCCACTCCTACGTATATTCCCAAGAGAATCGAAAATATATGTCACACAAAAACTTGTACATCGATGTTCATAGCATAATATTCATATTCATAATAGCCAAAAAGTGTAATAAGCAAACCAAATGTCCATCAACTAATAAATGGATAAACCAACTGTGGCATATCAATACAATAGAATATTATCCCATTAAAAACATGAAACATGCTATAACATGGATGAACCTTGTAAAACATTATTCTAAGTGAAAGAAACCAGATACAAAAGGCTGCATATTACATGATTCCATTTGTATGAAATGTCTAGAATAAGCAAATCTTATAAGAAATAGAAAGGAACTCGCAGGTGAGGGTTACCAGGAACTGGGCCAGAGAAGAAATAAGAAGTGACTGCTAATGGGTCCAGGGTTCCTTTTTGCGGTGATGAAAATGTTCTGGAATTAGTGGTGACAGTTGTACAGCCTTGTGACTATACTAAAAACCACTGAATTGTACACTTTAAATTGGTGGACTTTGTGGCATGTGAATTATATATCAGTTTAACAAAAGGAAAAAAACTACTCATATTCTAAATTTATAGCTGGAAAGTAGGTTGACAGGTAAAGCTTGAACCAGTGTTCTAAGCTTCCTGATTTATTCCAAAAGAGAAATCAGAAAAACTTCTATGAAAAAATGATGTTATACTGTTTTTCAAGAACTAATATCAAGTTGAAATTCAACCTAAGAAAAAAACAGAAAATATGAGGAATGATTATATAATAATAAAAATAACAAATAACATTTGTAGTTTTGCAGTTTTAAAAGCATTTTTATATACATTAAAAGTTAGGGCTTCCCTGGTGGCGCAGTGGTGGAGAGTCAGCCTACCGATGCAGGGGACACGGGTTCGTGCCCCAGTCCAGAAAGATCCCACATGCCGCGGAGAGGCTGGGCCCGTGAGCCATGGCCGGTGAGCCTGGGCGTCCGGAGCCTGTGCTCCGCAACAGGAGAGGCCACAACAGTGAGAGGCCCGCGTACTGCAAAAAAAAAAAAAAAAAAAAAAAGTTAAGTACTGTTGTTGTAATTGTCTCATAAAACCCATTCAGTAGGTGGTATTGTAATTCTGATTTTGTAGATGAGGAAACATTCAAGTTGTATTTTTCTGTTGTTGTATGTTTAAGCATCCCCAGGTCAAGATTTGTCTTTTTCATCTCTGTAAAAGGCATACAGTGTACATTCAGCAAAAGTTAAGGTGAATGAATAAACAAATTAAGGCTTAGGGAGGGCAAGGGACTTTCTAAAGATCAAACAAAGCAGTGTGGAATACTGTCTTTGGCATTCATATCCTGTGTGCTTTCTATAATATCACATCACAGGTCTCCTGTGTTAAGGAACACATTTGTTCAAGTTCCAGCCTTTAAGCTGATATCAAAGTTATTTTAATTCAAAGCCAAAATGGAGGTCTTCAACAGCAGTCATTGATATGGCATATTATTAGACCTCAAAGAAAACTAAAGTTAAACAACTGTACAAACTTTACTTTGTTGTTTACTACCAAACCTTCAGGTTAGCAGAGCAGACATTTACCACGTGCCTGATATGTGTCAGCCACTATACTGGGCCCTAGAAATGGGGCATAGAAATGATTAAGTCACTAGATTGGAAGCACCTAAGCACCTCTTCTTATGGAACTATTTTCAGTCTAGTAAGAGGTTCTTCCACATATTTCATCACTTTATCCTTGTCAGTTATCTAGAAGCTGAGTTCAGAAATAAGTCAGAATACTCCAAAGGATTAAGTCAGACGTCAGTGGATTCCTTTACTCTCCATTATAAGCCACCCATTGACTACCAGGAAAAGAAGCCAAACAATTGTTTTAAGAAAATTTCTATAAATTGCTACAATCCTAACTTCTGAAATACAGGAATTTAGCATTTAGGCATGTAGCTTCATGAACTCCCTATATAGTGTTCACTTACTATAATACAGGCTCTTTCTTCTGGATCCACATTCTATAGCACCTGGTTACACCACATATTTTTCAAGGTATTAACTACTTTCTGTACATGGATTATGCCTTTCTATGAAGACAGCCTATTTCTTGTTCTTAAACTGATTACTAAGTAGGACTGTTAAAAACCAAGGTGTGTTTATATAGCGATGTTAAATTAACATGTCTTAGATTTATAATTTGATCACAGATTAAGGTGCTTCTCCAGTCAACAGAGTGCCTGATATATAGCATGGTGCTTAATATCTATAGAATAAACAAACTAATTAATCACAGAATTAGTAAGTGATTAGTGAGAATCCACTTACACTGGAAATTAGCTTTTCTCAAAGTCCAAAAAAAATAATGTGCCTTAGTCATATAAGCCAGTAGAAGATTTTACCATCAAGCAGAGAACAACTGCTTCATTTCTTTTTTCTATGTGGGTTGCCATCCATTTAATTTAAATTTTAAGACAAAAATAAGAAGAAGCTATGATTTAGTAAATGTTTTAAATATCAAGTGTCTATAGCCAAATTTTAAAATTAAATTCCAATATTTTTATTGTACTCAGTCAAAATTTCTTTTGGCTTCCCCTCACCTTCCAAATCTATTTTGCCCTCTTTTTTTCCCCACTTCTGAATTCTGGTGTGACATTACAATATGATGTTGAGAAGTGCAGGTAAGTTTAGCCTGTTGACAATAAGGAGCCTTTTTGCAATTACCATGTTCTATATATAGGAATTAGCTGTCCCTCCCTAAAAGTGGCTAACCACTTCAGCAATGAATTTAAATGTTGAAAATCATCACTGTTTTAATACATTTTATCACTTGTTTTCTTTGACTACTATTCTATCTTCGTTGATAATTTATTGTTTAAAAAGTGGTCACTGGTATATATTACCAGAAATCATCCTACTGTAACAGCTATGATATTCTATATTATCCAGAATATTTGGGACAGTGTAGTCACAGATCAACTCAGTATTTTAGTAAGAAGCCACAAAGGTCACCTTAGATTTTTTAAATAACTTCGCAGAGTTAGAATACATATATGTAGCATCTGACATAGGGATTCTTTTCTATAAAGTTTACATGTAAGTTGTTTGAAACTTTTTAAATTATTTTAAAATATCAGGAAAAGGATTATATTATCAGAGTAGATCATAAACACCAATGTCACTGCTAGAGTTTTTCTGGCTAGGATATCTGATTTGATAAACATTTACAATGAGCCTTATCACATTAGATAACACAAATTATTACCCCAGGGTGACATACAAGAGCAAAGAACCATGATAATTGTTATAGCTAGGAAGATTTTATTAGCTATATCAGAAACTTACTCTGTTGGCAATTAAATTAGAATAGCAACAAGTGAAAGTATTTTTAACCTTTTAATTTTATTATTTGTCAATACCTTTTTTATCCATTGATTTTAATAGAATCCTAATCACTCTTGATAACACAATAACATAAAATATGAAAACATATTTTTCTTTCAAAGTCTTAGCTTAATTTTTCTTGACTTTAGTCTACCATTTGTTATTATCCAGCTTGCCATTCTCACAATTATAAATTCTCCTCATAGAGAAACATTTTCCCCTACCTGATATTCTAACCATTTTCTTACAGGAAAATATAATTTAAGACACACACCACAGGGGACAAATACATGACGATGTTTCTTTAACATCCCCCTACAAGCAGTGAGAGTAGTCCTAAATTTTTCACTCTACCGATTATAACTTTTTAAACTATCTGGAATGAGCCAGAGAACCTGAGCTTATTCTAGTGTCGGTTAAGGGCTAGTCCATAGCCAGAGGATTGTCATGTTCATAATTGTATCCCCTGTGAACATAATCGTATTAAAGTTGATGTCTGTAATAGAAGATCAACAAGATAAACCAGGCTCATCTCACAGAAGAATTGCTTAAATACCTCAGGCTTTAGGTATAGAATGGGACCATCACAAAGCCTAAGGTATGCTCATTGGGCTCAAATGCCCTACAGTCTGGATTTACAAAATCAACAAATGCCATGTTAACTGGAATGTCTATGTAGAAAACGTTACAGGTTACCATATCATATCCTAGGACCCCACAAATACAGTGATCCAAACAGTGAAAGAAGTGAACAACTGACATTGGTGGGGAGGGGAGGAAATGGTATTCTGTCATTAGAAGTCCTTTTTATAGAGCAATAAGACAAATATCACACTTCTTTTTCAACTGAAAAAAAAAGGATCACAGGTAATGATGAAGGATGTGGCATTTGGAATTAAGCTACCAAAATGAAAATCCTAGGGCTTCCCTGGTGGTGCAGTGGTTGAGAGTCCGCCTGCCTATGCAGGGGACACAGATTCGTGCCCTGGTCCGGGAAGATCCCACATGCCACGGAGCGGCTGGGCCCGTGAACCATGGCCACTGAGCCTGCGTGTCCGGAGCCTGTGCTCTGCAACGGGAGAGGCCACACAGTGAGAGGCCCGCATACCGCAAAAAAAAAAAAAAAAAATGCAGTTTTGGCCAAATTGTTTGACCTCTTGATTTCCTCATAATAAAGTGAAGATAATTGATGTCACAAATGCCTTTTATGTATGTATTATAAATTGTTCAGAATTCTTATATATAACTGATACTTTACCTTTGGGTAGACTGTCTTTCTGTACTGGTATCTATGTGGTATAAATTGATATAGTATTTTTGATTTGGAATATGTTACAAGTCTCAGGTCTGACACATTTGTAGGATAGAAGTTCTTTCATTTATTCATTCATTCATTGAACAAATATGTACTGAGTGCCTAATATACGACAGGCCTATTCTAGGCTCTTATAATATAGAGGTGAAAAAAACAGACCAATTTCTCAGCCCTCATAGAGATTACATTCTAGTAGGTGAAAAGAGGTAATAAACATAATAAGTGAGTTGTTTAATACTATGTCATGGTTAGGAGGTGATATCTACTGTGGGGGTGGGGAATAAAGCAGGGTAAGAAGGATACAGAAGGAGTTAGCAGTTTTATGTAGGGTGGTCAGAGTGGCCCTCTCTGAGAAAATGTCATTTGAACAAAGATTTGAAGGATATACTCCAGGTAGAGGAGAAAGCCAGAGCAGAAGCCTTAAGGTATAAGCATTCGTGGAATTTCCAAGGAACAGTGGACAGACCAACGTCTTGGAGTAGAGTGAAAGAAGGGGGTTAAGGAGTAGAAGATGAAATCTGAGTTAAATGAGGGCATGGAGTATAAACTGAGTAAAACAGTAGACTATAGGAAGAGCAAGAGCTAAAGCAGGGAACCTAATTAGAAAGCTAGTAAAATAATTATGGCTTGAAATGATGGTGGCTTTGACCACGGTAATAGTCATGCAGGTAGAAATGTTGGGATTCTGGATATTTTGGGATTGTGGATATATATTTGATTTTTTGGCAGACTGGGTAGAGGATATGAGGGGAAAAAAGTACTGTATCTATAGTGTTATTGGCCACAGCAAGTAGAAAGATGGAGTTGCCATAACTGAAATGGAGCAGGTATTGGAAGAAAAATCAGGAGCTCTGGGGGTTTTTTGTTGTTAACTTTTTTCTTTTTTCTCATTAGTCATCCATTTTATACACATCAGTGAATACATGTCAATCCCAGTCTCCCAATACATCACACCACCCCCCCACCCCCCACTGCTTTCCCCCCTTGGTGTCTATACGTTTGTTCTCTACTCCTGTGTCTCAATTTCTGCTCTACAAACCAGTTCATCTGTACCATTTCCTAGGTTCCACATATATGTGTTAATATACGATATTTGTTTTTCTCTTTCTGACTTACTTCACTCTGTATGACAGTCTCTAGATCCATCCATGTCTCTACAAATGACCCAATTTCGTTCCTTTTTATGGCTGAGTAATATTCCATCGTATATATGTACCACATCTTCTTTATCCATATGTCTGTCGATGGGTGTTTAGGTTGCTTCCATGACCTGGCCATTGTAAATAGTGCTGCAGTGAACATTGGGGTGCATGTGTCTTTCTGAATTATGGTTTTCTCTGGGTATATGCCCAGTAGTGGGATTGCTGGGTCATATGGTAATTCTATTTTTAGTTCTTTAAGGAGCCTCCATACTGTTCTGCATAGTAGCTGTATCAATTTACATTCCCACCAACAGTGAAAGAGGGTTCCCTTTTCACCACACCCTCTCCAGCATTTGTTGTTTGTAGATTTTCTGATGATGCCCATTCTAACTGGTGTCAAGTGATACCTCATTGGAATTTTGATTTGCATTTCTCTAATAATTAGTGATGTTGAGCAGCTTTTCATGTGCTTCTTGGCCATCTGTATGTTGTCTTCGGAGAAAAGTCTATTTAGGTCTTCTGCCCATTTTTGGATTGGGTTGTTTGTTTTTTTAATATTGAGCTACATGACCTGTTTATATATTTTGGAGATTAATCCTTTGTCCAAGGATTCATTTGCAAATATTTTCTCGCATTCTGAGGGTTGTCTTTTCATCTTGTTTATGGTTTCCTTTGCTGTGCAAAAGCTTTCAAGTTTCATTAGATCCCATTTGTTTATTTTTGGTTTTATTTCCATTACTCTAGAAGGGGGATCAAAAAATATCTTGCTGTGATTTATGCCAAAGACTATTCTTCCTATGTTTTCCTCTAAGAGTTTTATAGTGCCCGGTCTTATATTTAGGTCTCTAAACCATTTTGAGTTTATTTTTGTGCATGGTGTCAGGGAGTGTTCTAATTTCATTCTTTTACATGAAGCTGTCCAGTTTTCCCAGCACCACTTATTTCTCCATTGTATATCCTTGCCTCCTTTGTCATAGATTAGTTGACCATAGGTGCATGGGTTTATCTCTGGGCTTTCTATCCTGTTCCATTGATCTATATTTCTGTTTCTGTGCCAGTACGATACTGTCTTGATTACTGTAGCTTTGTAGTATAGTCTGAAGTCAGGGAGTCTGATTCCTCCAGCTCTGTTTTTTTCCCTCAAGACTGCTTTGGCTATTCGGGGTCTTTTGTGTCTCCATTCAAATTTTAAGATTTTTTGTTTTAGTTCTGTTAAAAATGCCATTGGTAATTTGATAAGGATTGCATTGAATCTGTAGATTGCTTTGGGTACTATAGTCATTTTCACAATATTGATTCTTCCAATCCAAGAACGTGGTATATCTCTCCATCTATTTGTATCACCTTTAATTTCTTTCATCAGTGTCTTATAGTTTTCTGCATGCAGGTCTTTTCTCTCCCTATGGTAGGTTTATTCCTAGGTATTTTATTCTTTTTGTTGCAGTGGTAAATGGGAGTATTTCCTTAATTTCTCTTTCAGATTTTTCATCATTAGTGTACAGGAATGCAAGAGATTCCTGTGCATTAATTTTGTATCCTGCAACTTTACCAGATTCATTGATTAGCTCTAGTACTTTTCTGGTGGCATCTTTAGGATTCTCTATATATAGTATCACGTCATCTGCAAACAGTGACAGCTTTACTTCTTCTTTTCCAATTTGTATTCCTTTTATTTCTTTTTCTTATTGCCGTGTCTAGGACTTCCAAAACCATGTTGAATAATAGTGGTGAGAGTGGACATCCTTGTCTTGTTCCTGATCTTAGAGGAAATGCTTTCAGTTTTTCACCATTGAGAATGATGTTTGCTCTGGGTTTGTCATACATGGCCTTTATTATGTTGAGGTAGGTTCCCTCTATACCCACTTTCTGGAGAGTTTTTATCATAAATGGGTGTTGAATTTTGTCAAAAGCTTTTTCTGCATCTCTTGAGATGATCATATGGTTTTTATTCTTCAATTTGTTTGTATGGTGTATCACATTGATTGATTTGCATGTATTGAAGAATCCCTGCATCTCTGGGATAAATCCCACTTGATCATGGTGTATGATCCTTTTAATGTGTTGTTGGTTTCTGTTTGCTAGTATTTTATTGAGGATTTTTGCATCTATATTCATCAGTGATATTGTTCTGTAATTTCCTATTTTTGTAGTATCTTTGTCTGGTTTTGGTATCAGGGTGATGGTGGCCTCGTAGAATGAGTTTGGGAGTGTTCCTTTCTCTGCAATTTTTTGGAAGAGTTTGAGAAGGATGGGTGTTAGCTCTTCTCTAAATGTTTGATAGAATTCACCTGTGAAGCCATCTGGTCCTGGACTTTTCTTTGCTGGAAGATTTTTAATCACAGTTTCAATTTCATTACTTGAGATTGTTCTGTTCATATTTTCTGTTTCTTCCTGGTTCAGTCTTGGAAGGTTATACCTTTCTAAGAATTTGTCCATTTCTTCCAGGTTGTCCATTTTATTGGCATAGAGTTGCTTGTAGTAGTCTCTTAGGATGCTTTGTATTTCTGCCGTGTCTGTTGTAACTTCTCCTTTTGCATTTCTAATTTTATTGATCTAAGTCCTCTCCCTCTTTTTCTTGATGAGTCTGGCTAATGGTTTATCAATTTTGTTTATCTTCTCAAAGAACCAGCTTTTAGTTTTATTGATCTTTGCTATTGTTTTCTTTGTTTCTATTTCATTTATTTCTGCTCTGATCTTAATGATTTCTTTTCTTCTGCTAACTT
Organism: Phocoena phocoena; assembly: GCF_963924675.1. Classification (NCBI taxonomy): domain Eukaryota; kingdom Metazoa; phylum Chordata; class Mammalia; order Artiodactyla; family Phocoenidae; genus Phocoena; species Phocoena phocoena. Next base: position 23,201,851 of record NC_089238.1, on the reverse strand, counting down.
TGGGTTTTGTTTGTTCTTCCTCTAGTTCCTTTAGGTGTAAGGTTAGGTTGTTTATTTGAGATTTTTCTTGTTTCTTGAGGTAAGCTTGTATAGCTATAAACTTCCCTCTTAGAACTGCTTTTGCTGCATCCCATTGGTTTTGGATCGTCGTGTTTTCATTGTCATTTATCTCTAGGTATTTTTTGATTTCCTCTTTGATTTCTTCAGTGATCTCTTGGTTATGTAGTCACGTATTGTTTAGCCTCCACGTGTTTGTGTTTCTTTCCTTGTAATTCATTTCTAATCTGATAGCGTTGTGGTCAGAAAAGATGCTTGATATGATTTCAATTTTCTTAAATTTACTGAGGCTTGATTTGTGACCCAGGATGTGATCTATCCTGGAGAATGTTCCATGCGCACTTGAGAAGAAAGTGTAATCTGCTGGTTTTGGATGGAATGTCCTATAAATATCAAATAAATCTATCTGGTCTTTTGTGTCATTTAAAGCTTCTGTTTCCTTATTTATTTTCATTTTGCGTGATCTGTCCATTGGTGTAAGTGAGGTGTTAAAGTCCCCCACTATTATTGTGTTACTGTTGATTTCCTCTTTTATAGCTGTTAGCAGTTGCCTTATGCATTGAGGTGCTCCTATGTTGGGTGCATATATATTTATAATTGTTATATCTTCTTCTTGGATTGATCCCTTGATCATTATGTAGTGGCCTTCCTTGTCTCTTGTAACATTCTTTATTTTAAAGTCTGTTTTACTGATATGAGTATTGCTACTCCAACTTTCTTTTGATTTCCATTTGCATGGAATATCTTTTTTCCGTCCCCTCACTTTCAGTCTTTATGTGTCCCTAGGTCTGAAGTGGGTCTCTAGTAGACAGTATATATATGGATCTTGTTTTTGTATCTATTCAGCAAGCCTATGTCTTTTGGTTGGAGCATTTAATCCATTCACGTTTAAGGTAATTATCAATACGTATGTTTCTATGACCATTTTCTTAATTGTTTTGGGTTTGTTTTTCTAGGTCCTTTTCTTCTCTGTTGTTTCCCACTCAGAGAAGTTCCTTTATCATTTGTTGTAGAGCTGGTTTGGTGGTGCTGAATTCTCTTAGCTTTTGCTTGTCTGTAAAGCTTTTGATTTCTCCATCGAATCTGAATGAGATCCTTGCCAGGTAGAGTAATCTTGGTTGTAGGTTCTTCCCTTTCATCACTTTAAGTATATCATGCCACTCCCTTCTGGCTTGCAGAGTTTCTGCTGAGAAATCAGCTGTTAACCTTATGGGAGTTCCCTTGTATGTTATTTGTCCTTTTTCCCTTGCTGCTTTCAATAATTTTTCTTTGTCTTTAATTTTTGCCAATTTGATTACTGTGTGTCTCGGCATGTTTCTCCTTAGGTTTATCCTGTATGGGACTCGCTGCGCTTCCTGGACTTGGGTAGCTATTTCCTTTCCCATGTTAGGGAAGTTTTCGACCATAATCACTTCAAATATTTTCTCAGGTCCTTTCTCTCTCTCTTCACCTTCTGCGACCCCTATAATGCAAGTGTTGTTGCGTTTAATGTTGTCCCAGAGGTCTCTTAGGCTGTCTTCATTTCTTTTCATTCTTTGTTTTGTTCCGCACCAGTGAATTCCACCATTCTGTCTTCCAGGTCACATATCCATTCCTCTGCCTCAGTTATTCTGGTATTGGTTCCTTCTAGTGTAGTTTTCATTTCAGTTACTGTATTGTTCATCGCTGTTTGTTTGTTCTTTAATTCTTCTAGGTCTTTGTTAAACATTTCTTGCATCTTCTCAATCTTTGTCTCCATTGTTTTTCCGAGGTCCTGGATCATCTTCACTATCATTATTCTGAATTCTTTTTCTGGAAGGTTGCCTATCTTGTTTTTCTCGGGTTTTATCTTGTTCCTTCATCTGGTACATAGCCCTCTGCCTTTTCGTCTTTTCTGTCTTTCTGTGAATGTGGTTTTTGTTCCACAGGCTGCAGGATTGTAGTTCTTGCTTCTGCCATATTTAACATTTAGTTTAACAACATTTACTGCCTCTTAGGCACTCTTTTAAGCATTATCATTCAATCAGCATAAGTCTATGAGACAAACTAATTCTGTAGCCCATGCAGCTTTACAGTTTTACATACATAGTTTAACTGTATTAAGAGCGCCTATCCCTAAATTCAGTGTTCCTTTTCATTATACCTTTCTCTTACTAATGTAAGAATTGTATAAAAAATCAGGTATATATACTTTCCAATGATGTCATATATCTGGGTAACATTAGTAGATGTTTAGCAGAGTCCCACTGAATATTAAAATGTTTAGGTATTAACTAACCCTGTAATTTTTTTTTTTTTTTAATTTGGCTGTGCCAGATCTCAGTTGTAGCACGTGGGATCCTTGTCACCATGGGGAGGACCTTTTAGTTGCGGCATGTGGGATCTAGTTCCTTGACCAGGGGTTGAACCTGGGCCCCCCGCACTGGGAGTGCAGAGTTCCAGCCCTGGACCTCCAGGGAAGTCCCTAACCCTGTTAATATTTAAATATTCTGTTTAATTATGTAGCAAATACCTAGCAAGTAAATACCGTCTTTTTAAGTGAACCATGATAGGGAGAGATTGATTTTTGGAATGTCAGTGTGAGGACTTCATGAACCTGCTGTCCCCTCCCTCCCCATAAAACAAACAGACAAACAAACAAAAAGTACTGGCCTAACAACTAACATTAACCATTTCAGAACTCTGGAAATTAACCAAAGCCACAGAATGTTCTGAGCATTGTCTATCCAAGAGGAACTCCTGATACTTAAGACAACAGGGTCTGTGGCATTTTAACTTGGGGCAGTTTACATCCCACCTCCCCTCTCTGCTGAATGGTGCAGCAGCCATGGATAGCTAGTAGCCTCACAGTCAGTGGACGGGATGGAAGTTTGGAGTCCATTAAAATTCCCATCTCTATAGCACTGTCAATATGCGTCTAAACTAGCAACTCCTTGGAAAATCCCTTCTCAGGATGTTGGGGCTATTTGATTTGACTCAGAGTTCAACCCAGCAGGAAAAAGAAAAGCCCTATTCCTCCAAGACATTACCCAAAACAACAGTCTGTTGGAAAAATCCCAGGTGTAGTGAACAAGAGCCTGGCCAAAACATAAAAGGAAGCCCTGAGGCACCAGACAGCCACAGGCAACTTTGAAAGGCTAAAATATATTCTTGGACATCTTACATGGCTAAGAACATGCCTAGAAAAGAAAATACCTCATTCAGATACTTAGCTTGAGTGTGCTACCTCGAGGCTCTGCTCAAGCAAGAAATGAAAGGTAAGGCTATCTTGTAAAGTGCCTGAAGTTTGAAGGCATATCTTCACACACAAATCCCACTGACAAAGTTTGGAAGATATACAGGCAAGATATTTAAGGAAACCTAATGGCCAATCATTAGCTGACCACTGAGTTATACTGAGTCGTGTATGCCTCCTCGGAAACCAGGCTTAGAACAAGAACTTTAAAAATAAGAAAATAAAAGAACTTTGTGGCAGGCACTGTAAGGAATACAGAATCTATAGGATCCATCTAAGAAAGTCACTAAACAAATGAGCAACAACAGTAACAAAACGAAAGACCATCAAACCCTTAGAGGGAGATTCCATAGCTGTTATATTATCTAAGAAGTCCACTTTCCAACAATAACCAAAAAACACTATAAAACATGCAAAGAAACAGGAAAGTATGCCACATACACATTTTTTTTTTAAAAAGCAAACAACAGAAAATGTGCCCAGTGGTGTTGGACTTAGTTAACAGAACCTATAAATTGGCTATTATAAACATGTTCAAAGACCTAAAGGAAACTAGAATTAAAAAACTAAAGGTAAGTATTACAACTATGTCCCACTAATAGAAGATATAAGTGAAGAAGTAAAGATCATTTTAAGAATCAAATGGAAATTCTGGAGTTGAAAGTACAGTAACTGAAATGAAAAATTCTGTAGAGTGCTCAACAACAGATTTGAGCTGGCAGAAGAATCAGCAAAGTTGAATATAGGTCAATTGAGAGTATACAGAAAGAAAAATGAACAACCTCAGAACCTGTGGCGCCACCATCAATCATACCATCATATGCATAAAGCGAGTCTTAGAAGAAAAAGAGATAAAGAAAGGGGCAGAATGTATATCTAAAGAAAGAATGGCTGAAACCATCCAAATATGATGAAAAACACTAATCTGCACATAGAAACTCAACAAACTCAGAGTAACTCAAAGAGTTCACACTTGGGCTTCCCTGGTGGCGCAGTGGTTGAGAGTCTGCCTGCCGATGCAGGGGACACGGGCTCGTGCCCCGGTCCGGGAAGATCCCACATGCCGCAGGGTGGCTGGGCCCATGAGCCATGGTCACTGAGCCTGCACATCCGGAGCCTGTGCTCCGCAACAGGAGATGCCACAATAGTGAGAGGCCCGCGTACCGCAAAAAAAAAAAAAAAAGAAAAAGAAGACTAAAGGGAGCCCTTAAGGCTGAACTGAGAGGACAACTAGACAATAACTTGAATCCACACAAGTAAAAAACACCTGTAAAACTATAGATAAGTATAAAATATGGTTTATGTATTTCTGTCAAATAGTTCCTCTTATTTCCTAGGTGATTTACGGAACAACTACATAAAGTAATAATTATAAATTTATGTCAATGGGCTGATAATATATAAAAATATAATTTGTATAATAACAGTATTACAAGGGAGGGAGGATTTGGGAGGAAAGTTGTATGTGCTAGGTATTGTTATTTTGTTAAGTTAATATGCTAATTGCAATCCACAGGCAACCACTAAGAAAATAGCTCAGAAAATATATAATAAAAGAAACTATGGAATTAAAGCAGCAGTGGAGGAGCAGAACAATTAAAAAGACATATAGAAAACCGATAGCAAATGGCAAGCAAAAGTCCTACCTTATCAGTAATTACATTGAATATAAATGGAATAAACACTCCTATCAAAAGGCAGAGAGATTGGCAGAATGGCTAATATAATATGACTCAACTAGGTGCTATCTGCAAGAGAAACACTTTAGATTCAATGATACAAATAAGTTGAAATTTTAAAAAGGGGGGGTGTAAATTATACCATGCAAAGAGTAACCAAAGGAGAGCTGGAGTGACCATTCTAATATCAGATAAAACTAGGGCTTTAAGACAAAAATTGTTACTAGAGACAAAGAAGGACATTTTATAATGATAATAAAAAGGTCAATCCATGTGGAAGATGTAACAACTACAAAGACATACACACCTAACAACAGAGCCCCCAAGATACATGAAGAGAGAAATTGGAGGCTTTATTACCCCAATTTTAATACTTTCAGTAATGTATCAAACAACTTAGCAAAAAATCAATAAAGAAGAGATAATGACACTATAAACCAACTAAACCTAACAGACTTGTATAGAACACTCCACCCAACAGCGGCAGAATATGCATTCTTCTCAAGCACACATGGAACATTCTCCAGGACAGACCATATGCTAGGTCATAAAACAAGCCTCAATAAATTAAAAATATTGAAATCATCCCAAGTATGTTCCCCAGCTGCAACGGGATGATAATTAGAAATCAATAACAATTTAGAAATTCAAAAATATCTGGAAATGAAACAACACAGTCCTAAAAACCCAATGGGTCAAAGAAGAAATCACAAGAGAAACTAGAAAAGACTTTAGGTGAATGAAAACAGAAACACAACCTTCCAAAATATATGGAGTTCTTAGAGGGAAAAACAGTTCTTAGAGGAAAATTTATTGTTGCAAATGCCTATATTAAGGAATAACAACAATCTGAAATCAATAACCTAACTTTCTACCTCAAGAAGCTAGAAAAAGAACAGCAAACTAAACCCAAAGCAAGCAGAAGACAGGACGTAGTGAGAGGAAATAAGTAGGGAGTAGAAAATCATAGAGAAAAACCAGTTGAACCAAAAGTTGGGTTTTTTAAAGATTGACAAAATGTACAAACCTTTAGCTAGACTGATCAAGAAAAAGAGAAGACTCAAATTACTGAAATCCAGAATGAAGGAAGAGACCACTCGCTACCAACCTTAAGACCTAAAAACGAAGCTACAAAAATGGCCAATAAGCACATGAAAAGAAAGCTCAACATCATTAGTTATTAGGTAAATGTAAATGAAAGCCACAATGACATACCAGTTCATAACCACTAGAATGGCTATGATCAAAAAGATAGGGCTTCCCTGGTGGCGCAGTGGTTGAGAGTCCGCCTGCCGATGCAGGGGACACGGGTTCGTGCCCCGGTCCGGGAAGATCCCACATGCCACGGAGCGGCTGGGCCGGTGAGCCATGGCCGCTGAGCCTGAGCATCCGGGGCCTGTGCTCCGCAACGGGAGAAGTCACAACAGTGAGAGGCCCGTGTACCGTAAAAAAAAAAAAAAAAAAAAAAGTGTTAGAATTTGGAAAAATTGGAACCCTCAACTATTAATGTTGGGAATGTAGAATGATACAGCCATTTCGGAAAACATAAGTTGACACAGAAACTTGTATGTGAATGTTTACAGCAGCATTATTCATAAAAAGAGCACACATTGCTTGATAGCATTTATATGAATCTCCAGGATAGGCAAATCTATAAAGAAAGTAGATTAGTGGTTACCTGTATCTGGAAGTGTAGGGCTTAGAAATAGGAATAACTGCTAATGGGTATGGAGTTTCTTTTTTGGGTGATGAAAATGTTTTAAAATTTAATTGTGCTTACAGCTCAACACCTTTTTGAATATACTCAAAACCACTTAACTGAATACTTTAAATAGGTGATGTTTATGAGATGTGAATTATCTCTCTTACTGTTTAAAAAATGAATCATTAGTATAATGAACTGGGCATTTCATTTCACATTTTTATGCTTAAAGATAAGTTCTAGCACCTAAACTTGTAACATTTATCATTTTAATGTTTGATGAGAGCAATGTCTCCAAAGATGTATTGTTCTTTTTTCTTTCTTTTAATAAATTTAGCTGGACAACTTAGCCAGTCGGCACATTTAGCTCTCCAACTGCCATACAATGTACTTGGTTTAGGTCGAAGTGCAAATTTTCTTGATCATCTTTATGTTGGTATTCCCCGTCCATCTGGAGAGAAGGTGAGTAAAAAATGTATAATTAATCTATTTTTTAATATTTACTATTCAAATATTTGAATTAAAATATTTTTATTCCATTTAAAGAATTTTTTAAATTCATTGGTAGTGACCAATCAAAGCTTACCTTACATAGAGCACATTATAATTTGAAGAAATAAACCTTAAGACTTCCTACCCCTCCTCTTCCCTGCTTTTTCTCCTTATCATTTTCACCATCTAACATACCAAATGTTTTTATTTTGTTTATTGTCAGACTCTACCTCAACTTGAATTTTAGCTCCAAAGCAGCATTTGTTCATAGCACCTTGAACAGTGCCTGCTACATAAGTGTGTTCAATAAATTAATGAATCCATGAGACAGAAATATAATCCTTCCCTGAAAAGATGGAGAAATTTTTGCCGATAGGCGTCCTGTTTGGGGCCTAATATATGTAAATTCAGCTTAATCCATACCTAGGATTTCAGTTAATCAAAGAGTACTTAAGCTTTTTCTTATTTATTTAGAATCATTATTGTGTTTTTAAAGTGTACTGAATGTTAAATGTTCTTAAATTCTTTTTCCAGTCTATACGGAAACAAGAATGGACCGCAATCATTCCAAATTCTCAGCTAATTGTCATTCCATATCCTCACAATGTTCCTCGAAGGTAATGTCCTTGCTTGAACTGAATTTGGTAAAAATACTGTCAACTCTGAATCATAGTTATATCTTTTAAAAACTTTCTCTATTCCTGCTGTGTTCCCATGAGTGTCATGACTTAATTTGCTTACAGAAAACTTTAAATGCCTAAACGTACCTACACAAAAGGTCCCTGACATTTTTCACGAAGAACAAACTAAACCTTATTAGAAAAACAGCAGGTTAACTAACTAGGGATTTATACATATTCAGCTTAAATAAACTGGTCTTCAGTTTACTGGCCATAAATTCTAAAATTTCAGGCTGCTGAACTTTATAAGCAATGATCTTTTTTAGCAAATGCTTTGAGAAGTGGTATATATCCCACAGTTGTTAGGCACAAATTTTGAAGTTCAGCGGACCCAGGCTAGAAACTCAGATCCACTGCTAGCTGAGATTGGAAGCTAGTCCTTTGTTCTCTCTGAGGGTCAATTTCTGCACTGTAGAAATTGGGAGATAAAATACCTACCTTACAAGAATGAGGATGAAATACGCTTAACACAGTACCCAGCATATAGTAATTTTTCAGTGAATAGTAGGTATTTTTATCTTTATTAGCAAAACATATTCCTTGTATAATATAGCATTTAATTCTAAATCTTTATCTCTGTTTGTTTTTCTTTAAATTATTAGGTTGATTCCATTATTTCAAAAAGTAGGTGGTGAAAGTATTCATTAACATTTAAATTTCATTGGGAAAAATATAACTTGTTCTTAAGGCTACTCTCATGTCAATATGAAAAAATAAGCTATTAAAATGTAACTAGTGGCTTATTACATTTCTTCTGAAAATACAGCCTGTACTGTTCTTTTTTCTTCTTCCAGTTTTATTGTGATATAATTGACATACAGCACTGTGTATATAGCATAGTGATTTAACTTACATACATCAAAAAATGATTATCACAGTAAGTTTAGTGAACATCCATTTTCTCACATAGATACAAAATTAAACAGAAAAAAATACGTTTTTCCTTGTGATGAGAACTCTTAGGATTTACTCTCTTAACAAATTTCATATATAACATATGGCAGTGTTAATTTTGTTTGTCGTGTTGTGCATTACACCCCTAGTACTTATTTATCTTATAATTCAAAGTTGGTACCTTTTGACTGTTTTCATCCAATTCCCCCTCCCACCTCCCACCTCCCACCTCCCACCTCTGGTAACCACAAATCTAATCTCTTTTTCTATGACTTTTTTTGGAAATATAACTGACCTATAATACTATGTTAGTTCCTGTTACACAACATAGTGATTTGATGTTTATAAACACTTCAAAATGATCACCATGGTTAAGTCTGGTTACAATCTGTTGCCAAAGTTATTACATAATTATTGACTATATTCCCCACACTGTACATTTCATACCCGTGACTCATTTACTTTGCAGCTGGAAGTTTGTACCTCTCAATCGCCCTCACCCATTTGTCTCCTCCCCTCATCCCTCTCCCCTCTGGCAACCACCTGTTTATTTTCTGTATCTATAACTCTGTTTCTGTTTTGTTATGTTTGTTCATTTGTCTTGTTTTCCAGATTCCACATATAAGTGAAATCATACAGTATTTGTCTTTCTCTGTTTGACTTTTTTCACTTAGCATGATACTCTCTAGGTCCATCCATGTTGTTACAAATGGCAAGATTTCATTCTTTTTTGTAGCCAAGCAATATTCCATTGTGTGTATGTGTATATGTATAAATGTGTGTGTGTGTGTGTGTGTGTGTGTGTGTGTGTAGAGAGAGGGGGGAGAGAGAGGGAGAGCACTCACATCTTCTTTATCCCTTCATCTGTTGCTGGGCACTTAGGTTGCTTCCATTACCTTGACTATTGTAAATAATGGCACAATGAACGTAGGGGTGCATGTATCTTTTCTAATTGATGTTTTCATTTTCTTTGGGCAAATACTCAGGAGTAGAATTGCTGGATCATATGGTAGTTCTATTTTTAATTTTCTGAGGAATCCCCATACTGTATCTATTAAAAAATGGGCAGAGAATCTGAATAGACATTTTTTCCAAAGAAGACATACAGGTAGCCAAAAGGCACATGAAAAGATGCTCAGCATCACTAATCATCAGGGAAATGCAAATCGAAACCACAATGAGATATCACCTCACGCCTGTCAGAATGGCCATCATCAAAAAGATAACAAATAACAAGTGCAGGTTGTATTGTCCTTTATTAAATTTTTAGATGGTTTGCTAGAACCAGCTCACGCCACCTCATGAGCTGATTGTGTGCATCTCTTTCCACTTCTGTTCAGGGAGGTCACGTTAAAATCAGCTATAATGGGACTGTTTACACCATGAAAATTGGCAAGTGCCACTCAGGGGGTTTTTTCCCCCCAGAGAGCCAGTTTACCAGCACACCCCTGGAGGTATTTTATGGTGGATTTATGGGCTTTAGAACCAAACTACTTAAGAAAACAACTTTATTACAGCATTATGCTTGAAATAAGATATCAGTAAAAACAGTTATAGGCTTCCCTGGTGGCGCAGTGGTTGAGAGTCCTCCTGCTGATGCAGGGGACACGGGTTCGTGCCCTGGTCCGGGAGGATCCCACATGCCGCAGAGCGGCTGGGCCTGTGAGCCATGGCCGCTGAGCCTGCACGTCCAGAGCCTGTGCTCCACAACGGGAGAGGCCACAACAGTGAGAGGCCCGTGTACCGCAAAGAAAAAAAAAAAACAGTTATGGTCTGAGTTTAGACTTTTTTAATGAATCTATTAAAATTTTGAAATTTATAACAAAATGAATCTGCACAAGAAACTATATGAATTATAGTACTTCTATATCATGCAATATCATGATAATCTTTTAAAATAGAGTGGTAAAGCAAAAGATAAAAGGAAAATGCACTTACGAATAATAAGCAATGATTTGTGATTTATAAAGAAAATATCTATGCGTATATGTTTATATATGTATAGAATACCTCTGGAAGGATATGTAAGAAACTGAGAAGAATGACTGCTTCTGAGTAAGAAACTCAGTATTGGCCTTTTGTTCATTGTTTTTCTTACCGAAATTCCTTTATTCATGGGTTTTTTAAATCTATTTTTAAATTAGAACTACCGGGACTTCCCTGGTGGCCCAGTGGTTAAGACTTCACCTTCCAATGCAGGGGGTGCGGGTTTGATCTCTGGTTAGGGAGCTAAGATCCCACATGCCTTGGGGCCAAAAAGCCAAAACATAAAACAGAAGCAATATTGTAACAAATTCAATAAAGACTTATAGATAGATAGATAGATAAATTGGAACTACCAAAAAAATCTCATGAAAGGACCTTTTCTTATGTATGAGGTAAGGTGCTGAGAATAGCTAACCTCAACTGATTAACAGTATTTGTTTCTTAAGGTTTTCTTACTCTTGAATTTCTGGGAAATTTTGTTATAGCCTTTCTTCCATAATAAGCTCAACATTTTTCACGTTTCTCTTGCTCTTTCTGAAAAAAAATGTTCTTTTCAAATTTATGTACATAATAAAAACCAATTTGATTTTAGTTTGAGGTGTATTTTGAGATTTATTGACTAGAGGCTAACTTATGGATCAGTAAATTTTAATTATCCCAAAATAAGTCAGTTGGTGCTTGCCATTTATCAGAATAATCTTACCTTTATTAATCTTTTAAGATGAAAATATATCCATTATCTATTTTCAGAGAGAACAAAAAGTTCTTTATATATAACCACCTACAGTGTTGGTAATATAGACCTCAGTTTTAGGCTTTTCAGTGTTTGCAAGTGCTGTATTATGTGGACTGTTTTAGAAGAAAGAGCTAATTCTATTTATGCTGAAGTTTGTATATTGCCATTAACACTGAGGAACTAAAAGTGATTTTGTAAGAAGTCTCAGTGTCATTGTAATAATGTAAACCCTCCAACATGACATTTTGTACAAGCATCTATCTACACCTACTTGGACATACGGTTCTTTTACTTAGTCATAGTACATATGTGAACAGGGGTCAAAAAATAAGATATAGAAATCTTATCAAAAATCATGTGACTATATAGCCTTAAAGTTCAAGGTTTCTAATTCAGTAAGTCAAACAAGACATAAAAACAATGTCTAAGATTGCCTAAAGTACCCTTGATAAGTTTACCTAAGAATAATTCTCACAGGAGCAAAGAAAAATAGCAAAGCATCTCATCAAAAATTCTATTCTATTTCAGTTCTTGGAGTAAAAATCTGAACTCTGCTGGATCGTCAATATTCTTAACCCTATCTTAATTTTAATTGCTTTTGTTTTATTTATAATGAATGGATAGATAGGTGAATGAATTAATGAATGAATGGACTGATTCATTAATTAATAAGCTCTTTTGCTTTTTGGTCTCAATAGTATTTTGTTATTTTTAAATTAAAATGTGTAATTTTAATTCTTCTCTTTTCATCTACAGCTGGAGTGCCAAACTGTATCTTACACCAAGTAACATTGTTCTGCTTACTGCTATAGCGCTCATCGGAGTCTGTGTTTTCATCTTGGCAATAATTGGCATTTTACATTGGCAGGAAAAGGTTTGTTCATTTAAATGGATCATTAACTTTATAATAGTAATATGTTACTCTTTAAAAACACTGTATTTCAAACTTTTTCACATGACTAAGATTTTCTGATTTTTCAAGTTCTGTCTGTAATGTCATCGTATTAATGATAATTTTTTTCATCCCCCTGAGTTACTAATGTCTCTTAGCAATTCCTGCAAATCAGACTATGTGTTTTAAAACTCTGATACTGTACAAAAGTAATAAAGTGAACACCCCCAAATCAACAGGCATATCGAAAAGCTTAATTAGAAGTAATTTCATATTGGCCTGGAAAATAATAATCATTTCTTAAATGAGCCTGTGTCCATTATTTACTGATAGGGCCATGGACATTATTTTCAGGGAATAACAGCTATCTCTTTATAAAAAATTAGAGCAGAGAGAGTTTAGGTGGGAAGTAGCAAAGTGATAAACATCTTTTCCATCTATCAAGTATTCTTTGTACTAAACTAAACTGATTTCTGTTCTTTAGTATAACACCCTAAATGATAATTAAAAACAAAACTCCAAACATGTAGTTTTTATATAATGTTTATGAGGAGAGAAAAAGGCTATCACATAAATTTATTCATAGTTTAGATATAAATTTAAAAAGCTAATTTCTACTTGTGTATGAATATATATTTATTATATAACTAGTGGGTTCCAATAATGTTCTCCAAAATGGGCTCTATGTGTCTCAAAAGTGTTTTCATTTTTGCATCTATTATTTTTAGATTGTGATGCTCATGATAATCATTTTTCTTAACTAAAATTACCATCTGCTTTATGTTACCTGTTTTAACTTACGAAAAAGAGAACATGTTAATTGTTCTAATAAATGTTCATAGGTTTGTCTCTCAAAAAAACACTCCGTTCATACAAAAAATGATAACATAAAGTTACATATTCAGTTGATTTTAAAATTGCAACTTAAGAGGTAAGATCAAAGATGACTCTATTTACTTTTGTCTAGAAATGTCAGAACATAGTATGACATATTACACAGCTCTAGACGTATGAAGGAAAAGAAATTAATTTTATTGATTTCACAGGAGATCTAATTACAGTGTAAACATTGTAGACTTACAATAATAATGATGCAGTGGCTAAAAACTGAAGTTTTAAATACAAATACGGATTGAAATACATATCTGTGTACTGCCTCCGTCTGTGATACTGTGGTTTGTCTCCTACCTCTTGGACCACTTCTCTTTCACCTACACTGGCTGTTCTTTCTGCCACGGTGTCTGCCCTAGGCCCTCTTTATATACTTTCCCTGCCAGTTTTATCTAAAATCATGGCTTGAGCTATTACCTCAGAGATGCCCAGCCCTCATCTCTCTCTAAAGGTCTCTCCCCTACTTCCAACTGTCACCATGACACCCTCTACCTAGATCACTTGCAAGCAACTTAAAACCAGTTTCCTAAAGCTGTCTCTCTTTCTTACTCACTACAGGATTTAATCAGTTGCCCTCCTCATTGTGCCTCCCTACAATCTCTGCAGCTGACTCCACTTCTGAATTCCTTACACCAGTGCTTTTAGTTTAGTTCAGCTCCTTGTTAAATACTCCCTGTCCTCCCAAATTCCATTCTCTCCCCTTCACTCCATTTAGCACTTTGCTGCCGGATTACTCATCATTAAGTTTAGTCTTAATCATGTCACTCCTCTGCTCAAAAACCTCTGGTGACCACCCCCTGCCTAAAATGTGTAACTCCCTCAGCCTATAGCCTACATAGTACTTCCATGTGACTCTACCATACACCTTTCCAGTCTTTATCTTATCAGTTACTTTCACATATCCTGTGCTCCTGCCAGACTTCTCAGGATTGTTCCTGTTCTTCCCGCATCTTGCAGTGAATGTCCCTCCTCTTCATTTCCATAAACACTATCTTTTCAAAGCTTTGCCTTTCATCATGCCAACCCAGAAGTAATCTCAGAATATTGGTAACATTTTTCACATTTTATGCTGAAATAGCTATTTAGTATGTTTTGCTATTTTCTTTTTAGGCTTTAATAAGTTCCTTGAGAACAAGACACAAAACTGAGGGGTTTTCTAATCCCTCAAAATTCCAAGCACATAGGACTTCCCTGGTGGTCCAGTGGTTAAGAGTCCACGCTTCCACTGCAGGGGGCACAGGTTCGATCCCTGGTTGGGGAACTAAGATCCCACATGCCGCACAGCACAGCCAAAAAAAAAATTCCAAGCACAATACTTTGCTGGGAATAGAGGATCAATAAATATATGCAAAATCAATAGGTTAACCCCAAAATAATTAATGTACTTTAATATAATTAGATTCAGCAGTGTTAAGAATGGGAAAAATGTAACAGTTGATTCCATTCTTACAAAATCTAATGTTTACTCCTACTTTCAAATAAGTAATAAATAACAAACTAAGCTTTTAAGGAACATTTCTTGTTGGTTTTTTAAATTCAATTTAGAGGATTGTTCATTATAAGATAGCTACTGTAAACTATAAAAATATTTCATAAGATTACATAATAAAATCACACCTTTTACCTATTAATTGCTCAGGGCTTTTATTTTTTTAATTAACCACTTTTTAAATTAATCTTTTCTTGACATTTTCCTATCATTTATAAACTAGTCTAAAATTCTTTTTCAGAAAGCAGATGATAGAGAAAAACGACAAGAAGCCCATCGGTTTCATTTTGATGCTATGTGACTTGCCTTTAGCAGTGCATAATGGAACGGCTATTCACTTGATTAACTGAAATACTAAACTTGGCTTATAGAAGAAAACAGGCGATTTTATTATTTATAAATGATACATCCCTTGGTAATTATTGGAAAGTATTCAAATAAATATGGTCTGAATGTGTTACAAGGTCTTTTTTTAAAGCATTTTGTATACAATAATTTGGGTTCTTTTTTCAATTGTGCTGTACATATTTGTTCCTTCGCGGAATGTGTTGCATGTACTAAGGTGTTTACGTATTTATAATCTTATTAGAATAATGATGATGGAAAAAGATATGTGTAAATAAAAATATTTAAATGAGCAGGGTTTTTTGTTTTCCACTTGAATCCATCCTGTTTCTTATTCTAACGATGCAAATTATACTTCTGTGAATGTATCAGAGATAAAATTATTAACCATTCACCCTCATTATAGCATGTCAAGGGGTCTTTCACTGATGGTATACAATATAGTGATTGGGTACGCTGGCTTTGGAATCGCAGTCAGACTTGCCTTAAACTCCTGGTTACACAACTTACAAGCTGTTTGAACTTGGCTAATTGCTTAAGCCTTAGTTTTCTTGTTTATAAACAGAGCTAATACACTATTCACTTGAGGTGTTGTATACATTAAATGGGATGATGTACACAAAGTACCCAGCTTGGTGCCTAGCATAGAGTAAATTTTCAATAAGTGATAGTTGCCATTATTTATTATTATTAAATAATTTTTTTACAGACTTCTACAACTAATTATCAAAATATATTTAGACTTGATAGGATTTTATTTTCAGGCATGTAGAAAGCATAGTCTTTGGAAAACTTAAATTCCTGGTGTTGACACCCTCTATAAAGATTTATTACTTGTTTATATTAACTGAAAATTATATCATAATACCCTCCAAGAATTAATGTGCCCTAATAATTTTCATTTGAACACTGATTCTTATCATGTGGTAATGAAAAGCATTTGATTTCTTGAAAGGAAACTGCTGTAGATAGCATCTGGGAATGCAAATCTTCAATCACATTTCTATTCTCAAAAGCTTGTAACAGTCTATAATTTACATTCAGACTTCAATGCAAATTTTTATGAACTTCCCCTTGCCAAAAAGTTACATGTAAGATTAGGAAAAAGTTTATATATCAGTGCTAATAACTTCCTAATATGCAAATGGACGTATGATAGCTATAAAACACGAAAACTTATCTGAAAGCAACTAATTTTGTTCTTCATGGTTCTTTTCCTTACAGTTCACTGAGAATGGCATGTGTATAAGTGGTTTACTTTGTGTATCTAAGCATGTTAATATGTCTTCTTAATAAATATTCTGTATTGAAACAAAGAATTTTGGTGATTGTGTAAATAATTACTTTGGACCATGATAAGCCTTAGAGGTTATGAAGTCTAAATCACAGATTTGGACAGAAGTGACTTGCCTATCAGGGCAAGATAGGCATCTCTGACTATGGTATCCAGTTAAATTCATTTATCAACCTACAACACTGTGCCAGGCACTTTTCTACACTGTCCCTAAAGACAGGTAGGTTTAGTATCAATCAACTGATATAGCATGAGTTGTAAAACTCGCTTGTAGTCAGAGTCTACGAGGAATAGTGTTATAGGCATATAAAATGTAATGAGAACAAAAAATATTGGGTTAGCCAAAAAGTTCGTTCCGGTTTTCCCTTAAGATGTTACAGAAAAATCTGAACGAAGTTTTTGGCTAACCCAATACAATCAGTGACTTTATACTGTGTTTCTGTATCTTGATACTAACCTTCAATGAAACATCAATGTCATTCATTAAGGGGCAGCAGGTGAAAAATGTGTCACAACATTGAGAATCAAATACAGTTGACCCTTGAACAAAATGGGTTTGAACTGCACAAGTCCACTTATAAATGGTTTTTTTCAATAAATATGTACTGTGGTAGTACACGGTTGGTTGAATCCACAGATGCGGAATCTCGGATACAGAGGTCTAACAGGAAAGTTATACTCAGATTTTCGACTGTGCAGAAGGTCAGCACCCGTGTTGTTCAAGGGCCAGCTGTACAAAGATCCTTATATTAATTTTGAATACTGTAGTGGAAAGAGCACAAGACTTCGAGGTCAAACTAATCAGGATTCAGGGCCTAACTCTCCCATTTTGTGACTTTTTAGTCTGTCACTTTGCCTCTTTGAGCTCTGGTTTCTTCATCTGTAAAACAAGGATACTGAGTGATACCCTAAAAAACTATTTTGAGTCTTAAGTAGCAATATGTGCGTAGAAAGTACTTGATAAATGCTGGTTCTTTTCTTCCCTCCCGTTTCCCATTGCAGTGACAAACAACATTTTGACTGTCTTCCACTGATCTTTACTTCTATAATCCTCCTCCTTTTGGTAACAAGGAGGAGTAATTAAGACTTAGTAACCATTTTGAAGATAACAATCACATACAGGCACACCTCACTTTATTGTGCTTTGCTTTACTGCATTTCACAAATATTGCATTTTTTACAAATTGAATGTTTGTGGCAACCCTGCATCTAGTAAGTCTATTGGTGCCATTTTTCCAACAACATTTGCTCACTTCATGTCTCTGTGTCACATTTTGGTAATTCTTGTAATATTTCAAATTTTTAAATTATTATTATATTTGTTATAGTGTTATAACAAATTATTTTTAAATTATTATTATATTTGTTATAGTGTTTTTATTGAAATATAGTCGATTTACAATGTTGTGCTGGAAATCTTAAAGTGATAAGCCAAGAAAAGGAAATAAAAGGCATACAGATTGGAAAGGAAGAAATAAAACTGTCCCTATTAGTACATGACATAATAGTCTAGAAAATCTATACACACACACAAAACTTCCTAGAACTAAGTGAATTCAGCAAGTTCAGCAGGATAAAAGGTGAACACAAAAAAATCAATCATATTCCTATATAAATGCAATGAGCAATTGGAAATTGAAATTGTTTTAAATACCACTTAAAATACACCCCAAAAATGAAATTCTTACATATAAATACAACAAAGCATGCATAGGATCTGTATGCCAAAAACTATAAAATAGCGATGAAAGAAATCAAGGAAGACTTAAAGACACTGTGTTCATGGATTGGAAGATCCAATCTAGTAAAGATGTCAACACTCCCCAAAATGACCTATAGATTTAATAACATCCCTATCAAAATCCCAGCAGTATTTTGTGTGGACATAGACAAGATCATTAGAAAATTCATATGAAAGAGTAAAGGAACTAGAAAAGCTTAAAATAATTTTGGAAAAGGTGGCAAAGTTGGAGGTCAAACTACCTGATTTTAAGACTTATTATAAAGCTATAATAATCAGGATAATGTGGTACTGGAAAAAGATAGACACATAGATCAATGGAACAAAATAGCAAGTCCAAAAATAATCCCACCCAAATATAGCTATTTGATCTTTGACAAAAGTGTAAAAGTGACTCAGTGGAAGGTGGTCTTTGAGATAGTGTTAAACTATTTGGTCATCCCTATGCAAAGAAAAAAAAAACCTTGACCTAAACCTCACACCTCATACAATAATTAATTCAAAATGGATCATAACCTTAAATGTAAAACATAAAACTATCAAATTTTTAGAAGGAAACATACGAGAATATACTCATGAGCTGGGGTAAGGCAAAGAGTTCTTAGAAATAATACCAAAAAATCTAAAGAAGGTTTAAGATAAAAGAAAAAAATCTAAATTTAAAGACATTTTCTTTGCCAAAAACACTTTCAAGAGAATGAACAGACAAGCTACATATGCAGTGGAAATATTTGCAAATCACATATTCAACAACGGACTTATATCCAGAATGTATAAAGAACTCTCAAAACTAAACAATAACCCAATTTAAAAGCAAGCAAAGGCTTCCCTAGTGGCGCAGTGGTTGAGAGTCCACCTGCCGATGCAGGGGACACGGGTTCGTGCCCCAGTCTGGGAAGATCCCACATGCCGCAGAGCGGCTAGGCCCGTGAGCCATGGCCGCTGAGCCTGCACGTCCGGAGCCTGTGCTCTGCAAGGGGAGAGGCCTCGGCATTGGGAGGCCCATGTACGGCAAAAAAAAAAAAAAAAAAAAGCAAGCAAGAACTTGGACACTTCACTGAAGAAGATATATGAATAGCAACTAAGCTCATGAAAAGTTCTCAACATCATTTGCCATTAGGGAAATGAATATTAAAACCATGAAAAGAGGGGCTTCCCTGGTGGCACAGTGGAAAGTAACTGGATGACTAGAAATTTTCCTGATAAAGTTGAAATACTTAAGTACTCGTAGTAGGCAATATTTCTTAACCATTTTCTTGCTTTGGAATTATACTAGGCAGAAATTTGGAAACAAGTTTAGGTGACATTGTTACTGAAAGAACCAGTTTTAACTCCCTGGAGACAAGTCTTCTTCAATATCATTAGCACAGGGATAATTTTGGTTCATGAGTGTATGGACTGAACTGTGTCCCCCCCGCCCCCCAAATCCATACGTTGAAGCTCTAACCCACAATGTGACTGTATTTGGAGACAGGGCCTTTAAGGATGTAATTAAGGTTAAATGAGGTTATAAGAGTAGGACCTTAATACAGTCTGACTGGTGTCCTTATAAGAGGAGGAAGAGACATGAGGAGTTTTTGGTGCACAGAGGAAGGGCCATGTGAAGACACAGCAAGAAGCTTGCCGTCTGCAATCCAGGAAGAGAGGTCTCGCCAGAAACCAATCCTGTTGGCACCCTGATTTTGGACTTCTAGCCTCCAGAACTGTGAGAAAATAAATTTCTATTGTTTACGCCATACAGTCTGTGGTATCTAGTTATGAGAACCCAGGCCAACTAATTCAATGAATAAAAAATTTTTAAGTTTCCTCTTTTCCTTCCCTAAAAAAATCCCCACAGTTGTATGACACTGAAATCTTCATACACTGAGATCTTGTATGATTTTGCTTTTCACTAAACTTCACCATCATTGTAGCCATATCTGCACACTGTAAGAAAAGCAGTATGAGACCCCTATTTTTTTTTTACTACAAATATATTTTCTAATATCAGTTTGGTTATGTGTCAATTCCTATATTTTCCTTAGTTATATCTCTGTATTAGTCTGCTCAAACTGCCATAACAAAATGTCATGGACTGGGTGACTGAAGCAACATTTATTTTCTCACAGTTCTGGAGGCTGGAAGTCCCTGATTAAGGCTTCAGCCAATTTGGTTTCTGGTGAGAGAGCTCTTCCTAGTTTGCAGGCAGGTGCCTTCTCATCAGGTCCTCACAAGGCATTTCCTTCATGCTTGTGCTTTCTGCTGTCTCTTGTTATGAGAAACTAATCCTATCAGGTCAGGGTCCCACCCTTATGACTTCATTTAACTTTAGAGGCCTCATCTCCAATACAGGCACACTAGGGGTTAAAACTTCAACACATGAACTTTGAGGGAAACATTCAGTCCGTAACAATCTCTAAACATAACCTGCCTTTCTAGGTTATCATTTAATAAAATGTTAGAGCTCCCAAACTCCAGCAAAAAAGAGAGACAACAAAAATCTGTTTGGTACATAAACACTGAGATAAAATTCAGCATTTTTTAAGTAAGTCAATGCTCCACAACACCATTCAAGTGCTACAGAAGACTTGGTCAGAGAAAACGAAATGTAAACTACAGGAATGATCTGTGAGGAGCTGGAGGGGCTATACGTATGCCTGGAAGATCAGGCAGGGAACAATGAAAGCAGTCCTCAATCACCTGGGCACTGGCAGGTAATCTGGGAACAGACTGGATACTACTGGGTGGTCTTCCAGGGAAATAATATTTCAAATACAGAACTCCCCAGCTGAGAGAGATGCAAACTGCTTTTCTTTTGATTTAGTCAGCATATGGCCACACAGTAGTCTCAGCTATTATCTGTGCTTTACCACATTCCTTGGAAAATCTACTACAATTACACTGGTACATCCAAAAGATAGGTGTCTTAAAAGGGAGCCAGAGAATGAACAGTCCCAATCCACTCCTTGGGAATCTAGTCCCCAGCCAACATACTAGAGAAAAGACTTCTTAGGTTTCACCAAAATGGCACTACCATAAGAGGTACTAGGCTAAATGAAACAATGCTGTGTATATACTTTGTACGGTTGCTCTAATCTCTCCCCTTTTACTGTATCAACTCAAATGCCAGATTAATGTCTCCAGAACTCCATTGCTCCACTATTAAAAACTGCGTCTAGGGCTTCCCTGGTGGTGCAGTGGTTGAGAGTCTGCCTGCCAATGCAGGGGACACGGGTTCGTGCCCCGGTCCGGGAGGATCCCACATGCCACGGAGCGGCTGGGCCCGTGAGCCATGGCCGCTGGGCCTGCGCATCCGAAGCCTGTGCTCCACAACGGGAGAGGCCACAACAGTGAGAGGCCCGCGTACAGCAAAAAAAAAACCAAAAAGAAAACAAAACAACTGCCTCTAGCCTCCTGAGTCAAGTACAAACTCCTTTGCCTAGCAATCAAGCAAGAATCTCCATAGTCAAAACCCACCATATTCAACTTTATCTTCACTACCAGTCACAACACTTGCCCCAGATGTGAGGCTCACCCCTGCTCCTTGCCTGATGTGAAAGCTCTTCTGCTCTCTCTCATCTCCACTTGGCATCCACAGCCGTTTCATTCTTTGTGTGTCACCTCCTTCATGAAGCATTCTGATGACTTCATATACACATGGATTCTTCCTTCAGTCAACAATTATGCATTAAGAACCATTATTCCAGAAGCTGAGAGGGCTCCTTCCTCCCAATTCTTTTTGTCCACCATTGTCTGTGACTTAGATTTAATAATGGTAATACTGTCCTGGTCTCCCAATAAGTCACTTTATTATATTTGTGGAAAAGCCTCTTAAATGTTTTATTTACTAGTTGGTTCTCGTGTGCTATCTCAATTTAACTGTAGGTGATTTTCCTCATACACATCTCGTATACCTTCCACAGCACACTAGGTAAAGGGCTAAATACCTTAATATTATTTGATGTTAAATATGTTTTCACTTGCAAACCTTGTTAATACTTACTTTCGGAGGGATAGAAGGAAAGAGATATTTTCAGTTGCTGCAAATTGTCCTTAACTTTGTTAGACAAATATTTATGCAGTTCCTACTACGTGTCAGATACAGGCATAAATATTCTGTTATGATAGGGCCTTAATCACGGATATTTCCCCAGCACCCATCACTGTTTTCTGCACATAATTAATGCTCAATAAGTATGTGTTGAGGGGATATATGAATGTAGCCTCCTTGCCCTCAAGCAACTTATATTTTAATAGTGGGGGTAAATGAGATACAGGTGATGAACAAAAATAAACAAGTAGATAGGCAAGGTAATTTCAGAGCGTGATAATCACTATAGAGAAAATAAAACAGAATACCACATACTACGCAGTTGTTTGCAAATTTGGAGATTTGCTATCAGCGGCGTCAGGCGACCCCATCAGCATGGCTTGCTGGTAAGGAGGACAGTCTCTGGAGGCAGATTTCTTGGGTTTACAGCCCTGCCTCCCTCTTTCACTGTGTGGCTCTGGACAAATGACTTAACCTTCCTGGCCTCCTTTTTCCCATCCTCCAACAGTACCTATCCCGCAGGAAGTGAATCGAGGATTACAGAATTGATATGGAAAGTGTTTGGTGCAGTGCCTGGCAATCTGGGAAGTGGTCCGTAAATCTTCGTAATCATTAC
Source organism: Phocoena phocoena (assembly GCF_963924675.1). Classification (NCBI taxonomy): domain Eukaryota; kingdom Metazoa; phylum Chordata; class Mammalia; order Artiodactyla; family Phocoenidae; genus Phocoena; species Phocoena phocoena. Next base: position 23,179,113 of record NC_089238.1, on the reverse strand, counting down.
CGTTGGTCAGGTTAACTCACTTGGCGCTAAACAGACCCGCTCTGCCCTGAGCCCCGCCCAGATCCGCGCCCCCTGCCGAGGCAGGTAGTAGAGAATGGCTGAGCAGGGCAGAGTTTTGACCTTGAATTGAGGTCTTAAGAGGCCATGGGGTCGGTGCCCCCCTTCCGTCTGCGAGGGCGGACGGAGGTGGGCAGGCGGACTAGGGCCGCCGAACCGGGTGGGCGGCGGGCCCCAGCCCTCCCTCAGGCGGCAGGCCTCGAGGGCTCGGACCCGCCCACCCCGCGGCCCGGGGCTGCGGGGCGCAGGGCGGGCTCTCCCTCTGCGCCGGCCTCTCGGGGTGCGAGTGAGAGGGCGGCGCCCCGAACCTTCTCGCCCCGTCCCCAACACAACGGTCGCCAGAGGGGAGCACCGCCCACCCAGGGTGCGAGGCCGCGGGCGGGCTCGCCAGGCGATTGGCCGGGAGGGTTGCGAGGGGCACGCGGGCGGGGGCGGGGGGCGGGCACATGCGCGCCGGCGGTGCGGCCGGCACGCGGCGCTAGCGCTCTCTGCTTAAATGAGCGTGGGCTCGCCGCGCCCGCCACTTCAGCGGGGCCTGCGCCGCGGCTGCAGGCGGACGGGCCCGCGGAGGTCCGATCCCTCGCGTCCGCGCTCCCCGGCAGCGAGGCGGTCGATGGGACGGAGCGCCGCGGAGCAGGAGGCGGCGCCCGTCGGGGGGCTGGGGCAGCGCGAGAGCCCGCCTGGAGGCTCGGGTATGGCGGGCCGCAGGACCTGAGTCCTACCCTGCGGGTAGCAACCTGGTGGCGGGCGATGGGGACGGAGCGAGGCTGCCGCCGCGCTGAGCCGTGAACGCCGCGCTTCCGCCGCCGCCTCTTCGTCGCCGCCTTGGCCCCTCGCGAAGCGCCGGGCAGCTCGGGAACATGGCCCTGGAGCAGCTCTGCTCGGTCCTCAAAGGTAAGCGCCCAGAGCTGCGGACTGCGCCCCCTGCGGGCGAAGCCGGCGTCTTCGTGTCCCTGCCCGGCGCCGGGCGTCCGACGCGCCCCTTTGTGTGGCGCGAGCGGATCGCGGAGCCCCCGCTCCCGCCGGGATCGACTCGCTCCGCGAGCGCTTCTCCCCAGCCTTCTGCGTGCCGTGGCGGGGGGAACCGGGGAGCTCAACGGGACGCGGCGGCTCGGCCGGCCCTCCGAGCTGTGCCCTCGCGCCTCTTCCTCGGAATTCCGCACATCGCTTTGCAAAGTTGTGGGGTTTGTGTGAGTGGAGCATAGGCCGCTCTTTTTCAGCATTAGTAACAAAGTCATTCCGAGCAAACAATAAAAACCCCAGCTGAGGCGTCGCGGAGCTGCTCTTGAAAAGCCCCGCGGTGGCGTGCGGCGGAACGGCCTCCCCGCCGGCCGGGTCCCACCTGCTGCGGCCGCGGAGGATGCGGCACCACTGCGGGCGCCGCTGCTCGGGGCTGTGCTTTGGCGCTTCCCGGGACCTCAGGATACCCTGCCGCCGGTATCTGGTTCTTTATGATTTGTTGTGCCGGGAATTAAAACCGTCGGCTTGCCAAGTACACAAAGCTCCAAAACGTACTACAGCTGTTTTGAATTTTCCAGGAGGTGTTATTTTAGATTAAAATTTATATACATAGATAATTAATATGGTGATAGAAAGTTGTTTCTGAAAATCGGAATGAATAAATCCTGTTTTCGGTCCTCGGAGGAAAAACACCACCACCAATAAAGGGCTTCCCTTTTCCGCTACTGACTTCGATTGAAAACTGAATAGCTGTGTGTTTGTAATGTTATGAAATATTCCCGTTTTTTAAATATTGGGTATGGAGTTAAGGCATTGATTAGAGCTTTTCATTGTATCTTGATATTTGTACAGTGAAAAATGTTGGGTTTTTTCCCACTCCATATTAACACTTTTCAAATTTGTTTTACTGGAAAATTCTGTATAATTTTGCTTTAAATTTTAATTTCACAAATTATCTACTGTTAAGATATTCCTAAATTCATAATTGATATTTCAGCAATTTAACTACCCACTGTATACTTATATGTACAGTTCGTGCTAAGGTAACCTAAGACTTTCTATCTGGTGATTGTTTCGCAGTCACCCCATAAATTATTAATGATTTCCTCATTGTATTAAAATTTTATATCTCTGAAATCAATTTCTGTAGTCTTTCCTTTCTGTAACTCTCAATTTATATCGCCATTCCTTGGAAATTAAGATTTTGTTTTACTTTTTCAAAATAAATTCTGTGCATAGTAGGGTTTCTGACAGTGCTCCTTATCTGAATTGCTTCGTTGTCCTCTTTGCCTTAGGGTGTTCAATAATAATGACATTCCATCTGAGTAGCCCCCTCTGGGGAGAAATCACGTAGATCTATTATACAGCTTTACCTGCAGAACTTGAAATTGAGCTGGATAGGACGGAATCTCTGATACTCCTGGAATGGTGAAGGGTTTTGCAGTTTTTCTGCCTTTGCCTTTGTCGTTGGTACACACTGCCCTCTCTGGCCACCGTGGTGAAGCATTTAGTTGTTGCACCTTTCAGGAAAGGATTCTGTGGTTGATGGCAGAGCTACAGTGAAAACAATGTAGTATCTGGCTTTTCTTTTTTTAATTTTACCCAACCTACACTATTTTTACATGCTGGCGTATTTTTAAAAGCTCAAGCTAACTTGTTACTGTTAGGCTTACTAGAGAGAAAGCCAGCTATTTTTAAGTCTTCTAAAGTTTATGTATATGTGCTTATAAATATGGGGAATTGGTCTGGAAAGATTCAAGAAATTAACAAAAGTTGATTCTGAGAAAGGGATCTGGGAGACTGAGAAGCAAGAGTAAAGGGAAGACTTCTGTTTCACTGCACACCCATTTGTATCACTTGATTTTTTTTAAACCAAATGCATTTGTTACCTATATAAACATTGGTGTTTTTAATTTTTAAAAATCACCTTTTAAAAAATATTGGCTTTTCCCAGTGCTACCATTCATTGTGTGCACCAGTGCATGAAAGAGTAGCCCTTAAGTATCCTGTAAGGTGTAAATTGTTTCAACATTGAAGAGGTTCTTATCAGAAGCAGTTATTTAACATTTACATAATTATGGATATTACCTACCAAAAGCCGCCTTTGGAATATTATGGTCAGTTTCTACTAAAACAAATCAGCCATAATGACTGTGTGAAATTTTAAGTAGAAGGTAACTTTAAGATGCCATTGATTCTTTGTTTTACTTCCAGCAGTGAGAACAAAAGGATAACTCTGCTGGGCTTTTAAACCTTTCATATATTGTTAAATCTGAATAATTCACTTTTAACTGTTTATGATCACTCCAGGTCTTATAAAATTTGATTTGCCTTCTATCAAAGTTAAGTATCATAGTCACATGAAAATATTACATTAGTTTTATAAACCCGTTTCTCACTGTTCATATTCATTCTGCACACTCGCTTCGGGAGGATCCTATTAGACGCAGTTACATTTAAATCTGTATAAGCTGTGGTTAATTTTATGGCGTTACACTGCATAACTATCCCTTGGCACTATATTTTAAAAATCTTATCTGAGACTGTGACAAATATTAACTCCTGTCCTTCATCCTTAAGCCTCTTACAAGAAATTAAACCATACAGAAATAAGTACCATAATGAGAAGTTATCCCTTTAATAGGGAAGTTTTTAAACATAGCCTTGGGAAAAATTAACTTTTTGACTTTTTCCCCCCCGAGTTGGAGAAAATATTTTAATACTGACAGTTGAAAAGTTATCTGTGTTTTGAAGCCAAACTCACCTTTTAGGAAAAACATGCAGCCCTGTAATACATGTGCATTACAAAACAAGTTCAAATCAAAGCCATTTTCAGTCCTTTTAGGAATAAGATAGAAAAAAGATAAACTATAAGTAAAGTTCATATCTAAAATTCTAAAAAATAATCCAAGTTCTGCCCTTGGTTACTACCCATTCAGCACAATCTCCTGTCATTTTAAAATTTATGATCCTGCACAGTAATTTTTTTTTTTGCCTGTGGCACGTGGGATCTTAGTTCCCCGACCAGGGATCGAACCCATGTCCCCTGCATTGGGAACGTGGAGTCTTAACCACTGGACCTCCAGGGAAGTCCCTGTTGGTTTTGGGGTTTTCTTACTGTGTCCCTGGGGCCCTTTGAGATCCTAGTTATTGTGGTGTTTGAGTTAGAAAGGGGAATCCTAAAAGGTGATCTAATCCAGTGGGTTTCCAAACTTTCCTTAACAGAACTCCCTCAGAGGAACTCTTATGAGTGGGTACTTAAAAACTAAACAAAGAACAGATAAGAGCAAGGTTGCTCTGATTGCTGAGGGCCCTCACCCTCTCAGTCGCTAATCAGAGTGGCCCCCAAAGAACTTAACAGTTTTTAGCATCTTTGTTCTCAAAATTACAGGGTGTACTAATCTGAAAGTTCAATTCGTCCAAAATGACATTAAAACATGTTGGTTTAAATATGCCTAGAGTAATGTATTGGAAGTTATAGCCTTAGTGGGTGAGAAGATATCAAATACTCTTCAAAATGTGACCTGGTCGTGTTAAAGTCTGATGGTAGTTGTTGTGGATGTCTGAGGATTCCTGTATAATTAGAACATACAAAACTGCCATCTCAAGAGCATTTGACTAACAAGAAGGTTGTCACATTCTGCAGGAAAGAGAAAGCACTTCTGCAGTTACTCTTTCTTATAAGTGATTGGCAATGTGATTAGCACGTGGAGGGTGGAGTGATCCCAAAGTTCACCAAGATCCATCTTCTTTCTTAACTACAAAGTAAAATGGAGTTTGATTAAATTAGGGTACTTTTCTGTTCTTTGGAACATAGCTAATGGAAAACAAGTTACTACTACCTCAAGTAGTATATGGACTCTAATTGAACTCCATTTTGCTTTCATTATAGAAAATAGGAGCAGGGAGACCAGTTAGGCAGTTCTTAAGTTATGGAGTCTCATGATAGGTTTACCAAACCTTATGTTTACTGCTTAGATGCTAAAAATAGGAAGGCTGAGAAAGAGGTACATTTAATTACTAACAAAGGTAAATTGAGTATTGAGTCAGCTTGAGAAAAGTAAGAGTAGTAGCATATCTGAAAAAGAAAAAAAAATCAATTCTTTTTCTGTCCCCTGATTTATGCTCAAATAAGCTGGGTCATCTCTGTGCCTGCTGTTAACCAAGATGTGTACTTGTTAATTTGTTAGTGGGGCTCTGTACTATATGTTATAGTTACAAAGAAAGTATAATCAGGATTTTGCTTAGTCACTTCATGTATTCATCTAATTTTTGTTGAGTGCTGTTATGGGCCAGCCAGTCTTCTAGTCGCTAGAGATGCATCAGTGGTTCAGAGAGACAAGTCCCTCTTTCTAGTAGGAAGAGACAGATAATAAGCAAGAAAATAGCAGGTAATATAAGTAATAATTAAAATATTACTTGTATAATAAAACAAGATGAAGAAGAAAATGTAGAGCTTCTTTAGCAGTCGGAGAGGCCTCAGAAGACCTGAATAACAGGAAGGAACCATCCATGCACAGAGAGTCTAGGCAGAAGGAATAACTAGTCCCTATGGCTAGAATTAGCTTGGTGTGTTAAAGTAATGGGAAGAAGAGCTGTGTAGCCATAGATGGTCAGGTGCCACACCACATAGGACCTCTGAAGTCAGAATAAGGAGTATGGATTTATTCTAGATGTAATGGGACTCTGTTGGAAGATTTTATGAAAGGCTGTGATGTGATCTGATTTATGTTTTGAAAGGATCTCTGGCTGCCGGGGACAGAGTAGGCTATAGGGGACTATGGCAGAAATAGCCAGTTTTCTTCCAGTATCCATTTTACCTTTCAGTGATTCTCTGAATTTTAACTAAGCACACAATCACCCAAAATAAATACTAGATTTTCCAGCTTTCCTTAGGATTAAGTGTGGCCATGTGACTAAATAAGGCTGACCAGTTAGATGTGGGTTCAACTTCGGGGAAGTGGTGGTATATCTGTTGTTCAGTTAAAATTTTTATTTTGAGATCATTGTGGATTCTGGGCAAAAGTTTTTAAAGGAAGGAGGAATGCCCTGTGTCATTTCTTCATTCTTGCTGACTGTAATGCAGACATGGTAGCTGTAAAGAAGATATGGAACCTGGCACTCTAGCATCTACATTGGACCATAAGATGAGCCTGGAAATGAAAGTCACGCACAACTGAGCAATAAGACAGAAGGAGCTTAGGTCCCTAGTAATGGTATAGCCACCACTCTAGCCCTTTACTACTTACCTGCACAGTTTGTTTACTTGTCAGAGAAATATATTCTATCTTGTTTAAACTACTAGTTTGGGTTTTTTATTACTCATGCCAGACCTTATGCTAACATAATAGGAGTGTGCAAAATCAGTGAAAGAAACAAAACCATACAGAGATAGAGAGTTACAGAAGTGAAAAGTATGAATGCTGTCTAATAAAATTAATCTTGGGAGAGTTCCTAGAAAAAGCAGGTTTTTAGCAGTGTGAACATTATTTTGTAGAAGCAGAGGGAGGTCCGTGGCAAGTGCAGATGTTCAGAAACAAGAGATATTTGTAGGGACATTATGAGAATACACACATGTATACATACATATATGTAGTAGAGCATTCACCAACATTTCCAAAATCAACTCATCAACTCCTTGTGCCCACCCTGTGCCCCGCCCCATCCATCTTGGCCCACACATGCTCCTACTGTCACCAAAGGAGAAAACAGGCAACTTCTTTCTGTTTCTTTCAGTGTACTGTCACTCTCCTGTTGTAGTGGTCTTCAAAGTGTTGTGCCAGGGCCAACAGCTTCAGCATCACTAGGGAATTTGTTAAAATGCAAGTTTTCAAGCCCCACCCCAGACCTACTGGATCAAAATCTCTGGAAGTAACCCCCCACCAAGTCTATTTTAATAAGCCCTCCAGATGAACGTGATGCACACTAAAGTTTGAGAACTACTGTCCCAATGATTCATTTCTCAAATCTGGAAGAACTGCTGAGTAGGATTTGTACATTTTTAAGCCTTGATATATATTACCAGATTAACCTCCCAAAAGCTGTGCCAGTTTACAATCCAGTGTCAGAATAAGTCAGTTTCCTATATCCTGACCAACACTAGAATCTACATTCTTTTTAATATTAGTAAGGCAGAATTTCTGCATTTTTTTGGGCACATTTTCCTGGTGGCATAATCTTTTATCCCATCTGTTTGTAGTTTTTATTTATGTTCCTGTCTTTTGTAAATGAAGGTGTTCTCCCAAAAGTATAAATATAATGTTTTTCTCAATCTGCTATTTATTTTCCTACTTATTGATAGCTTGAAGTAGGGACCTACTTTTTTTTTTCCAAATAATTAACAAGTTATGCCAGAACCATTTATTAAAACTGTCTTCTCACCAAGTGTTTCAAATATCACATATATTTTAATAAATTCTGGGATATGTATGTCTGTTTCTGAGCTTTTCCTCTTCCATTTTCTTATCTAAAGGCCCCTTGAGAATAAGGACCATGTCTTCTTGGTTCATTGTAGTTCCAGGGACTGACTCACTGCCTGAAATACAGTGGACGCTAGTAATGTTTGTTGACAGATCATCTATTTCTTCCTCTACCGTGGCTACATTTTATAATTACTGTAGCTTTATAGTAAGTATATTATTTTTATGTATTTTAGTCTTTTATTTTTATATTTTCCTTGGCCACTATAAAAAAGTATTTAAGATGACCATCAGAAGCATTTTAAGTACCAAAAAAACACACTAAGATTTTTATTAAAACATCATTAATATTGTATGACTTACTGGGAAGAAATGTTACTTTTACATTGTTTTATTATCCAAAACATAGTCTCCATTGTATTAAATTTATTTACTTACTTGTTTGTTTAATTTATTTTGGTCTTACTCTCTTCCTTTAATAGGTGTAATCATTTTCCAAGTAATTCTCTTGGGACTTCTAGGTTTTAAAATAACATTGTCTATAAATAATAATTTTGTCTCCTTTCCAGTATTTATTGCATTGGCCAGAGTTGCCACTATTAAGTAACAGTGGAAAGAATAAACCTGACCTTGATTTTTAGTTGATTGGAAAGTACGGCCTTAAACTGGAAGGTCTGGGGACAGGATCGCAGTAGAGAACTCTGATAACCGTGATTCAGGGTTAAAAGGAGTAGCTTGGAGGATTTGTATTTAATACCTTGAATAGCACCTGTCTTTATCATTTAAGCCTTCATTTTTAAGTCAGATCTGTACACTGGTTATTAAACTACACTACATTAAACTCCAGAACCAGAGGTGAGGTCATAAGTGGTGGACAGTACCTTTTTCCAAGTATCAGATCACAAGCGGTTCTCTGCATAACCAAACTCTGTGGTTGTGGAGTTTAGAATTTTTATTTTGGCATGGATTTCTGCCTTAAAGAATTAGTGCCTTCCTGGGTACGTTGTCTTTGAATTCAAAGTGTGAGGTATCTCTGGATTTGAGAAATTATTGATCCTTTTGGTAAGAGAAAGAAGGGAACAAGTGGCACATAGATTGGGATTAAGGACAGAACAGAGCACAACAGCACTGCTTCATGTACTAGATAATTCCAATGTTTGGCATCAGTAGAGTTTGTTTTACTGTCTCAGCCTGATTATAGCAAGCAGCTTACAAAGATCCTGTTATACAACTAAGCGAAAACTGTTTCTTATGATACCGAATTTAGAATGATTAATAGTCACCACTATATCACCACAGCTATCACTAAATATTTCTGTCCCTAACTGTTGTGCAAATTTGCCTTATTTATATATCATTTTTTTAAATTCAGTGGCAACAGTTCATTTGGTTGATAAGAGTTGTGAATAGCTGTTTTAAACATTTGGCAGGGGGAAATTGTGAGCAACACCCTAAATAAAGTAGAGAAGATTAATAGGGTTATTTGGTCTTGTAATTTTATTTTTAATGTGATTTTTTCTACCTCAGTTGTATATTCTGTGCAAATTCCATAAATCAAGTGTTTTACAAAGCCAAATTTTTATTAGTCATTATGTAGAATAATTTTCTAGGCACAATTCATCTTTTTACCATAGTTTTACTGTTGCTCTCCTGGTTTCAGTTTGTTGATTTCTTACTTTCCCTTTCTGCCTGGTTTTGTATTAGTTGCTTAAATACTGTGAATTATAAATTTAAAAATTGGTAAATTGTTACGCCCGTGAATCAGGAGGAAAGGTATAATCACAAAATTTTGACCAGTTCTGTATCACCTGACTGGGATGATATGCCTTGGGGAATAGTGTCCTCTATCAAGATACATTGGTACAGATGGTTGTCATATTTGCTGAATTGTCAAATATCTAACGTTACCCTAGATTTTTGTTGTTGTTGTTGTTGTTTTTGCGGTACGCGGGCCTCTCACTGTTGTGGCCTCTCCCGTTGCAGCGCACAGGCTCCGGACTTGCAGACTCAGCGGCCATGGCTCACGGGCCTAGCCGCTCTGCGGCACGTGGGGTCTTCCCGGACCGGGGCACGAACCTGTGTCCCCTGCATCGTCAGGCGGACTCTTAACCACTGCGCCACCAGGGAAGCCCCCCTTTTTTTTTTTTGGCTGTGCCTCATGGCTTGCAGGATCTTAGTTCCCCAACCAGGGATTGAACCCAGGCCCTTGGCAGTGAAAGCACAGAGTCCTAACCATTGGACTGCCAGGGAATTCCCTAGTTTTTCTTTTCTTTTTTTTAATGTATTTTATTTATTTTTATTTTTGGCTGTGTTGGGTCTTCATTGCTGTGGGCAGGCTTTCTCTAGTTGTGACGGGCGGGGGCTACTCTTTGTTGCGGTGCGTGGGCTTCTCATTGCTGTGGCTTCTCTTGTTGCAGAGCATGGGCTCTAGATGCGCAGGCTTCAGTAGTTGTGGCTTGTAGGCTCAGTAGTTATGGCTCACAGGCTCCAGAGCGCAGGCTCAGTAGTTGTGGCACACGGGCTTAGTTGCTCCACGTCATGTAGGATCTTCCTGAACCAGGGCTCGAACCCGTGTCCCCTGTACTAGCAGGTGGATTCCCAACCACTGCGCCACCAGAGAAGGCCCTAATTTTTCTTTTTGATCAGAAATCTTCTGGGTTTTTTGTTTTTTAAAAACGGTTCAAAATCCATTCCTCTAACTCTGATCCAGTGCCAGGATGTTAAGAGTTTGAAGGAAGGATTGTTCCTACATAGCATGAGATCTTCAACACTGCCAGCAACCAAAGAAAGGGAGGGGAAATTAAAGTTGTTGAGAGAAGACAGAGGAAACAAAGGTCAACAAGGATACGGGAAACCAAAGATGAAGATGTATGATTAGATTATAAGATGTAAACAGCGTAAGATGACAAGAACTCTTTGTATGTTGGTGACTTTGGGTAGTAGATGCTGGGTACATGCTACTGAGTGAACAATGGCTTGACCATCTACCAGTCACTTAATAGCAATCTCTTCAGTGCCTCCATCTCCCTCACCCCTAGACATCCTTTAAGTCACCAATTGCAGTTGACTCTATATCTGAATCATGTTATAAATATCTCCTCCTTCCCATTTACACTACCACTGCTCTGCTTCAAGACCGTATCATCTTTGCTTCCTAAATGACCTCTCTTTTTAAAAATTTAGACTCCACACAGCCATCAAGATTAGTGGTCTGAAACACAGATGTGATAATGTCACTCTCTAGTTTAAAAACTCACAGTGATTTCTCCTTGTAGTCAAAGGTCCAGACTCTTTAGCATGGTATTCAAGGCTTTTTACAGTTGGATCTCATCCTACTATTTCTAACCTGATGTACCGCTTTCCCCTCCACATGCTAACTGTACTACTGTACTCAGAATTTCACTAATATCGCCTATAGATAAGTGCTCATGGCTCCATGTTTTTGTCTAAGCTGTTTCTTTCTCCCTCTCCTGGGTAGAAGTTCTATCCAGTCCCACTAGAACATACCTTTTTTTTCTAAAGCTTTCCTCTATTCCTCTTAACCCCCAGCTGAATGAATGGTTCCCTTTTCTGCTTCAATTGTGCTTTCTGTTATGACCCCTGTTAAACTCCTTTCACCTTGTATTGTGGATTGTCTTTGACAATAGGTTGACTCCTTAAGGATGGCAGTTTGTCCTAAAATCTATCATTTATTTAGCAGAATGCCTGGCACATATAAAGGGCTTTGTGCAATGTGCATCACCTCATTTAATCTTCGCAACAACCTTGTGATGTTGGTGTTATTAGCACAACATCCCCGTTTTACAAATAAGTAAACTGAGTTGGAAAGGCGTTACAGCTGGTACAGAGCAAAACTTGAACCCCAACCTGGATCCACCAAACTCCTGAAGTCCATTCTCTTTTAACTGTTTTGCTGTATTTCTCCCCTGCCTCAATCTGTGTATCCTCGGTGCCTGGTATCCAGTAGGTACTCTGTTTGTGCTTGCTGACCGAATGAATAATAAAAACTCCAGTTTACACAGGAGGCTGATAGTGTGGTTTCCATTGAAAGGGAGAGTAAAAGATATCAGTGCATCATTCTTAAAAATAACATGTTATCTTCAAAACACAAACATATACAAAACAATATATTGTTCATTGGGTATCAGAAATGTTAAACTTGGGGGCGGGGGGTGGGGAGAAGCTCCATTTTCTAAATAATGCTAGCTTTCGTAATGCAGGACACAGCGCTGTACCGCACAGCTATAGAGTGTCTTAAATTGATTTCTAGGAAACTGCTGCCCCCTTACTTCTGTCTTTATTATGAGTGTTCTCACAAGTCAAATAATCTAATTGAACTTTTACTGGCATAATACATTGCAAAGCTAGCCATTATGCATGTAAAGTCTTTGAGGAGACAGTAAAATAAATACAGGATAATTGGGGTCAGCTTAGTTTGTTGTTAAAAAAAAAGTATGTGTTTTTTAATCCATCATAAATTGAAAATGTACTATTAGTGCTTGTATAAATGAGTATAATACCAATTACATTTTTTCTTGGGTTCTCTTAAGTGTCAAATAGTAACTCAACATAACATTTAACACTTAAAAATCTTGAGAGTGAATGTTAGTAAGAAATAGGGAGTTTTAGTTCATCTTTTTTTTGTCACCTGATTTTTCTTATAAACTTGGTAAAATCTAATGTAGATTCAACTTTTTAACTTCTCTTCTCTTTTATTTCTCTAGTGTTGTTAATAACAATACTTGTAGTGGAAGGGATTGCTGTGGCCCAAAAGACCCAAGGTAAAAGACCTTACAGTGCTAATTTACTGCATGTTCAGGACAGTGGGATGGCTTATTTGGAAGAATTTCAACTTTTGAGTACTATTTCCATAATCCCTCTGGGGTGTTCCAGTGACCTAAGGCTTTCCATCAACCTGTCAGCCTCAGTTCGGCTAGGTTCAGCTGCAGTTAGCTAGAGTAAATTGTTAACATAAAGTCTTGCATTGATAAATTTAAAAAATTGGCATAACTAGTGACTCCTAGAACACTATGGATTATGTCCAAAAATCAAATGAGATTCATGCTTTATCACTAAGCAAAAATAAAAATCCCTTTTTCCAGTGTAGACAAATGAAACATTTCCATCAATAGCTTATTCAAAGCCCTGGGGACCTGTTCTAATTGTCCTTGTTTATGAAAGAGGATTAGCTAGTGTGAGTTTTGAGTCAGATATTCATGTCAGAGTTTAGTACATTTCCTAAATAACCTGACTTATTTTTATTTTCATCAAAGTTATACATACACATGACAAAAGTCAAAGCATTCTAAAAAGTTAATTAGGAAAAATCAGTCCCCCAGCCTATCACCCCATTTCTCCATGGAGATAGCCACTCTTAGCTGATTCTTTTGGTATTTTCCTGCATACTTCTATTCTTCTATACTTCTATACTTCTATATACCATACAGCTCTTCTTGGTTATTTCAGTTTCAGGTAGTAGAAAATAATTTTCCCACCATGTGGGATGAGAATTGATCTGTTTCATGCACCTCCTCTTCACCACCTACCACATACAAGTGTTCTTTTAACTTTGTGCCACAGCACCCGCATCAGTATTGTTATAATTCTGGTTACATCTCTTCAGGGTTTACGTCAAGTCACCCGTTGGGCTTTTTCAATATGAAAATTTTGTCTTTGGATGTAGGAAATTTTTCTTTCCCTTTTTTCTTGTTTAATTTTTAAAATTCCCTTTTCTCCATTTTTCTCTCTTCTGTCTTCAAGGAGCTCTTATTATTAAGTTACTTTTTTAAAAAATCTTTTCTGTTTTCCATTTCTCTTTTAACTGTTTTCTTCTCAGTAGTCTACACTGAGACTTCCTCAACTTTATCTGCTAAACCAAGAATTGGAAAACTTTTTTCTATAAAGGGCCAGATAGTAATCATTTAAGGTTTTGAAGACCTTTGTAGTCGAAGGAGCACCTATTCAGATCTGCAGTTGCAGGGTGAAAACAGCCATAGACAGTACAGTACGCATGGGTACAGTATGAATGGGCATAGATATAGTCCAGTGAGCTTGATTTACAATAACAGGCAGCAGGCCAGATTTGGTCCAGGGCCATAGTTTATGGACCTCTGCTCCAAACGTGATATTTTTTCATTTCTTCTATTTTTAAAAGCTTTCATTTGTTTTCTAAATGTTCTGTTTTTTAGAGTATGCCTTGTACTTGTCTTATTGATACACATTTGACCCTTGAACAATGCAGGGGTGAGCGGTGTTGATCCCCACATAGTCAAAACCTGCCTCTGTATTCGCGGTTCCGCATCCTCACATTCAGCTGACTGCAGACCAACTAGTGAGCGCACCCACGCGGTTCAATCCCATGTTGTTCAAGGGTCAACTGTACTCTCTTGTTCTCTGAGGAGATTAAATGATCGTTTTGTTTAGTGCTTTTTTTTAATATTCTATAATCTTTGTATCCTCAGAGTTGCTTTTTTGTTTGTTTTTAATCTGTTTTTCATATTAGAGGCTTTCCTCAAATGTCTGGTGCTCCTTGCATGCCTTTCATAGTTATGAGAGGAGCATGCAGATCTTCTCGTTAGCTGTCTGCAAGTGTAGACAGGGCTTCTTTACTGCCACCCTCCCTGGTGAGTGACCAAGTCCACATCCTTGAGTCTTTTTCTTTGGGCTTATTAGATTCCCCAGAAAAGATTAAGATTCCATTTCCTGCTTAGAGGCTCTACATCTGATCAAGAGGCCTTTGGGAAGTTGAGTGGGGGAAGAGACGGGAGGTGTGGTTCAGCATGTTAACATTCACCTCATCTCCCTGTTTTCAGGTTGGTATTTTTACCCTCAGCTGTGCCTGGTGTCTCCTGGTCCAGCAACCCTGTTGTACCTTCTCCAAAGAAATAGTCTCATTTTCTGATATGGTGATAGAGCAGCAGCTACTTAGATTTGTGGAGTAGGGGAGGGTATTAGAAATCAGATTGATTCCAAAGAGACTTTTAACCAAGCCTCATGTTTTTAAAAAGCCCAGCTTCACCACCTCCTCGCCCACTGCCAGAGATACCTAGTGCTGCCAGTTGTTATTATTGCATCCACCTCTTTGTACTTATGGGTTTATGCCCTTAAAAAAATTGTTTACTGTCGTTTAAGTGGACTTTGAAGAAGGAGCAGAGCCAAATGCATGTGTTCAATCTACAACCTTTAACTAAAATAAAATCCCTTGGTAATCTTTGAATCTTATTTGACTTCGTGCTAAACTAAATGTAGAGGTACCACACCAGAGATAAATTCCTGGGGTCCTTTTATTTTTATGTCAGAATTGAATTTTATAGAGTTTTACTGATATATCAGATTCTCCCACATGGTTTTGCCCTTGTAAAATCTACGCATTTTATTTCCCCGTTCTTATACATGGCAAACTTGTCCTCTAGAGCAAATGCTTCTAGCCAGCACAGCATACCATCTTCACCTTCATTTCACTTCTATATTCAATTTGTTATGCTGAATTTGTCAGTGGTTCTTAAAAATTATATATATGTGTGTGTAACAGAGTGGGCAGTTGTTTGGGGAAGCTGTGGGGGGAACTATAAGTGATGTTTTACATGTTTCCCTAAGATGGACAAAATATTGGAATCAAGCACATTCCTGCAACCCAGTGTGGCATTTGGGTTCGAACCAGCAATGGAGGTCATTTTGCTTCACCAAATTATCCTGACTCATATCCACCAAACAAGGAATGTATCTACATTTTGGAAGGTATTTGACCAATTTCTGTCTTTCGTTGGATGAATTTTTACTTATTGTAAAACTAAATATATTGGTTAAGTGCCCTGGTTAAACCAGTTTGAACAAAATTTAAATATGTATTTTAATTAAACTGTAGTCATTATAAATATTTCTTAATACTGACATTAAGAAAATAATGGTTGAAATTTTATAGGAATTTTGGATCTCCTAAAATATAATTTAACTAGATGCATCAGTATATAGGAGAAACTTCTCTGATAAGAAACCTAAGCTTACTGGTATCTCTTATTAGCCTTTCTGCAAATTTATGTCCATAGTTACATTATATGTTTCTTTCATTTCTTCTGTTTTTCTATTCATCATGGTACATTGTATCTCATGAACTAAGCATTAACTTCTCAACTCTAATTTTAATCAATTAAGTACATTCAATTTAATAAATAACATATGCCAAAGGGAAAGATTACTGTAGTTCTACGGAGTAGCATTATTATTATATTATTAATATACAATATAACATTTATCATGAATTTTATATATAACAGTTCTCATTATGATCCTCATCTATGAAACAGTAGCAGAGCAGTTGTTGTGCTTTTCTCACTTGTGTCAGGCCATTTTTACTTTTTCTTGTTTGCGTTGCCCTAATTTGCTTACTCTTATTTTCTAGCTGCTCCACGTCAAAGAATAGAGTTGACCTTTGATGAACATTATTATATAGAACCATCATTTGAATGTCGGTTTGATAACTTGGAAGTTCGAGATGGGCCGTTTGGTTTCTCTCCACTTGTAGATCGTTACTGTGGTGTGAAAAGCCCTCCATTAATTAGATCAACAGGGAGATTCATGTGGATTAAGTTCAGTTCTGATGAAGAACTTGAAGGACTAGGATTTCGAGCAAAATATTCGTTTATTCCAGGTAAAGAAGTTATTGTTTCAGTGGCTAGGTCTCACTCTGGTTTTAGAATCTTAAGGCTAGAAAAGAGATAATTCAGTCAAGGTAATCAAATCAAGGCTTTAAAGAAGTTAGAAAGGTCAAAGGGAAATCAGTCCATGAATAAATAAAAACTTAACAAAAAATTAGAAATAAAACTATGTCACTTGAATTTTGAAGTATATCATAGATGGTGTCTCATTATTTCTTAGATTTCTATATGTTTTATAGCATATATCAAATGCCAAAGATATCACAAATAAATACATTTAAAAAATAAGTCAACAAATTGTCTTATTTTCATGATCTATACCAAAAATTATTTTGGCAGGTTTTTTCCATTGGAAAGATTCAATTACTCATTTGAATAAACAGTCTCTAGAAAATACTGAGGAATAGAAAGAATAGCACTCTGCACTTGGAGGCAAAAGATCTGGGTGTGAATCCTTTCTCTGCCACCTACTAGCTATAAAATTTACTATTAAGCACAGAGCTGTGCCTAAGAGTTGCTGTTGCTAAGATGGGAATATCTTCCTGAGGCCACCATAACTAATTCCCAGAAACTTGGCAGCTGAAGACAACAGTAGTTTATTTTCTCAGAGTTCTGGAGGCCAGAATCCAGCAGGGTCATCTTCCCTGTGGGAACTCCAGGGGAGAATCCATTCCTAGCCTCTTGCTTCTTGTGGCTGCCCCAGCATTCCTGGACGTGTGGCCTCATCACTCCAATCTCTGCCTCCATCTTCACATCCCCTGTCTTCTCAGAATCCTTAGCTTAATCACATCCTTTGCCTTAAAATGTAATATTCACTTTTTTTAATCTTATAAGGTAGTATTCATAGGTTATGATGATTAGGATGTGGACATATATTTGGGTGGTGGGAGAGCACGCCCACCTATCAGCATACTCTATCTTACCTACCACACGGTTATGTGGGAACACTTTATAGTCCTCAAAGCCTGTCTTCTGTAAAGATATGCATATCCCTAATGTGACAGCACAAAGATACACTAGTTATTGCTCCTGTCTTCCAAGAGTTTACAAACTTAATAAGATGAAAAAGTAACTTAAAATTATATAATCTTTTTGCTTTTATTTATGTTTTCGTGCAAGAAATTTGCTAACTTAAAAAAATTAAATCATATCCAAATGAAAATATCCATAACCTTATCACCCTGTAAATAAAAAACCGGTATTAACAATATGGTGTGTATCCCTTCAGATGTTTTTCTATATCTGTTTATTTTGTTTATTTTCTATAACAGAGATCATGCTGTTCTTTCAGCTAGATTACCAGCTTTTTTGCCTGAACAATGTAGTCACCTTTTTTTTCCCTGTTAGTAAATGTGTCAATGGTATTTTTAAGTGTCACTTCAGTATTTATGTCCTCAATGTCAAAACGATAACATTTTCAAAAAGTAAAATTTATGCTTTTTTTTTTTTAGAACAGTTTTTAGGCTCACAGCAAAACTGAGCAGAAAGTACAGAGTTACCATATACCTCCTAACCACCCACACACACACACAGCTACCTCCAAAACCTAAAATGAACATCCTGCACTAGGGGTACATTTGTTACAACTGATGAACCTGCATTGACACATCATCACCGAAGTCCATAAACAGAGGGTTCACTCTGTTTTTTGATTTTTTTTTTTTTCCAGCCATCCGTATACATATATCCCCTCCTTTTTGGATTTCCTTCCCATTTGGGTCACCACAGAGCATTGAGTAGAGTTCCCTGTACTATACAGCAGGCTCTCATTAGTTATCTATTTTACACATAGTATCAATAATGTATATATGTCAATCCCCATCTCCCAATTCATCCCACCACCCTCCCCCCTTGGTATCCATACCTCTGTTCTCTAGGGTTCACTCTTAGTGTCGTACATTCTGTGGGTTTGGACAAATGTATAGTGACATATGTCTGCCATTACAGTATTATACAGAGTATTCCCACTGCTCTAAAAATCCTGTGGGCTCCACCTATTCATCCCTCCCACCCCAACCCCTGACAACCACTGATCTTTTTACTGTCTCCATAGTTTTGCCCTTTCCAGAACGTCATACGGTTGGAATCATACAGTATGTAGGCTTTTCAGATTGGCTTCTTTCACTTAATAATATTTACTTAACGTTCCTCCATGTTTTTTCATGGCTTGGTAGCTTGTTTCTTTTTAGTGCAGAATAATATTTCGTTGTATGGATGTACTACAGTTTGTTTATCCATTCTGTTGAAGGATATCTTGGCTGCTTCCAGGTTTTAGCAACCACAGATAAACCTGCTGTAGACATCCATATGCAGGTATTTGTGTGGACAAGTTTTTAACTCATTTGGCTAAGTACCATGGCGTGCAATTGCTGGATCATATTAAAATTTGTCTTTAGTTTTTATTTAAATGGATTGTGCTGGTGGTGGCACAACATTGTGAATGTACTTAATGCCACTGAATTTTACACTTAAAAATGAGTAAAAGGATAAATATTATGTTATATGTTTTACTACAATAAAAATAAATTTTAAAAATTACAAACAGGAGTCTAAAAAAGCTTAATTTGAAAATTCAGATAGAAGACATATATATCAACCCACCAGAATGAAAAAATTGCTAGTCTAAAAGATCTCAGAATTTTTAATTAGCCTGTTTAAACCTATTTTAATTCACAGTTTATTGTATGTAACTGGTTGCTCAATTCTTGTTAAAATTGTTTTCTTTGTTGTTTTGGCCATGCCATGTGGCATGCGGGATCTTCCCAACCAGGGATCGAACCTGTGTCCCCTGCAGTGGAAGCGCAGAATCTTAACCACTGACTTTCTGCATGGTTATCAAAGTACATGTTGAAAAAAAGTAAGAGTAAAATTTTTAGCTTAATCTAGGATACGTCACAGAGACTGTTCTTTTTTAACTTAATAATCTAAACCCAACCTCCCTAAATAAAAGGGAGTGACAGCACTTCAGCAATTTTGCAGAGGAATGTCAAAGAGAAATCTAAATTTAAACAGCATTAGAGTAGAAAGTCATAGCAACTATCTGGCAGGTGAATCAGAATTTCTTCACAGGTAGGAAAGAATTCTAGGACATTGTCATTATTGCACTAAAATTTCCAGAATTATCCCAGTTACTTCCGGGACGTAGCAATCCATTAAGAGCCTCTCCCTCAACAAATATCACCAGTAGCTCAGATAATTTCATTTATTTAGAAGATACTAATTTCTCATCATCGTTAGTAAGTTTCATCCGTATTTACAAATACTTAGACAAAATTTACTTTATATGACTTTAAATAACTAGACAGCTATGATTTAGCTATTTATGAATTGTCTATTTATTTTGACTTTTTTTTTTCTTTTAGTGGTAAAATTGTGGTATCATCAGCCACACTATAAAGGCAAGAAAGAGTAAGAAAGAAAAATGTTACAGTAAGAAAAACTGTCTAGAGAATTAGAATCTAGTCCTGATGTTGCCATTATATGGTCTAAAAAAGTCATAATCTCTCTGATTCAGTTTCCTCATCTATAAAACAGAATAGTACATGATCTTCTTGATGTTATTGTCATTAGCATAATATTAAACATAAGGTCTGTAGAAACTCTGAAGTACTATAAAATGCAAATATAAGGTAATATAGTATAGAAATCCTTAGCATTTTATTATAATTTATATTTTAACCATAAGCCATATGAAGTTGCTCTCATGATACATAAAACTAATAGAAGAAAAAGAACTGCATTTCTTCAAAGAATCTTTACATATAAAGTTGCCTGGCTTTGTTTTTTAATATTTTTAAAAGCATTATTCAAATGATTAAGATGTTTGTTTTTTCTTTCAGGCAGTCTAAACTTATTTGCAAAAATCTGACTCTATATAGGACTTTGTAATGTCTTTTGATACTAAAGTGTCAATCAGTTCAGTTAATTGATTTAGTTCATAAAAATCAAATACCTGGCCAGCTTAATTAAATCAGTTATTTTGATATAAACTATTGGTTGTCAGTTTTCTATGAACTATTTCATAGGGCAGACTATCCTATATATCATCTAGTCATCTCTCTTTTTCCTGCCATTGTGAAAAAAACAACTTACTAGCTGCTACTGTGGTGGGATAAATTATATGTAACATAAAATTCACTATCATATACCTTTTAAGTGTA
Organism: Phocoena phocoena; assembly: GCF_963924675.1. Taxonomy (NCBI): domain Eukaryota; kingdom Metazoa; phylum Chordata; class Mammalia; order Artiodactyla; family Phocoenidae; genus Phocoena; species Phocoena phocoena. The sequence goes on along the minus strand of NC_089238.1, from coordinate 23,158,863 downwards.
CAAGTCAGTGGCATTAAGTACACTTAACAATGTTGTGCAACCATCACACCGTGCATTTCCAGAACTTTTTTTGTCATCCCAAGCTGAAACTCTGTCCCCATTAAACACTTAACTCCCTATCCCTCCCTCCCTACAGTCTCTGAATTCGACTAATCTAGGGACCTCAATTAAGGGAATCATATAGTGTCCTTAACTGTCTGGCTTATTTTACTTAGCATCATGTTTCCACAGACATCCATGTTGTAGCGTGTGTCAGAATTTCATTCCTTTTTAAGGTTGGATAATATTCCATTGTATTATTTATACTACATTTTGTTTACTCATTCATCCATCAATGGACTAGCTACTGCAGTTGACATAGAGTTGTGAGTTTTCAGGTAGCATAAATAAGTTTTTAGTTCATAATTGGATCAAAAGTATAAAGGTTATCATTTTTAAAATATCGATCCTATAAGTGAGCACCTCAGTATGCTCATAAATAGCCAGTGGTCTGTAGTTTACACAAATGAAAGCTTTCTCTTGCTTTGTTAAGTATAGCATTAGATATAACGTAAGACATTAATCCTTAAAGTAACGCTAAACTACCTCAATGCCAATGACTTTCTTCTTTTCTCTGTTACAGATCCAGACTTTACTTACCTAGGAGGTATTTTAAATCCCATCCCAGGTTTAGTATATTACCTCTTTTTCCTCATGGCATCTTTGATCAGTCTTATTTTCCTTTGAACATCATTCATCTGTTCTTTCTAGATTGCCAGTTTGAGCTGTCAGGAGCTGACGGAATAATACGTTCTAGTCAGGTAGAACAAGAGGAAAAAACAAAACCTGGCCAAGCAGTTGATTGCATCTGGACGATTAAAGCTACTCCAAAAGCTAAGGTAGTATTAAGTATGCAGTCACTTCGAAGAAGAACATAATAAGATGTGATTTGTATAATGTATTATTTTGGTTCATGCAGATACTTATTATTTAAACTGACGTTACAACTTTTTAAAAATTTTATTTCAGTCACATTATTGAACACCTAGCATCTCAGCATTGTTGTAGTTAAATAAACTACAACATAAACTTCAGGAATGTCACGCATACATTAATATTCTTATTTTAAGATTCTTAAAATCTGTGTGTTCCTAATTGGAGAGTATAGGTATTGATCAGTGTGATCATAGATTCATAAACACCTCTATGAGGAGGTAAAATAGGCCATAGACGTTAAAGTTAAGTATCATCTTAGTTCTCTTCTTACCATGCTGTCCTCTGCTAATCATATAGAGTTTTTATTGGAAAGTACCACAGGGAAGGATGTTTTTAAATAACTGACAGGTTGAGACTGGTTGCTGACTACTGCTTTTTTGCTTTTAGTTTGTACTTCTAGGAATAGTAACAGTTAAAATTATATTTATTGTTTATATATGTAACCAGAAAAGAAAGAGGGTAGGAGAATTTAAAGAATTAAGAAAATCAAATTTAAAGTTTCTGGTAATATGATGGATGAGATAACCTGAAAACCTACCTATTACAAAACACTTAGAAACATTGGATAAAATATAACAGATATCCTTTTAAAACCATAGATAAGCTCCAAAAAAGAAGATAATTCTTATGAACTAGAGTGAAAGAGCTATAAATCAGAGCAGTAAACTGAAATCGATGGTACAAATGCCCCTTGCTGATTTCAGTAACCTATGACTACTCAAGGGTAGATATTGCAGGAGCTTGGCATCACCCACACTGAGACAAATAAAAGGCCTAGGGTTCGTGTGGCCTTTGAGAGGACTGCCACATGAAGCTGGAGCCCTCAAAGGGAGATTATTGCCATGAAATGGTAGATTAGAAAAACTCTTCCACTAGCGCAAATTGGTAAAAAAGAAGCTTATCCTGGGCTCAGTCTTAAGATGCGGGTGAGGCTGAGGTCTCCCCTAACCAGTTTATACCTATATCTTTATTACAGTTTGGGATGTGAACTTACATTCCATGCTCAGCCCAGGAACCACTTAGCCCCAAAATGAACAAAATGGTCCTGGACTTATTAAACCTTTTGAGGCACCTGAAAAGATAAATACAAAATAACCATGTAGGCTACAGGATTGCTATAGCTAAAACACTGCTGAAGTAAGCTTACAACCTAAAATTAGAAAACATAGGTGAACAACCCACCATGAGTGAGTTAACAGGCATAACAGCAAGAAGTTTCTTAGATCCCCAAGAACTGAAGTCTTAAATATCCTACATTAGTAATCAAAAGAATGAGAAAGAAAAGTACCAAGTATGCTTTAAAAATAACCAAATGGAACTTACTCAAGTAAAAATTATAGTATTGAAAGACAAATTTGAGAAAATTACCCAGAAAGTAGTTTGAGGATGGGAGACAGTGGCAATTTATTAAGAAACTTGGAAGAAATGACAATAGAATTACGTTTTCAAAGTGCTAAGGAAAAAAAATTAACTGGCAATCTAAAATTCAAAAATTCCATGTCCAACTAATCTGTCTTTCAAGAATGAGGGCAAGGGTTCAAAATGGCGGAGTAAAAGGGCGTGCTCTCACTCCCTCTTTTGAGAGCACCAGAATCACAACTAACTGCTGAACAGTCATCGACAGGAAGACACTGGAACTCACCAAAAAAGATACCCCACATCGAAAGACAAAGGAGAAGCTGCACTGAGATGGTTGGAGGGGCGCAATCACAATAAAATCAAATCCCATAACTGCTGGGTGGGTGACTCAGAAACTGGAGAACACTTACACCTCAGAAGTCCACCCACTGGAGTGAAGGTTCTGAGCCCCACGTCAGGCTTCCTAACCTGGGGGTCTGGCAATGGGAGGAGGAATTCCTAGAGAATCAGATTTTGAAGGCTAGCACGATTTGATTGCAGGACTTCAGCAGGACTGGGGGAAACAGAGACGCCACTCTTGGAGGGCACACACAAAGTAGTGTACACGTCGGGACCCAGGGGAAGGAGCAGTGACCCCATAAGAGACTGAACCACACCTACCTGCTAGTGTTGGAGGGTCTCCTGCAGAGGCGGGGGGTAGCAGTGTCTCACAGTGACACAAGGACACTGGCAGCCGAAGTTCTGGGAAGTATTCCATGGCGTAAGCCCTCCCAGAGTCCACCATTAGCCCCACCAAGGAGCCTGGGTAGGCTCCAGTGTTGGGTCACCTCAGGCAAAACAACCAACAGGAAAGGAGCCCAGACGGAACCATCAGCAGACAAGTGGATTAAAGTTTTATTGAGCTCTGCCCACCAGAGCAACAGAGAGCTCTACCCACCACCAGTCCCTCCCAGCAGGAAACTTCCACAAGCCTCTTAGATAGCCTCATCCACCAGAGGGCAGATACCAGAAACAAGAAGAACTACAATCCTGCAGCTTGTGGAACAAAAACCACATTCACAGAAAGATAGACAAGACAAAAAGGCAGAGGGCTATGTACCAGATGAAGGAACAAGATAAAACCCCAGAAAAACAACTAAATGAAGTGGAGATAGGCAACCTCCCAGAAAAAGAATTCAGAATAATGGTAGTGAAGATGATCCAGGACCTCAGAAAAAGAATGGAGGCAAAGATCGAGAAGATGCAATAAATGTTTAACAAAGACCTAGAAGAATTAAAGAACAAACACCTAGAAGAATTAAAGAACAAACCAACAGAGATGAACAGTACAATAACTGAAATGAAAAATACACTAGAAGGAATCAATACCAGAATAACTGAGGCAGAAGAACAGATAAGTGACCTGGAAGACAGAATGGTGGAATTCACTGCTGCAGGAGAAAATAAAGAAAAAAGAATGAAAAAAATGAAGACAGCCTAAGAGACCTCTGGGACAACATTAAATGCAACAACATTCACATCATAGGGGTCCAAGAAGGAGAAGAGAGAGAGAAAGGACCCGATAAAGTATTTGAAGAGATTATAGTTGAAAACTTCCCTAACATGGGAAGAGAAATAGCCATCCAAGTCCACGAAATGCAGAGAGTCCCAGGCAGGATAAACCCAAGGAGAAACGCCGAGACACATAGTAATCAAATTGGCAAAAATTAAAGACAAAGAAAAATTATTGAAAGCAGCAAGGGAAAAACGACAAATAACATACAAGAGAACTCCCATAAGGTTAACAGCTGATTTCTCAGCAGAAACTCTACAAGCCAGAAGGGAGTAGCATGACATATTTAAAGCAATGAAAGGGAAGAACCTACAACCAAGATTACCCAGCAAGGATCTCATTCAGATTCGATGGAGAAAGCAGAAGCTTTACAGACAAGCAAAAGCTAAGAGAATTCAGCACCACCAAACCAGCTAAAGGAACATTTAAACAGATGCTAAAGGAACTTCTCTACGTGGGAAACACAAGAGAAGAAAAGGACCTACAAAAACAAACCCATAACAAGAAAATGGTAATAGGAACATACATATCGATAATTACCTTAAACGTGAATGGATTAAATGATCCAACAAAAAGACACAGGCTCGCTGAATGGATACAAAAACAAGACCCATATATATGCTGTCTACAAGAGACCCACTTCAGACCAAGGGACACATACAGACTGAAAGTGTCTACAAGAGACCCACTTCAGACCAAGGGACACATACAGACTGAAAGTGAGTGGATGGAAAAATACTCCATGGAAATGGAAATCAAAAGAAAGCTGGAGTAGCAGTACTCATATCAGATAAAATAGACCTAAAGAATGTTATAAGAGACAAGGAAGGACACTACATAATGATGAAGGGACCAATCCAAGAAGATTATAAATATATATGCACCCAACATAGGAGCACCACAATGCATAAGGCAGATGCTAACAACTATAAAACAGGAAATTGACAGTAACACAATAATACTAAAGGACTTTAACACCTCACTTACACCAATGGACAGATCATCAAAACAGAAAATTAATAAGGAAACCCAAACTTTAAATGACACAATAGACCAGATAGATTTACTTGATATTTATAGGACTTTCCGTCCAAAAACAGCAGACTACACTTTCTTCTCAAGTTCAGATGGAACATTCTCCAGGAAAGATCACATCTTGCGTCACAAATCAAGCCTTGGTAAATGTAAGAAAGTTGAGATCATATCAGTCATCTTTTCTGACCACAGCACCATGAGATTAGAAATCAGTTACAGGGGAAAAAAACTTTAAAAACACAAACACGTGGAGGCTAAACAATACGTTACTACATAACCAATAGATCACTGAAGAAATCAAAGAGGAAATCAAAAAATACCTAGAGACAAATGACAATGAAAACATGACGATCCAAAGCCTATGGGATGCAACACAAGCAGTTCTAAGAGGGAGGTTTATAGCAATACAAGCCTATCTCAAGAAACAAGAAAAATCTCAAATCTAAGCTTACACCTAAAGGAACCAGAGAAAGAAGAAGAAACAAAACCCAAAGTTAGTAGAAGGAAAGAAGTCATAAAGATCAGAGCAGAAATAAATGAAATAGAAAAAAAGAAAACAATAAAACTAAAAGGTCAATAAAACTAAAACCTGGTTCTTTGAGAAGATAAACAAAATTGATAAAACATTAGCCAGACTCATCAAGAAAAAGAGGGAGAGGACTCAAATCAATAAAACTAGAAATGAAAAAAGAGAAGTTACAACAGACACCATCAAAATACAAAGCATCCTAAGAGACTACTACAAGCAATGCTATGCCAATAAAGTGGACAACCTGGAAGAAATGGAAAAATGCTTAGAAACGTATAACCTTCCAAGACAGAACCAGGAAGAAATAGAAAATATGAACAGTCCAATCACAAGTAATGAAATTAAAACTGTGATTAAAAATCTCCCAGGAGGGCTTCCCTGGTGGCGCAGTGGTTGAGAGTCCGCCTGCCGATGCAGTGGACACGAGTTCGTGCCCCAGTCCGGGAAGATCCCACATGCCGCAGAGCGGCTGGGCCCGTGAGCCATGGCTGCTGGGCCTGCGCGTCCGGAGCCTGTGCTCCTCAACGGGAGAGGCCACAACAGTGAGAGGCCCGCCTACCACAAAAAAAAAAAAAAAAATCCCCCAGGAAACAAAAGTCCAGGACCAGATGGCTTCACAGGTGAATTCTATCAAACATTTGGAGAAGAGCTAATACCCATCCTTCTCAAACTCATCCAAAAAATTGCAGAGGAAGGAACACTCCCAAACTCATTCTACGAGGCCACCATCACCCTGATACCAAAAGCAGACAAAGATGTCACAAAGAAAGAAAACTACAGGCCAATATCACTGATGAACATAGATGCAAAAATCCTCAACAAAATACTAGCAAACAGAATCCAACATACACATTAAAAGGATCATATGCAATGATCAAGTGAGATTTATCCCAGGGATGCAAAGATTCTTCATTATACACAAATCAATCAGTGTGATACACCATATTAACAAATTGAAGAATAAGAACCATATGATCATCTCAATAGATGCAGAAAAAGCTTTTGACAAAATTCAACACCCATTTATGATAAAAACTCTCCTGGAAGTGGGCATAGAGGGAACCTATCTCAACATAATAAAGCCCATATATGACAAACCTACAGCAAACCTCATTCTCAAGGGTGAAAAACTGAAAGCATTTCCTCTAAGATCACAAACAAGACAAGGATGTCCACTCTCGCCACTGTTATTCAACATAGTTTTGGAAGTCCTAGCTGTGGCAATCAGAGAAGAAAAACAAATAAAAGGAATACAAATCGGGGAAGAAGTAAAACTGTCACTGTTTTCAGATGACATGATGCTACACATAGAGAATCCTAAAGATGCCACCAGAAAAGTACTAGAGCTAATCAATGAATTTGGTGAAACTACAAGGTACAAAATTAATGCACAGAAATCTCTTGCATTCCTATACACTAATGATGAAAAATCTGAAAGAAATTCTCCCATTTACCATTGCAACAAAAAGAATAAAACACCTAGGAGTAAACCTACCTAGGGAGACAAAAGACCTGTATGCAGAAAACTATAATACACTGATGAAAGAAATTAAAGATGATACAAACAGATGGAGCGATGTGTACCATGTTCTTGGGTTGGAAGAAACAGTATTGTGAAAATGACTGTACTACCCAAAACAATCTGCAGATTCAGTGCAATCCCTATCAAATTACCAATGGCATTTTTTATAGAACTAGAACAAAAAATCTTAAAATATGTATGGAGACACAAAAGACCCCGAATAGCCACAGCAGTATTGAGGGAAAGAAATGAGCTGGAGGAATCAGACTCCCTGACTTCAGACTATACTACAAAGCTATAGTAATCAAGAGAGTATGGTACTGGCATAAAAACAGAAATACAGATCAATGGATCAGGATAGAAAGCCCAGAGATAAGCCCACGCACCTGTGGTCATCTGATCTATGACAAAGGATGCAAGGATATACAATGGAGAAAAGACAGTCTCTTCAATAAGTGGTGCTGGGAAAACTGGACAGCTACATGTAAAAGAATGAAATTAGAACACTTCCTAACACCATACACAAAAATAAACTCAAATGGATTAGAGAACTAAATGTAAGACTGGAAACTATAAAGCTCTTAGAAGAAAACGTAGGAAGAACACTCTGACGTAAATCACAGCAAGATCTTTTTTTGACCCACCTCTTAGAGTAATGGAAATAAAAACAAAAATAAACATATGGAACCTAATGAAAGTTAAAAGCTTTTGCACAGTAAAGGAAACTACAAACAAGACGAAAAGACAACCCTCAGAATGGGAGAAAATATTTGCAAATGAATCAATGGACAAAGGATTAATCTCCAAAATATGTAAACAGCTCATGAAGCTCAATATTAAAAAAACAAACAAGACAATCAAAAAATGGGCAGAAGGCCTAAATAGACATTTCTCCAAAGAAGACATACAGATGGCAAAGAAGCACATGAAAAGCTGCTCAACATCACTAATTATTAGAGAAATGCAAATCAAAACTACAATGAGGTATCACCTCACACCAGTCAGAATGGGCATCATCAGAAAATCTACAGACAACAAATGCTGGAGAGGGTGCAGAGAAAAGGGAACCCTCTTTCACTGTTGGTGGGAATATAAATTCATACAGCCACTATGGAGAACGGTTTGGAGGTTCCTTAAAGAACTAAAAATAGAATTACCATATGACCCAGCAATCCCACTACTGGGCATATAGCCAGAGAAAACCATAATTCAAAAACACACATGCACCCTAATGTTCATTGCAGCACTATTTACAATAGCCAGGTCATGGAAGCAACCTAAATGCCCATTGACAGACGAATGGATCAAGAAGTTGTGGTACATATATACAATGGAATATTCCTCAGCCATAATAAGGAACGAAATTGGGTCATTTGGAGAGATGTGGATGGATCTAGAGACTGTCATACAGAATGAAGTAAGGCAAAGAGAGAAAAACAAATATCATATATTAACACATATATGTGGAATCTAAAAAAATGGTACAGATGAACTGGTTTGCAGGGTAGAAATTGAGACACAGATGTAGAGAACAAAAGTATGGACACCAATGGTGGAAAGTGGGGTGGAGGGATGGTGTGATGAATTGGGAATTGGGATTGACATATATACACTAATATGTGTAAAATGGATGACTAAGAAGAACCTGCTGTGTAAAAAAATAAATAATATTCAAATAAAATGAATAAAATTCAAAAAAGAAACAATTAAAATGCTTCAACAATGACAGTGTAACATTCAAAAGGTCATTTACATATATCCAAATATGTATCACAAAATTATGTTAAAATTTGAGGAGTTATGGTTCCCTCACAGAAAAGCATTAATACAGCCATAAAACATAATTTATTCCAAAATAAATGTTTCAAATGGTAAAATTGAAATAAAAACTGGAAACAGTGTGTGGATTAAAAAAAAAATGAGGGCAAAATTAAGGTATTTGGGGGCAAAAATAATAATTGGACCAACTGCTATATTTAAAATCCAAGTAAATCCTGTTTTAGGTTAACTAAAGGAAATTTTGAAAATACAGAAATAGGAATAAAATAGATACTAAAAGAGCTGATACAGCTATTAAAATTGAAATCAAGATTGTCACGAATTCACAAGGAAGATATATTTTAAATTTTATGTATTAATATAGCCTCAAAATGTACAAAACATGAATTGACAGTTTCTGAGGAAAACTGACAAATCCACAATTATAGCATGTAATTTTTTTTGCCTCTCAGTAATTAATCAAGCATGCAAAAAAAAAAAATGTCAAGGCTTAGAAGATTTAAACAACACAGTTTGCCTAATGGAACATGATATTTTGACTTGCAACATCCAGAGAATTTTCATTCTCTACAAGCATGCCTGAAACATTTATGGAAACTGATCCATACACTGAATGGAAAAAGGAAGTCTGCCGTACATACCAGTGCTTGGTATCATGCAGAGCATCCTCTGACAAAAATGCAATTAAATTAGGAACCAGCAACCAAACAATAACTTTAAAACCCCATATGTTGCTAGGAAAGTTGGGCAGCTGCTTGTAAATCAGTGACGTTAGAACACACCCTCACACCATACATACACACAAAAAAAGCTCAAAATGGCTTAAAGACTGAAACATAAGACATGACTCCATGGAACGACTAGAAGACATCATAGGCAAAGCGTTGTGTGACATAAATCATATGAATGTGTTCTCAGGTCAGTCTCCCAAGGCAATAGAAATAAAAACAAAAATAAACAAATGGGACCTAATCAAACTTACAAGCTTTTTCACAGCAAAGGAAACCATAAACAAAATGAAAAGACAACCTACAGAATAGAAGAAAATCTGTGCAAACGAAGCAACTGACAAGGGCTTAATTTCCAAAATATACGAACAGCTCATACAACTCAACAAAAAAACAAGCAACCCAATTGAAAAATGAGCAGAACACATAAATAGACATTTCTCTAAAGAAGAAATACAGGTGGCCAATAGGCATATGAAAAGATGCTCAACATTGCTAATTATTGGAGAAATGCCAAGCAAAACTACAATGAGGTACCACCTCACACTGGTCAGAATGGCCAACAAAATGTCTACAAATAACAAAGGCTGAATAGGATGTGGAGGAAATGGAACTCTCCTACACTGTTGGTGGGAATGTGAGTTGGTACAGCCACTATGGAGAACAGTATGGAGATTCCTCAAAAAACTAAGAATTACCATATGATCCAGCAGCCCCACTCCTGGGCATATATCCAGGCAAAGCTGTAGTCTGAAAAGATACATGCATTCCTATGTTCATAGTAGCACTATTTACAATAACGAAGACATGGAAATAACCTAAATGTCAGTCAACAGATGAATGGTTAAAGAATATGTGGTACATATGTACAATGGACTACTACTCAGCCATAAAGAAGAATAGGATAATGCCATTTGCAGCAACATGAATGGAACTAGAGCTTATCATACTAAGGGAAGTAAGTCAGAAAAAGACAAGTACCATATGATATCACTTTTATGTGGAATCTAAAATATGACACAATAAACCTATCTACGAAACAGAAACATACAGACATAGAGAAAGACTTGTGGTTGCCAAGGGGGAGGTAGGGTGGGGGAGGGATGGATTGGGAGTTTGGGATTAACAGATGCAAACTATTACATATAGAATGGATAAACAACAAGGTCCTACTCTATACCACAGGGAACTATATGCAATGTCCTGAGATAAACCATAATGGAAAAGAATATATTTTTCTTTATTTTAATATTTTAGGTTTATTTAGATTTTCAATCTCTTTTTGAGTTTAAAGTTATTTTTCTAGAATATTGCTCATGCTTTCTGGTTCCACATTTATTGGTATAATATTTTACACGGTATTCTTTTACAGTTTTTAAAACCTCAGTTCTATTTGCCATTTTAAATTTGTGCCTTTGCTCTTTTTTTTTCTTTATCAGTTTGCCAGAGGTTTGTTTTCAAGAACTGCTTTTTTAAAAAATCAACTCTCGTTTCTTTGCTTCCCATTTTCTCAATTTGTGCTTTTATTTCTTCTGCTTTCTTCGGATTTACCTTGTGATTCTTTTTGCAGCTTCTTGTATTGAATTCTTTGGTAATTAATTTTCAAATGTTCTTCTTTCTCTAACAGGTACTTAGGGCTATCAGTATGCTACGAAGTATTTCCTTAGATGTTTCATGAGTTTTGATATGTAGTGTCTTCATTGTTGTTGATATCTAACTATTTTACAATTTAAAACCGTTTTAAACATTTTTTATCTTTTTGTTTTTAACATCTTTTTGGACTATAATTGCTTTACAACGGTGTGTTAGTTTCTGCTGTATAACAAAATGAGTCAGCTATACATATACATATATCCCCATATCTCCTCCCTCTTGCATCTCCCTCCCACACACATATAACTGAATCACTTTGCTCTACAGCAGAAATTAACATTATAAATCAACTAAACTTCAACTTTAAAAAACCCATATGTTTAGAAATTTAATAATATACCACCTTGTAATTGATAGGTCACATAAAAAAATCAGGATGGAAATTTGTACACATTTATAAAAAACTTAGCAATAGTGAAAATACTACATATCAAAACTTGTGGGATACTCCTAAAAGTACTTTAGGGAATTTATGATCATAAATGCTTCTTTTAGGAGAAGAAAAAGATTTAAACTTAATGAGCTAAAATTCAACTCAAGAAGCTAAAAGAATGACCAAAATATCCAAAGAATGGGCAGTAATAAAAGAGCAGAAATAAGTGAAATTAAAAATTCACAAAAAGAGGGCTTCCCTGGGGGCACAGTGGTTGAGAGTCCGCCTGCCGGTGCAGGAGACACGGGTTCGTGCCCCACGCTGGGAAGATCCCACATGCTGCAGAGCAGCTGGGCCCGTGCGCCATGGCCACTGAGCCTGCGCGTCCAGAACCTGTGCTCCGCAATGGGAGAGGCTGCAACAGTGAGAGGCCCGTGTACCACAAAAAAAAAAAAAAATTCACAAAAAGAGTCAACAAAAGCTAAAGCTGGCCCTTTGTTTAAAAATAATAATAACAATGGACATACTTCTGGCAAGATTGACCTAGAAAAAAAAGACATAAATTATGTTAGAAGTGGAAAAGGTGGTAAATCAACTACAGCTGAGATTAGAAACCATTATAAGACAAACTATGAAGAAGACCTGCTGAACAAAAGAAAAAAAAAAAAAGCATTTCCTCAATAAATAAATTACAAAGGGAAAAAGAAAACCAGCAGGGGACCCTACAGATTAAGAAATGTAAGTCAAATGATTAAAAAATGTAAGTCGAATGAGTGAGTTTGGACTCAAACTAGAAAAGGGTGGGAACATTAAGAGACAATTAGAAGTCTGAACACTGGTATTTTATATTAGGAAATTATTCATTTGTTTGGTGTGATAATATGAGGTTATTTTTTAAAGTCATCTTTAACAGTACATATGGAACTATTTAACATGTGAAATGATATCTCTGGAATTTGTCCCAAAATAATACATGAGAGGCAGAAGTGGGGAGAGGTATAGATAAAGCTAAAGTTAGGGGATGGGAAATGGGTTTATGATACTCTTTTTTCTGCTTATGCATGTTTGAAATTTTCCATAATCAAAGTGCTTCAGACTGTTCTTTGTTAATACATTTGTAAACAGTCTAAGTGGACAATTTCCTGAAATATATAATGTATGTGTATATATATACAATTTATCAAAATTAAATCAAAGAAATAGAAAACCTAAATAAACTCTTACCAAATTGATGAAATTGATTTTGTACTTAAAGTATGTTAACAGAAAAACTAGCCAAATTAGATTTTACCAGATACTCAAGGAACATGTTATATAAACTGTTTTAGAAAACTGAAGAAGAAAGAACTTTCCCCAGCCTGTTTTATCAAAACTAAATAAATAGAATGAGAGAATTTTAAGCCAGAGAATTATAAAATGAAGGAGGGAAAAAAAAAGACTAAACAGTAACAAACTAAACCTACCAAATTTTTTTTAGAAATCATAACCGAAGATGGGCTTATCTTAGAAATTTTTGGACAGTTTAATATGAGAAAATCAAATGATGTAGTTTACCACATATGTAATTCCAACATAGGATGTATCTTCAGCATGATGAGAAATATCTACTAAAATCCTTAAAGCAAACATCATAGTTGATGGTGAAACCTTAAAATCATTTTCTTTAGACTTATGTCTATTGCTAGTATTTTATTGGTGGTGGTCAATGCAACAAGATGAGAGAAAGAAAAAATGTTCATGAGCTAGAAAAATAAATTGGTTTTCTGTACTACAGCCAAAAGCAGTTTGAAAGTAAAACTTAAAAAAAAAACTGAAAAGAACAAATCATAAGGTACCAGGAAGTAAATTTTTAAATTATATTGAAATACACAAAAGAAGGCCTACAGAAATGGGGGAAGAGAGAGACATGCACCATTTTCATGGATGGGAAGATGGAAATGTTTTTTGTTCCCTAATTAATCTATCAATTTAAAATTCCAGTCCAGATCCCAGCACGGCTTTCTGGGGAACTTGGCAAGCTAATTCTAAAATTCACAAAGAAGAGGAAAGGGTCCAGAAGAACCATGACAATTTTGAATAAAAACAAAGTGGAGTACTTACCCTTCGAGATAAAGTTGGGGTAGTTGGACAGAATGCATTTATCATTGGGCTATGCAAACTGATAAAACTGAGTAAGATTTCTAAAAGTAGGACTACACACGTATGGAAGCTTGGTATATAATATATAGCATGCCGGATCAAAAGGAGACACTTGATAATTGATGTTACAACAATTGACTATTGATGTGAGATCTCTGTCTTGCACTTGACATAAAATTCATTCCTAAATGTTAAAACTAAAACGTTTAGAAGAAAATACAGGAGTATAGTTCTAAATATAACCTTTGGTTAGGAAACGTTTTATTAAAAACAAAGAAGACACAAAGTGTAAACCATAAAGATAAGATTTATCAATTATACTACATTAAAATAAATGACTTCCAGAACCAGCCAAGATAGAGTAAGCCCACTATAGCTTATTGCTCTTAACTTATTATAACTGAGAACTCTGGATAGAACACTAAAAGCAATTGCATAAGGATTCTGAAAAGTAACCATTAGAAGATGGGTTTGGGAAGGAAGTAAAAACTTTAATAATCACCCCAAAAGGGTGAGAATCACAGTTTTTTTTCCTTCTCCTTTGTCTTTTGGGCTGATTTGTGGAACTGAAAGCAGGTACAGACAGAAGAAAGCGCTCTAGCCAGAAGACTGAGAAAGGGGCCCTTACAAACTGAGGGCAGAGGGGCGTCCCTGGTTTGTTTTTTCCCCTTTACTAGCTCTGCCCAAGGTCAGCACCAGTCACAGCAGCTACAGCAGCAACTGAAACCCCATCTCCTTAACCAGTAGAACTTGGAAAAGTATATGGTGATGTCTGGAGAGTATGGAGGGGATCCCCATTATTTTTTTTTCTCTTTGTTCTTAGTCACTCAGAACTCATAACAGGTTAAGAGATTAAAAACTGAGGAAAACTTATCTTTCTGGCCACCAGAGGAACCGAGAAGAGGAAACTGTGTTACCCAGAGAATGAGAAGTCTTGGAGAACAGGGAGGTAGAGACAGGTGCTAATTCTGGCTTCCTCCTGAGCTGCATATGCATGGAACAGGCCCACAGAAACATGGCAAAGGTGTTGAGGACCAAATTACATTATAAACACTATCCAAATGCCTGAGTAGGGCATGCCCTGGGCAAGTCTACATAGCACAGCAAAGGCCTTGAAAACTGAACCAACACTGGAACCCACACCCACAAAAAGAGGCAGTACATGCAGTCTGAACGTTTCTGGGTAGGTTGCCTGATAAAACAAGCAACAGAACTCGGCATTGTCCACAGATTTTTAAGAGGACCCAGAGTTTCAGTGTTATATCCAAAATGTGCAGGATATAATTTTAAAATTACCGGCAATATAAAGAACCAGGGAAATGTGATTAATTCTGAAAGGAGAAAGCAGCAGATCCCAACCCTAACAGGACTCAGATGAATTGTAGATTTTATAGCAACAATATAACCATGTTCCATAAGGTAAAGATAAACATTCCTGAAATGAGTGAAAAGATAGATCTTTTTTTCTTTTTCTTTTTGCGGTATGCGGGCCTTCACTGCTGTGGCCTCTCCCATTGCGGAGCACAGGCTCCGGACGCGCAGGCTCAGCAGCCATGGCTCATAGGCTCAGCTGCTCCGCGCCATGTGGGATCTTCCTGGACTGGGGCACGAACCCTTGTCCCCTGCATCGGCAGGTGGACTCTCAACCACTGCACCACCAGGGAAGCCTGAAAAGATAGATCTTAGCAGAGAAATAGAAACTATAAAAATGAACCAAGTGAAAATTTTAGAATGGAAAAAATATATCTTAAACTTCTAAAATATATTCACTGTATGGGCCAATAGGAGAGTGGAGATTATAGAGGAAAGTCAGTAAACTTGAAGGTGACTCAGTAGAAACGACCTAATTTGAAGTACTGAGAAAAAAAAATTGAAAACAAATTATACTAAAGTCTCAGGGACCTGTGGAACAGTTTCTAAAGGCCTAAAATTTATGTCACTTAAGTACCAGAAAGAGAAAAGTTTGTTGTAGAAAAAAAATTCGAAGAAATAACTACAAAAAAATTGCTGAGAGACAAATTTACAGATTCAAGAAGCATAGCAAACACCAAACAGGATAAAAACAAACATAAAACAAAGCCTACTCATATCAAATCAAGCTACTTGAAACCTAAGATCGAAAGCTTTGAGCTGTGACACAGAAAAATGATGTATTTTGTATAAAGAAACAATTTGAATGACTGGATTTCTCTTCAGAAATCATAAAAGCCAAGCATCAAAACCTTTAAGTGCTGAAAAAAGGAACTATGAACTTAAGAATTTTTGTGTGTGTGTGTGTGTGGTATGTGGGCCTGTCACTGTTGTGGCCTCTCCTGTTGCGGAGCACAGGCTCCGGACGTGCAGGCCCAGCGGCCATGGCTCACGGGCCCAGCCACTCCGCGGCATGTGGGATCTTCCCGGACCGGGGCACGAACCCGTGTTCCCTGCATTGGCAGGCGGACTCTCAACCACTGCACCACCAGGGAAGCCCTGAACTTAAGAATTTTATATCCAGCAAAAATATCGTTTCAGGAATGAGGGCAAAGTAAGTACATACCCTAATAAAAACAAACAAAGAATTCATTTCCTGCAGACCTGCTATAAAAAAATGCTAAGGAAGTTCTTTAGATAAAAGAGAAATGGCACTAGAAAGAATCTTGGAATTTCATGAAAGGGTACAGAAATGGTAAATATCTGGATGAATATAAACCATTTTACCAACGTCAGGAACAAAACAGAGGACCTCGCTATAGACCCTCCAGTAAAACAGTGGACCTTTCTGTGCCCCAAAATCAGATGACTCAAACGAACTGGACAAATTTCTTAAAAACCACAAGCTGCCCAAACACATCTAAGAAGAAATATGTAACCTGAACGGCCATATATTTATGAAATAAATTGAATTCATAGTTAAAAACCTTCTTACAAAGAAAGCTCCTAAATGGATACACTGACAAATTACAACAAACATTTAAAGGGGAAATAATGCCAGTTCTTTGCAATCTCTTCCAGGAAGTACAAGGGGAGGAACACTTCTAAACTCAAGACAAGCATCACCCTGATACCACCGAACACATTATAAGGAAATTACTGATCAATATTCCCCCTGTGAGGTTTTGCTCTGTAATAAGAAATATATATATATTTGGTCTTCATGCACATTTCTGGCTCAGAGCTCGCAAAACCCTTGGAATTTCCTGAGTGATAAGAGCAATGAGAGCATCTATTGTTACAATATTTGGTCTCTTGTTCCCAGTTCCTGAAAATGTTTCAGTGCCATAAAGTTGATATGGGTGTCTTGTTATTCATAACAAGCCCCTTTCAACCACAAGTGAGTTTATGTTAATGAGGTGACTTCTGGAAATCCCCAAGAGTTGGAGGCTTATTACCAGGGTAACAAATAATCTAGTAAGTAAACTGGTTTTCTGAGTCCTGTAAGCCACCTAGCAAATTAAAGGAACCCAAGAATGAGATCTTAGGAACATCAGATTTATAGCCAGTCAGTCAGAATCATGTGACAACCTGGACTCGTGTTTGGCATCTGAAGTGGAGGCCAGTCCCCTGGGAGCCCTCAACCTTCAGAATCGGATGATGTCTCTGGGTAGATGGTGTCATAATTGAGTTCAATTGTAGGACACCCAGCTGATGTTTGAGAATTACTGGTGGGGGGGGGGCAAAAAAGACCCACATGTTGGAATTGGTATCATAATTGTTATTCCAGAAAATAGTTGCAGGGGACTTCCCTGGTGGTCCAGTGGTTAAGACTTTGCCTTCCAATGCATGCGGTGCAGGTTTGATCCCTGGTCGGGGAGCTAAGATCCCACGTGTCTTGCAGCCAAAAGAACAAAACATAAAGCAGAAGCAATATTGTAACAAATTCAATAAAGACTTTAAAAATGGTCCACGTCAAAAAAAATTTTTGATAAGAAAATAGATGCAAAAATCCTTCAAGTATTAGCCAGTCTAATCCAGCAATATATGAAAAGTATAATACACCTAAGTAATCACAGCCAAGTGTGGTTTATCCCAGGAATGCAAGGCCAATTCAACATTTGAAAAATCAATGTAATTCATTATATAAATTAAGAAGGAAAGCTACATGATTATCTCAATCTTAAAAACTCAACACCCAGGGGCTTCCCTGGTGGCGCAGTGGTTGAGAGTCTGTCTGCCGATGCAGGGGACACGGATTCATGCCCCGGTCCGAGAGGATCCCACATGCCACGGAGCAGCTGGGCCCGTGAGCCATGGCCGCTGAGCCTGTGCATCCGGAGCCTGTGCTCCGCAACGGGAGAGGCCACAGCGGTGAAAGGCCTGCATACTGCAAAAAAAAAAAAATTTGAACTATACTTATATCTTAATATCTTACATAAAAACAAGTATATTGCAAAACTTTTAGAAGAAAACATAGGCAAAATCTCTGACTTTGGGTTAGGGAAAGAGTTTTTAGGTATGACATCAAAGGAGAATCCATAAAAGAAAATCTTATAAATTGGACTTCATTAAAATTAAAGATTTTTCTCTGTGAAGGACATTGTTGAGTGAAAAAAAAAAGGCACTAAGAGAAAATATTTGTAAATCATTTGTCAAAAGACTTCTTTAACCCAGAACTCAAAACGCAACCATAAGAAAAGTACCCAGTTTAAAAATGGGCAGAAGGTTGGAACAGACACCTCACCAAAGAAGATTTAGACATTTCAAAACTGAAAATTAAAACCACAGTGGGATAGCTCTATACCTCTATTAAAATAACTAATTTTTAAAAACAATACCAGGTGCTAGGAACTATGTAGAGCAACTGGGAATCTAATAACATTCCTGGTAGGAATGCAAAATGATATAGCCATTTTGGAAAACAGCTTGATGGTTTCCTATAAAGTTACCATGTTATTCAGCAGTCTCCTGACTGGGTACCCAGGAGAAGGAAAAATATGTTTACACACAAAGAACATGAATGTGAATGTTTATGGTAGCTTTATCCATAATGAACAAAAACTGGGAACAGTGTTAAGTGTTCCTCAGTTGTTAATAAGGTTTGGTACATCTATGTAGTGAAATGTATTCAGGAATAAAAAGAGACGAACTATTGGTGATGCAGTAGCATAGAAGAATCTCAAATGCATTGTGCTAATCAAAGAATCCAGACTCAGAATACTGTGATTTTATTTGTATAAAACTTTTACTTAGGACTTCCCTGGTGGTCCAGTGGTTAAGAATCTGCCTGCCAATGCAGGGGACATGGGTTTGATCCCTGGTCCGGGAAGATCCCACATGCTGCAGGGCAACTAAGCCTGTGTGCCACAACTACTGAGCCTGTGCTCTAGAGCCCACGAGCCACTACTGAGCCCACACGCCACAACTACTGAAGCCTGTGCACTCTGGGGCCCACAACAAGAGAAGCCATCGCGATGAGAAGCCCATGCATCACAACGAAGAGTAGCCCCTGCTCACCGCAACTAGAGAAAAGCCCATGTGCAGCAATGAAGACCCAGCACAGCCAAAAAAAAATTTTTTTGTTTATATGGGAAAGGTGGAACGACAGCAAAAGGTCATTGGTTGCCAGGAAACAAGATTGAAGATGGATTTTGACTGCTGAGGAGCAGCAGGAGGGAATTTGGGGGGTGATGGAACTTCTTGATTATGGTGGCTGTCGCTTGACTCTGCATTTGTCAGAGGATTTTATTATATATTACTTGAGACTTGACTGAATGTCTTGTGACCAAGTGTCAGCAAGGATTGAGGAACTGAAATTCTCTTAACTTACTTTGGAAGAATAAATTGCTACAGCCACCTTGGAAAGTCATTTGGTATGCTCAGGTAAAGCTGAAAATTGTTATGTCCTACAATACAGCAACCCTGCTTCTAGATAAATACCCAGATACTCATCATATGAGAGCATAACGAGAATACAAGAATGTTTACAGCAGTATTTAATATTTTAAAAAGTGGAAGCAAGCTAAATGTCCAAAAGGAAAATGGATAGTGACTCATTTCTACAGTTGATCCAAGATTTTAAAATACACAAAAAAGTAAATAAAATATACAAAAAATACTATATATTTTTACAGATACATAAATTTAAAAATCTAAAACTGTACATAGGAATTATAAAAATTATACTTAGGATGGGATGTGTAGGAAAGATAATGGGAACATAGAAGGCTTTAGCTGTACAGTTGACACTTGAACAACACAGGGGATAGGGCTACCAACCTGCTTGCAGTTGAAATTCTGAGTATAGCTGTATAGTCAGCCCTCTGTATCTGAGGTTCCGCATCCTCAGATTCAACCAACTACAGACTGTGTAGTACTGTAGTATATATTTATTGAATAAAATCCATATAAGTGGACCTGCACAGTTCAAACCCACGTTGTTCAAGGGTCAGTTGTGCACAGAATTGAACTGCACAGGTTCACTTATATACTGATTTTTTTCAATAAATATTATAGTGCTACACAATCTGCAGTTGGTTGGATCTATAGATGCAGAAGCACAAATACAGAGGGCTGACTATAGGACTTGAGCATCTGCAGATTTTGGTATCCAGATCAGGTCCTTTCTAGGACCAGTTCCCCATGGATACTGAGGGATGAATGTACAGAGGTGGGGGTTTTTGACCATATTTAATAGTTAAGTATTTAAATGCTTAAGTGAAATTAATACTTTAGATCTTGCTCTTTCTTGAAATACTTCATGAAGAAATGATTCTATATTCATAAGTTTTTTAGGAGTGTGACCTAGAATGTTGAATAGTGGAGAATGTTACTTTTTATTAATAAAAGTAAGTCGATTTTTTAAAGTTAACATAAAAAGTACTGTTCACAGTTGACATGGAAAGTGGATCAAGGGACTTCCCTGGTGGTGAAGTGGTTAAGAATCTGCCTGCCAGTGCAGGGGATACGGGTCGAGCCCTGGTCTGGGAAGATCCCACATGCCACAGAGCAACTAAGCCCGTGTGCCACAACTACTGAGCCTGCGCTCTAGAGCCCACAAGCCACAATTACTGAGCCCGCATGTTCTAGGGCCCGTGAGCCACAACTGCTGAGCCTGTGTGCCACAACTACTGAAGCCCACACACCTAGACCCTGTGCTCTGCAACAAGAGAAGCCACTGCAGTGAGAAGCCCTCGCACCGCAACGAAGAGTAGCCCCCACTCACTGCAACTAGAGGATGCCCACGTGCTGCAACGAAGACCCAATGCAGCCAAAAATAAATAAATTTATTTTGTAAAAAGTGGGTCAGATTTTAAAAATTGTGTTAAATAAGAAAGTAAGCAGATGATTTTATTTGAGTACCTTAAAAGAAAAAATATGAAACACCACCATAACCCTTGAGTACTCAAAATGGGGTAAAGTACTTAATGGGTGATGTTGAAGAAATATTCACTTATATATACAAAAGAAGTCATTGGTGTTGAGTATGTAAGTAGTGTTTTAGTCTATTTTTATCAGTGGCCTTTCCATAAAAATAACAGCTTTCTGAGGATTTCATTGCATTTCTTTTGGGGGCTCTAGTAAAAAGCGTTTTTTTCCCCACTGGAGTTACGAACCAGTTGAGAACATGAAGATTCAGACTAGCCCCTTTATTACACTAAAGGCTAGGGGAAGCAACTTAGTGAAAGAATCAAACTAGATTTGCTTATTCCCTACCCACTAGGTCCACCTACCTCAGTCTAGACTGGACCGTCCCATCCAGGGAAAGTGCATCTGCAGAAGAGACCCACTTACCCAGGTCACTGTTTCTCGTACTCGCTGGTCCAGGGAAAGAGGGAAGGAAAAAGGGACCAAATTTCCCCCCATCCAAGTGACTCTCTCCACTTCCCTGGGGAGGGTATAGGAGTGGGTAAGAGGCCAAGAGTGTTTGTGTTTACTAAAAGATCTCGTCTCCTGTAATTTAGGTGAGAGAAGAGTAGTTTGTGTACCCCTTCACCCATTGCAATTGGTCAGCCTCATATTGTTAGAAATATTTTCTGAAGATCAGTTGAATTAAACTATTAACCAGTATTTATCTGTATTCACAATAGAAAAGAATGTCATTCTTGTCATATGACTTGCCTTAAAACCTTGACTTTTAAAAGTTATATATTTAAAGAGCATTTACTATGGCCTTATACAAGTACCATGTTTCTTCAGTTAAAAAAAAAAAAAAAGTAAATACTTCAAACTTCCTGATTATTTTTCTGGTATTTAGCTCTACCAAACTAGGTTTTATAAACCTAGTCACTTTTTCATTAATTGCTGTCAGCAAGAATTGTACTGGATAGAATTAGCATGTGATACGCTCATTAGAAGACCGTACAATCTAATGGAGAAGACAAATAATTACAGTAGTAGTGATACTGCCAGAGAACCATGGGCAGTATGTTTTGGTTATATGAATGATGAAGAAAGTAATGAAAACAAATGATATATTTTAAGCAAACACATTGCTTCTGTGTTAAAATATATTTTTGGAGGTTTTATGAAATTTTGAAATGGAAATCCATTACTGGTGATTTTCCACCAGTCTCTTGAAAGTGGCTAATTGGTCATTTCAAATAAGCCAAAGTTACTAGTCAAAATTTAACTCTGAGCTGTATTTTTGAGTTTTTGTTCTTAGTTTTATGTCCTCAAGGTATTTTAGGGGGAAAAATATCTGACATTTTTGTTTTATGAAGCCCTTTAAAATAAAGAATGGGTGTGGCATCATACTGCTACCTCCAGGATAGCAACCAGCAGGTGAATACCCACTAGATGTCTCCAAAGGCAATCAAAGAAGTCTTCATTCTTCATTCACTAAAATATTATTTTAATTGTAGAGTTACCTATGAACAAGTAGAGCCAAAAGGTGAACTGTGTATGAGAGAGTGTGTGTGTGTGTGTGTGCCTGCACACATAGAAGGCATCCCAGGGAATGGGAAGAACGTACAGTTTAAGAGTCAGAGCAACCTAGGTTCAAATCCTCGCCCTAAGTAACCTTGGGCAAATTCCTTAATCCCTGTGAGCCTTAATTTCCTTCCAGCCCATAAAGAATAATACCTATTTCATTCTGTTCTTTTGGAGATTATGCTCAAGGTCTTTCTAAGCCTACAATCTAATGGAACTCTTCAAATAAGAATGGGTCAGGCACATTTTAAGAATAACTTAGTGCCAGGTAGCAAGCTGCCTATAAAATTTGAGGAAGGGGGATACTAAGCAAAATAGAAAACTATAATAGTGTGTATTTTGAAACTCCAGTTTAAATCTTTCTGACTGAAAATAGAAATTGTTAATTTATGGAGTAAAATCTTAAAACCACTTAAATGTGCAACAGTGAGATAGTGGGTAAATAAATGACAAGACATGGGCATGATTACAGTTATGAAGAGTATAGGTAGGTTTTGATGTGTTACAGCAAAAGCAGGATGTGTGTATCTTACAATTAAACTTAGGTTTTGAAAATGTGAAGAGCGACTTCCCTGGTGGTGCAGTGGTTAAGAATCCACCTGCCAATGCAGGGGACGTGGGTTCGATACCTGGTGCGGGAAGATCCCACATGCCGCGGAGCAGCTAAGCCCATGCACCACAACTGCTGAAGCCCACACACCTAGAGCCCATGCTCCGCAACAAGAGAAGCCACCACAATGAGAAGCACGGGCCCTGCAACGAGAGTAGACCCTGCTCGCCACAACTAGAGAAAGCGCGCGCAGCAACGAAGACCCAACACAGCCAAAAATAAATTTTTTTTTAGATGTGAAGAAAAAAAAGTTTATCACAATAATTGTTAGAGTAATAGAATTATGTTTCTTTTATTTTCCCAGTTTCTCAGTACCACGAGTTTGCTTTTATAACAAGGAAAACATGTAAGATAGTCATGGAGCAAAAAATTTCTCTTTACAGACACAACACAAACTAGGTTCCTTAATGCTTGGTTTCATTAGTAAGACAACCAAAGAAACAGACCATTAGTCTTAGTTCTTTTACTTACTTAGGCATCATCCTTTTAGTTATTGTTTTTCTGTCAGGTGTTATAACTCAATGCAGTTTTAACTTACATATTGATTGGATAATAGAACTAGAAATTTTAATGTATCTTTAAAAGCACTGTTTTTCTTTGTTTTCATGTTACAGATTTATTTGAGGTTCCTAGATTATCAGATGGAGCACTCAAATGAATGCAAGAGAAATTTCGTTGCAGTCTACGATGGGAGCAGTTCTATTGAAAATCTGAAGGCCAAGTTTTGCAGCACTGTGGCCAACGATGTAACGCTTAAAACAGGAGTTGGGGTGATACGGATGTGGGCTGATGAAGGTAGTCGGCTTAGCAGGTTCAGAATGCTCTTTACTTCCTTTGTGGAGCGTAAGTAAATAATTCCTATAGCATTGAGATCTTTTACTTAATCATTTATTCAGAATACAATTACAGAGCATTTCCTTTAGACAAAGACTGCTAGTCACAGAATGTAAAAGTAACTAGGTCTTAGTATGTATTCTTAAGGAACTGTCAGGCGTGAAAAAAGACATGGTAATGCATAAGTTGAAACACTACCTATTATAAAGATATAAACATGTGATAGTGCAAAAAGTGGAGACTTCTCAAGATTTTCAAAATTGAAAATAATTATCAGTAGTATGAATTCAGCTTGGTGAATAATGTGAATCCACCAAACCATGTTCCCCAAAGATTTAGATCGACTGTTTTTTTAAAAACTTTTAAAGTAATTTTAAGCTTATAGAAAGTTGTAAAAATAGTAGAGTTCTCCTGTGCCCTTCACTCAGATTCCCTTAATGTTAACATCTTACAAAACCGTTGGAAAACTGAATATTAACACTGATGGAATATTATTAACCAATATAGAGATCTTACTGAGAAATCAGTAGTTTTCTCATTAATGTCCCTTTCTGATTCAAGATCCCACATTGCCTTTAATTGTCATGTCTCCTTTAGTCTCTTCCATTTGTGACACTTCCTCAGTCTTTAATGACCTGGATGCATTTGAAGAGCACTGGCCAGCTACTTAGAATGCCCATTGATTTAGGTTTGTCCGATGTTCTCTCATGGATTCAATTGAGGTTATGCATTTCTGTCAAGAATACCATAGAAATCACATTCCACCTTTTTCAGTACATCATACCAGTGAGATGGGGTATGTAATGTGGTTTGCCTTACACTAACTTGGATCACTTCCTTAAGGTACTGTCTGCCACATTTCTCCACTATAAATAATAATTTTTCCTTTCTAATT
The DNA here is from genome assembly GCF_963924675.1 of Phocoena phocoena. NCBI lineage: Eukaryota > Metazoa > Chordata > Mammalia > Artiodactyla > Phocoenidae > Phocoena > Phocoena phocoena. The sequence continues at coordinate 23,134,036 of NC_089238.1, read as the reverse complement.
AATAAGTTTCTTTGAGAGTATGCACATATCCTTTTGCTCACTAGTTTTAGCATCTGTTAATGATTTCTGCCTGTAATAGTTATTGCTTCAGTATTTACCTAATCGTGGTTTTCTGTTTCCATCATTCCTTCTACACTTAATTATAATTCTGTGAAGAAGAGCTGTTCTTTTTCCTTCATTGATTTATTCAGTTGTTTGTGTCAGTATGAGCTCATTTTACTCTATTATTTTATATATAATATATATATGTTACTCTATAATAAAAGTTACTTTATTGCTCAAAGTCCCGGCTTTGGCCATTGGGAGCTCCTTCAGGTTGCCTCCTGTACGCTTTGGATAATAAGCCCATTATTTTTTTTAATCACTTCCTTACTTTCTGTTCCGCAGGCTGAACCAGGCTCAACTTGTGTTTTCCTTGCCCAAGCCTTAGAACCAACCATGTTTCCAAAAAGCCCTTTCCTTCTCTTCTAGTGAGAAATCTGGCTCTAATTATCCATGGTATATTTATTTGTTCAATCCTAGGATACACATAAAGTAATTTTAGGATTGCTAACCCATATCCCTGTTAGAAATTTCCTAACAGAGTACACTATTTGTGTGCAGTTCTTTTTATCTTGAGCCATGCTGTCAAAATATGGTGTTCCATTTACTTAGGTTAGTTGTCTTCCTCTCTCCTTTGCGTGTGGTTCATCTGTAGTACACTTAGGTTCATTTGTGATTGTTGTGACTGTTTATATTTTGTTTTGTGTCCCCCCCACCCTCATCATGGTTACTTTAAATTGTTTTTATTTTCAGAGTACCTGGAATATTGCCATTATTCAAAGAGTGCTCTACAAAAAGATACACTCAAATATTGTTCCTTTCTCACCTCTCCTGTGCCAGTCCCACCCCCAATTCTTTGCACTCCATTCCTACCAACTCTCTACTGGTAACTAATCACATTAGTCCCTGGTGTATCCATCATGCATTTCTTTTTACACAAAAGAGCTGATACATGTGTATTTTCTCATAGCTTCTTTTTTCTTACATGACAAGCATATTATACTCTTTGCACTTTGCTTCTTTCACTTAACAGTATATCCTGGAAATCACTCCATATCAGTTCATAGAGATCACCTTTATTATTTACAACTCCATAGTTATTGGGTTGGCCAAAAAGTGCCTTTGGTTTTTAAGTAAAAATAAAAGACATATTTTTCATTTTCACCAAGAACTTTATTGAACAACATATTCATCCTTTTGTTCCACGACCTTCTGCCATTTTTCAGGCAACTTCATACTTCCATCTTCCCAAAATTTTTATCTTTTTGAGCAAAGAACTGTACCTGCTGCCTTTTACAGTCTTCCAGGGAATTGAAAGTTTTTCTATTAAGAGAATTTTGTAAAGACCTAAATAAATGGAAATCCGAAGGTGCAATGTCTGATGAATGCGGTGGATGAATCAGAACTTCCTAGCCAGGCTGTAACAGTTTTTGCCTGGTCATCAAAGAAACACGTGGCCTTGCGTAATCCTGATGGAAGATTATGCATTTTCTGTTGACTAATTCTGGATGCTTTTCGTCGAGTGCTGCTTTCATTTGCTCTAATTGGGAGCAGTACTTGTTGGAATTAATGGTTTGGTTTTCTGGAAGAAGTTCATAATAGAGGACTCCCTTCCAATCCTACCATATACTCAACATCACCCTCTTTGGATGAAGACCAGCCTTTGCTGTGGTTGGTAGTGGTTCATTTCTCTTGCCCCACGATCTCTTCTGTTCCACATTATTGCGCAGTATCCACTTTTCATCACCCATCACAATTTGTTTTAAAAACAGAACGTTTTCATTACATTCAAGTACAGAATCACATGTGGAAATACAGTCAAGAAGGGTTTTTTCACTTAGCTTATGTAGAACCGAAATGTCAAAGAAATTAACATAACCAGGCTGGTGCAAATGATATTCAGTGCTTGATTTAGATATTTTGAATATGTTGGCTATCTCCCGCGTTGTATAACGTTGATTGTTCTCAGTTAATCTCTCAATTTGATCACTACAACTGGTCTACCGACTGTGGAGCATCGTCCAGTGAGAAATCTCCAGCACAAAACTTCACAAACCGCTTTTGACATGTTCGATCAGTCACAGCACCTTCTCCATACACTGGCACAAATCTTTTTTTGCGTTTCAGTTGCGTTTTTACATTTCTTGAAATAATAAAGCATAATATGCCGAAAATGTTGCTTTTTTTCTTTCATCTTCAATATTAAAATGGCTACACAAAAATTCACCAATTTTGTTAAGTCTTTTTTTAAATGCACACTGATATGACAGATGTCACAATCTAACAAAATTGTTTCAAATGAAGTTAAAGACAACTAAGTGCTACTAGAGCCATCTTACAGAAAAAAATGAACCTTTTGGCCAACCCTGTAGTACATTGTATGTACATACTTTATTCAGTCTTTCAGTTTATGGGCATATGGGTTATTTACAGTATTTTGCAATTACAAGCATACTGTTACAATCAATAATGTTATGCATATGTATTTTCATATTCTTGGAGGTATATCCTCTGGATAGATTCCTAGAAGTGGGATTACTGATGTAAAAGGATGTAAATCTTTCATAGTTTGCCAAATACCCTTCCAGAATGGTTGTATATTTTTTTAAGTTATGATAAAATGTACCCTCAGCCATTTTTAAGTGTACAATTCAGTGGCACTAAGTACATTCACAACATCATACAACCATCACCGCTATTCATCTCTGGAACTTATGTAACATCCGAAATTGAAACTCCATACCCATTAAATAATAATTCCCATGCCCCTATTCCCCCACCCCCAGGTAACCTCTAGTCTGCTTTCTATCTCCATGAATTTCCCTATTCTGGGTACCTCATATAAATGGAATATTTGTCCTTTTGTATCTGACTTATTTTACTTAGCATAACGTTTCTAATAATTTCAGTCCTTTTCAAGGCTGAATAATATTCCATATGCGTATAATACCACATTTTTGTTTATCCTTTCATCTGTTGATGAACATTTGAGTTGTTTCTACTTTTAGGCTATTATGAATAAAGCTGCTGTGAACATTAGTATACAGTTACCTCTTTGAGTCTCTGCTTTCAGTTCTTTGCTGTATATACTGTGCCTAGAAGTAGAATTGCTAGATCATATGGATATTCTATATTTAAATTTTTAAGGACCACCAACCGTTTTCACAGCTGTGCCATTTTACATTCCCTCCAGCAATGCAGCAGGGTTGGTCCCCATCCTCACCAAAACTTTATTTTTTGTTTTTTTGATAATAACCATCCTAATGGCTATAAAGTATGATTTTTTTTTTCATTGTGATTCCAATTTGTATTTCCCTAATGATGAGTGATGTTGAGCATCTTTTCACGCTTCTTGGCCACTTGTATACCTTCTTTGGTGAAATGTCTACAGGCATACTTCATTTTATTGCACTTCACAGATACTACAGTTTCTACACGTTGAAGGTCTGTGGGTACCCTGCGTTGAGCAAGTCTATCAATGCCATTTTTTCAACAGCATTTTCTCACTTCATGTTTGTTTCTGTGTTACATTTTAGTAATTCTCATAACATTACAAACTTTCATTATTATGTTTATTATGGTGATCTGTGATCAGTGATCTTTGATGTTACTGTTGCCAAAAGATTATGACTTGCTAAAGGATCAGATTAACATTTTTTAGCAATAAAATATTTCTAATTAAGGTATGTACATTGTTTTCTTAGACATAATGCTATTACATAGTATAATACAGCATAGTGTAAAAATAACTTTTATATGCAGTGGGAAACCAAAAACTTAATATAACTTGCTTTATTGCAATATTTGCTTTATTGTGGTGGTCTGGAAGTGTGGTATGCCTGTATTTAGTCCTTTACTCAGTTTTTGACTTGGTGGGTTTTTTTTGTTAAGTTGTAGAAGTTCTTTATGTATTCTGATTATTAATCTCTCATCAGATACATGATTAGCAAGTATTTTTTCACATTCTGTGCATTATCTTTTCACTGTCTTGATTGTGTACTTTGAGATACAAAAGTTTGATGTAGTTTGTCTATTTTTTCTTTTTTTGTCTGTGCTTTGAGTGTCATAATCCAGAAATCATTGCCAAAGACAACGTTATGAAGCTTTTCCTCTATGTTTTTTAATTTGGTAACAATTTTTTTATTGATTTATAACATACGTTTCATGTGTACAGTGTTATATTTTGATTTCTGTATACCCTACAGCATGCTCAGCACCAAAGTTTAGTTTGCATCTGTCACCATACAGTTGACCCCCTTTACCCATTTGCCCTCCCCACCCCCCATTAACTACTACTCTGTTCTCTGTATCTGTGGTTTTGGTTTGGTTTGGTTTGATCTGTTCTTTGTGTGTTTCTTTGTTTCTTTGTTTTTAATCCACATATGAGTGAAATCATATGGTATTTGTCTTTCTTCATCTGACTTATTTCACTTAGCATAATACCCTCAAGGTCTATCCATGTTGTTGCAAATGCAAATATATATATATACCACATCTTCTTTATCCATTCATCCATCAGTAGGGCTTTAGGTTCTTTCCATATCTTGGCTATTGTAAATAATGACGCGATGAACACAGGTGCATAAATCTTTTCAAATTAGTCTTATTCTTTGGATAAATACCCAGAAGTGGAATAGCTGGATCATATGGTAGTTCTGGTTCTTAATTTTTTGACAAATCTCCATACTTTTTTCCATAATGGCTGCAACAATTTACATTTCTTCCAACACTGTATGAGGGTTCCCTTTTCTTCACATCCTCTCTAACATTTATTATCTCTTGTCTTTTTGATAATAGCCATTCTGATTGGTGTGAGTGATATCTCATTGTTTTGATTTGCATTTCCCTAATAATTAGTAATGTTGAGCATTTTTCATGTGCCTGTTGGCCATTTGTATATCTTCTTTGAGAAAATGTCTGTTCAATACCTCTGCCCATTTTTTAAATCCAGTTGTTTGTTTTTTGTTGAGTTGTATGAGTTATTTCTATTATTTTGGATATTAACCCCTTCTTGGATATATGATTTGCAAATATCTTCTATTCAGTAAGTTGTATTTTCATGTTGTTGATGGTTTTCTCTCCTGTACAAAAGCTTTTTAGTTTGATTTAGTCTCACTTTATATATTTATTTATTTATTTTTATTTTTATTTTTTTAAGGTACGCGGGCCCCTCACTGCTGTGGCCTCTCCCATTGCGGAGCGCAGGCTCAGCAGCCATGGCTCACGGGCCCAGCCGCTCCACGGCATGTGGGATCCTCCTGGACCGGGGCACGAACCCGTGTCCCCTGCATCAGCAGGCGGACTCTCAACCACTGCACCACCAGGGAAGCCCTCACTTTATATTTTTGCTTTTATTTCCCTTGCCTGAGGAGACATATCCAGAAAAACGTTGCTAAGACCAGGATCAAAGAGTGTACTGCTTATTTTCATCAAGGAGTTTTATGGTTTCAGGTCTTACATTCAAGTATTTAATCCATTTGGAGTTGATTTGTGTGTGTGGTGTGAGGTAGTGGTCTAGTTTCATTCTTTTGCATATGGCTGTCCAGTTTACCCAGTGCCATTTATTGAAGAGACTATTCTTTCTCCATTGTGTGGTCTTTGCTTCTTTGTTGTAAATTACTTGTTCGTATATGTGTGGGTTTATTTCTGGGCTCTCAGTTCTGTTCCATTAATCTCTGTGTCTGTTTTCTACAAGTAACATGCTATTTTGAATACTACAGCTTTGTAATATAATTTGAAATCAGGGAGTGTGATACCTCCAGTTGTTCTTTTTTCTCAGCATAGCTTTGACTATTCAGGGTCTTCTATGTTTCCATATAAATTTTAGAATTTTTTGTTCCGTTTCTGTGAAAATGTTCTTGGGGCATTTGATAGGGATTGCAGTGAATCTGTAGCTTGCTTTATGTAATGTGGACATTTTAACAATATTAATTCTTCCAGTCCATGAGCACAGAGTATATTTCCATTTATTTGTGTCTTCAGTTTCTTTCAACAGGTCTTATGGTTTTCACTGTAGAGGTCTTACACCTCCTTAGTTAAGTTTACGCTTAAGTATTATATTCTTTTTGTTGTGATTGTAAATGGGATTCTTTTCTTAACTGCTCTGTTAGTTTGTTATTAGTGTATAGAAATGCACCAGATGGTTGAATATTAATTTTATACCCTGAAACTTCACTGTATTCATTTATTATTTCCAAAAGTTTTTGGTGAATTTTTAAAAATATATATTTTTTTATTTGATTGCACTGGGTCTTAGTTGTGGCTTGCCAGCTCCTTAGTTGCAGCATGCATGTGGGATCTAGTTCCCTGACCAGGGATCGAACGCAGGCCCCATGCTTGGGAGCGTGGAGTCTTAATCCCTGTGCCACCAGGGAAGTCCCTGAATTTTATTTATTTATTTGTTTGGCTGCATTGGGCCTTCGTTGCTGTATGTGGGCTTTCTCTAGTTGCGGTGAGCAGGGGCTACTCTTCGTTGAGGTGCATGGACTTATTGCCGTGGCTTCCCTTGTTGCGGAGCATGGACTCTAGGCACACAGGCTTCAGTAGTTGCAGCATGCGGGCTCAGTAGTTGTGGCACATGGGCCCTAGAGCATATGGGCTCAGTAGTTGTGACTTATGGGCTCTAGAGTGCACGGGCCTCAGTAGTTGCAGTGCATGGGCTCTAGGGCATGTGGGTTTCAGTAGTTGTGGCGCGTGGGCTCAGTAGTTGTGGCTCATGGGCTCTAGAGTGCAGGCTCAGTAGTTGCGGTGCACGGGCTTAGTTGCTCTACGGCATGTGGGATCTTCCCAGACCAGGGCTCGAACCCATGTCCCCTGCATTGGCAGGTGGATTCTTAACCACTGTGCCACCAGGGAAGTCCCTAGTGAATTTTTTGGAGTATTCTATATATAAAATAATGTCATCCACAAATAGTTACAGTTTTACCTCTTCTTTTCCAATATGGGTACCTTTTATTTCTTTTTCTTGACTAATTGCTCTGGCTAGGACTTCCAATACTATGTTGAATAAGAGTAGCGAGATTGGGCATCCTTGCCTTGTTCCTGATATTAGAGGAGTAGCTTTAAGTTTTCATCATTGAGCATGATGTTAGATGTGCATTTGTCATATATGGCCTTTATTATGTTTTCGGTACATGCCTTCTGTACCTATTTTATTGAGAGATTTTTGTCATAAATGGGTAGTAAATCTTGTCAGATGCTTCTTCATCTATTGAGATAATCATGGTTTTTATCCTTCATTTTGTTCATGAGGTGTATCACATTGATTAATTTATGGATGCATCCCTAGGGTAAATCCCACTTGATCATGGTATATGATCCTTTTAATGTATGGTTTGCTAATATTTTATTGAGTATTTTTGCATCTGTGTTCATCAGAGATGAACCTATAATTTTTTTGTGGTGTCCTTGCCTGGTTTTGATATCAGGGTAATGCTGACCTAGTAGAATGAGTAGGAAGTATTCCCTCTTCTTTAATTTGTTAGAAGAGATTGAGAGATAGGTATTAAATCTTTGAATGATTGGTAGAATTCACATTGTAAAGCCGTCTCGTCCTGGACTTCTGTTTTGGGGGAATTTTTGTTTACTGTTTCAACCACTTTACTGGAGATGAGTCTATTAAAATTTTCTATTTCTTTATGGTTCAGTCTTGGAAGGTTGGATATTCTAAGAATTTGTCCATTTCTTCTAGGTTGTCCAATTTGTTGTCATACAGCTATTCATAATATTCTCTTACAATCCTTTATATTTCTGTGGTATCCTTGTTATTTCTCATTTTATCAGAGTCTTCTCTCTTTTTTTCGTAGTCTAGCAAACAGTTTGTCAATTTTATCTTTTCAAAAGACAAGCTGTTAGTTTCATTGATCTTTTCTATTGTCTTTTTGGTCTCTGTTTCACTTATTTCTGCCTTGATCTTCATTAGTTCTTTCCTTCTACTGACTTTGGGCTTTGGTCATTCTTCTTTTTCTAGTTCCTTTAGATGTAAGTTTAGATTTATTTGAGATTTTTCATGTTTCTCAGGGCAGGCCTGTATCACTATAACCTTCCCTCTTAGTATTGCTTTTGCTGCATCCCTATAGATTTGGTATGTCATATTTTCATTTTCACTTATTTTCAGGTATTTTTAAATTTTTCCTTTGATTTTTTTTGCTGATCTTGTTCAGTAGCATTTGTTCTTCACAAATTTATGATTTTTCCAGCTTTCTTCTTCTGGTTGATATCTAATTTCATAGTGTTGTGCTCAGAAAAGATACTTGATATGATTTCACTCTTAAATTTGCTGAGATTTGTTTGTGTCCCAGCATATGGTCTATCCTTGAGAATATTTCATGTGCACTTGAGAAGAATGCATTTGGATAGAATGTTTTGTACAAATCTATCAAGTCCTTCTGGTCTAACTTTTCATTTACGTGTACTTTTCCTTGTTGACTTTTTGTCTGGATGACCTATCCTTTGATGTATGTGAGGTGTTAAAATCCCCTATTATGGTGTTGCTGTCAGTTTCTCGCTTTAGCTCTGTTAATTGCTTTATATAATTTGGTGCTCCTATGTTAGCATATATATGAATAACTTACATCTTGATGAATTGTCCCCTTTATCATTATATAATGTCCATCTTTGTGTCTTGTTACCTTTTTTGGCTTGAAGTCTGTTTTATCTGATATGAGTATGGCTACACCTGATTTCCATGGCTGTCATTTGCTTGGAGTATCATCTTCTATCCCTTCACTTTGAGCCTATGTTTGTCTTTAAAGCTGAGTGAGTCTCCTGGAGGCAGCATATCGTTGGGTCTTGCTTTTTAATCCGTGCAGCCACTCTGTGCTTTTTGATTGGTGAATTCAGTCCATTTACATTTAGGGTGATTATTGATAAATCAGGACATAGTACTGCCATTTTATTTTTTGTTTTCTGGTTGGTCTGTGTCTCCATTGTGGGTTTTTTCCTTGTGTTTCTGTCTGCTATTTCAGTTTGGTCATTTTCTAGTATGTTTTCTCAGTTTCCTCTGTTTTTATGTTTTGTTGTTCCTATAAGGTTTGTATAAAATATCACATAGTTAAAATACTTTTTTTCTGTTGATAACATCTTGTTTTCATTTGCCTATATGAGTCCTGACCTTTTCCTTCTCCCCTTTTGTGTTTTAGATGTCCCAATTATTTCTTTTTATGTTGTGAGTTTGTTACCAAATTGAAGTAGCTATAGTTATTTTTACAGTTTTTTTTCCTTTAAGCCTTATGTTATGATCAAGTGTTTAACAACCTATTCTGATACAGAGTTGCAATTTTCTGATTCTGTCTATCACCTTACTCAAAGTTTTGTATACTTTTGCCTTTTCATTTCAGGTAGAAGAGTTCCTTTCAACATTTTTGTAAAGCATGTCTAGAGTTGATCAACTCCCTTAGGTTTTGTTTGTCTGGGGAAAAGCCTATATTTCTCCTTCATATCTGAATGATAATTTTGCTAGAAAGACTATTCTTGGCTGACAGTTTTTGTCTTTCAATATTTTGAGTGGGTCATAACACCCTCCTGGCCTGTAGAGTTTCTACTGAGAAATCTGCTGATAGCTTGCTTAATGGGGGTTCCTTTGTAGGTTACCATCTTTTTTTCCCTTTGGCTGCCTTTAAAATTCTTTCTTTGTCATTGAGTTTCAACAGTTTTAATATAATGTGTCTTGGAGAAGATCTTTCTGTATTGAGGTAATTAGATGTTCTCTTAGCTTCATGGACTTGTATGTACAGTTCCTTACCCAGGTTTGGGAAGTTCTCAGCTATTATTTAAATAAACTCTCTGACGCCTTCTCCTTCTGGGATACCCATTAGTTGCCCTTCCTAATAGAGTGAGATAGGTCTCATAGAATTTCCTCGTTTTTTGGTCTTAATTCTCTCCTTTTCTACCTGTTTCATTTCTAGATTTCTATCTTCGAGCTTCCATATGGTCTGCTCTCTTTCCAGTGCTTTCTTCATCTGATTTATTAAGTTCTTCAACTCCAGAATTTCTGTTTGGTTTTTTTTAGCGTTTCAGTCACTTTGATACAGTATTACCTCTGTTCATTACGTTTATTCCTGAGTACATTGAGCTGCCTTTCTGAGTTTTCTTGTAGCTGGTTGAGTTTCTTTGTGACGGCTAATTTGGATCCTCTGTCAGATCACATTATTTTGATACTTTAAGTTTGGTTTCTGGAGGACTTTAGTTTTCTTTTTGTGATATGGTGTTACCGTGATTCGTCATTGTGCTTGATGAGTTGTTCCTCTGATCGCACATTTGAAGTAACAAAGCTTTTTCCCCCCCGACTTTATTCTTTTTTTTTTTTTTAATATTTATTTATTTAGGCTGCACCGGGTCTTAGTTGCAGCACGCAGGACCCTCGTTGCTGCATGTGGGATCTTTTAGTTGCGGCATGCAGGCTTTTTTGCGGACTTCTTAGTTGAGGCATGCGGACTCCGAGTTGCAGTGTGCATGCAGGATCCAGCTCCCTGACCAGGGATCAAACCCGGGCCTCCTGCATTGGGAGTGCAGAGCCTTACCCACTGGACCCCGCCCCCCGCCCCACTTGATTCTAAGGGTTCAACAGGTTAGTAATTTGAGGCCTTTCTTTAGTTTTCCAGTAGGTGGCACTATAACACAAGTTTTTGGTTTCTTTTACTGGAGCTGCCTCCGGTTATACATTTGAGGATCGGCACTTTGTTCGTTGTCATCTTCTTTATTGTCATCGCTTGTGCCTCCAGGGTTGTTGGTGCCTTGCTGCTGTTGGCATCGCCACCTGGGGCACTGAGATTGCAGGCACCTCCACCACGTCCAGGGTCTACTGAGTTGCAGGCTCTGATACCATGGGAGTAGGGGGAGGGGAAGAAGGGAGCTGGGATTGCAGGTCCCAGTAACTTTGGTTCCCTGTGGCTGCAGGTACCACTGCAGCCAGGAGGCTGGTGTTGTATGGCCGCCTCCCCTGCCGCTACCAGGTTCTCGGGTTGCAGGCTCAGCCATAGAAACAAAGTGGCAGAGATCACAGGCAGTGACTCTGCTGTTCCCTGAGTGCTGCCTCCTCTTTGTGTTCCAGTCCACCCACCTTTACATATACAGATGTCTGCAATTCACCAGCATCCTGGTCTATTGGGCAGAGTTGAGTTATGGATGTTTTACTGGTTGTAGACTGAAGGGGAGAGACAAAGGGAGCACTTGCACCATCATCTTGCTGACATCACTCCTTTTCTCTATGTTTTCTTTTAAAAGCTTTATAGTTTTCACTCTTACATTTAGGACTTTGATCCATTTCATGTTAATTTTTAAATATGGTATAAGATAAGGGCCCAGCTTCATTCTTTTGCATGTGAATATACAGTTTTCCCAGGACCATTTCTTGAAAAGACTGTTCTTTCCCCTTTTAATAGTCTTGTTATCCTTGTCAAAAATCAATTGACTGTAAATATGTGAGGGTTTATTTGAGGGGCTCTTTATTCCGTTGGTCTATTTGTCTATTCTAATGCCAGTACCACCTGTTTTGATTACTGTAGCTTTGTAGTAAGTTTTGAAATTAGGAAGAGTCTTCCAAATTTGTTCTTTTTCAAGACTGTTTTGACTATTCAGTGTCCTTTGAGATTCCATGAATCTTAGAATAAGTTTTTCTATTCTGCAAAAAATACTTTTGAAATTTTGATGGGAATCACAATGAATCTGTGGATTGCTTTGAGTAGTACTGTCGTCTTAACAATATTAAGTCTTCAATCCATGAACCCAGGATGTCTTCCCATTTATTTGTCTTCTTTAATTTCTTTTAGCAACATTTTGTACTTTTCATCGTACATCTTATATCTCCCTGGTTAAATTTATTCCTAAGAATTTTCTTCTTTTCAATGTGTTGTAAATGTTCCATTTGTTCCTTGTTAGTGTGTAGAGATGTAACTAATTTTTGTTGATTTTGTATCCTACAACTTTGCTAAATTAGTTTATGTGCTCTGAATCTGTGTATGTGTGTGTGTGTGTGTGTGTGTGTGTGTGTGTGGTCTTTTAGGGTTTTCTACTTGTAAGATCATATCATCTGCAAATGGAGATAACTTTATCATTTGGATTTCCAATTCCAATTTCCAATTTGGATGCTTTTTATTTCCTTTTCTTGCCTAATTGTTCTGGCTAGCACTTCTAGTACACTATATTGAATAGAAGTGAAAGTGGACATTTTTGTCTTGTTCCTAATCTTAGGGAGATAGCTTTCAACCTTTCACCATTGAGTATGTTACTAGCTGTGGGGTTTTCATATATAGCCTTTATCATGTTGAAGAAGTGTTCTTCTATTCCTACTTTATTGAGTGTTTTTATCATGAAATGGTGTTCAGTTTTGTCAAATGCTTTTTCTGATTCACTTGAGACGATCATGTGGATTTTTCCCCTTCATTCTGTTATTGCAGTGTATTACATTGATTGATTTTTGTATGTTGAACCATCCTTATATCCCACTTGGTTATCATATTAAAATGTTGCTGAATTCAGTGCCAGTATTTTGTTGAGTATTTTTGCATTGATATTCATAAGGGATATTGGTCTACAGTTTTATTTTCTTCTAGTATCTTTGTCTGGCTTTGATATCAGAGTAATGCTGGCCAATAAGTGAGTAAGAACTGATCTCTCCTCCAACTTTTTGGAAGAGTTTGAGGATTGGTGTTAATTTTTCTAATGTGTCTGGTAGAATTCACCAGAGAAGCCATCTGGTCCAGGGCTTTTCTTTGTTGAAAGGTTTTTGATTACTGATTCAGTCTCCTTGCTAGTTAGAGATCTATTGAGATTCTTTTCTTTTTGTTCAGTTTCAGTAGTTTGTGTGTTTCTAGGAATTTGTTTCATCTAGGTTAGCCTTTTTTTTTTTTTGGTATACAAATTGTTCTTAGTATTCTTTTCTAATCCTTTGTATATGTGTAAAATGTACACTAATGTCCCAACTTACATGTCTGATTTTAGTAATTTGAGTCTTTTTAATCTCTTTTTCGTAGTCATTGTATCTAAAAGTCTGCCTATTTTGTTGATCTTTTCAAAGAACCAAGTTTGGTGGTTTTTATTTTCTCTGGTGTCTTTTTTCCGCTGTTTTATTTATCTCTGCTCTAATCTTTATTATTTTAATGCTTCTGACAAAGGCATGGAACTTTTAATTTAGTTTGCTCTTGTTTTTCTAGTTCTTTAAGTTATTGATTTGAGGTCTTTCTCCCTTTTTTGTCTCCTTTTTTTAGTGTAGGCATTTATAGCTATAAATTTCCTTCTTAGCACTGCTTTTGCTGCTTCCTGTAAGTTTTGGTATGTTGTGTTTTCATTTTCATTTGTCTCAAGGTGTTTTCTAATTTCCCTTGTGATATATTCTTTGACCTATTGGTTGGTTAAGAGTGTGTAGTTTATTTTCCACATATTTGAATTTTCCAGTTTTCCTTCTGTTATTAATTTCTAGTTTCATTTCATTGTTATTGGAAAAGACATTTTGTATTATGTCCATCTTTTACAATTAAGATTTTCTTTTTTTTTTTTTTTTTTTTGGTCTAACATGGTCTGTCCTGGAGAATGTTTGATGCGCACTTGAGAAAAATATATTCTGTTGTTGTTGGGTGGGGTTTTCTATACATGTCTGTTAGGTCCAATTGGTTTATGTATTGTTCAAGTCCTTTATTTCCTTACTGGTCTTTTTTTTTTTTGCCATCCTGCTTGGCTTGTGGGATCTTAGTTCCCCGACCAGGGATTGAACCCAGGCCCTTGGCAGTGAGAGTGCGGAGTCCTAACCACTGGACCACCAGGGAATTCCATCCTTATTGATCTTCTGTGTAGTTTTATTCATTATTGAAAGTGGAGTATTGATGTCTCCAACTGTTATCATAGAACTGTCTAATTTTCCCTTAAATTCTAACAATGTTTGCTTCTTATATTTTGGGACTCTGATTTTTGGCCCATATACATTTATAATTATTATATCTTCTTGGTGAATTGACCCTTTTATCAATGTACAGTGTCCTTTGTCACTTGTAACGGTTTTGACTTAAAGTCTGTTTTTGTCTGATAATAGGCATACCTTGTTTTATTGCACGGCACTTTATTGCACTTTATAGGTACTGTATTTTTCACAAATTGAAGGTTTGTGGCAACCCTGTGTTGAACAAGTCTATTGGCACCATTTTTCTAACATTTGCTCACTTTGTTTCTCTCTGTCATGTTTTGATAATTCTCACAATATTTCAAATATTTTCATTATTATTGCATTTGTTATGGTCATCAGTGATCTTTGATGTTACTATTGCAAAAAGACTTGTTCAGATGGTGGTTAGCATTTTTTAGCAATAAAGTGTTTTTTAATTAAGGTATGTACATTGTGTTTTTTAGATATAATGCTACTTGTGCACTTAACAGACTACAGTAAAATGTAAATGTAACTTTTATATGCACTAGGAAACAAAAAAATTCATGTGAGTACTTGAATACCTGCTTCATTGTAGTAGCCTGTAGCCAAACCAGCAATATCTCCAACATGTGCCTATATTTGTATCACCAGCCCAGCTCTCTTTTGGTAACTATATGTATGGAATATCTTTCTCCATCCTTTTACTTTCAACTTAATTATGTCTCTGGATCTAAAGTGAATCTCTTATAGAATATCATATAGTTGGATCTTGGTTTTTTTAATCTTTTCTGCTAATCTCTGCCTTTTGAATGGAGAGTTTAATCCATTTACATTTAAAGTAATTACTAATAAGGAAGGACTTCTGCAATTTTGCTGTTTGATTTCTATATGTCTTAACAGCTTTGTTATGCCTTATTTCCTTCATCACAGCCTTCTTTTGTGCTTGGTTGATTTTTTGTAGTGACACATTTAGATTTCCTTCTGTGCATATCCTTTAGACATCTTCCTTGTGGTTACAATGGGGATTTTGTCTTTTTCTGATTGCCTAAGTCTTTAAAGGTATCTTTACTGTTTTATGAGCATGTGGGAACTTTTTCATATTAAAGGATGTTGTAGCTCATGTGTAGACACACTGACCCAGCTTATAAGTGGAGAAACTTTGAGAACAGATTTTAGAATTCTTCCCTTAAACTCCTGGTAATTCAAGTGAACAAATCCTCACAAGGCAAAATGGTTCACTGCTTTTGTCTCTCCTATAAAAGTACAAGTGACTTGTCAGTGTTTCCTAATAATTATTTTGTTGATTTTGCTTATTGTAAGTGCAGATCATATTGCATTAGCTTGACAAAAAACTGCTTTTACACCATCATGTTTTTGACTTGGTTTTGAATGGCCCTTAACTTTAATCTACATTTGGGTAGGGCTGATTAGCCTGTTTAATGGGTTCCTTTCCTCACAGTCATCTCCTATATGAAAAAAACTACCATTTAAGGACTCACCCAGACTTCCTGGATACACTTGCATGTGTATGTTCCCATCACATATATTTGAAAAAATAAGTGGTATATAATATCTATTGTCCTCATGAGACAAATGTTTTAGCTTTTATGTCCTGACTGATGAGTATGGTATAATGGTAAGCTATATGATTTTTGCAAATCCAAAGTTAGTAAATATTTCAGTATAACAGTAAGATATTATCAGATATTTTTCTTGAGAAATTTGGGAATTACTAATTTTACCCTTTACTTATAATTTCAAAGTATTATATTATTATTCCTTGGATTCTATATTAAAATCATGGTTGTATGTGACCATATACAGTCTTTACTGTAGCTGAACTCTTCTATTTTTAATTTTAAAGATCTTTTTGAATTGCCAGATGGTCAGTTGGGTTATGAAGTTAATTTTAGCCAACCAGTCTTCCTACCTGCCTTCCATTCATTTATTTAACTTTTACAATATGAAGTGTTTGCTATAAAGATACAAAAATGGATGATACAGTCCCTGTCCTAAAGGATCTTACAGTCACTTAAGTGAGGTGGCATATATGCAAATGAAGTAAATACAGGATTGACTATGACAAAGACCATTTAAGACAGAAAACAAAGTGCTTTCTTATTAAATATCAAAGTTACTTCTAGTGGGCAGCATTGTTTATGAAGAAAGTAGTCCTTGAAGGAAGGTCCTTTGGGTTTATCCTTGAGGGTAGGTAGATTTTAGAAGGTAGAAATGTTAATTGAGGTTATTATTCCAACAGAGGTACTATAATGAAAAAGGTATAGAATCAGAGTTAATTTGGCCCACAAGAAATAGTGGAAAGGAGAACAAAGAGAAATGAACTGGGAAGGGTAGATTAAAGCTAGAATTTGAAGGCCTTTAAACTAAAGGCTTTATTTAGACAGGCATTGGGGAGTTTTGAAGCATGTTATACTACAAAAAGATATAATCAGAGCTGTACTTTTATTGGGGCATGGAGGCTACTTAGGAGGTTACTTCCATGATTGAGGTGGGAAACCAAGAAGGTCTGAACCAAAGAAGTGACAGTGAGGAGAAAGAAGAGTTGTGGAGACAGACTCCACAAGGATGCAAAGTGACAGTCACTTTCTGACTTGGAAAATGAAAACTGAATGGATAAAAGAAAGTGTTGAGTTATTTTGGGTGTAGTGAATTCCTCGAGCATTGGGAAATGTCAAGAGTTCAGCAGTGGTATTTGCCACAAGTAGACTGTGCTGTTGCTTTTTATCGATCTATAGATATAACCTCAGTTTGTTTCTAAAAATTGTTTTATTTTGAAAACTTTTCAAACTTGAAAAATAAGAAACAACCCTACAAAGGCTGTTTTACTGTTTCAAATAATTCAAATCAGTGCTTGATACAAAGATGCAGTTAGCAAGAAAGCCTTTTAGCCTTCTTACTTTTTCCTCAGTACATTTACTCCCAACATCTGTACTACCCATGCTGTCCAGTACAGGGTCCATCAGCCACATGTAGCTGGTGAGCACTTAACAATGCAGCCAGTCTACATTGAAATGTGCTATAATTACAAAAATAGATCCCAGAGTTCAAAGACTTGGTATGAAATAAAGAATGTAAACTATCTCATTAATAATGTTTTATATTGATTACATGTTAAAATGATAACATTTTGGATATTGTTTCAGGGCTCCCCAACACCACCCGCATGATGGGTGATTTGCTAGGCCCAAAGTACATTCGTCCTAACAGCGAAGATCATTACACTGAAAGGATCGGTAAGGGAAAAAGATTGTCTGAATCTGGAGAAGTCCTTTCACAGGCTTCATTATGCTCTCTCCTTCCCAAGTGGGGCACACTGAGTATGTTCATTTCTCCAGCAACCAGAAAATGCAGTAATATGTAAAATGTTTCTGCCCAGAAAAGCCCATTTAGAGATTCAGCACCCAAGGTTTTATATTGGGGGCTGTTCACATCGGCACTGTCTGCCTTGCGTATACCGAAATTCTAGATTCACAGAAGGAAAGCAAGTATTTGGCATAGATGACATTGTTAACACAAACTCTAGGCACCGTGAACCACCTTATCAGTCAGGTAATAGAGGAAAGCCAAGTTCCCAGATGCCAGCTAAGGGCCAGCCTTGCACACAGACCCTTCTAAAGGTAGCAGCCTTGGTCCTGCTGCGTTAACTTTTTGCACAGATATATTAGGTTAAGTAAACTATCAGCAGAATTAATTCCACCAGTTTATTTTTAAAGACTTTTAAATATGGCTACTTGTTCACATCCTTAACTCACATAATATTTATTTTGGCAGTGGTCTAAACTTATATGTAAAATTCTTCTCTAACGTGTTTTAGCTGTTTTCTCTATAAACACTAATGATTTCTCTTTAATACAAATCTGATAAGTAAACAGGTGACAAGCCTCCTTCAAGTGATATCTTTACACTAGTCACTAAAGGTCAGACTAATTGAAGGCTGCAGTAGACTTAGCTCCATATCCTAAATGTAGCTTTATTACCCAAGAAGAAAAAGAAAACCTCCCCTCCAAAAAAAGTGTGTGATCAAAATAAAGGATTTTGTGAATTTTTATAAAACAAAAGTCCCAGTTTAAGAACGTCCATTTGATAAGCACATTTGAGAGCTCCAAACAGTACATTTTTACATGCTTATTAATTCAAATTGTTAAACTCTTTTGTTCTCTAAAATGTTAATGATTTGTAATTATTATTAATCCATCCATGAAAATATTTATGAGGAGGTTTATATAAATGGACTAATTCTACGTGAGAGATTCGCTTCATTTCTATTCATTGTAGATTGCAGATGTGACTAAAATAGTATAACTTGGCTAAAATGAATGATACAGAATAGCGACCAGGATATGTTTGACTTCTTCCCAAGCACTGAATACTAATACATACCTCACTCTTTAAGAAAGGGAATGGTTTTAGGAAAGTAATTTCCAGGACTAGAACTGTGAAAGCAGCAGAAGATATTTTTGTTAGAATAAATCCATAGTGTGATTTTCAGTGACATACTGCCCTACGGGTCCCCTGCAGACCTAATTGAAGGAGAGAACCATCTTTCACCATCATTGCCACATCTCATCAGAAGTAGAGGGAAGCTAAAATCCTAACCCCCTCTTCTCTCCCACACCATGACCCATAGTGAGTAAAGGGGAAAGGAGAAAGTCCTCAGGCTGTAAGTAGAAGGTAGTTCATAACAGCAGTATTTTTGCTGTTACCTTTGTCCCTTATTTATAAAGACTTATAATTCAGCCATTTTATATAGTTTTGAATTGAAGCATGTCATTAGCAACCCATGTCAATAACTCATACATTGATTCTCATTATAAACAGCTATGCTTGTCCTTTGAAAATCCATAAAGCTTAATACATTTGTAATTTTAAATATACTTCACATTTCTGCAAAACGAAATCTGACAATATCAGTGCTGCTCTCTAATTGCTTTAAATAATGTGGAGAACAGTTATAAAGAACTCTATGGGGGCTTCCCTGGTGGCGCAGTGGTTGAGAGTCCGCCTGCCGATGCAGAGGACACGGGTTCGTGCCCCGGTCCGGGAAGATCCCACGTGCCGCGGAGCCCCTGGGCCCGTGAGCCGTGGCCGCTGAGCCTGCGCGTCCGGAGCCTGTGCTCTTCAACGGGAGAGGCCACAACAGTGAGAGGCCCGCGTACCGAAAAAAAAAAAAAAAAAAGAACTCTATGATAAAAAACTAAGGGTATTTTCCACTCACTGTTCAATCAATAAGAAACACTACAGAAAACCTGTCTTTTTTGCCACTTTTGGAACTATGAAGAGCCATCAAAGTACTGTCATATAATGTTCTGTTGATAAACGTTAAGAGCTGATGATAGTTTCACTCAGAAAATCAGAATACCTAGAAGCCACAGTGCTGTTTATACCTTCACTCACCCTGTCTTGAAAATAGCTTCTCTTCCCTGTATCCCCATTTGTGAACTGGATAAAATAGGTAAAATAAGAATTCAACATGTAATATGATATAGTATATAATAGAATTATGGTATGATATATAAACAAAAAACAAAACTCCAGTTTTTAGAAATGAGGAATTCAAAAATGTTATACGTTCTCTAGGACACTTGTTCTATTTTAAAGTACACACATTTGTGTAATATGATTTTATGATATATATGACACAACAGAAGTGGGTACACTAGCTAATTTTGTACTTGAATAAAATACCACCATACATCTTCATTGGCTTTTCTATCCTTAATCTAACAGCTTATGTATGTAACTAATACTTATTGTCCTTATGATGAGCTTTGAGACCATTAAGGTTTTTTTAAGAATTATATCAAATATGAAATTCAATGGCATATATTCCATATATCTGTACTGTTTAAAACATTTTTTTTTGAAATTCCAAAGAGTGCTTTTTTTCCTTTTTGTCTGTGGTGATCCATTCATCCGTCAACAGACATTTGGGTTGCTTTAACCTTTTGGCTCTTGTGTATAATGCTGCTATGAACAGCAAGTATCTGTTCGAGTCTCTGCCTTCAATTCTTAAGAGTATATACCTAGAAGGAGAATTGCTGGAGCTTATGGTAACCTATATGAACTTTTGAGGAACTGCCATACTATTTGCCACAGCAGCTGCACCATTTTACATTTCTACCAGCAATGCACAAGGGTTCAGTGTCTCCACGTCTTTGCTAACATTTTCTTTTAACTTTTTGAAAAACTGTACCAGGCTATGGCGCGGTGGTTGAGAATCCACCTGCCAGTACAGGGGACACGGGTTCGAGCCCTGGTCTGGGAAGATCCCACATGCCATGGAGCAACTAAGCCCGTGCGCCACAACTACTGAGCCTGCACTCTATAGCCCACAAGCCACAACTACTGAGCCCACGTGCCGCAACTACTGAAGCCTGAGCGCCTAGAGCCCGTGCTCCACAAGAGAAGCCACCACAATGAGAAGCCTGCACACCGCAAAGAAGAGTAGCCCTCGCTCGCCACAGCTAGTTAAAGCCCATGCACAGCAACAAAGACCCAACACAGCCAAAAAAAAAAAAAAATATATATATATATATACCGGGCTATATACTAGTTTCATAAGAACCATGGGAAATACAGTTGACCCCTGAGTAACAGAGGTTTGAACTGTGCCGGTCCACTTATACGTGGATTTTTTTCAGTAGCAAATACTATAGTACTACATGATCTATGGTTGGTTGAATCTACAGATGAGGAACTGGATATGGAGAGGCCTACTATGGGACATGAGCATCTGCACGTTTTGGTGTCTGCAGTGGGTTCTGGAACCAATCCCCCTCAGATACCAAGGGATGACCATATATTCATATTGTCATTACACTAAAAACAGTCTTTTGGTGCCCAAACTAAGTTCAGGTTTACATGAGTCAGCAACAGAGAATATTGGCCTTTGTCTTATTGTTTGTGTAGTACAGAGTGTGTTCACAAAAAAGCCTTTGAGGTAAGTTATTGACTTTATAAGAGTAAATGTAAAATAAATCAGGATGAGTTGTAATCTGTATGCTTTCAGTTCTTAGCAACAAAGTTTCCTTTTTTCCTACAGCTCCCTGCACAGGCAGCACTTTCTTTTGCCATAGCAACATGTGCATCAATAATTCTTTAGTCTGTAATGGGGTTCAAAACTGTGCATACCCTTGGGATGAAAATCATTGTAAAGGTGAGTCTACTGGCAAAGGCCAGCCTTTTTGAGAGAGGAGTATCCATTGCCTTTCATTAAGAAAAAATTAGAATGTCTTTTTCTACAACTGTGCTTGGCATAACTGCTTTGGCTGGAATAAACACATATAAAATAAATGTTCTCCTTAATGGATCATAGACCTCTGGGATGTGGTAAAAGTGAAGAAAAATATTTATTCTCACCAAAAGCATTTTTTTTATAGACTATGTTTTTTACCTTAAAGTTGTTCAAAAGTCATTCATGGTATTTCCTGCCCTTATTTTCTTGGTCATTTCTATTGTAAAGATACCTTATTCTCATAATAATTTAGATTGTAACCTAGAGTATTCTTATTTTTTAAATTAAATGAAAATACTATTTAATAAAAATCAACTGATGGATTCAGTCTTACAATGTAAAAACAGAATCATTATAAGGACTGCTTTTTTTATTCCATGAATTTCCTATACTATATTTCCAGTATATACTCCCTGGAAGATAAATATGGCTTGTGGTAATACTAGTTGAATGTCTAAAAACTGGTTATCAAATCACTGTTTCAGTACTAAAGTTTATCTCCCTTTTATTCTCCCAAGAGTTCAATAAATATCTTACTATGGAAAGTTAATGTAATCTGATATGGCTATCTTAAGTATTTGAGAGAAAGTATTTTCAGGTAATCATTCAAAAACAGTAGACCATGATAACATACCTGAGTGGGTTAGTCAGATCATTTTCGTTCTCTCTTGCTTATGGCCATCAGTAGAAAAACTATGGGTATACTCAAAACTACCATAGAACAGAAAGCTAAACTTGATAGAACAAGGGTATTTTGTTTTGGCGTTTTCTGTATTCATGTATTACTTTGATCTGCAAGCTATGTATTCATGTACCTTCTGAGTAAAGAACCAAGTCCTTTTCCTTTTTCGTAGTCTGTCTAGCTGCGTTACGATTGGTTAGTTTAACCAGAAGTCGTAATGGGATTATTTTGTTTAAAAACCTAATTTTAAATTGCATTTTCTGTGTTGTATTTGAAAAAGAATACAGAAGTGTTCTGCTTTACTTAAAAATACTTTACCAATTTGTGACAGGACTCATGAACGAATTTTAAAAGCCTCATCGTTTTTCTTTCTCTTTTCTGCAGAAAAGAAAAAAGCAGGACTGTTTGAACAAATCACTAAAACTCACGGAACAATTATTGGCATAACGTCAGGGATTGTCTTGGTCCTTCTCATTATTTCTATTTTAGTACAAGTGAAACAGCCTCGAAAAAAGGTCATGGCTTGCAAAACTGCTTTTAATAAAACTGGATTCCAAGAAGTGTTTGATCCTCCTCATTATGAACTGTTTTCACTGAGAGACAAGGAGATGTCTGCGGACCTGGCCGACCTGTCGGAGGAACTGGACAGCTACCAGAAGGCGCGGTGCTCCTCCACGGCGTCGCGGTGCATCCACGACCATCACTGTGGATCGCAGGCACCCAGCGTCAAACAAAGCAGGACCAACCTCAGTTCCATGGAACTTCCCTTCCGAAATGATTTTGCACAACCGCAGCCAATGAAAACATTTAATAGCACCTTCAAAAAGAGTAGCTACACTTTCAAGCAGGCACACGAGTGCCCTGAACAGGCCCTAGAAGACAGAGTAATGGAAGAGATTCCCTGTGAAATTTATGTCAGAGGGCGGGAAGATTCTGCACAAGCATCCATATCCATCGATTTTTAATCTTCTACTGAAGGTGACATTAATTATTAAGTATGTACGTATGTAGCCTACAGAGCACCCATACTGATTTCAGCAGCCAACCCTTTTCTCCTGTCAGAGCCAGGAAGATCTTCATTTCCCATTAACCTAATTAATGGTGAAGTTTTTATTATCTCAGGCAGTCTATATATGTTAACCCAACCTGGGAACTTACTCCATTCAGTAAAAAACAAAAAATAAGCCTCTATTGCTCAGTGTCCTACAAACAAAGCACCAGTTACATAGTAGCATTTGGAGAGATGAGGGGTGGTGTTGCGCCAGGCTCAGCTGCCTGCGGGTCTTAGCAGCAGGAAGACCGCTCCTGATTGATACAGCTCTGTCAATGTTTTGATCCCACAATGTTTAAAAGTAAGATTTTTCTTCACATTCCTTTTATTTTTTTCTTTTCTCTAAATTTAATTTGTTTTGTAAGCCAGTAATTTTACCCTTTCAGTTTCTTATATAAGTGGTTCATGTATCACACGTATTTCAATATAGGCATTTGTTCTAGAATTTGTCAAAATATAACTAGTTACTGTGATAAGTGCCAATTAAGACACAGAGTTGTGTTTTGTCCATCTGTTTCTTCTTGACTAGTTTCTATACTGCTGCCTTTTAATTACTGGATCCTTAGTCTTTATTTTCTGTGATATGATTTAGCACCTTTAAGTCATATTTTGTCTTAGTTATACGAAAAAGTTTCATAATCCTGGGATGTATGCACCATTGCCAGTTATACCTAAAAACTTGACAAAGATTAAAATTTTTAGAAATGCTTTGAAATTTCCCAAGTTTTATTACATTCAGTGATAGCCCATTCATTCCTGTGAGCAAAAAGTCATTTACTGCATTTTGGGGGAGGCCTATCATTATATTTATTTCCAGTGTTTCTCATTACTAGATCTGTGTTTTGTATTATTTTTATAAAAAGATTATTTTACTCCCTTTGTATTGGTTTTCTTGTAGGATATGGTAACCAAGGTTGTTTGAGAGTTAAAGGAAAATGCCTAAGAAACTGTATAAGCCTTTAGATTGCTTCTTACTTGGGACAGTACGTTTTTCTAGTTCTTACCAAGAATAACAATTTCCACTTTTTTTTAAACTGCACTTTTGACCTTATTTTTTTTTAATGGTATATAAACAATAATTTATAAACATGATATAAAAACTCATTGTGTTTTTTTAGACTTTTGATATTATTTGATACTGTACAAACTTTATTAAATCAAGATTAAAGAGCTACATGACAGATTTCTTTCAGTGTTTGCATTAGTGACTTTGTATACAAATATGCTGTGATGGAACTGTACACTATAATTTATTGTAAAGACCTTGGTAATGTGTACATAAGCGTTTGTTTCCTCTTGTTATTGCATTTAGTTTATGATAAATTTTTCACTGTGTGATATTTATTGTTCTAAATCACTACACAAATCTGATATTAAAATATACATTGTTACATGATTCTTCAATCATGTTATTTATGGCACTGAGATTTTCTATCTTAAGATATATATGGAAAGGAATCCATTTATTGAATTATAACTAAAAGATAAATTCTCATTTTTAATATTTTTTGTAGTTAAATTCTCAATGAAATGAGAAATTAAAGTTTCACTGGATTTCATTGATTTTTTTAAAGTATCACATCTGTATGTTTTCTCAGATTAATGAAAACTGTGACCTTAAACATGATACATGTATAATACTCCTTCAAAATGCTTATTATATCACATTTTTTATTTTTAAAAAAGTATATACTATCCAGAAGATAGGAAAGCCTACAAATAGTATTGTCTTGATTTAAGTTTTTTTTAAGTCAGCATAATTTCCTGTTTTAAAAATATAACTTGGGAAGGTAAAAAGACTTACCAAGACTTACCGAATGTAGTATTCAATGAACTAATGAACCAGAGCCAGATTAGGTAGCTAAATTCTTTCAGTAGCTGAAAAGGCATTTTAGTAGGTAACACACCAGACAATATTCAGTAAATCCTTAATAAAATAATAACTGTGATCTCATTCTTAATGAAAGGAAAATTATCATATTTTCTATGTAAAATTATATCCATTAAAAAAAACTATTAAATCCTCTTTAACATCTATAGTAGAAAATAATACAATATGCTTAACTAGTCACTTGTAACTGTATTTTTTTTTTTTTTTTTTTTTTTTAGTGGTACGCGGGCCCCTCACTGTTGTGGCCTCTCCCGCTGCGGAGCACAGGCTCCGGATGCGCAGGCCCAGCGTCCACGGCTCACGGGCCCAGCCGCTCCGCAGCATGCGGGATCCTCCCAGACCGGGGCACCAACCCGCGTCCCCTGCATCAGCAGGCGGACCCTCAACCACTGCACCACCAAGGAAGCCCCTGTATTTTTATTTTTGAAATTTGTATCTTGCTGTCTCTTAAAAGGGTATGAAGAGGCCTACAAAATACAAAGCCTTTAAAGAAGATATTTAACATTTAAAAAAGCACAGAAGTACATGATTTCAGGCAACTCAGCAAAGCTTGGACAACAAATTTGATTCTAAATTTTCTTGCTGCTAAAACAAATGAAATCTTTGTTTTTCATGGTAGAAAACTCAAACTTATATGCAAGAGGCTAGTTTTCTCTTAAACTAAAGAAAGGAGGGTCTTCATATTGAACGACATTTCCTCGTAATTTAAAGAAAATGCAAAATACAGAGAGAGGCCATAATGGTAAATCTTAACCCAGTGAAGACACATCATCTCAGTGTAGTCTAGGAACTAAAGAACCAGACGATCAATAGCTAAGCTAGCCTGAGACTGGCTTATTATTTTATGTTATTTTGAATTCTATTTTATTTTTTTATACAGCAGGTTCTTATCAGTTATCTATTTTATACACATCAGTGTATACATGTCAATCCCAATCTCCCAGTTCATCACACCACCACCACCCCCGCCTCCACTTTCTCACTTTGGCGTCCATATGTTAGTTCTCTACATCTGTGAGACTGGCTTATTATTATTCATTGAACTATAGGTGGGTATTAGATCTCATTTATTTCTTAGTTAAACATTTGGCAGTATATGATATGAAGAGAAGAGAATGAAACTAATAAATTTTAGGCATTATTTCCAGAATAATGCTAATTGCTGTATATATAGTCTTTCATCTTTGAGGTAATGAGAAAACTTTGCAAATTGTTTACTAATGTGAAAGCCATAAATTTTAGTAATTTAAGAAGAAATTTAGCCATCTTGTGGAAGTTATTACACCCTTCACAGAGAATATAATACCCAGTGTTAAACATAGAACAAAAAAGGCAAATCTGGAGGAGAGAATATCTTCAATTCAGAAGCAGCATTAGGTGCACTTGTACAGCACTGTCATTTGTGACACCACTGATCCCAAATTTAACACAAGGTATTAATCCCCAAGTGCCCTCAAATTTCAGGAAACTTACTAATCCCAACATCTGAAGTATGTAGGAATAAAGTATGATGTATCTTTTGTGAGGGGAGATGTTCACCCCAAAGGTTTAACAAAAAGCAAAGGATTTTCCACATTTCAAATCACAAAAGAGATCAAAAACACTCCTTTTATTTTGACTTGTTAATAGCTTGTGTCAGTGTCTTTGTCACTTTTCATATGATTATTAGGCATTAAAAGAACCTCCTAAATGCCTGAACATTTTTATAGTTCTGCTATTGTCTGGTGAGGACGCTTCCTTGTTTCAGGAGTGTGTCAACTGATGAACAGCATAGGAGAAGCCTAGTTGTGACTACAGGAATAATTCCCAATCAGAGAAGAGTATGCTCTCTTACGGAATGGTGTCTGCTGTATTGTTCATGATCAGAAGGAACCTTGAGATTTTGTTTTTTTTTGAAGATCCAAGAAAGATTATCTGCTCCAACTTTATTAATGAGAAGACTGAAGCACAGAGAAGAGAAGGCAGTGCCCACATCTCAGAGCTAGTCCAGCACCCTTTCCTTGCTTTCTGCTCTCTCCCTGCTTTAGCTGGCTATATGTTTTAAAAGCCACTCTAAACAGCAGCCCAGATGTTTCATGTAAGGCTGTCAATTACTCTGATTTAAAATGTAATTTATTCTACAACAATTTCTTTCAAAGCATTATATTTTACTTTTATTTTTCCTTATGTAGCACTTTGTTATTCTGCAATTTTGTTGCCACGATTTCTTGGCACCTGCAAATTCTACAAGACAATTACTGTGAATTCTTAATAAACAATGTTTGTTAACAATTTATATCCTTGACACTGGACAGAAAGAGCTTTCAGTGTTTTGCTTTTGTGATCTTTTTAAATCTAAAGGAAAAAAGTATACTCTAGAAATTAAAACACTTGTGTGTGCTGTATCTCTTGAGTTTGGAGAATGATTTGAGTTCTGAGCTAAATAATATGACAAGTTGACCTCGGATATCTTTTTTTTAGCTTTCTGCAAAATCAGTTGTCCATGTTTTATATACCTCTACTAATAACAAACTCGTAATTCTGAATTTGCTTTTTTTAAAGCAACTTTTCCATGTATTTCTGTGATTGGTTTAATGACTATAAAAGCCCAGGAAGCTAATGACTGGGGTGCATGTTTAGTTTGTACTGTCTTGAGTATATTCTTTTGAAGCAATGATTTTTCTTTTAGAAGTGAACTTCCAGACCATATAAGACTTCTCATATGCTTAATACTCGATTTGATACATCACAGTAAAGAATTTGACCCTTGAACTGGGAATAAAACTTGTGTTTTGATTTCCTGGCTTGCCTCAATTTCCAAAGTCTCTAGAAGTCGCAAAGAATCCTAAATTCCTTCCCAGGCAAAGTTGGCATTTCCTATCTGGTCGCTTCCAAACTAAAATAATCATAGTTACGATAAAAAATAAAAGCTTCCTCAGGTTATTACACCATTTTAAGTTTTCAAATAAATCTTCAAGTGAGGAACTTAAAACAAAAAAATAGAACAAGATGGTCTTAGGTTGCCTGCAGTATCCAGGCTGCTGCCTCTGGTCACTGAAGTGGCTCTGAGATCTTCCACAGAGTGGGCTGTCAGAACACGTTGTCCTTTTGAGGTACACAGCCAAGCTTAGTAAGGGTGGGTGGGTAGACCTCATGAAAGGTGTACCCTGAGAAGAAAGCAAAGAAAGCCAAAAACTCTTGAGTCTTTCAGTCACACAGATCAAGGAGCAAAAGGAGAAGAAAAGAAAGGTAGCTACCACTGGTCTGTCTCCGCAAATAGTTACAGAGCAATTTTACTTTTTGTGTTATTTAGGATCAAGAAATAGCTTTTATCTAAAAGTGGTCTCACCCTCCAAGCTTTGTCATACTCTGTAACATCTGGTGCTAGCAGGCCACTTGAGCCGGTACCTTCTTTATTGAAACATTTTGAGTACCTGCTGATTGCTAGAAGGAATTTCCATCAAAAAATCTAGGTTTTGAACATGCTTTTCAAATCTTGTTCTATTCTTCCATTGATGACATTGCCTAGGATTTGTATTAAGCTTTGTATTAAGTGGTGTTTCAGAGAAGCATTCACAAATTTTGAACCCAAAAATAGTCATGTGAATCGTAGGGGAGTTTTCTCTACCTTTGAGTAACTCTATCAGTCTGTTACGTGTAACGCCTCAGAAGACAATTTAGCTCTGAAAATGTGCACAAGTAACTTGCTGCAACTGACTCAAATATGTGGCCTCTGCCTTTCATTCAGCGTCTGAAGGTAACCTTACTTTCTCAGTCATTAGTTTTTAATACAAAAAAAGAAAGAATAACACTTTAAATAAGTGGTAGG
Organism: Phocoena phocoena; assembly: GCF_963924675.1. NCBI lineage: Eukaryota > Metazoa > Chordata > Mammalia > Artiodactyla > Phocoenidae > Phocoena > Phocoena phocoena. The sequence continues at coordinate 23,105,452 of NC_089238.1, read as the reverse complement.
AGGCTTCCAAGATGGCTCCCAGCAATTCCTACCTCCCAGTATTCACAATCCTCTATCATCCCCTGACCTTGAATGTGAGCTGGACCTAGTGACCTGCTTCTAATGAACAGAATACGGCAAAAAGGACATGTCTCTCCTGAGATTGGGTGACAGAAAGACTCTGTCTTCTATCTGGCTCACTATTACTCTTGTGCTTTCCTGCTCTGATGGAAGCCAGTTGCCATGTTCTGAGATGCCCTATGGAGAGGCCTATGTGACAAGAAACCAGGGTTTCCAGGCAACAGCACAGAGGCCCCCAGTACAACCACCTGCAAAGAACTGAATCCTGCCAGCAACACGTGACTGGGTCTGGAAGAGGTTCCTCCCCCCACTGGAGCCTTGAGATGACCACAGACAACACCTTGATTATAGTTTGTGAGGGACCTTGAGCCACACCCAGATTACTGACTCAGAAACCCAAGATAGTATATGTTGCATTAAGCTGCTAAACTTAGGGGTAATTTGTTCTGCAGCCAGAGATAATACGAAGCTAGAAAAGACAATGGCATGTCCCAGTTTCACTCCTGGGGTAAACATATTGATGGAATCTAACATGATGCTATATGTTTGCAGAACTATCAGTGCAGTGGGCACATCTTGAACCCGGCAGCATGGAATGAGGAGAGCTAATCTTCCCCTTACATGAGTACCTGTCAGCTATTTTAGCCTCCCCAGCCACAAATAAAAACACTTAACTAAATCCATTCTCTCTCAAGTATGGCAAAAGATACTGAAATTTGATTCTGCATTTGAAATGTAAATAAGATTACAATTAAATCCTAACTCTCTAATAGTGCCCCTTTTAAATCACTTATCAAGTCTCCTTTGAGTAAGATAAAATTATCTTAAAATGAATAAAGGATAAAATTCTATTCAAATTCTAGATAGTATTCCCATAATTCAGTCAAAATCTTTCATATTTCCAATCACACTAACACCCAGTTTCCTAGACTGCAGAGCTAGTTATAGCTCTATCATTACTCCGCTTGAAAAGGTGATTCTTGGGAAAGCTGATTAAGAAAGCAGTAGAACACACCCCCACCCGCAAAAAAAAGAAGGTTGAGGGGACTGCACTGAGAAATACAAATCTTTCATGTCCAGAACCACTCTACCCCCAAAATGAGAAATGTAGCCAAAACATTTCAATACAGAGATTTTTCTGTTGTGATGAAAAATAATAGATTTCCTGGAAGAGAATGCTCTTTTTTCCTTTTTTTTTTTTTTTTTTTGCTTTGCTTTGCTTTGCCTTGGTTCGCTTTGCTCTGCTTTGGTCAAAATGATCGAAAAACCAACTCTGCAAAGTTTTTTTTTTTTTCTGAAATTGTTTTCAGCAGCTGACTGACAGCCACAGCTACCTGCTACAAAGATAAACTGTATCTTTCATTGTATCTGTGTATAAATATTTCCTTTGAATTTGAAGCTGCTGTTGCTGACATTGTTTTGCCCCGTGGGTAGAACTGTGTCCTAAATCCCTTTCTAATATGAATGCGTCAAACCTTAGCCTCTAGAAGTAGGATAGTACCTGTTGCTTTGGCAGCTCCACCTTAATACCCTGATCTCTGGAAGAGAGGCGCCAAATGAATCTCTAGTCTTCCCATCCTGCCATTTTTAATTGCTAGATGGCAGGCAGTGACTATACTGCTTGAAGCTTTACGTTGTTTTCCTGCGGGATTGGGAGAAGTGCCTGCCTTTCCACTAGGAGCCTTGTGGATAACCTCTCTGTCATTTAAAATAAGCATACCCACACATGCACTGTCCAAAAACTGTCCTCTCGTGCTATCGCTACCTTCTTTCATGAGGATCCAGTGTTTTGTTTTGTTTTCCCATTACTCACAAATGCTCACACATTTCTTAAGGAAATTCTACAACATCAAACCAGGTTCTCTGAAGAAACTCCCAAAGTTTGTCTGTGAAAATGAGGGACCTTCCCTGACCAGTGCAGGTCAGTGCTAGGCTGAGAGGTGTACAGAGAAACTGTCTTTATCAAAAGCTATGTCTTAAAGGATGTACCAGGGAATGCTTCTGTTTTAAGCTGACACTTTCACCTCTCCACCCTAGAAAAACAGCTCGCTTCTCTTCCCCTCATCAGATAAGCAAAGAAAGTGATTGCCCACTTTTTAATTGTAGGTTTACATAAACGCAGAATTCTAGAGCATTGATTTTTTGGGGCCGTAATCCACACTTTAACACACTGAGCTGCATTTGGCGGCATGCCAGATGTGTAAAGTTGGAATTTAATGACATTTCAGTAGCAGCCCCAGAATTTAGTACAGCACCACTGTCAAGTACTAATGTGCCAGTAGCAAGAAAACAAGAACAGAAACAGCTTCTTTCTCAGGTACCTTTTTTGCCTGTCTTGGAGATGGGGAAACTGAAAGCAATGAACAATTTGGTGGAAACTTCAATCTCATAAAGAAACTCCAGTCAAAAGCAACCCATGGTGGTCGCTATGTTCGGGGAACTTTATCAATGAACCAAAGGTAAGTTCATTTTTAATACTTTACAATGTTAATTATACTACCTATATATGAAGTTTGTGTTTTTCCTGAAGATGTTATCAAGCACTTTTGCTTTCTGAAAATAATTATGGACATCAGAAGGATTGTGACTGGCATCACCATGTGATAACATCATTTCTGCTTCTCATGACTTACAAAATGGAGTTCCATTTCCTTTTAATTAGAGGAGAGAGTGAGAAAATCTAATTTTGAAAAAATGAATTTTCTTATCCTAAAGAATGGGATTTCTCGAACTCAGCACTGTTAACATTTTGGGCCGCGTGATACTTCGTTACAGGGAGACCACTTTGTGTACTGTAGGATGTTTAGCAGTGTCCCTGACCTATATATACTCCAGTAGCACCACCCCCACTTGTGACAGCCAGAAGTGTCTCCAGATATGGCCAAATGTCCCCTGGAGGGAGGGGTCAGAATCAGCCCAGGTAAGAACCACTGCTATAACGAGATTAAAGGGTTTCCAAAAAGAAAAAAACAACCAAAAGCTGTTGAATTCTATTTTAAAGAAATACTTCAGCTACTCAGCCATAAAAAAGAATGAAATTTTGCCATTTGCAATGACACAGATGGACCTGGAAGGTATTATGATTAGTGAAATAAGTCATACAGAGAAAGACAAATACTCTGTGTTATCACTTATATGTGGAATCTAAAAAATAAAGCTAATGAATAGGGACTTCCCTAGTGGCGCAGTGGTTAGAAATCCACCTGCCAATGCAGGGGACACGGGTTTGATCCCTGGTCTGGAAAGATCCCACGTGCCGCGGAACAACTAAGCCCATGCTCCACAACTACTGAGCCCATGCGTCACAACTACTGAAGCCTGCACATCTAGAGCTCATGCTCTGCAACAAGAGAAGCCACCACAATGAGAAGGCCGTGCACCCCAATGAAGAGTAACCCCAGCTTGCCACAATTAGAGAAAACCCATGCACAGTAACAAAGACCCAACGCAGCCATAAATAAATAAATAAATAAAAACTACTGAATATAACAAAACAGAAACAAGACCCACAGATATAGAGAGCAAACTAGCGGTTACCTGTGGGAAGTGGGATGAGGGAGGGGCATAATAGGGGTAAGGGATTAAGAGGTACAAACTACTATGTATAAAATAAATAAGCTACAAGAATATATTGTACAGTATAGGGAATATAGCCAATATTTTATAATAACTTTAAATGGAGTATAATCTATAAAAATATTGAATCACTATGTTGTACACATGAAACTAATATAATATTGTAAATCCACTGTGCTTCAATTCAAAATAAAGAGGGACTTCCCAGGTGGCACAGTGGTTAAGACTCTGCACTCCCAATGCAGGGGGCGCAGGTTTGATCCCTGGTCAGGGAACTAGATCCCACATACATGCTGCAACTAAGGAGCCCTTCTGCCGCAACTAAGGAGCCAGCAAGCCACAACTAAGGAGCCTGGCTGCCTCAACTAAGTAAATGCAGTTGATTTTTGTGTATTAACTTTATACACAAACTTTCTAAACTCACTTATTCTAGTGACATTTTATAGATTCCTCTAGATTTTTTATATATGCAAACATAACATCTGTGAATAAAAGCAGTTGTACATTATGTATGCATTTTATTTCTTTTTCTTGCCTTGTTACACTGGCTAGGACATCAGTATGATGTTAAATAGAAATGGTGAGAGTGGATATCCTTTTATTGTTTTTTTTTTATTGTTATTTTATTGTTTTTCATCTCAGGGGAGAAAGCATTTAGTCTTTCACCATTTAGTATTATTTAGGTACACATTTTTCATAGATGCTTTTTATCAAGTTGAGGAAATTCCCTGTTATACCTAGTTTGCTAAGAGATTTTATTTTGTATAGGTGTTGAATTTTATCAAGTACTCTCTCAGCATCTACTGAGGTAATCATATGGTTTTCCTCTTTTTTATATGATAAATGACATTGATTGATTTTTCAAATGTTAAATCAACCTTGCATCCCTGGGATAAATTTACTTGGTTGCAATGTATTACACTTTGTATATACTGCTAGATTTAACTTCTAATACTTGCTAAGAATTTTTTGCATCTACATTTATGAGGAATATTTGTAAGCCTCATGATATGAGTTTGGAGGTAATTTACTTTCTCCTGCATTTTCTAATTTTGCATAGAATTGGTATTTCATCCTTAAATGTTTGATAAAATTCACCAGTGGAGCCATCTAAGCCTGATATCTTATTTGTCTGAAGATTTTTAATGGGAAATTTATTTTTTTTAATTGTGATAAGGCTGTTTAGTTTTCTGTCTCTTCTTGAGTCCATTCTGGAATGCAAGGAATTTGGGCACTTCATTTAGGTTGTTGATTTTTTTTTAATTTAATAAATTAATTAATTTTTAAATTTTTGGCTGCATTGGGTCTTCGTTGCTGTGCATGGGCTTTCTCTAGTTGCAGCGAGAGGGGGCTACTCTTCGTTGTGGTGCACAGGCTTCTCATTGTGGTGGCTTCTCTTGTTGCAGAACACGGGCTCTAGGTGCATGGGCTCAGTGGTTGTGGCATGCAGGCTTAGTTGCTCCGCGACATGTGGGGTCTTCCTGGACCAGGGATCGAACCCGTGTCCCCTGCGTTGGCAGGTGGATTCTTAACCACTGCACCACCAGGGAAGCCCTAGGTTGTTGATTTTATTGGCATAATATTTTCTTATTATTCTTTAAATATACATAGAATCTACTGTGATGTCTCTGCCTTCATTTTTGATAATAGTAATCTGCATCTTTTCTCCTTTTTTTAAAATCAGTCCAGCTAAAATTTACAACTTTACTGATCTTTACCAAGGCCCAGCCTTCGGTTTATTTGATTTTCTCTATTATTTGTCCATTTAAAAAATTTTATTGATTTCTACTTCTGCTGTTTTGTTTTCTTCTTTGTACTTAATTTGGGTTTATTGTTCTTTCTAGCTTCTTAAGGTGGAAGATTTATCATTGGCTTTAGACTTTTCTGTTATTAGCAATGTTTCTATTACTGATTTCAAATTTAATTCTTTTGTGGTTAAAAAACACATCCTATATGATCTCTGTCATTTTAATTTATTAAAACTCATTTTATGACCCAGCATATGGTCTCTCTTGGTAAACATTTCATGTGATATTTAAAAGAATATATGTTCTGAAGTTGTGTGTAGTATTTTAAATCTTAAAAACAATCAGAAAAATAGGCAGATTTTATACATATATGCGTAATGTTCTAAACAAATATCATTAAATTGTTATAATCTTCATTACATTATTTAAATCTTTTACATATCTGTTGCTTTTCAGTCAATTATTAAGACAAGTGTTTTGAAATCTCAAACTATAACTTTAGACTTACCTATTTCTCCATTCATGGAGTTTGAAGTTCTGTTGTAAGCATACTCATTTAAGATTGTCTTCTTGTTGAATCATTATAAAACTACCCAGTTTGTGCCTGACAACATAACCACGATAGACCTGTACATTGTAACCCTGACAATGTAGACCATTACATTTAATATAATTATTTTTAAATTAGGTTTCAATTTACCATCTTGCTAGTTTTTCCTGTGTGGCCCATCTGTCCCATATGCTCTTTATTACTTTTCTCTTTTCCTGACTTTTCTGTATTAGGCTTCTTTCCCCCATCATTCCATTTTTATCTTGACTTAATGGCTTATTAACTATGACAGCTTTGCTTCTTTTTTAAGTGGTTTGCTCTAAGGTTTTCAATATACATCCTTAACTTATACAGTCTATCTTCAAATAATTTTATTTCACTTCAGATGTAATGTCAGAACCTTACACCAGTAGGTTTCATCTTGTCTACTATTATTGTTATACATTTTAACTCTACTTAGGCCATAAAGCCCACAATACACTGTTATCACTTTCACTTTAAGAAATCAATTATCTTTTTTTTTTTTTTTTTTTTTTTGCGGTACGCGGGCCTCTCACTGTTGTGGCCTCTCCCGTTGCGGAGCACAGGCTCCGGACGCGCAGGCTCAGCGGTCATGGCTCACAGGCCCAGCCGCTCCACAGTATGTGGGATCTTCCCGGACCGGGGCACAAACCCGTGTCTCCTGCATCGGCAGGCGGAAGCCCGAAATCAATAAGCTTTTAAAATTTTTTCAGTGAAGGGAAATCTCTTATATTTACCCACATATTTACTATTTCCTGCACTCTTTCTTCCTTTTTAAAGATCCAAATGTCTGTTTGATATCATTTTCCTTCTGCCTGAAGAATTTCCTGTGCCATTTGTACTACAGTTCTTATGGCATTTGTTTGTCTAAAAAAAGTATTTTTGGAAAACATGTTTGCTGGCTATGTACTAGTTCTAAGTTGACAGATTTTCCTTGTCTTTTAGCATTTTAAAGATGGATTATTATTGTCTTCTGGCTTGCATTGTTTCAGACAGGAAGTCTGTGGGTATTCATTGTTTCTGTTATATGATGAGCCTCTTTTTCTGACTGCTTTTAAGATTTTTCTCTTTATCACTTTATCATTGCATTCTAGTGGGGTCCACCACGTCTGCTGACCCCATGGAGCACCAGAGAGGCCCAGCAGAGCATCAGTTGGAAGTCTTGGTTACTTTTTTGTTTAAATATGACTAATGACTCATCTGTAGTAAAGTTGTCACAGTATCATTTACATTTGCAAATGCCAACAAATCAAGCCAAAAGTCTGTGTGGGCACCTGCACATTATTGTTTATTTATGTGAATATTTAAAAAATCCTCTGCCCAATGTTAAAGAAACACAGAGTCTGACAATTGTTAAAGCAGTAAACACACATTTCATTCAGGGACTATTGCAATAGAGGAAAAGAGACTTCCGTGTAGAACTGGGCTCAACTCCAAATACAGCATGGAATAGTGAAGATTTATAACCAAGGAGCAGGTTGGGGTTCAGTGGATGAAAAATTACTAAAAGGAAACATCAAGAGTAAGGGGAAGTCCTATTCAACAGACTTAAACAGTATTCTTGGTGAAGGCAGGGCAAGGTGATCGGACGTTGCCTGGGGAATGGTGGGGATGTGAGGAATTTGATCAGAGATTGAGGGTGATCAGATATCAAGGATGGAGGAATTCTCTCTAAACTAGCTGATAGTGATTCTTGCTATAACTGGGTGATGCAGGCCCAAAAAGGACAGATGCCAAGGTCAGGGCCTGGAGATCTTAGAGGAGACTGAGTAAAGTTTAGTCGAGGAAGGAGCCTCTGTCACCAACAAGAGCAGATACACATCTCCTCAAGTGCACACAGAACTTTCTCCAGGATAGACCACGTGCTAGGCCACAAAAGAATTCTTAATAAATTTAAGAAGAATGAAGTCATACAAACGATCTTTTCCAATTGCAATAGAATGAAACTAAAAATCAATAGCTGAAGGAAAACTGGAAAATCCACAGAAATAGGCAAATTAAATAATACACTGTTAAACAACCAATGGGTCAAAGAAGAAATCACAGGAGAAATTATAAAATATCTTGAGACAAATGAAAATGAGAATATAACCTACCAAAACTTATGGGATGCAGCAGAAGTGGTGCTAAGAGGGAAGTTTATAGCCATAAAAGCTTACATTAAAAAAGATCTTAGGGCTTCCCTGGTGGCGCAGTGGTTGAGAGTCTGCCTGCCGATGCAGGGGACACGGGTTCGTGCCCCGGTCCGGGAAGATCCCACATGCCGCGGAGCGGCTGGGCCCGTGAGCCATGGCCGCTGAGCCTGCGCGTCTGGAGCCTGTGCTCCGCAACGGGAGGGGCCACAACAGTGAGAGACCTGCATACCGCAAAAAATAAAAAATAAAAAATATCTCAAATCAGCTATCTAACTTTATACCTCAAGGAGCTAGAAAAAGAAGAACAAACTAAACCCAAAGGTAGCAGAAAGAAGTTAATAATGAAGATTAGAGCAAAGGTAAATGAAATAGTAGCGAAAAAATCCTCTTTTATTTCTTCTTATGAATTTTGTGAAACTAAAAACCTTAAATTGGTCACCCCTCTCTCAGTCTTTCTATCCTAGAAAGTACACACCACAAAGTATATTCCTTCCAGTTCTATTTCCTCAACTTGATGATGACATGCTAGACATGCCCCAGCATCTTTAAACTGCCCTTGAGCCCCTTATTCCTTGTTATTTCTATGATGTTCTTAAAGGAAATCTCAGCATACACTGTTCTTGTCCCCAAGTACTATACTGAGAACTCAAAGAAATAAAAGGGCACATGTAAGAAACAACAAATGCTGGATTTACTGGCACTGAAAGGAATTAAGCCAGAAGACCTCCTGAAGTGTTCTGGGCACTTTTCAGAAGGAGGAGAGAGACAACCTGATGAGAAAGTGGGCAGACTTCCCAAACAAAGGGAAGACTCAGATTGCAGGGGCACTCATGAAACTGACAATAAACTGGGAGCCTGTTGTGTGTCTGAGTAACCGTGAGCAGCTCTCTTCTTGCACCCCACCAGGCAGAGAGGACTGCACGGGCCTCCCTGGAAGGTTTCACCAATCTGGGCACGTTTTTTAAAAAAATTATACGACGATGAAGGGAGTAGAGTGTGGGTGCCACATTATTAATCCTGATTGCTCAGAATATGTCTGTATACTTTCATATACATCCAGAGTCCAGGACTGCACAACATCACACCTTTTCATAGTGCTGAGCTGGAGATGAAAGGGAATAGAACAAGCGCCAAAGAAAATAGAAGAGATTTCTGTATTTCTTCAAATAACTCTGAAGACTTGAGAGACTCAAATTCTGCTTGATGGAGTGAATGCTGCAGATCACATCAGCAACCAGTAAGACCAAGTATATCTCCAGAGAGCTTTGAATAGGAAATCAATGAGCCCTAACCCCAAAAGACTGGGGTTCCCATGATCTTGGTCAGTATGATGGGAAGGCTACCCACTTGGGGAGAATGTGCCTTCTCACCAGAGTCAGAGTGGACAAAGTTATGAATGATCACACAACCACCTTCCCACCTTTACAAACAAAGCGTTTGTATTAGTCAGGACTCTGACTTGGAAACAACAACAGCCTAATACAATTCATTTAAGTGAAAAGTGGGAATTTATGTGGCTCACACAGATGGGAAGAATACTGGGAAAACTCACATAATACAGAAGTTCTGCAGGAACCAGGGCTTCAGAGGCTGTAACTTGGGACCTGACACTTCCAGGTTCATCTCTGCACACATCTGCTTCCCAGTGTTGAACTCATTCTCTCTCCCTGCAGGCAGGCTTCTTGCACATGGCAAGTACATGCTTACATTCTCCGAGCATCTTTGTTCCAAAGATCAAAAATATTCAAGGGAGAAATCACACGGGCTGATTACCATACCACTTCCTGAGGCCACTGGGTCGGCATATTATGATGGGCTAGGCCTGGGTCACTTCCCTCCCCCTTGGCTTTGATGGACAGCCCCATTTAAATCACCCAGAGTAGGAGAAGTCTTTCCCAAAGGAAAAGGGGGTGAGGGTGCTATTACTGGGAGAGGAGAGCAGACACAGCTGAGTGGCTGTGGTCCAACATGGCACTCTATCTGCTCCTACGTGCGTTTTGTCTTTTATGCTCCCCACACTTCCCACCCAAATTGCTCAATATAACGTCCTAGATGTTTGATTTACTTTTTAGGGCATGCAGTGGGTAAAAAAATTATTCCCAGGATAAATGGATGGTATCCCAGAAGCCCAGAATTGAGATGAGAAGTTGCCTAAGGAATTCAGGGGAAGAGTTGGGACTGACAGATGGCAGCATGGAAAGGGCATAAGATATTAACAAACTTCAATATTTATTGAGCACTTACTAAGATTTATTAAGTACTTACTGTGTTATAAACTTTGCTCTGCCTTTTCTTCACAACACCTCTATTTTACAGGTGATATAACTGAAGCTTAGAGAGGTTAATCAACATTCAAAAGTCACACAGCTCCTACGTGGTCATGCAAGAGTTCCAGAGCCCATTCTCTCAATCAGTTTTCCGTATTGCCTCCCCAGGTGAACTAGATGTCAAAAGACTGAGGTTTAAACTATAAATGGGTGGGTTATTGGGGTGAGTGCTTTTTACTTTCATATATTTTCTAGATTTTGTTTCATACATGTATATTACTTCTATAATTTAAAACAAAAATACCTTGTACAGAAAACAGAGAAACCTGGGCTATAGTTGTGAATCTGCTCTTAAATCACTCCCCACCCCTAACAACCTTTCTTCCCCGCCCTCCCCCCAGCTCTGGGCCTCTGAGTTCTTGATCATATCTATGGCTGCTGACAGCTCAGATTTCCTGAGATCCTTGTCTGATCTCCCCTCCCAGGCAAGCAAGGGGACAAGTTTCTGGAACTAAGTTAGGTAAGAAGCCTGGACCAATGGATGCAAAATGCCAGACAAAGAGGAACCAGGTCAGGGTGGCCCAGGAAACCAAAAAGTTCCAGGCATAGACTCCAAGGCACAGGGAAAGGATAACCAGCTGGTGTTGAAGGAAGGGCTGACAGGGACCAGGTGAGACAGCCCAGCCGGTGCAGGAGAGGCTCCCACTCAGCCGAGCTGAGGCTGAGTGCAAACATCCGTGGACACTGCCTTCCCTCTATCTGCACACTTTCCTCTGGGGAACCACCCGTTGCCCACTGCATGCAGTCTTGATGGGGCCTGTCCCTCCTGAGCAGTGTTAGAAGGACTGAGGACAGATGAAGCTCATGCTTCCTGGTGGGGACACCTCACTGTTTCTGATGTCACATCCCCAGAGCTGTGCTGATTCCCATCTGCCCCAAAGATTGCTTCTTCCACTTTTCCTTCAGTTAAGTGTTTGCTTAAGTTCACCAAAGTCATTTTCTCTCGCTTGTAACCAGAGAACCCTAATAGATACAACTCTCTCTGTTTGGATGACCTGCTGAGCTGCAGGACCTGGATGGCATCCAGGTGACCTGTCTTGCACTTTGGGTCGTGGGAGCACTTGCTGCTCTGTGCAAACACCCTCCCAGCCAGACCCAACCCAGTGCCCAGGATCCCATAACCCCAGCCCCAGGGGCCCGTCCTCATTACATTCACTTGAATGTGAAACAGACACATTCAGGCCTATCATCCGGGATGTCTCGAGCCAGCTGGAGAGGTGAGGATGGCCCCTGCGGAACAAGAGAAGCTTCCTGGGGGCTGATAGTCTCGTGCTTTGCTTCGTGGTGCCTCAAGGTGTTAGAGAAGGGTCAGATGAGTTGTCAAAGAAAGCTTCATCCAGCACCTAGCAAACAAGAAGCAGGTGGTAACTGTTTGTTGATTGATGCTTGTTCCCAGAGCTGGGCCACAAAAATAGACGGTATCTTGACTATGCCAGGCTTCACCCGAGCCGGCCAGCCCTCAAGGAGCACTGCGTCAAAGAAAGGGGTGAGATGCCCAGACTGAGAAGGTGGAACTTGAGGGGCCACCCTGGCACGTGAACTCTGCTTACACGTTCATCCACCTCCCTCTCTTCCCCTGACCTGGTTTTAACTTCCATTAGCCATTTTGTCTCCTGTTTCTTTCCGCCCCTCTCCCCTCAGGGCCCAGTCTTTTCTCTTTATGAGGACGTTGATCCTGCATCCTCCTGGCTCCCTAGAAGAGAGACCCAGCCCTAGGCTCTCCCCGAGTCCTTCCCTTAAGGGTGGTGCCACCTCTATGCTCACCTGAGCCCTCCAGGAGAGCCTTGGGCCACAAGGAGGGGGGTTCTGAGGAAGTGTTAAGTCTTCCACGGGAAGCATTTAAATGTAATCTTCCCTGTAAACTTGTATTGCTGAGAAAACTTGTTCAGACCAAAAGCAATGTGATTTTTTTTTTTTTTTTTTTTTTCAGTATGCGGGCCTCTCACCGTTGTGGCCTCTCCCGTTGCGGAGCACAGGCTCCAGACCCGCAGGCTCAGCGGCCATGGCTCACGGGCCCAGCCGCTCCCCGGCATGTGGGATCTTCCCAGACCGGGGCACAAACCCGTGTCCCGTGCATTGGCAGGCGGACTCCCAACCACCGCGCCACCAGGGAAGCCCAAGTTTTTTTTTTTTTAAAAGGTTACAAAAATATCAGAACTGATATTTGCACAATGACACTCAAGAGGAATGGAAACTTCAATTTGAGATGTAACTCAGAGTAATACTCATATAAGTTTCCCCCATGCCAACACAGCGCTGGAAAATGAAAATAGCATGTGGCTAGTGGCCAGAGACAGACTCTGGCTGCCCTGAACCAGCAGCCAGGCCAGCACATCCACAAGTAGGCCAGCCCCATCTGGTACCCAGTGGTCATCTCCCATCAAATTATCTCATTTCTCAAGCCAATATCATTTCAGCCTGAGGCTGAAACAGCCAATGGAGGAAGGGACACTATTGAGATGTTAATCTCACTTGCTGGGGGTGGCGTGTGGAGGAGTTAGCCCCCTTCTCCAGACCACTGCCCTCCTGGACCAGGGGGAGGCCCACCTTTACCTCTACCACAGGCCTTTATGCATTGTTTTAATAATCTTTTATTACAGAAGCAAAACATGTGAGTTTTAGAAAATGAAAAAAATCCTGACAAGCAAAAACAAAAAGAACACATTTCCAACCACTCAGAGAATACCACTCTAGCTCCTTAGTATATAGCCTTCCAGATTTTTTCCATGTTCAAATTTGTACATGTATTGTTGTTACCAAAATGAAGTCATATTGCACATTGGGTTTTCTTCTCTCAACTTTTAGTTTGAAAATTTTTAAACCTACAGTAACTTGAAGAACTAGTATAATGAGCATCCATAAGCATTTTCCCTAGAATCATAAGTTGGTACCATTTTGTCACGTTTGTTTTGTCTCTGTCTCCCTCTGTCCCCCAATATATAAATTGCTATATATCTCTATCCAGATATAGATAGATATGTATATATCTCTATCCAGATATAGATATGTATATATCTCTATCCAGATATCTATATAGATAAATAGAGCAATATAGATATATAAATACATGTAAAGCATGTGGAGTACGTTGCACGTAGCATGGCCCTTTCCCCCCAAATTCCTCAGCATTTCTCCTAAGAACAAGGACAGTAACCTATACCACCACCATACAACCACCACACTCAAAAAATTTAACGCTGATACGATGCTATTAACTAATATACAGACCATAGTTCCCTAATCGCCCAATACTGACCTTTATAGTTAGTGTCACAGGTTGTGTTCTTTGGAAGCCAACACATATCGACATGGAGTTTGGGGTGCAAGATGCTTACCAGGCATCTGCACCTGTAAAAGGGAGCAGGTGGAAGCAGGATTGGGCAGAGGAAGAAGTTGAACCACACAGGCCTGGCAAAGTCTTGGTCTACCGAGTGGGGAAGCTCTGGAAGGAGAATTGCCCATCAGAGTATCCTGTATGAAGCCAACATGGCTCCACAGCCCCTCCTGGGTCAGTCACTCCATGGGGCTGCCCTGGGAAGGGCCTGACCTGGGGTAAGGCAGCTCTCTCAATGGAGCAGATCTGAAGGCACTGGCTGCTGGCCACTCGCTATGGTTGGGCAGCATGAGGGGTTCGGGTTAGGCTTAGGCTCAGGGGGTCTGCGAGGCACGCCTCCTGATCTTCCGGAGATGGACTTGTAGTGCCCTTCAAATTCTGGATCCAATCAAGGGTCACTTGTTGCACTAAGCTGTAGTGCCTCTTAAGTGTCCTTCAAATGGTAACATTTCCCCTGCTTTTTTCTTGTCTTTTAGGATATTAACACTTTGAATGGCCCAGTCAGTTGTTTTGTGGAATGTGTTTCAATTTGGATTTGTCTGATACAGACTTTCCCAACCTCCTTTGTTCAGCCAATAGTCTCCCTTCCATTTTAATAAATTTCATGTTGTGTAATACCCAAACAACAATCAAAATTTCCCAACTGATCAGCCACTTCATCCAATCAGTGTCCAATCCTGGATCACAAATTGCATCTGGTAGTTACGTTCCTTAGGTCTCTTTCCATCTGACACAGTCTCCTTGTCATGTGGAGGTGGTGTCTGGTGGAGGGCCCAGACCACCTGTCTTGCAGACCCTGGGCTCTGAGCTCTCTGACCGCTTCCGTGTGGGTGCTCTACTTGATGACTTCCAGGTAATCATGTGGGCTATAATTCATCATAGGTGGTTATCTATACTTTGTGGAACGCATATTAGCTGATCAATAGGCATTCTGGGGCTTCCCTGGTGGTGCAGTGGTTGAAAGTCCGCCTGCCGATGCAGGGGACACAGGTTCGTGCCCCGGTCCGGGAAGATCCCACATGCCGCGGAGCGGCTGGGCCCGTGAGCCATGGCCGCTGAGCCTGCGCGTCTGGAGGCTGTGCTCCATAGCGGAAGAGGCCACAACAGTGAGAGGCCCGCGTACAGCAAAAAAAAAAAAAAAAAAAGGCACTCTGAGTCTTGAGACATGAGTCTCTCACCAAGTTGCCAATGCTCACTCTCCCCTCTCCTGTTTTCACAGCTCCCTGTCCTTCTTCAGGTACTTATAGAAGTGGATGTGCTCTGTCACACCTGTGCTCCCAGCAGGGAGCATCAGAGCGGGAATGAGGGAGGAGGGCAGCAAGGCCAGCACTGGGGGCAGAGCCTGTGTTCCCACCCTGACTGTGTTCTCACCTTTCTGTGTGACTTCAGGTAATGCCCCTTGACCTCTCCTCTTACTGAACACACAAATACAACATTCCTTGCCCTGCCCAGATTAAGGCAACTCTCAGAGAAGTTCACACAACCAGTCTGCTTCTGCCACCCCTGCCGAACTCGCCCTCCATTCAGTGACAGGCAGGCCTGAGCTCAAAGACTCAGCTGATGTGGCTCAGGAGGGCAGCCAGGTCTCTCAGGCACCACTTCAGACCCAGCACAGAGGCTGAGGTGGAGTGAGGGTACGGGAAGGGCCCACCTCTGCCTTGTGCCTGGCCCAGAAGGAGTCACCAAGAGCTCCCTACTCCCAGTCCTGGGACCCCAGTCAGCAAAGACGCACACACACACACACATGCATGTATGCACGCATGCAAGCACACATGCACACACATGCACACACACGCATGCAAGTATACACACTAGCCCCTGCCATCATCACTTCTCAGCAGCTGCAATACAATTAGGGCAACATTCTGGGAACTAGGCACTCCTTGAAAAGGAAAACAGCTATAAATGATTGAGAGCAATTTTCTTGATAAGAACTCATCAGGAGGCAGAGATGTCAGTTAATTAAAAGAATAAAGTGGAGCCTTCTCTGAGCTCAAGCCAAACCCAGTGTGGCACAAACAGTGAGATTCCCAGAGCCCTTTGCAGGCACTTACTTTCTGGAAGGAAGGGAGAGCTGTGCTCCCATGGCCGGGGTTACGGGGAGGGGGGGGAATTAAAGACAGACAGATAGAAAGAGGCAGAGATGAAACCGTGCAACTCAGATTGGGACTTGAACCCATGGTCTTTTAACTGAGATCACACACCTGGTTTCAGGACTTAATGAAGCTCAGGTTGTTGATGTCTCATCGCAGAAAGAATTCAGTGAGAGACAAAGTGACAGGTAAGAAGTGGATTTATTTAGAGAGAAACACACTCCACAGACAGAGTGTGGGCTATCTCAGAAGGTGAGAAAGGCACCAGGGTATGGGGTTGTCAGTTTTTATAGGGGTGGGTAATTTCACAGGCTAATGAGTGGGAGGAGTATTCCAGCTATTTTGGGAAGGGGTGGGGGATTCCCAGGAATTGGGCCACCACCCACTTTTTGATCCTTATGGTGGGCCTGGGAACTCTCATGGCACCTGTGGGTGTGTCATTTAGCTTGCTGATGTGAGCATATACTGAGGCTCAAGGTCTAGTAGAAGTTGTCCACCATATTGGACCCATTTGGTTCTAATCAGTTTATGCCATGTCCTCGGGCTACGTCATTCTTTCAAAAGTTGTGCCCTGCCCCCTTCCCTCCTGTTTCACCACCACATGATCCCAGGACTTCATGTTGCCTAAGGAGGGCAGCCTGAGACAGGGACATCAAGGAGGGGTGTGGGGTTCCCAAAGGGAAGGCCAGCCAAAGGCCTCCACACCCCAGGATGCCATAGCTGTGGCCTCACCTGTCTCCCAGTCACAGTTTCAGCTGGCTGCCTGCATCCCTGCAAGCAAGCAATATGCCTGCTGTGCACAGGGAGGGAGTAGGGAGAGACCCCATCAGTCACAAGTGTGCTCCCCATTCCCTCCCAACTACAGGAAGGCAGGGACCACGTGCTATTCATTTCTACGCCAAGTGGGGCAGGGGGGTGCACGGTGGGTGAAGTAGGGTGCCCCTAAAGACCTGAAAGCAAGGAGGAAGGTCACTTTCTGAGACTTAAAACTATGAAATTAGCTCAGAGCAAAGCAGAACTATGCATTGTCACCCTAGAGAGATAGATGGACCCTCAGTCCACAAGACCAACCATAGCCTTGTAACCATAGCCTGGTTACAAGTACTAATAACCTGTCTAAAGACAGACTGTCTCTATCACGGGGGTTGGCCAGCTCTGAAAGCATAGGAAAGGGGAGTCACCAACAGACAGACCAGGCCCTCCTGAGCAGTGCCCAAGGGAAATGGTGGCCCCATTTCAGTTGATCAAAGAAAGAAATGCCTTTTGCAGGAAGACAGGGCCACATTAGGAATGGAAGTTGCCTCAGACCACCATTTCGCAATGCACAAATCATCGCTGTGCGCCCACCGTCGTAAACGCAAGTTCTTGTGCCTGACGCACAGTGAGGCCAAACCAAAATGTCGGAGTTTAGAGCAGAGAAAGGTTTATTGCAAGGCCGTGCAAGGAGACGAGGTGGCTCATGCCCTAAAATGCCCTGAGCTCCTCGAAGCCTTTCGGCTAAAGCATTTTAAAAAGTCAGGTGAAGGTTGGGGGTGGTGGGCGGTGGGGGCGGTCGCAGGGCATGTGATCAGCTCATGCACAGTTCTCTGATTGGCTGATGGTGAGGTAACAGGGCGGTGTCACAGCAATTAACATTTTCAGTCCTTCGGCTCCAGGAGACCTGGGATTATGTGCTCATGGTTATCAAGTAGTTAATACCTTGCATTTGGTGGGGTGTTTTCACATCTGCAAAACAGCTCAGGAAATGCACATCAACTACTATTATCTAGGTACTTCAGAGAGGAGCTAAAGCAGAGGATATGGGGGAAGGCCTGTCCCAGGAAGGCACCATAGGGTCCTGCTTGGTTACACCAAGACCCCTTTTGATAACCAGGCCTGCCACATGACTGGCCAGCAGGAGGGAAGGCACTGGTCAGGCCACACAAACCTCTGCCCAGCAGTTAGAATTCTCACTGGCAATTCATCAATGGATGTATGATTCTGCCTCAGTCTTCCATGTCTTTGGAGGTGTGGGTTGGCTTCCCGGAGTCCCGTGGGCTTGAAGATACTGACCAGGTGCAGACTAAGAACTGCCTTACAGATTCAGCCTCTCCCCCAGTATCTGCATGCACTTTCTCTACCCAAAGTGGGTATTTGGTTTTAGATGGATGAGGTGTGACCAAGTCCAAGCTCACTCACTCTGCTCACCACTCAACAGGCCAGTAAATCGGGAGACGAGGTGTTGAGGCAAGAAATAGCAACTTTATTCGTAAAGCCAGGTGTCTGAGAAGATGTCCTAGAGTACCATCTTATCGGGGTCTTGATACTAGTTTCTTTTATAGAGCAGAGAGGGTGAGGAGGTGAGGAAGTAAAGTAAAAAGGCCATAAGTCCTGCAAAACATCTCCTGGTTTGGCCAACCTTGGGGAGGGGATGTGTTAATTTCTTTTTCTCTTGCAGTCGTTCACAGTTGGGCAGGTTCAGAATGCTTCCCTGTGAGCTGAACAAAGGCACTTTAACATTTAGGCAGAGAGGCAGGTTTCCCCAAGGGAGGCCATTATATATGCCAATAGCTATAGACAACATCCTTTTAGTGATTATAGTAACAAAAAGTAATGGAGAGCTAAGGTTAAAGTAAAAGAAACAGATCCAACATGGAGTCAGATTTTGTTCTTCTCTGTTACAGAGGGACAGTTTGACACACCCGTAACAGAAGAGTTACTGCAAGATTAACCCTAATCTTCTGGCCTTGAGAGCTGAGCCTTGCTCACCATGATGGACATCTCTTTGGCTGTATGTTCATTCTTTCCTCTCCCAGCCGTGCCTGGCCCAAGCTCCCGCTAACATTTATAGAAGTTTTGCAACAAAGGAGTCCAGCCGCAGGGATGGGGCCAGTGAGCTTCATGCAGTGGAGGAGGGGGTCCTATCCTCCTCACTGGGGGACACTTCCTCACCCCTGCCAGCTCTAGAAAGTAGGAGGGGGTGGGATGCAGGACCCGTTCCTCAAGACAGTACCACATTCCATAGACAGCCATCTTCTGGGGCCACCTGTGGCTTGTGACACAGGAGATGGGAGTGTTTTAGAGTTTGTTTGTTTTAGTAAACAGCATAAAAAGGTCTCCACCAAGCTCTGGACATTGTCTGGGCAGTCAGGGTGGGCAAACAGCTGAGAAGTGTTTCCTCCCCAGGGCAGTGCTCAGTGTGTACCTGACAGCACCTCCCCCAGAGCTAACCAGGCACCCCCAGGACCAGAGGGCAGAGGACCAAACTTCTCAAACCACGTTCACCTTCATGCTTATCATGTTCTGACCCTCCCCACTGCCCCTTCATTGTTCCTGGGCTGCTCTAGGGGTGGAAGGAACTGGGATTTTGGAGTTCAGAGACCATGGTTCCAGTCCAGCCAGGGCTGTGGGTACAGTTGTATGACTTGTACACCAAGATAACTGGTAGATGGAGTTCTGCTGCCAGCTGTGTGCCTACAGGACTGAGTTCACCCAGAGGTGTTGATACAGAGCAGGGCCCTGTGGGGCTCCTGGGCACAAAAGCCTTTCTGTGTCCCCCATTTCTTGATTGCAGGAAATAGGCTTCATTCAGCCTCCAGGACTTTCCCTGGGCTCCTGTGAGCAGGTTCAAACAGTTGCTAATCAGGGAAGGGAGGGGCTGCCGAGACAAGGGAGGGACAGTCAAAGGAAATAGCGCATCTTTGGGGCAGGGTCCTGGTTCCACCTCAAGGGATACACTTAACAATATCTTTGAGCTGTTTTGAAGATACTGAAACCTCTACCAGGTGGGAGAAGTTAAGGGTATGCTGCCCACAAGCACGTAGACCCCAGACCGGCTGGAATAAGAAGGTTGATGATGCTGACTCTCACTCACCTCACCACCAACAGAGTCAGAAGAATGTCCACGAGCTGATCACGCCCTCTTTGAACCATTACTATGAAACCCCTCACTACACCCTCCAAGTAGGGACACACAGTTTTGTTTTATTTTTAATTAATTATTTATATATTTGGCTGCGCTGGGTCCTAGTTGTGGCATGTGGGATCTTCGTTGTGGCTTGCGGGATCTAGTTCCCTGATCAGGGATCGAACCCAGCCCACTGGCCTTGGGAGTGTGGAGTCTTAACCACTGGACCACCAGGGAAGTCTGAGACACACAGTTTTAAGAGCATTAGTGTGCTGTGGCCCCCTTTGCCTGGCAAAGCAATTAAGTTATTCTTTTATGCTTCACCCAAAACTCCGTCTCTGAGAATTAATTTGGTGTCAGGGTACAGAGGCTGGCTTCAGCTTCAGTGCCATATGGGCTTGTAGGGGCCCCAGTCAAGTCCCTGCCATTACTCAGCTGTGTGAGCTTAGGAAAGTCATGGCATCTCCTCCAGGCCTTGGTTTTCATACCTGTAAATTGGGGGTAGTAGTGATACTTGTTCTGCCCACTTGGCAGGTGTGGGTCAGTGACACATGGGACCTAATAGTGCTTTGTGAACCATGAAGATGTTGGCCCTCCTCCAAGTCTTCCCCGTGGCCCTGCCCTGGCCTCCTAGTGTGCCAGTGTAACAGAGCAGGACCGTGTGGGGCCTTCCCCGGGACAAGCCTTCCGGCATGTCCTCTGCTTTAGCTCCTCTCTGAAGTAACTAGATAGTAGTATTTGATGCATATTTCCTGAGTTGTTTTACAGGTGTGAAACGCCCTCACCAAATGGAAGATGTTAACTATTTGAAGACCATGAGCACATAGCCCCAGGCCTCCTGGAGCTTAAGGACTGATAATGTTAACCCCTATGACACCACCCTGTTCCCTAACCAACAGCCAATCACAGACTTGTGCACGAGCTGATCACATACCCTGCAACCCCCCTCCCACACCTGGCTTTTAAAAATACCTTGCCACAACCCTTCAGGGAGCTCGGGGCTTTTTAGGGCATGAGCCAGCTGCCTCCTTGCAGGGCCCTGCAATAAATCGTCCTGTGCTCCAAACCCCCATCCTGCCCCACTCACCGAAGTCAGCTTGCACACACACACTCAGCGGGTGTTGGTGGGGAAGGGAGGAGTGGAGTGTATACCACAACGCCCTCAGCGTGGAACTCGGGGAGCCCTCGGTCGCCTCTGGGCAGCAAGGTGACCAGCATTTGCTGGGCGCCTGACGCTGCTGCTCACGCCCCACCACCGGGGGATGTAGGTGGGGGCCTCCTGGTGCTGTGCCTGTGAGGGAGCTGCTGACTGGGGTGCGCTGACTGCTTTTTCTGAAATGCCAATAAATCACCAATCTCTGTCTGACTCACCAGGATAGATTCAATCACTTTATAAACTCTAACCCTCAGAAGCACATCACCCCCTTCCCAGTGTCATTATCTTCCCATGGCAGTTGACAAATAAAACACCTCGGTTGGGGGTGTTGACTAAAAAAATATATGCACAACCTAAAAGTTGAGAGTTATGTTTTATTCGGGGGACATACTGAGGACTTCAAGCCCGGGCATCTCAAGTGATCATGAGAGAACTCCTCCCAGGAGGCGAGGTGGGCAGCTAGGATTCATGGAATTTTTGCAGCAAAGGGCAGGTAGTAGGAACAAAGGATTACTGTTAATTAAAGAAAACCAGACATCTCAAGTTAAGGAATTTAGCGCTTTTCTGTGTCTGGGAAGATGCAAGTCTGGGCTCACTGAAATCATTCCTTCGCCAGTATCCTGTGTTTTCACACCCTGAGTTTCCTCAGGGCTCACCAGCTCACCATTGTGATTGTGGCGGCTACTATCGCTGATGACTGTGACATCCTTTGTTTACTGATATGGCAGGCAATATTCCATTTCTCAAGGGCATGCTAGGGCTCTGGGTGTGGGAGGTGAGTGCACTGTCTCTGGGTCTTTCCAGGAGGTAACTGCTGGTCAGAGGCGCCTGGCTTCTGGTCCCAGCCTGTCCTGGCTGCAGTGCGACCTTGGGCAAATTGCTTTCCCTCTCTTTACCTCAGTTTCCCCATCTTTACTAATCAGCATTGATTGAATTCACTGGGCTTTACTTGTAAATGCACTTTATTGGTAATGTTTTTGAGTCCTAATGCTCATTCCTTAAGGCAGGTACTTACTTTGTCATTGCCCTTTTTTTGTTGCAAATTAAGACACCTGAGGCATGGAGAGGTCAAAGGACAGCCCTACAGGGCACAAGACCAGCAGGTGTTAGAGCCAAGATTTGAGCAGTCTAAGTGCAACTCCCACACCCCTGGGCTGCCCACTCAGGAAGCCAGAAAGGGGATCCTTCTGCCCAGCAGGAGCCCAGGGCCTTATTTTCACAAGGGGCTTGGGGGATGGGGAGGAGAGAGCCTGAAAAGCACTTGCTGGATTCATTCAGGGAGGCCCAGGAGTGGGCAGGGGAAGGCAGAGGACACTCCAGGCTGATTGGTGGAGTGAGAGCCCCCAGGGTCTTTCAGAGGCAACACAGGCTGGGCCCAGAGCAAGGACCAGACAGAGGCTGCTTCGTGGACAACTTCACCTCCCGCACCCCTCATCCCAAGATGGCCGTGGCTTCCTCTCTCTGAAAATCTCAAAGCCCCAAAAGGCTAGCTCTGCCAGCTGCCCAAGCATGGGGGTGGTGTGAATGAGCCCTGTGCTACCCTAGTGTAGTGATTTGGGGTTTCAGCCGAGGACTCAGCCTCAGCTCACTAGCCCTTCCCTGGGGCTCCTCTATAGGCAGGGGACCCACAGACCCCACTGCCGGGGGACACCAAGAACTAGTGGGCTGCCTGGGCTGTCCCCATCCCCCTAGACATGTCCTGAGAGGAGAGGCCCAGGACGCACTGGACACTCTGGTGCAGAGGGAACGTGACTTCATTCCCTGCCACACACATGCTTCCTGGGGGACCCTGGGCAAGCTTAGGACTTGTGGTTTCAAGAGAGAGAAACCTGAATCCAACCAGCTCCAGAAAAAGGGGGTTATCAGGAGGATACTGGGCCTTCTCACCACCCATGTTCCTCAGGGACAGCTAGAATAAAGGACTCAAATACCACAGGGGCTGCTCACCCCTCCCTGCCCTGTCACTATATCTGCCTTCTTGACTCCCTCCACGTGGGAAGAATAGGGCTGCCATGGCTCCAGCCATCACCAGAGGGGGACTGCTCCCTTGCCTTACTTCCAGCCTGTCAAGTCCCAGAGAGGGGCTTTGATTGGCCAAGCTTGTGTCAGTAGCCCATTCCTAGCCCAGTCAGGTTTGCCAAAGGGGCAGGGCAACATGACAAATTCTGAACCATTGACCACCTGTGTGTCCAGATCATTCCCACTGAGGGCCTGGAAGCCAATCCAGTCTGTTGCACCTCTGTGAGACAGTTTCCTCACCAGTGAATTGATGCTGTTGTTGGTTACCACTCCATGGGTGGCTGTGAGTTATTGATGAGAGAGTGCATAAGTAAATCGTTTGGTGCCTGGAAGTAATCCACAAATATTAGCTTGATTATCGTTGCTGTTGTTGTTAATAGGATTTGCTTTAGCCAAGTGAGGACTGAGGTTCCCACTGAGAAGGCTGTGGATGGAGCAGGGCCTCAGCTATTGGTCCTACCTGAGCGCTGGTCCTCCTAAGGTCACTCACTGGCCCATGAACATGCCAAGGCAGCAGAGAGGAAGGGCTCCCTCCCTAGCTGCACCCCACCCCACCCCCATCTCGGTTTCAAATGGACGATAATTCTTTGCTACAGTTGGGAGGAACATGCAAGAAAAAGTGAGAAGAGAGAACTGCAAAGTCTTATTAGCACTTTATTGCTGTTGTTATTAATTATCATCTCCAGAAAACTGCTGGGATTACGAGCCTGTGTTTTCCTCACGTTTCCTCTAATGGCCATTACGAGGAGGGAAGCCAAGCAGACTTAATTTGCTAATGCCAACTACTAAATTATGCAAAACCAGATCTGCTAATGATTCTCTCCCCTCTGACTGCTGGTGCTGATTAGTTTGGGGTGCGTTATTGGAGGGAGAAGCGGGGAAGGGGCCCGGTACTCACTGGCCCTCTTCCATACCCAGCAGCCATCCGCCTGTGCACGCCCCCAGATGAGGGCCTCCGAAGATGTGGCTCTCTATCCCAAGAGGCCTGGAGGGGGCTGAATAGATTCTTTGGTTTTTGATTAATCTTAATTCAAGATGGTTTTTGATTTTTTCAGTTTGAAAAGAATCAAATAGCTTATCTCAGAAGGAAGAAAAGGACACCTTTGAATTAAATGTAAGCCCACGAATGACTTCTCTTTCTCTGCTCTATTTCTGATGACTATTTATAGATCTGAGTCCCCTCACTGAAAATGAGGGAACTTTTCCTCCTCCCCCAGCCCCTACTGCTTCCATACCAGCTCCCTGAGGGTGATGGTCATTCGGGGATCTCAGCTGAGGCTTCCCTCCTGACAAGGAGCTCCTCCAGGACAGCGGCTGGGTCTGCATACCCAGGGCCAGGCTGAAGCTGGGCACAGGGCTGGCCTCATATCCATCTGTTAATTGGGTAAGTCACGGCAAGCTAAGGGATTTAGGCCAAAGAAGGTAGTTTACCAGAAGCATGTAGGCAGCTCACAGATGAAGAGAAAGACTTGAGTGAACTTTTCCAGCCTTGGAAAGGGCAAGAGCTGGGGCAGCCTGGGGTGCCAGGTACTGTATTTTTAGGGCACAAATCCTCTCCAGGTGTTCTTAGCCAAGGTGGTTCAAATCTCTCAGTACCAACCCACTGTGTGATCTTGGACAAGTTTCTGAATCTCTCCGGGGCTAATTTATTCTGTGAAATGGGGCTTGCAAAGCCTTCCTCCCCATCTCTCACAGTTGCTGTGTGTGTAACCCAGATGCCAGCTGCAGTCATGCTCTTCTTTGAAATTTAAATTAAATTGGCTGGGACCTCTATCCCTTGTGAACAGGAAATCCAAAGTTTTCCCCCCAGATTTCTGTGACTCCTGGGGATGGCTGCGCTCAGGGCCACCTCCTGCCCCTGCTGGTGTCTCCAGGTCACCTGTGTCTCACCCCAGTGGCTGCTGTGGCGTCTACTCAGTGCTGATCTCAGCATGCAACGCAGCCCTCCCTAGAGGCTCCCGGGAGACATTTATGTGGAAGAGTCTTTACTGAAAATGGGGCGGGGGAAGAGGGGGGTTGCACTTCCAATCACAAACAAACAGAAAAAGAGAAATCAGCCTCCTGGCATCTTGCCCTACTGTTGATGAACATTTGGGTAGTTTCCACTTCTTTGGACATCCTAGTAGATATTTTCAGCACACATATGGATGTATTCCTGTTGGGTATCTACCTCGGAGTAAAATTGCTGGTTCATAAGGTATTCATGTGTTCATTTAAAATAGAAATTGCCAAATATTTTTCTTCCCACTGTCTCTTCTGAGTATCTACTACTCTCAGGTCACATTCTGCCGGTCACATGCCTATGGAACACGCTACACAGCAGTGCTGGGATTTGAGCTTGTGCTCAGAGTCTGACCTCCTAACCACTAGGCAACACAGCTTTACTGTGTTTCTGAGAACAAAGGCTCTAGTATACAATAGAAAGTTGTGTGTATTTTGCAATGTAAACCTCCAAAAGAAGAACCTGGAACTTAGGGGAACAGAACATTCTGTAATGTGCAATGGGCACATCTTTACTCCAGAAGGAAACGCTATCACTCACTTGCTGTACGTGGGCCCTTCACTGTTATGGCCTCTCCCGTTGCAGAGCACAGGCTCCAGACGCGCAGGCTCAGCGGCCATGGCTCACAGGCCCAGCCACTCCGCGGCATGTGGGATCCTCCCGGACCGGGGCACAAACCCGTGTCCCCTGCATCGGCAGGCGGACTCTCAACCACTGCGCCACCAGGGAAGCCCACACTATCCCTCACTTCTAAGGTTGTTTGCTATTCAAACATCCTAGAAATGGTCATCTGGAATAAAGGCAGTCAGTGCCTCTGTTCACAAAAGGTGCAAAAGTGCGAGAGACCCTAGAGGATCGTCTCCTAACACCCAGCTGCTCTGCCTGGAGACTGGGCTCTGGCCACCCGTGGCATCTCTCACCTCCATCACCAGCAGAGGTGCTGGGGCTGAAGAGGGTCTGGGAGGCTGGCCTGGAGGGGGGACTGCGGTGCCATCTGGTGGCAGCCTCTGAGCAGTGGCGAGGCCAAGCTGGGCCAGCCTCGCTGCGGGCTCTGAGGACACCAGCTGCTACCACCCTGGGGGGTCACACAAAGGCCTCAGTCCAGGCCCCGCAGGGCTCACCTCCATCTCTCTGCCCTTTGCCTCTTCCTCCTTCACCTCTGCTCCCCTGGACCCTCTCTGTCTCCCTGTACTTTATCCTCTCTTCTCCTTTCCTCCTTCTTGCCTTTCGTGTATCTCTCCTACTTTCCTTCTCTTGCTTCCTCTCTTGATGATTTTATCTCAGGGGCTGTGGACAAACTTTAAAAAAAAACAAATTAAACAAATACGAACCACAAATGTGAGGAAACAAGCAAGTGAGGCCCACCCACAATCCCCCACCCAGAGATAACCACCGTGAACAACATCCCCAGAGTTTTATACGCACACGTGTCCACACATATCAGCACGCTTCCCACCAGACTGGGATCCTACAAAGCTCACACTTCCCAGCTACTCCAGAGACAGGGAGGCCTGTGGAGGGGGCCTGGAGGAAGACTTTCTTCCCCTTAAGAAAAGGAACGAGAAGGAGCCCAGGACCACTGCTGGCTGCCCAGGGCCTTGAACGTCCAGGACGCAGACGATCCTGAGTCCCCTCTCCTAGCCCATTCCTGTCAGCAGGGTGAGGCAGAGGGCAAGTCAGGCAAGTCAGGCCTTGGCAGTGAGGGTCCTTGGGGATGGGGCCTGGGGCAGAGACTACCTGGGCACCCCCAGCCCTGAGCAGTGGCCAGATTAGAGGGTGTGTGTGTCGGGCAGGAAGGTAACATGGCTGGTACATGTGTGCACGTACTCACACAGCAGCCACGGGGGGCCCTGACACGGACGCACAACTCTCTTTCCTTTGACTCAACTCTGGACTGATTCTCATTCTTGGATGTGCCTCAGCCTCCAACCCCATCCCAGGCTGGGCTGGGAGGGCAGCCTGACTAGGTGGACTGGGAAGACCTACAGGGTTGGTGGGGGGCATTTGGGTTGTTTCTACATTTTTACTGTTACGAACATTACATTTCCAAGGTTTTTAAAGGATAAGGCTTGTTACAAGAAACTCAGACAGTAGCCAATACCAAAGAGTAATGTCAGACATTCTCCCTAACCTCCCCTACTCCAATTCCACTCCCTGCAGGTGACCACTGGAGATGGTGGCTAGTATCCTCTCAGTTATCCCTCATATAAACAAAAATATGAGCCCACACATTTTGTTCTTAGTGCACTGGTCCGCAGAGTTCCACGACTTCCTTTTGCACTCACTCATCAAGGCCTCGTGGGCATTCTGCCAGGTCAGTACACCTTGAGCTGCCTCGCACTTGGGAGGGCTGCCCAGAGAGAACCAGTCAGGACCCGGCAGGGTAAGAACCTGTCGGCCTTTCCGCAAACACCGTGAACACCCACAGGCACTGAGCACTGTTCTCAGGCTGAGCAAGAGTCAGAGAGACCTGCGCTCAGAGCCCTCACCGCCCCCCCCAGCTGTGTAGCCCTGGGGAGGTGTCTCAACCTCCCTGAGCACTTGCCTGTGTTGCTGTTGTGGGGATTAAATGATCATCTGTGTGGGAGGCTTGGCAGAGTGGCAGAGCACAAAGGGCCCACCGTTGTGGAAGCCACAATGATTACCTCAAAAACAGACAAGCAAGGGGAGCAGTAGCTCAGCCTCCCGTGGGCCGGAGGCACAGAGCCTCTTCAGTTTTCCACAGTTCTCTCATTTATTCCACAAACAAGACCACTTTCTCCTGATATGTTTATCAAATCACTACATTTATACAGTTTTAGTCTGAAAAGAAGCTGTTAGTCTGACCACTTACTGTGGTCACCTGGAGCAATGCTTGGGGTCTCTGGACCTTGCCTCCTGTCTCTAAAATGGAGAAAAATCAATCCCATCCCTCAGCTGCCTAGAGGACAAACGAGAAACCTCCTGTAAAAGTGCTTTGTAAAAAAAAAAAAAAAAAAAAAAAAGTGCTTTGTAAACCAAGGTGCTGTAGACCCTCGAGGGAATTGTGTGGGGTACAGGTGGTGCCCCACTAGAAGGTTCCCTCCTTTGAGGGCGGAAACATGGGCTCAGTAAATGCTTGCTGGATAATGAATGAATCTTTTCACCTTAAATAAGAAAATTAAAGCCCTGGGTCCCTAGAATGTTTAGCAAGGGGACAGGAGGGAAGAGGAAATGCTGACCACACCCAGAGTGTGTCTCCTGTCTTCTCTCCTCTCCCTCCTTCCCTCCCTTCCTTTTCCTTTGATTCAATACAAATTCTCTCTCCTGACTTTTTAGGGGGAGGAGAGAGTAACAATGACACTGACAACAGCTCCTCATTTCCTTCTTTTTTTTAACATCTTTATTGGAGTATAATTGCTTTAATGGTGTGTTAGTTTCTGCTTTATAACAAAGTGAATCAGTTGTACATATACATGTGTTCCCATATCTTTTCCCTCTTGCATCTCCCTCCCTGCCACCCTCCCTATCCTACCCCTCCAGGCGGTCACAAAGCACCAAGCTGATCCCCCTGTGCTATGCAGCTGCTTCCCACTAGCTATCTATTTTACGTTTGGTAGTGTATATATGTCCATGCCACTCTCTTTGTCACAGTTTACCCTTCCCCCTCCCCATGTCCTCAAGTCCATTCTCTAGTAGGTCTGTGTCTTTATTCCCGTCTTGCCCCTAGATTCTTCATGACCTTTTTTTTCCCTTAGCTTCCATATATATGTGTTAGCATACAGTATTTGTTTTTCTCTTTCTGACTTACTTCACTCCGTATGACAGATTCTAGGTCCATCCACCTCACTACAAATAACTCAATTTCATTTATTTTTATGGCTGAGTAATATTCCATTTTATATATGTGCTACATCTTCTTTATGCATTCATCTGTTGATGGACATTTAGGTTGCTTCCATGTCCTGGCTAGCACAGGCTCCAGACGTGCAGGCTCAGCGGCCATGGCTCACGGGCCCAGCCGCTCCGTGGCATGTGGGATCTTCCTGGACCGGGGCACGAACCTGTGTCCCCTGCATTTGCGGGCGGACTCTCAACCACTGTGCCACCAGGGAAGCCCCTGCATGACTCTTTTTGAATCATGGTTTTCTCAGGGTATATGCCCAGTAGTGGGATTGCTGGGTCCTATGATAGTTCTATTTTTAGTTTTTTGAGGAACCTCCATGCTGTTCTCCATAGTGGCTGTATCAATTTACATTCCCACCAACAGTGCAAGAGGCTTCCCTTTTCTCCACATCCTCTCCAGCATTTATTGTTTGTAGATTTTTTGATGATGGCCATTCTGACCGGTGTGAGATGATATCTCATTGTAGTTTTGATTTGCATTTCTCTAGTGATTAATGATGTTGAGCATTCTTTCCTGTGTTTGTTGGCAATCTGTACATCTTCTTTGGCAGCTCCTCATTTTTGCACACACCTCACAGTTTACAAAGCACTGTCACATGATCACATCTGTTTTCTCTTTTGATCACTGAAATTCAAATTTAACTAGGCTGTCCTGTATTTCGTCTGGCAACCTAATACGCAGCCCCTGGGAGACCTCCCTCAGCACCCGCAGGCCCTCGGCCCAGGCCCTCCCAGGGACTGCTGGTTCCTGGTTTATCTGGAATTCATTGATCCAGGCTTCAGAAATAGCCTGAGCGTCCGTCCCCCGCCCCCCTCCCCCACCAGCCCCGTGAAGAGAGTCCTGTGCCAGACTCTCACGGGGTGAGATGACCTGGCAGGAGAACCCCCCAGTTCCGTTTCCGTAGCAGAGCAACAGTGTTACAAGGTAGGAAGTTCCTAAAAAGGAGGTTACACGATCTCTCTAAGTGTGAAAGCTGTGGTATTCCTCCACTGCTTGCACCAACCCCCTCTCTTCCTGAAGTGTTTCCCTTCTTTCCTGTGCCCTCCTACCCCTTCTCCTTCCCAGATTTCCCTCTAGACCAACCATCAGTAGTACCCTGAATGTCTGGAAGGAAAAGTCTCTCAGTACTTCCCTTCCTAGGGGCCATTCATTCTCTCAACCAGTATTGTGTGGCAAGCTCTGGGCTGGACGCACCGAGGTCACCATGTGGGTCCTGCGGGTCCCGGGCCAGCAAGGATGGCGCTCCCCCTCTCCTCCACCCCGCCTTCCTCTTTCCTCCCTCCCCCTCCCCCCATTCTCCCTGCCCACCGCCTGAGCAGGCCTCCCACTCGGTGCTCGGTGCTCGAGACACACCTCTGACCTCCTTGCTCTCACGGGGCTTTCAGAAAGACCCTTGCTGTCACAGAGGAGGGGATGTGCCCACGGTTTTCTCTCCTCTTTGATTTAGTTTCAGAGCAAAGAAAGAGAACCTCCAACCTGAGGGAAACGCGGGTTGTCTTCCTCCTGATGGTGGAGGAAAATCATTTCACAAGCCAGTCCGCCCTCTGGTGGCCAGCGTCGGGGACCGGCCGTGTTTGCGTTACCCCGACGTGCTCGGGAGGCTGGGACCCCCGCGGCGTCGCTGGGCCCTCGCTTCCCCCTCGCTCTCCCGGCCACCTGGTGCAGCCCTCCCTCTGAGTCCCCCTCCGAGATCCCCTGCTTCTGGAGCCTTCCTTGTAACAGTGTTGCTGTGCTATGGAACCGGGACCGGGGGTTCTCGGGGGCACACCTTGCCAGGTCACCTCACCCCCGGAGAGTCTGGCACAGGGCGCTCTTCACGGGGGGCGCTCAGGCCATTTCTGAAGCCTGGATCAATGAATTCCAGATAAACCCGTAATCAGGCGTCAAGGGGAGGGCCTGGGCCGAGGGCCTGCGGGTGCTGAGGGAGGTCTCCCAGGGGCTGCGTTATTACTTAGTTTGTCAGATAAAACACAGGATGTTCCAGTTAAATTTTAATTTCAGATATACAATAAATGAAAAAACACATTTTGTTTTTTTGGTATAAGTATGTCCCAAATACTGCAGGGTGCATACATACTTAAGCTAAAAAATGATTTTGTTGTTTCTCTGAAATTTGAATTTAACTGATGTCCTGTATTTTATTTGCTAAATCTGGCAACCTTACTGAGTGGAGTAATGGCCATAGGAGCCCATCTGGACAAGGTGGGGGTGGGCCGGAAGGAGGCTGGGCAGGCAGGTCCCCAGAGAGGCTGGGGAAGGGCAGGGGGTCTGGGTCTAAATCCAGCTTGGGGCCACAGAGAAGAGAACAGTAATGCAAAATTCAAAGCATTTTTACCTGGAATTTACGTCCACATCATGGTGGTGAGGTGAGGGTGAAAACAAGGAGAACCTTGCCTGTCCTCAAGTCTCTGCTCAAATGCTGATCCCACCCCACCCAACTACTCCACCCGCCTTCCCTAGGGCTGCAACCATACATCCATTAGCAGCATTGTTACAAGGCTAAATACGAATACATTTTACAGATGTGGAACCTGAGGCCTAAAAAAAAGTTATACAATGCCTGTAAAGTCACACACCACAGTTGAAAGGCATGGTATTATTCCTCCACCACTTTGGCCATTCCTCTCTCTTCCAGAAGTGTTTCCCCTCCTTCCTGTCCCCTCCTACCAGTGGCCCTCCCTCCAAGGTCTTCAAACTTGAGTCTGCAGGACATACCAGCATATACCACACCCTTAAGGGTGGAACTTGGCCTCCTCCATGTTTCCCCCAAGGCACCTAGAAGGTATCAATAATTGGTGTGAAACGAATGGATTTAAAGAGGAAAAGTCTGGGACTTCCCAGACTTTTTGATGGTCCACATCAAAAAAAAAAAAAAAAGAAAAAATCTTTTAAAATAAATAAATAAAGAGGAAAAGTCTAACTTGGGAGCGGCTGCCTCCAAGCCTAACTTATAAGGTAGTTAGTTGGTGTAAAGTCCCTAGAATGATGCCTAGCAACAGTGTCAGGACTCTGTAAATGTCAGTGCTTTCCCTTGTGACAACTGCTGAAACACTGCTTCCTGGGAGGTGTCTCCACTGATTTTTCTCCTGGAATGGTATTGCATTCCAGTTCTTTCCCACATGTGATGGCACCCTTGACAATCACAAGACATTTTGGGGAGATTTCCTTAGCTTTCTGAAAAAGGGTTCAGGTGGGTGTCGAGAGTGGGATGTGATATCATATTCTCTCAGAGAAACTACCTCTTGGCCTCATTTCCCCGTGACCATAGCTGTGCATCTATGTTTCTAGCAATATTAGAACCCATTTATAATGATGTATGGTAATTACACTGGACAGGAGTTTGATGGCTATTAGGCCTCTTTATTTGGCTGAAAAACATTTGAAGCGTGAAGCTGCGTGAGACAATCAGTGCCAGCACCATCACGAAGCATCCTTGTGTTTGAAACAAATTTAGAGTGTCATTTTTGCTATCACAGATTACCCATCTTCAGATTCCAAGTCCTTAGGATGTGTGTTCTCCTGCTCTGGTATCAGGAGGACAGCCAGCGGCAGCAGGCCTGCCCTGGGAGTGGGCAGCCAGGCTGGCACCAGCCCTAGGAATTGAATTCCCAGGGGATGCTGGGTCACCTAACACTCAGTTTTTTCACCAGCATCATTCCACCTCCTGCTTGCAGCAAGATACTAGGACAAATGGAAACACTGTCTAGTGTGTTGCCCCAGCATGCCCTCCTCTTTGCTTCACTCACAGAATGAAAAGGCTAGCTAGGACTGCTTAGGCCAGCACACACCAGTGCCGGCTGTTTGGGGCCAGCATTCATGCCAGACCTGATGTTCAGGGTTTGAGTATCACTCCTGAGTAGAACAGTCATGGAATTATAATAAATAAGAATCTCTCAAGCTGTGACTGTGTCATGCCAAAATAGCTGGATTAAAAAGTAGAAAATTCATCAACAGGCCAGATGTTTAATTTTCCACAATGACAAATAGAACACATTCCATCTAAATGTTTTCATGTAGATATATACTCTGGCTTTTTTTCAGATCACTGTAACCTGCCCACACCAACACCTAGGAGATGGTTTCATATATGTACATTTTTATAATCATGGGAAAAGTAGAGTCTGCCCAGGAAGAACTGAAATAAGGCCATGAAAGTGCAAGACTGACCCAGAGCCACTGCTGCTGTCCTGACTCCCTCACTGTTTCCAGGGCCCCCTGGGAAGATGTCTCTCTCTAAAAGCAAGAACAGCAGGTGCCATGTGACTTGTCTGACCATCGTTTTAATGAGAAAGAACAATAAGGGAGCAATTACTAGGCTGAGGAGCCCAGGGCTGCCTGGGCCTGGCAGGTCTGATTCATTCATCCTCCTCTTTGTTGGGAAACTTGGATTGACTTTAATGATGAGAAATAAAGCGGCTTTCAGGAGGCTCTCTGGACACTAATGGATCCTGGGAACCCTTTCTTTAAATAGACATTGAAATATGCAAGAACACCAAAGTCATCTGAATGCCCACGGACCAAGATTTGTACATTTCAACTGCTCTTGGTAATTGGATTCTGTAAAACTCCAGCCATTTCTGTCTCCATCTGGTGGCAGGGGTGGTGAGGCATGGGGGGTGGGGGCTGGGGGGGTGGGGACTGGGGGGTTGGGGTTGGGGGTGGGGGGTGGGGGGGCTGGGGGGGCGGAATTCATTGTTTTAATATCCACTGGTAAACTTAGGGTTTTATTTGCACAGAGAAAACCCATGAAACAGAAACTGAAGATAAGGATGGGAAAACTACTTCAGTGTTTGTGCAGGTGACTTTAGAACTTCCCTCTCCCTCTCTTTCTGCCTCTGCCCTGGCTGGGGGAATGCGCACGGGACCATCAGACACTGATGGTTTTAGGCCATCTGCTTTCTGCTTCTGCTAAGGCTGGAACAGGAAGCCATTTACAGTAGCCTGGGGAGGGTAATGATTCCAGCTTCCCTCCAGAGAGAGAACACAAACCTGGAGGCAGGTGTCCACCTGAGTGCCCTGGTCTAGAGGCTGGGTTCTGAGGAGCAAGGGCTGAGGGAGCAGCTTTCTGCTTTAGTTACTAAGCACCCTCTGTGCTGGCCTGTGCCCTGGCCCCAGCTGTGCATTGGGTGCCTGGCATTCTAGAGCCCTCTGCTCTCCCTCCCTGGTACTTCCATCCCCACCCGCAGCCAGACATTTCCTCTGAGCCTAAGAGCCAAAACTCCTACTGCCTTCTTGACATCTCCACGTGGATGAGTCAAGCTCAACACATTCAAACCAAACTCCAGTGCTTCCCCTACCTGCTCCCATTCCAGTGCTCCCTGACTCCAGGAAGGGCACTCTGCCCTTCCAATACATAAGCCAGAAACCTAGAAGGCACCTGTGTCCCCTTGGAGTTATCCTTGTCTGACCCATGTCCGTCAGTGGCACTGGCATACCTCCAACTTCCAGGAGCTGCATAAAGAAGTCAGGGGAAGCCATTCTTCTAGGTAAGGCAGTCTGGAAATGCCAGGAAGCTAGAATTCTCCAGGAGCAGCCTTTGACCAGTGACTGATGGCTCCCTCATTCCTCTGAGATGCGTGTTTTATCTCATTTCACCAAGTTTCCTGCAGGATTAAGCTCCATTTGCCCAAGGCAGGATGGGCTACATGGGCTTGCAATGTGTACAGCTGCATGGAGCCCCATTGTTTAAAGGGCCCTGTGCTTGGCTGAATACTCTGCTTTTGTCGTTCTGAATTTCTCAATAATTTATAAGCCCAAGGCGTCACATTTTCATTTTGTACCAACCCTGCAAATTGCACAGCTGGTCCTGCCCAAGGGGTAGCTGGTTTGAGGAGACACTGGCTGCCTTCCCTCCTTCCTTCCCTGTCTCTTTTCTCCACTTGCCTGCTGTTATTTCCTGACCCCAAATAAACTACTTGAACTCAAATCCTCGTCTCAGGGTCTGCTTCTGGGGGAAGCTGACCCATGACCCCAACATATCCATTTCTCCAGAATCTGTCCACCGCCCTTGGTTTATCCTCACCTCGCCATGACACTCTCTCTCCTGGACCACTGCGGTGGCCTCCCAGCTGTTATTTGCATGTCCACTTTGTTCCCTCCAATTCCTTCTCCACAGTAGCCAGGAGGTTGGTTGGTTTGAATGTAATCATGTCACTTTCCTGCTTGAAACATTTCAAGGGTTAATTACTGAAGCTGAGTGATGGTATGTAGGGATCTGTGATCTTTTTCTTTCTACTTCTGCATATATTTTTAAATTCTATAATAAAAGCTAAATTAAAAACAAAGTCTCAATCACTTCCCAAAGCTATTATGAGAACAGACAAAATCACGGTGGCCCATGAGACCTGCAGGAGCTGGCGGTCCTTGTTTTTTTGCTGTCTGTACATTAGCTATAATGGCCTTTCTTTTCCTTAGATGCACTGTGCTCCTTTTGGCCTCAGGGCCGCTGCACATGTTGTGCCCTCTGCCAGGAATGCCTTCTCTCATACTCTTACTCCCTCCCAACTTAAATCTCTCTGTTTCTCAGTTTTCCCTCATCTGTAAAACAAAGATGATACTAGTACCTACTACACAGTGTTTTCTCATAGAATTGTTATTAGGATAAAAGTGCCTGGTACAAAGCAAACACTCAAAGAACACCAGCTATTGATACTGTAAATATAACACTGCTGGGCTTCCCTGCTGGCCCAGTGGTTAAGAATCCGCCTGCCAATGCAGGGGACACAGGTTCAATGCCTGGTCCGGGAAGATCCCACATGCCACAAAGCAACGAAGCCAGTGTGCCACAACTACTGAGTCTGCGCTCTAGAGCCCACGTGCCACAACTACTGAGCCTGCACACCTAAAGCCTGTGCTCCGCAACAAGAGAAGCCACTGCAATGAGAAGCTGGAGCACGGCAACAAAGAGCAGCCCTCGCTCACTACAACTAGAGAAAGCCTGTGCATAGCAACAAAGACCCAACGCAACCAAAAGTAAATAAATTATTTAAAAAAAAAAAAAAACACTGCTTCCTCCAGGATTTGAATAAAATTGACAATCCAGGAAGCCTGGCCATGTTTTTACTGAGTTCCCTCGGTGTCTGTACCTCAAGAAGACCCTAAGCCAGCCAGTTGCTGTCTACCCTCCACTTGTTATGGTGAGAATCAAATGAACCTTAAAGATATCGAGGGCCTACAGGCATGAAGCATGATTATTGCATGCTTGGGGGACCCAAGAGGAGCAATGTGGCTCAGTGAATCAGAAGCCCTTAGCTCTGCCAGACTGCTTAACTGGTTCCTTCTAGCTGATGTTGGCCTTTGATTGGGCAGCCATACATTCCATCGAGTTCAACCTGAGGTTATCAGAATTAACCAGATGTCAAACACTTTCTCTCTGATTCAGCCAGCTTCTTGACCTGCTATGTGGCCATCTGATTATGGTTTAAGTGGGTATCATCATGTCCACAGGAATCCCAGAAGGCATGAGGTGCTGGAGTTAGGAAGGAGAGAGCAGCCCACGGTTCCTATGGTAGACTGAATATCTGTGTCCCCACAAAATTCACATGTTAAGATCCTAATTCCCAATGTGATGGTATTTGGGAGGTGATTAAGTCATGAGGATGGAGCCCTCGTGAATGAGACTGCTGCCCTCATAAAAAGTACCCCAGAGAGCGCCCTTGCCCCTATGGCCATGTGTGGTTATACTGAGAGGACTGCTGTCCATGACCCAGGAAGCAAACCCTCACCAGACACCAAATCTGCCAATACTTTAATCTTGAACTTCCCAGCCTCCAGAACTGTGGAAATAAATGTTTATTGTTTAAGCCAGCTAGTTTCTGGTATTTTTGTTATAGCAGCCCGAATGGACTGAAATTACCAAATGCCCAATAATGTCCAGTTTCTGTGGCAACCTTTTGAGACTCCTCATTGAGTCATCCCAAAGTTACTCTTCTTAGGAGTTCTAAGGTTCAGAAGAGTCTGGAAACTTGCTAAAGGTCACACAGGGAAGATTCAAAACCAGATTTGCGTGGCCCTAAGCCTGAACTCTTTCTCCAAGGTTCAGCATTTCCCAAACTCAAGATTCCTAGGCCCCATCCTCCCACTGCTAATTCAGTAAATCTGAGGGCAGGCCTGAGAATTTGTATTTTAAAAGTGACTCTGAAGATCATCTAGGTTTGAGAACCATTTATAGGGAGCCACTGTATTTCCCCAAATCCAAACAAAATGGCCCCATGAGGCTCAATTTGTGAGCTGGGCCCAATTTCACCACTTGCTTTAAACAATTAGTTAACCAGTCTATTTTACATCATGCCTGTCTTATTTCAAATCAAGCCTTTTAACATCTAAACATATAAAGTCCTTTATTTATTGACCAAATCTCTGTCCCAAGACAGCATTTATTCTGTGACTATGTGCACTGTAGACCCCTCTGGTCCTCTGCCCTCTCTTGTACTGTAACCTCCTAGAAACAGAAATTGAGTATCTATCATTTCATCCTGCACAGAAAGACACATAATACATGCCTCAGCCCAGCACATGTGGCTTGATAGGAAAAGATGTCTGCCTTGTCATCCTCCAATTTTAGTTCCTGGAGTTCTATAGCCTCCTTTCTGACAGGAAAATTAGACCAAGAGCTGCTTTAAAGATACAGTTCTATGCCCTCCAAGGCATTAATAAACTGGAATCATGTAGGAGCTTTCTGGAGCAGAACCATCTCTGCAGTCAGAGCTGAGAGTCTGAACTAATTCAGGAGAGAAGTTGCTGCTTATGAAAAGGAGATTTGCTGAGCTTATAAATGGATTTTTTATGAACTTCTTGTCCTGCCTCTGATTTCAGCACTGGATCATGCTAGATTATGCTTCTAATGCCTTTCCCAATTCAAAAATTAGGCTTACAATAGCAACCACTTTTAATAAGTCAGGGAATTTATCTAAAGAATGGCTTATTTCATGCAGACTGTATTTCTCTCTATTCAAACACTATAACCCTCTTGTTCCACTACCCTCAACAGAAAGCCTCAGGGAGCAATAGCTAACTTAATAGCTAAAATAAATGTTTAAATTTTCTGTGCAAAAAATAATAATGTAGCTAAACTTAAACATAAATTATTGGCTTTCCTTCAGAGTTGGCCAGAAAATGTATTAAAAATGCCCCACAAAGAATTTATTTTAAAAATGCTGGGAAAGGCAGAGAAATGATTATGACAGTATAAATGATGACAAAACTTTTTAATGAAGAGCAAAACGTAGTCAGTTAACTCTTGTCTACACCATGTCAGGAAATGTGTTTAATCTTTCCCCACTGAACTGTGTTTCTTCTTACTAAACTGATTCAATTTGCCTGACTGGCATCAAGACTATACGTGCAATTTGGTTCTGTTAGGGCAGTTAACTCAGTCCCTGCATGTATGGCAGAGACGAATACTGTGTGGAGTGTGGTGGCCTTGCTTGTCTGGACACCTCATCACTTAGAATTGGGGACCAAAGACATGCCAGGTGACAGCCCCAGGATTTAGCCACTGTGACTTTTTCATTAGGGTCCCTAGACAGACACTATATGGACATAAACCAAAGGCACACTGAGGAAGGGGCACAACTGAGCCTGGGATGAGGACAGGTAGAGAGGTTTCACCAAGAGGGGACTTTGCAGCCATGTCTTGAAGGATGAATAGGAGAACAACTAGCAGATCACATTGTCTCGGAGACCCAATAACCAGCTAACTGCTGCATAATCTCTTCATTACCTGCTGCAGAGCCGGTGCGGTGCTGAGTCCTCTCTCCTTGCAAACATCCTCTCCTCTTAAAGAAAGTGTTACTGGCAGGAGATTTCTGCTGGGGCACATGCTCAACTTTCCATTTCTCAGTTTCCATGATTTCCTTTGCTAACCCAGTGGACTGGCTCGGGCAGCACATCTGCGGCTGTGGTGACAGGGAACACCTCCTTCCGCTCCTCCTAATGGGGGTCCATCAGCACAGTCAGCCCATGGTCGGTGCAGTACTACTCAGGCTGCTGTCTTGTCGGCTTGACTGTGTCCCTCTGTCCAGCACTCATTTTCAGCTATTCTAATCTTTCCTATATCAACCTACAACCTTTTAATCCCATGTCCTACGCAGACCAGGGAGAAAAGACATCCAGAGGGCCACCAAGGCTTGGAGCTCTGGTGGTACAATGAGGGATCCTTCAGGGTAAAAGGAGTTTCAGTGGCCTGAGTCTTTGTGGTCAGGGAATGCCCAAAACCATTCCCAAATGGCACTCTTTGTGCATGATGGGCTCCACTTTAAGAACACTCAAATTATGAAAACCTGAATTGACAAATACCTCAAGGGCACATGTGTTTCACTCAGCATTAGGGGTGCTTCTTCAATCTGAGACTCATGTACTTCATCAAATCTGACTATTCTCTTTTTTTTTTTTTTTTTTTTTTTTTTTTTTGCGATACGCAGGCCTCTCACTGTTGTGGCCTCTCCCGTTGCAGAGCACAGGCTCCGGACGCGCAGGCTCGGCGGCCATGGCTCACGGGCCCAGCCGCTCTGTGGCATGTGGGATCTTCCCAGACCGGGGCACAAACCCGTGTGCCCTGCATCGGCAGGCGGACTCCCAACCACTGCGCCACCAGGGAAGCCCCAAGTCTGACTATTCTTTTTTTGTAGGGTCATTTCTCATGTTGCTTAACTATCTCAAATTCTCAGGGGCTCTAATTCTTTTGTGGCTGTGTCTGCTGATATTCTCTAATGGTCTATGAATTTTGCATGAGCTCATTTTTCCTGGGGGCACATACATGTGTGTGTGTGTGTGTGTGTGTGTGTGTGTGTATGCCCTCACACATGTGTTCTGTGAACTCTGGAATGTGGAAATGTTCCCACAGAGCAGGTCTGAGTTCCCCTCTGCCGAATACCCAAGTATTTCACCTGTGATTAGTTTTCCTCTTAATTTATTGGCTCTCGACTGCTACAACAAACAGGAAGAGTAAATTTGCGTTCCACATCCTTGCATGGAATAGGTTTGGGGTTTCAACTTCTCAAGAAGGTCTTTTTTTTTCCACCCAGAGTCCTGATGAGATAAACTCCCATGCTAGGGTCGGTGTGCACCTAATCACAGAGG
Source organism: Phocoena phocoena (assembly GCF_963924675.1). Classification (NCBI taxonomy): domain Eukaryota; kingdom Metazoa; phylum Chordata; class Mammalia; order Artiodactyla; family Phocoenidae; genus Phocoena; species Phocoena phocoena. Next base: position 23,065,601 of record NC_089238.1, on the reverse strand, counting down.
TGCAGCCATTCCAGAACCCAGGTTTATGCAGGTGTCAATTCCAGCTCCCCACCACTCGTGGCTGAAGGCCATGTGTCCTATCCCACTGTGGCCAGTAAACTGTTTGGGTCAGTATCAAGGTCTGCTGTCCCTGGCCCACCATGGCACTGACTTTCATGGGCACCAATGTGGTGTGAACTCCTCTTCATTGCTGGCACATGGGGAAATCTGTTTATTTTGAGTTTGTCATTGAATTTGAACTTTTCAAAAAACATTTTACTCTACTGTTTAAAGCAAGAGGGAGGTCCACATCAGTTCATCATACTATATTCTGAAACCCAAAGTAGAGTTAATATTTTAAAAGTAGGATAATCCAACAAACAAAATACCAGGACCAGATAGCTTCACTGGTGAATTCTACTAAACACTCAAAGAAAAATTAATACTAATCCTTCGCAAACTCTTCCATAAAATAGAAGAGGAGGGAACACTTCCAAACTCATTTCACAAGGCCAGCATCACTCTGATACCTAAAGCAGTACTCACAAGGAAAAAAGAAATTAAAGGCCAATATTCCTCATGAACAAAGATCCAAAAATCCTCTGCAAAATATTATCAAACCGAATTCAACAGTACATTAAAAGGATCATACAGGGCTTCCCTGGTGGTGCAGTGGTTGAGAGTCTGCCTGCCGATGCAGGGGACACGGGTTTGTGCCCAGGTCTGGGAAGATCCCACATGCTGCGGAGCGGCTGGGCCCGTGAGCCATGGCCGCCGAGCCTGCGTGTCCGGAGCCTGTGCTCCACAACGGGAGAGGCCACAACAGTGAGAGGCCCACGTACCGCAAAAAAAAAAAAAAAAAGAGTAAGACAAGGATGCCCACTCTCACCACTTTTATTCAACAAAGTATTGGAAGCCCTAGCCATAGCAATCAGAAAAGAAAAAGAAATAGAAAGCATACAAATTGGAAAGGAAGAAGTAAAATTGTCACTATTTGCAGATGATATGATACTATACACAGAAAATCCTGAAGATGCCACCAAAAACTACTAGTGATCATCAATGAAGCCAGTAAAGTTGCAGAATACAAAATTAATATACAGAAATCTGCTGCATTTCTATACACTACAACAAACTATCAGAAAGAGAACTTAAGAAAACAATCCCACTTACAATCATATCAAAAAGAAAAAAATACCTAGGAATAAACCTACCTAAGGAGGTAAAAACCTGTACTTGGAAAATATTAAGACACTGATGAAAGAAACTGAAGATGCCACAAACAGATGGAAAGATAGACTGTGTTCATGGATTGGAATAATTAATATTGTCAAAATGACCACACTACCCAAGGCAATCTACAGATTCAATGCAATCCCTATCAAAATACCAATGATATTTTTCACAAAACCAGAAAAAATAATTTTAAAATTTGTATGGAAACACAAAAGACTTTGAATAGCCAAAACAATCTTGAGAAAGAAAAACAGAGCTGGTGGTATCATACTCCCTGACTTCAGACTACAATACAAAGCTACTGTAATCAAAACAGCATACTACTGGCACAAAAACAGACACATAGATCAAAGGACCAGAATAGAGAGCCCAGAAATAAATCCACACTCTTATGGTCAATTAATCTACAGCTAAGGAGGCAAGAATACACCAGTCTCTTCGATAAGTGGTGCTGGGAAAACTTGACAGCCAGATGGAAAAGAATTAAATGAGAACATTTTCTAACACCATATACACAAATAAACTCAAAATGGATTGAAGACATAATGTAAGACCATAAACCATAAAACTCCTAGAAGAAAACATGGGCAGAACACTCTTTGACATAAATCATAGCAATATTTTTTTGGATCTGTCTCCTAAGGCAAAGGAAACAGAAGCAAAAATAAACAAATGGGTCCTAATTAAACTCAAAGCCTTTTTCACAGCAAAGGAAACCACTGACAAAATGAAAAGACAGCCTACTGAATGGGAGAAAATTTTTGCAAATGATATGACTGACAAGCGGTTAATATCCAAAATATGTAAACAGCTCATACAACTCAATATCAAAACAAACAAACAAAAATCCAGTCAAAAAATGGGCAGAAGACCTGAATAGACATTTTTCCAAAGAAGACATACAGATGACTAACAGGCACGTGAAGAGATGCTCAACATCACTAATTTTTAAAGAAATGCAAATTGAAACCACCATGAGGTATCACTTCACACCTGTCAGAATGGCTATCATCAAAAAGTCTACAAATAACAAATGTTGGTGAGGATATGGATAAAAGGGAACCCTGGTTCACTGTTGGTGGGAATGTAAGTTGGTGCAGCCATTATGGAAAATAGTATGCAGATTCCTCAAAAAACTAAAAATAGAACTACTATATGACCCAGCAATTCCAATCTTGTGTATATATCCAGAAAAACCCCACTAATTTGAAAAGATATATGCACCCCAGTGTTTTGGCTATTCAGGGTCTTTTGTGTTTCTATACAAATTTTACAATTATATGTTCTAGTTCTGTGAAAAAAAAGCCATTGGTATTTTCATAGGGCTTGCATTTAATCTGTAGATTGCCTTGAGGAGTATGGTCATTTCAACAATATTAATTAATCCAATCCATGAACACAGTATATCTTTCCATTTGTTTGTGTCATCTTCAATTCTTTTATCATGTATAGCTTTCCAAGTATAGGTCTTTTACCTACTTGGCTAGATTTATTCCTAGGTATTTTATTCTTTTTGATGTGATTATAAATGGGATTATTTTCTTAATTTCTCTTTCTGATAGTTCATTGTTAGTGTACAGAAACACAATAGATTTCTTTATACTAATTTTGTATCCTGCAACTTTATTGAATTCCTTTAGTTCTAATAGCTTTTTTGATGGTGTCTTTATGATTTTCTATATATATTATCATGTCATTTGCAAACAGTAACAGTTTTACTTCTTCATTTCCAAATTAGATGCTTTTTATTTCTCTTTCTTGTCTGACTACTGTGTCTAGGATTTCCAATACTATGTTGAATAAAAGGGATGAGAGGGCATCCTTGTGCTCTTCCTGATCTTAGAGAAAATGTTTTCAGCTTTTCATCATCAAATATGATGTCAGCTGTGGTTTTGTTGTATATATGGCATTTATTATTTTGAGGTATGTTCCCTCTACACTGGCTCTGTTGAAAGTTTTCATCATAAATGGATGTAGAATTTTGTCAAAAGATTTTCTGTATCTGTTGAGATGATCATATGATTTTTATTCTTTAATTTGTTAATGTGGTGTGTCACATTGATTGATTTGTAGAACCATCCTTGCGTCCCTGGGATAAATTCCACTTGATCATGGTGTATGATCCTTTTAATGTATTGTTGAATTCATTTGCTAATATTTTGTTGAGGATTTTTGCATCTATGTTCAGAGATATTGACCTGTAATTTTCTTTTTCTTTTTTGAGGTGTACGGTTTTGGTATTAAGGTGATGATGGTCTCATAAAATGAGTTTTGAAGTGCGCCTTCCTCTACTATTTTTCAGAAGAGTTTGAGAGTATAGGTATTAACTCTTTAAATACTTGGTAGAATTCACCAGTGAAGCTATCTGGTCCTAGAATTTTGTTTGTTGGGAGTTTTCTTACTACTGATTCGACTTCATTATTGGTAATTTGTTTGTTCATATTTTCTATTTCTTCTGATTCAGTTTTGGGAGAATGTATGTTTCTAGGAACTTATCCATTTCTTCCAGGTTTTCCATTTTATTGGAATATAATTGTTCATAGTAGTTTCTTATGATACTTTGTATTTCTGTGTCAGTTGTAACTTCTCATTTTTCATTTCTGACTTTATTGAATTTTCTTGATGAGTGTTGCTAAAGGTTTATCAATTTGGTTTATCTTTTCAGGAACTAGCTCTTAGTTTTCCTTGATATTTTTTAATTTATTTTTATTTAGGCTCTTTAGGCTGCTTATTTGAGATTTTTCTTGTTTCCTGAGATAAGCCTATGTCACTATAAACTTCCCTCTTAGAAATGCTTTTTCTGCATCCTATAGATTTTGGGTTGTTGTATTTTCATTTGTCTCCAGATATTTTTTATTTCCTCTTTTATTTCTTCAGTGATCCATTGGTCGTTTAGTAGCATATTGGTTAACCTCAACCTGTTTCTGTTTGTTTTTTTTTTTTTAATTTTTATTTATTTATTTATTTTTGGCTGCATTGGGTCTTCATTGCTGCACACGGGCTTTCTCTAGTTGCAGTGAGCGGGGGCTACTCTGTTGTGGTGTGCAGGCTTCTCATTGCGGTGGCTTCTCTTGTCGTGGAGCATGGGCTCTAGGCACCCGGGCTTCAGTAGTTGTGGAGCATGGGCTTAGTTGCTCCGTGGCATGTGGGATCTTCCTGGACCAGGGATCGAACCTGTGTCCCCTGCATTGGCAGGCAGATTCTTATCCACTGCGCCACCAGGGAAGCCCCTGTTTCTGTTTTTTGCAGTTTTTTTTTCCTGTAGTTGATTTCTAGTCTCATAGCTTTGTAGTCAGAAAATATGCTTGATATGATTTCAATTTTCTTAAATTTACCAAGTCTTGTTTTGTGAGATAGCAAGTGATCTATACTGGAGAATGTTCCATGTGCATTTGAAAAGAATATGTATTCTGTTTTTGGATGGAATGTTCTATGTGTGTATAAAGTCCATCCGATCTAATGTGTCATTTAAGGCCAGTGTTTTCTTATGATTTTCTGTCTGTTGGTCTAAGTGAGGTGTTAAAGTCTCATAGTATTATTGTGTTGTTGTCAATATCTCCCTTTATGTTTGTTAATATTTGCTTTATGTATTTTAGGTGCTCCTATGTTGGGTGCATATATATTTACAATTGTTATATCTTCTTCTTTAATTGAACCCTATATCACTATGAAATGTCCTTCTTTGTCTCTTGTTTATTTGCCTGATATAAGTATTGACACCCACACTCCCCCCCCCAGCTTTCTTTTCATTTTCATTTGCATGTAATACCTTTTTCCATCCCCTTCACCTTCAGTCTGTATGTGTCTTTAAAGTGAGTCTCTTGTAGGCTGCATATATATGGGTCTTGTTTTTTTTAATCCATTCAGCCACTCTATGTCTTTTTATTGCAGCATTTAGTCCATTTACATTTAAAGTAATTATTGATATGTATGTTTTTATTGCCATTTTGTTAATTGTTTGGGGATTGTTTTTGTAGTTCTTTTTTGTTCTTTTTGTCTTCTTTTGCTCTCTTCCTCTGATTTGATGACTATCTTTAGTGTTATGTTTGGATTCCTTTCCCTTTTTGTGTGTAATTATTATAGATTTTTGGTTTTTGGTTACTATGATATTTATAAATAGCAATATATAATTATAATTTTATAATATATATGATTATTTTAAGTTGATCTCTTAAGTCTGAATGCCACCTAATAACCCTGCATTTGTACTTCTCCTGACTCAAACTTTTAATGTTTTTCACATCACATTTTACATCTAATTGTTTTGTGTATCCCTAATAACTTATTGTGGGTATAGATAATTGTACTTATTTTATTGTTTAATATTTTTACTACCTTTATAAGTGATAGATCTACTACCTTCACTGTATGTTTGTCTTTACCAATGGGATTTTTCCTTTCTTAATTCTCATATTTCTAGTTGGGTCTTTTCTTTTCTTCTTAGAGAAGTCCCTTTAACATTTTTTGTAAAGCCAATTTAGTGGTGCTGAACACTTTTAGCTTTTTCTTGTCTGTAAAACTATTTATCTTCCCTTCAAATCTGAATGATAGCCTTGCTGGGTAGAGTATTCTGTTTTAGGCTTTCTCCTTTCATCACTTTGAGTATATCATACCACTCCCTTCTGGCCTGCAAAGTTTCTACAGAAAAGTCAACAGATAGTGTTTGGGAGTTCCCTTGTACATAATTAGTTGCTTTTCTCTCCTGCTTTAAAGATTCTTTATCTTTAATTTTTGCCATTTTAATTTTATTGTGTCTTGGTGTGGACCTCTTTGGGTTCATCTCATTTGGGAGTCTCTATTCTTCCTGGACATAGATGTCTGTTTACTTTCCCCGGTAGGAAGTTTTCAGCTATTATTTCTTCAAATAAGTTCTCTGCCCCTTTCTTTCTTTTTTCTCCTTCTGGGACCCCCATGTGAATGCTAGTATGCTTTATGTTGTCTCAGAGGTCTCTTAAACTACCTTCATTTTTTTTAATTCTTTTTTTTTTTTTCCCTTCTGTTCAGCTTGGTGGTTTCCACTACTCTGTCTTCCAGTTTGCTCATCTGTTCCTCTGTATCACCTAGTCTACTGTTGATACTTCTAGTGCATTTTTACCTCAGTTACTGTATTCTTTATTGCTGTTTAGTTCTTCTTTATATTTTCTAAATCTTTGCTTAACTTCTCACTATGTCCATTTGTCTCTTAGTTCATTGAACATTTTTATGATCACTACCTTGAACTCTTTGCTGGGTAGATTTTTTATCTCCACTTCACTTAGTTCTTCTTCCAGGGTTTTGTCTTGTTCCTTCATTTCTAAAATATTCCTCTGTTGCCTCATTTTGCCTGGTTCTCTATGTTTACTTCTATGAATTAGGTAGGTCAGTTACATTTCCTGATCTTGGAGAAGTGGTCTTAGAAGGAGACATCCTATAGGGCCCAAGAGCACTCTTCCTTCTAGTCACCAGAGCTATACGCTCTAGGGGTGACCCCTATGGGGGCTGCATAGGCCATTCTGTTATGGTGGCTCTACCTACTGTGAGTGTGCTGGTAGACAGGACTGGCCACTGGCCCAGTTAGCTGCCAGGCCCTGCCTTGTTGTGGTGGCTGCTGGCCCGCTAGTGGGCAAGACCAGGTTCCAGCGCAGCTGACTGTATAATCCAGTGTCTTGGGGCTGATGCTGGCCCACTGGTGGATGGGACCAGGTTTCAGGGTGGCTGGCTGAGAAGCCTGTGAGGTCCCAGGGCTGGTGCCAGTCCACACATGGGCAGGGCTGGGTCTTGGGGCACCTGGATGTGGGGGGGCCAAAGGAGTCTTGGGCTAGTGCCAGCCCACTAGTGGGCAGGGCTAGGTGTCAGGGTGGCTGGCTGTGGGAGCTGGGGTCCAGGGATTGTGCTAGCCCACTGGTGGGTGGGGCTGGATCCCACGGCTGCTGTTGGCGCATTGGTAGCAGGGCTGGGTTCTGGCGGCTCATGTAGGCCCACTGGAAGGTGTGTAAGCCTCTGGAGATAATAGGCTAGAGGGAAGACTGCAAAATGGTATTTGCTAGCACAGTGCTCTCATGGTAGAACAAGCTCCCCCAAATGGCTGCTGCCAGCATCTGTGTCCCTGGGGTGAGTCCCAGTTACCTCCTGCATCTCCAGGAGGCTCTCTAAGATCAGCAAGTGGGTCTGACCCAGACTCCTTTCAAATTACTGCCTCTGTGCTGGGACTCAAAGTGTGTGAGATTTTGTGAGTATCCTTCAAGAGCAGTCTGTTTCCTACAGCCCTCCTGCTCTCCCACACACTCCCACTGACCTTCAAAGGCAGATGTTCTGGGGGCTTATTTTCCTGCTGCAGGACCCCTGGGCTGGAGAGACCAATATGAGGCTTGGACCCCTCACTTCTTGGAAAGAACCTCTGCAATTGTGATGATCCTATTTGTGGGTCGCCTACCTGTGGGTTTGGTCTTGACTATGCTGAGTCTCTGTTCCTCCTACCTGTCTCACATTTCCTTCTTTATATTTTTAGTTATGGAAAATCTTTTCTGCTAGTCTTCAGGTAGTTCTCATAGAGAGTTGCTCTGTAAATAGTTGTAATTTTGGTGTGTCTGTGGGAGGAGGTGAGCTCAGGCCCTTCCTACTCTGTCATCTTTGTGATGCCTCTGTTGTATCCTTTTCTAAAAGATATTTCCCCCCATGTGCAAATTCTTTTAGTGCAAATTTTTGCTCTATTCTTATTCTCTGAAGAAAGGTGTCAAAATTTTCACTATTTGGAGGGAGCTTTAATTTCTCACTCTCCTGGATTAAAAATATTTCTCTAATGTCTGTATTAATTTGGCAGAAATCTGCCAAGATCTTGCTTATAGAGTCTCACAGTTTAATTTTTATAATAGAAATAATATAAACCAGAAAGTCAAAAATAAAAGGTGCAACCAAATCTGGCATGCACGTTTGTCTTGGTAGGTCCCATATAGCTCAAAAAAAATCAATCCATTTCCCATGAAAACTTGGATTTTCATTGTCTTGAAACAGCAGTTCTGTCAACATGGGACTCACATTTTTTTTTTCTTTCTTTCTCTTTCTCTTTCTTCCTTCCTTCTTTCCTTCCTTTCTCTCTTTTTCTCTTTCTCTCTTTCTTTCTTTCCTTCTTTCTTTTTTTCTGCACAGCATGCAGGATCTTACTTCTCCTACCAGGGATCGAACCCATGTCCCATGCAGTGGAAGCATGGAGTCTTAACCACTGGACCACCAGGGAAGTCCCAGGACTCACATTTCTATTTTCTATCTATCTGGCTACAATTAGCTGGACGTGAAAAGGGGCTTCTTCATTTAGTTGACATATGAGTCCTTCAGAACACCACAATCCTCATTGATCCAAACTGTAGTACCCTCAGTTTATTCCATTTGTGCCCCTCTGCAACTAATTAAATTTCCAAGTCCTGATCTAGAATATCAAATGCCTTCTTTGTCTAAATGTTTTTCTTTTAAGTGTCATAAACAGAGAGAAAATAACTAAACATATGAAGCAAAATGAACCTGGTACAAATGCTATAAAACCCTATAGAACCAGCTTAAAATCAGCTGCTTACAATTTTTAGAATAAAGTAATAAAGAAATTAACAATTTATTATAAATGTACTAATTTTCGGATAGTATTATTGAAGCTGCCAATCAAAATTTGGGGTTCTTGGTACACAAGGCAAGAAACAAAGTCAGTTCCCAATCAGTACCCACCTTTGCAATTGCTGTGGGATTCTATGCAGTCCTAATGACTTTAAATTACATGCAGAGTGTTTTTCTAAATTTGAAGTGTAATTGTGACTGGCAAACATCAGTTCACAGATGATGAAGCATGATCAATGGTGTTGAAAGAGGGAAAGAGATGAATGCCTTTTCTGCATCTTTTACCATAGTGACAGCACAGTTAGAGACTTTGCTGCTGACACAGCCTGCTCAGGGCAGAGCAGCACAAACACAGCAGAGATGCATGCTATCATTCCAACTTCTCAGATAATGTTGGACATTGACTTTTTAATGTCTATGCCATGAACAAAACTATACATATTTCCACTTCTTTCCTAAAAGCTTCATCTATGATAATACTGTATATTAAAAAAGGAAAAAAGGAACTGATTTTTTTTTCAGCCTAATAGAATGTATATACTGCTTTTCCTTTTTATTTTAATTCATTTTGTCTTAAGCATTTCTAAATATTCTGCCACATCTTAGAGCTCTGAATCAAGAGTCATATACACTATGTATTGGACTCCCTCTCTCTAAAGCAGGAGTTGGTAGAGATGCATCTGGAAAGTTGGCTTGAAGGCAGGAAACCACAAAGTCCAGTTGTCCCAAAGGTAGACAGGACCAATGTGAGCTGGAAAGACATAGGTGGCTGCACCACCCCCACCCAAATTATTCATCTCCTGGGACCAAGCTTGATCCAGCCCACTTTCTGGGCCTTCTCAGCTGTTCCCTTAGGGCTTCTCTCATCAGGAGCAGACAAAGAACAGATTCTACTGCCCTCTGGTTCAGGTTTGCCAAATACCCTGCCCCCTTTTAACCCTATGAAGTGGGATACAAAGGGGAAGACCGAACTTTAACAAATAGAGCCCTCTGGAAAATTAAATGCCGACCAGGTGGAGCACTTCTAATGGATTTTCCTTTACATGATGTAACAGGAGGAGGCTGATATGCTGGGGCTGGATGGGATGGGGCCAGATGTAGGTGGAGGGGAGGGACAACTGGGTATTTTCCCAGAATAGAAACCTAAAAGAAATGCTAAGAGATTTTACTGTAGCAGAATAATTCTAGCTCTTTGCTCTTCATCTCTTCCCCATCTTCATCTATTCCAGACTAAAACAAAAGACACCCTGATTGAGGGCTGGTAGACTGGTGGGGAGAAAAGAGAGGTGGAGAGAAAGTGATGAAGGTTTAGACACAGGTGAAAACTGGGTAAACGGGAATGAATGCTGTCCGGTGGACAATGCACAAAGAAACACTAAAACCCGAGAGTCTGAGAGCAAATAGGTTTGTGTCCCCTTGCGTGGGGAAAACTGCAAAACCCCAGGGAGGAAATGAATGCGTAGGAGGCTAGGCAGATGTGGCTTCAGAGAGATACAGTTACTTCCCAAAGCCTAAGCACAGCAATGGAAGCAGCAGCAGTGATGCCATTCACAAGTGTGGACCCAGCTACATGACCTAAAGGGTCCAGGCAGATTCAGGGAGGGACGGCTTCATGGACACTTGGTAGGCAACAAAGAGGACACACCTCAACTTCCTGGTATGACAAAAGCCCCTAGAGCTTAGACATAACCACAGGAAAGGGAGGAGCTCCAAGTTTCCACAGCCTTGGTCAAATAGGGGTCTTAGATAGAAATTGAGTTATAGAACAACAGAAAAAATTCTATTTCTTGCCTACCTCAGTTATATGCCCACTGCAAAATGTAAACTGCACTGGTTTTAGCCAAGGGCGATAGCACCATGAAGCTGAAAACATTTCCAGCCACACACAGCCATGGTCAATATATCTGAACTGAATAATGCATGGTGTTGTATTGCTTATTGGGAATGAGTGATTTATTTTATGATCTAAATTTTAAATCCTTTAATATGCCTCCCAAGGGGTCATCTGATTTGGAAAATTAAAAAGGAGTGAATAGCTAACTAATGAGTGAAAAAGACTACAGAAAAAGCAGACACTGTTTCACTGAATCTTTTTCTAACATGAACTGCTTTGACCAAATAAGGTAAATTAGTAAACCAATCTGTTTATAGGTACAATTTTTATTAAAATTTGGTGGAAAAGAAAAACTGCGCGTTCTATACAATTATTTGTGTATAAAATGTAATATGCTTACATGTGCATAGAAAATGCCTGAGATTATACATAAGAGACTGTTATTAACAGAAATTATCTTCTGAGGAAAAAGGCTAAGAGTCTGGAGTGGAAGAGAAATAATTCTTTATTCATGAATGTATCATTTTAATTTTAAAAACAACATCAGCAATTAGCCAAAACGATGACGATAACAACAACAAAACCAAAAAACCCCAAAGCCATTGGTAAATCAAAGTTATTAGAGGAGTAGGCAGAGGAAGCCAGTGAGCAGAGAGCAGGACAGAGTAGGCCCTCCAAATTGGGGACACACAGCTCCCACAGTTACTGGTCCCAGGTTCCTGTGGTAGCTCCTGGTATTGGATCAAGGTTTGGGCCAAACCTTATAAATCCTTATAATAAAACTATCTTTGGGGAATTCCCTGGTGGTCCAGTGGTTAGGACTCCATGCTCTCACTGCTGAGAGCCTGGGTTCAATCCCTGTTCAGGGAACTAAGATCCCACAAGCCTTGTGGCCCAGGGTGGGAGGGGAACAAACCTTCTTTGCCTGAATAAGCTCAAGGGCATCTCTGTTCCCTGCCACCCAAAGAGTCCTACTGAAATCACCAGTCTCCTGGGAAGAAAGGCTGATTTGAAAACAAAATATCTAGACCAGAGAGTCCCAGCTTATGTACTCTCCCCATGAGCAATGGGAAGGAGTCTGATTCACAATTTTTACCCTGTGTTTTTCACCCTTTGTTGCAACTTTGTCATCTCTCATCTGCCTTCTCTTGGCCATGGTTCTGACAGATGGGCTGAATTCTGTATCATATAGGTAATAGGTGCTATTTGGGCAGATTTTTTTATAGTTATTAAGATGATGATGCATTTTATTTATTAATATATTTCAGTTGAAAGTGGATTTTGTGATTTTGGTGATCCATAAACCCCTCTGAAATTAAAAGAAGGTAGAATGTATACAGTAAATGAATGGGAGTGACCTGCTGAAATATCAAATGTTTCCTTTCAATAGGAGTCAGAAGAAGCTGCTTTCCTGAAAAAAACAAAAACAAAAACAAACCCAACTAACCAACCAAGCCCACTAAATACATTCCAGCTTCAAGGCCTTTGCACCTGCTGTTCCCTCTTCCTTGAAGTTTCTTCTCTCAAAGAGCAGCATGGCCAGTTCCCTCACCCTCTTTCTCTGCTCAATTGTCTTCTTTATAATGAGGTCTTCTCTGGCCATCTTATTTAAAATAGCTTCTACCACCCACAGTCCCATGCCTTCCCAGCACTCTGTAGCCTCATTCTCTCTTTTATTTTGTCCCTAGCTTTTAGTACTATTAGATAATCTTTGTTTTTTGTCTTCCCCTCCTCCTAACTGAAATGCAAGCTCTATGAGAGCAAGGAATTTGCTGTTTTATTCACAATTTTATCTCTAGGCTCTAGCACAGTGTCTGGTATAGAATAAGTGCTCATCAAAAATTTGTGGAAAGACTGAATGAAATCTGTATATTGAAAAGAAGACACACAGATGAGTCTTACAAAATTGCTGGACATTTTCCACACATACTCCCCCTGTGCGTCTGAGATAAATCCTTTCACTATATAGATGACACTTACAAAGACAAATCAAGTGGCTGCACATTAGGAGGGATACTAGGCTTGGCGAGCATATATTTTACCCTTATACACACAATATCCACAGGCCTCACCGAGACTCTTAAAGCCACAAGTGCTCTGTTCTTAGACCAAATTTGAATCTTCTACATGCTGTGTGATTAGGGGCACATTTCTTTTTTTTAATATATATAAATTTATTTATTTTTGGCTGTGTTGGGTTTTCATTGCTACACGCGGGCTTTCTCTAGTTGCAGCGAGTGGGGGCGACTCTTCGTTGCAGTGCACGGGCTTCTAATTTTGGTGGCTTCTCTTGTTGTGGAGCAGGGGCTCTAGGCACATTGGCTTCAGTAATTGTGGCACCCAGGCTCAGTAGTTGTGGCTCACAGGCTCTAGAGCGCAGGCTCAGTTGTTGTGACGCACGGGCTTAGCTGCTCTGCAGCATGTGGGATCTTCCTGGACCAGGGCTCAAACCCATGTCCACTGCGTTGGCAGGTGGAGTCTTAACCACTGTACCACCAGGGAAGTCCCTGGGGCATGTTTCTTATTTAGCCTTCTGAGATAAATAAAGATGGTTGATAATCTTCACAGCATAGCTAATGTTATAAAGATTAAGATAATGTATGTAAAAATTTATAAATATGTCTGCTCAGAGTGACCTGCTTTTTAAATACTCCACATATTTCCCGGGGTGACAAATGGTTCAAAACATTTAAGAATATTTAGGAAGAGAATTTTCTGCTGGGCAGGGTTGGGTCCTTTCAGTAGGAGAATCTGAATAACAATTGCTGGGGATGGAAAGAAAGTGAGGGAAAGGTTCCCTCGGCTTTTCCATTGTCCGGTGTTGTAGGACAGATGGGAAATGAAGGAGATCCAAAAAAATTTATTTAACTTTATTTTCTTTCAAAGTTGATATAAACTCTGAAAAACAGTCACCAAGTTGGATTCAACATGTAGAAGCCACTTCATCTGCCAGCTTAAGAGTAGACAGGAGCTAAATCATGTGCATATCTCCATCCTGCATATCTCATCACCCTCAATACCTAATCAGGTTCCTCATCCTCTACCATCCCCCAGATGATGTCTGATCACCCTGGGCTGCCTTCAGCAAGAATCCTGTTAGGTCAGTTTAGCCAGAATCTCCCCTTACCTCTGATGTTGTTTCCTAGTAATTTTCCACCCACTGACCCCTACTCTGCTCCTTGGCTATAAATTCCCTCTTGTCCATGCTATGTTAAGAGTTAAGTGCAATCTTTCTCTCTCAATGCAAAATTCCACCCCAGTGGTACTATACCTATCACTACAGTGCTCTTCCCCCTCCCACCCCCTGTAAAGTCTTCCTTACTATGCTTTAACAAGTGTCATTTTAATATTTTACCACTACGTATGAATCACTTTTTAAAGTAGAGGAAATAAAACAAGCAAAAGAGATATAATTCATGCTCCCATGAAACTTACAGAAAAGTAGGAAGGGATCTTTAAACTACTTACACCCTCAGAAAACTTACTGCACAACAGGATATAAGAACTGTGGTCTTCGGGCTGTGCATAAATCTACAGATGACATTTCCTTTACCCTTATAGAGAATCCTGGAACCTAACAATTAGTATTTATCTCCCATCTCCAAAGAGCAATGGAATCCTTCTTATTAGTGATAAACCACATTCACGTCTCAATGTTCATCCAATTCTGGAATCCAATTGCTGGAAAACACAGGCAGTGTTGAAGCTGTCTTCATAGTGAAGAGTCTTTGAGGAAAGAGGCCATGCCCATTCTATAGCACCTGGCAAGAGTGAGTATTCAGTAAATGGTAGTTATTGTTGTTACTGACCACCTCAGCAAAGAATAGCCATAACTTGTGGCCCTTCCCAGAGCAACTTTTAGAGGAGTGGTCACAGCTAAGGTTTAGAACTTTATTAATCCTGCTAAGAAAGAGAAAAAAGAACTCTTATAAGAAATTCTTGCAGGAGGTGCGGCACTTCACTTCAGGTCACCATTGATATGATGGCTTTTTAGATAAGGAGAGCTATGCATTTATGAACCTTCTTAGTCTGCCAGCCCCCTAATCTGGCTGGAAAAAAAATATTTAAATAACTGATCTTTGGTTTGCCGAAAGAAAACTTCAGAATGGAATCTTCTTTCCAAGGAGACACAGACTGGAACTATAATCATTTCAGTGAGTTTTATCACTCACGGATATCTCCCTAAAGAGTATTCTACTGTGGTTTCTTTTAGAGGAAAAGAGGGCTTCCGTCGCCAAGGCCAACAATCCTCTGGATTTCTTCTATGTATTTTTCCAGTTGGACCTGAGTAGCTTGTTTCTTTAGCAGAATAAATCTGCTAGCCAAGTTCACAGCTAAACCACATTTAAAGTAATGTCTCCATTACGTTGACCTAGAAACTGTAATTCAAAGCTACTGTTCTTACAATTTCGAGATATCTTTCCCTGAAACATAGGAGAAAGTAAATGACTGAGCTCAAATGACAAACACTGATGCTGATGGCTGTTAGCTTTAGATAGTCCCCTGGGAGCTCCTTAATTCTAAGATATTTGAAATTAATGCCTCCTGTTCTAAAGAAAATTTGAAATTTTCTTTTGATTAAAGCAATTTCCTTTAAAAATTAAGCTATCAAAAATAAATTCAAAATATCTTTCAGCCTTGTAGAATACTTCTGAAGAATTAGATCCTATTTTCTAAAAGTTGGGAAATAAAGAATAATTTCTAAGGTGTTTTCATCTCTGGCATAGATACATATCTTAATTACCAGATAACACATCAATTGTCCATCAATAAAGAGCTAATTAAATAAATCATGGTACATTCTCACAATGTACATTGCTACAAAAAAGAATCAGAAAAAAAGAAAAGAATGAGGAAAATCTCTATATACTGATGTGGAAGGATTTTCAGGATTCATTAGGTGATCAAAGCCAGTGCAGAGCAGTACATATAGTATTTTACTTTTTATATTTAAAAAAAGGTGGAGGTAAGAATATAAATTTGTATTGCTTGGCTTGTATAAAGAAACAATGGAAGGATAAGTAAGAAATATAGGCAACTGGGGTGAGGTAAACAGGAGTGGAGAGGACAGGGATGGAAGCAAGATTTCCTTTGTATAATTTTGAACTACATAAATGTATTTATAAAAAACCTTAATTTCCTTGTAAGCAAGATGTCTACATTCATAAAGTCATAGGTCCAAGAAACATTCAAGTTGAGATAGACGAAACTGAAAAATAGGTGATTCTGAAAATCATTTAATGAAATTTTTCTAAGGAAGACTGAATCAAGTTCTTTTTTTTCTTCTTCTTCTTTTTCCTTTAAGAAACTGATCAATCCTTCAGATCCAGAAATTTAGAGAGAAAGCATTAGGACTCTTGATTAGGCTAGAATGGGAAAAATATCCAATATCTTTTAATATAATTAAAGTTCTGTAATAAATCATTCTAGGGTTTTTGCAGGCAGATCACACCAGGTTTGAACTGCTTCAAAGCAATACTGGCTGGTACTAGAAGAAATTTAAATTCCTGTTGATTGGGTCTAAAATTATGAAGTCTGAAATTCTTCCTCTGCCCTCTGGAATTCACTGCCCATCAAAATTCCTATATCCTCAACTCCTGTGAACTTTCCCTTTGCCTTCTTATTCAAATGGAAACTGCAGCCCTCTTAAACTGTGGCTGTTTTTCCTCCTTTCCCCTGGGCCTGGAGGGTGACTTTAACCAGTTCCCAGACATTGAATGCCACCTAGGATAACTTGCAAAATTTCTATCCCAATCCTGACCCTGAGCTCTAAGTGATCAGATCTGATTCCTTAGTCTACATCTCTAGTTAGATATTGGAATTAACAATTTAATTCGTCAAAATAGAGTTCTCGATTCACACAACCACCAAATCTTCTTCCTCAGCTTTTTTCATCTCTATAAATGACTTTACTACCACTTTAGTGACTCAAATAAAAATCTGAAATCATCTTGATTTTTCTCATCTTTCAAATATCTATATCAAATCCATCAGCAAGTCCTATAAGAGGACCCATCATCCACTGAAAGTACCACATTCTCACTGACATTCACCATCAAACACTATCATCTGTCTCCTGCACACCCTCAAAGTCCTTGTTCTATTCTCATAATGGTCTCCACTTTGCTAAATCCAATCCTGGTGTGGTTGAAAAATTGTTAGGGTCAGAGTATTAGAGGGAGTGGAAAAATAGGTGTAATCAGTGAATGAGATTAAGGAGAGTTTGGCAATGACAAAGTCATAAAACCAAGGGAGTGAGTAGCTCCACGGGCGACAGAGGACAAGACCACTGGATGTAAGTTCAAGGAAGTGAGAGGCCAGGCTGTTGGAAGTATCATTTACGAGCTAAAAATTAGGACAGTAGTGGAGTTGAAGAGTAAGCCAAGAGTTACAATTTTTGAGAAATAAGAGGGATTCTAGGGGTCAATAAATTGACAATGAAATATCAGGTAATAGGTGATATTATCTGGTGACTAAAAACTAAAGGCTTTACATTTTCAGGAATATGGGAGGAAGAAATATCTGGAAAGAGCAATGAGTTTCACCCATATTATCTGCAGGCTTTACTTCTAAAATATATACCAAATCCATTCACTTCTCTCCAGTTTTACTGTTGCCATCCTAGTCCACGCTGTCTACCTTTCTCTCTCTCTCCTGAATCCCTGCAAATGAGCTTCCTAATTGGTTTGCTTGATTCTTGTCTACCAACATTTTACCTTGTGTGTCATTGATACTGTGATTTGTTTTAACCTGATGAAATTCACAGAGAAAGAAGATATCTCATAAGAATATTAAACTGACTCCCAGATTGTGACTACCTTGATGACTAAGTCAGAATTGAATGAGCTGTTTCCTATTCATTTTTTGCTCTTTCTTAGCTATGATTTCTTTTCTGATTAAGCAATGTTAAGACCTCTTAGCACTATGTCTAGGAAAAAAGATTTGACACTTAAATGTCACTATAGATTTTGGATGATTTTCCTAATCTATATTATCAATTGTTAAATAACAATTGTTCTAACACTTAAGGTATGGAAATTTTATTAAGCAGATTCACAACTTTAGAAAACTTTAAGAATTGTATTCCAGAACAAAAGCATAAGCATGTGTTCTTCATGTGTGAATTGACAAAATAAAAATATTAACAGTATTCTAGAAACATATCCTATGGAAGCAACTAAGAATATGCACAAGAAATTAGACTATAAGGCAGTTCACAGAAGCATTGTTTACAATGTTAAAAAAAACTATAAACAATCTAAGTATTCAAAAATAGAATCACCATAGACTTTTTTTTTTTTTTTTACGGTACGCGGGCCTCTCACTGCTGTGGCCTCTCCCGTTGCGAAACAGAGGCTCTGGACGCGCAGGCTCAGCGGCCACGGCTCACGGGCCCAGCCCCTCCGCGGCATGTGGGATCTTCCCGGACCGGGGCACGAACCCGTGTCCCCTGCATCGGCAGGCGGACTCTCAACCACTGCGCCACCATAGACTATTTTTAAGAATACAATTGTAAGGTCAGATCTTAACAAATGGCACCGCGAAACAGAGGAAAGCTTCAAGTGAGCTTTATTAGGGAGCGCTCCCAGGCGAGGTTCACCGCTCCGAGAGAAAGGGGCCAGAGAAGTCAGTCGCGCCCGGGTGAGGGTTTGGGCAGAATTTATAGGGTAAGAAGGGAAAGGGGTGTGGTGAATCCGGGAGTGCGCAGGGTATTCCTTATTTGGTGGTCTTTTCGGGTATCGTGGGGGACCGTTAGTCCCGCCCCTCGAAAGGCGGGAAGGCTGGGCCAGGTTCAAAGTCCCCAGGTCAGTTCCTGGAACTGGGTGGTCCGGAAAGTCTCCAGGTCAGTTTCTGGAACTGAGTGGTCCGGAGTTTCGATCTGATGCAACCTGTGAATCTGATTGCGTTCCCCTGCCTCGGGCTAGTTGGCCTTACAACAATGTCTTGCCCTATTTCTGATCAATTCAGTCAGGAGCTCTGGGAGGACACTGGAATTTTTAAAAAGTTCCTCCAGGGGTTCTAATGTGCAGTTATTGAGTCAACTATCATAGGTGAGATTACCCAGCCTTAACTCTTTATACACCATCAATGGGTTGACAGGGTCCTAAATTTACATCTTCAGCCTGGACTGCAGCCCTTCTAACTCTATTCTTATAAACCCACTGCTTCCTCAGCATTGCTCCTTGAACGTCTAATAAGCATCTCTAATTTAACATGAACTCTTATTTTTACCCCACTCCCATTTCCGCCCCAAATTTAATTCTATCAGCACCAAGTTCAAAATATATCCAGAATTCAACCATTCCTCACCAACTCCAGCTCTTCTACCTGGGCCCAAGTCATCCCTCTCCAGGGTTTTATTACAATAGATTCTCAACACAGCCACCAGATGCATTTAAAATACCACTTGGTTTATGTTGCTCTTCTGCTCAAACCCTCTAATGGCTTCCCATCTCACTCAGGGTAAAAGCCAAAGTCTTTACAATGGACCTAATTGGGTCTTTCACAACGTCTGACTTCAAATCCTACTATCTCCTTAACTTGCTGTCACCCAGCCATACTGGCTTCCTTGCTCTACTAAACCAGGCATGCTCTGCCTTAGGGCCTTTGCAAGCCCGCTGCTGGGAAGTTTTCTCAAATATACTCGTAGCTAACTCCCTCACTTCCTTTAAAGTTCAAATATCACCTTATCAATGAAGTCTTCCCCAAATACCATAAATAAAAATAGTGTCCAACTTCAATACTTCCTTATCTCTCTTCTTTCTCATCTGTTATACTGTATATTTACTTGCTTGTTTACCTTCTGTCTTCACCACTAGGATGTAAGTTCTGTGAAGGAAGAGATTTTGTTTTGTTTATGATTGTATCCTTAGCCCTGAAAAGTGCCTGACACACAGTGGGTCCATAATACATATTTGATGAATGAATTAATATATAGACATATTTTCACCACTATTTTTCCCCACACAAATGGTTAAACTTTCCAGTTTCTCTGCTTACTATACCATTGCAATGATATAAGCAAACTGAAAGTTTAAATGTGCTAATTTACTTGGAAGGGTTTGACATGACAGGGTTTGACAGGTTAGCAGTGGGACTATACAGCCATATACACTATACATACATGTGTATGTATACAAATGTATATATGTATGTAAACATAGATACATATATACTATATATAACCATGCGTCCTATCACTAAACAATCCAGTTTAGCAACTGCAAGGACTATCCAGTGATCCAAACCCCACAATTTTTTCTTCTCAGAGTACCAACAATCATCGATTCTAATGGCACTAATATCCTCATGCCAAGAGTACTGCCTTCCATATACCATGAAAAATATTTCAAATGGCGTCACCGGCTCTGTACATTCAAAACTAGATTTATAGAACACTCCACACAACAGCAGAATAAACATTCTTTTCAAGTGCACACACACACATACACACACACACAAAACTAGTTAGATAAAAGGCAGAAAGCAAAACTACTGTTTGAACTGCCTGAATCATATACACAAGGCTATCTAAAATAATGGGTTACATGCCTCTGTGTTCAGTTAGCTGGGAACAATATGAATGGCCTTTCTGGTTCATACAGTCTTTCCCTAGTCCTTAACCACCTACTCTCCACCTCAACCCCACAAAGTTACACAAGTATACCAAATTTAAAAAAATAAAATAAAAGAAATTGAACAATATAAACCTAGCAGAAATCTGAAATCACTCCAACTTCAAACTTTATTTGCCTAGTGAGAGCAGCCCTCAGATGCACTGTGACTCAGCATTTTATGATGCCTGAGACATGAAATGAGATAAAGGTCTTGTTCCCTTCATGGCATTACCTAAATATGGAGCGAAAATAAATGAGCTACCTTAAAAACACAAACTCAGTGGCTGAAATGTTACAGCGCTCAACCTTACGCAGATCTGACTCAATATGTGATGACAGGGAGGACGGCAAGTGTCAGCTGAAGCACACAGAACCGTTCTGAAATAACTTGTTGACCTGTAACATTAGCAAATAACAATGCTGACTACAATTAACACTCAGAAATGGAGAAAATATTGTGAATAAATGAAAATAAAAAATATATGAACTGCGGCGACTGATTTAAGTCAGGTAAAAAAAATAACTTAGACCTGAGGTGGGGTGGGGGGATTCACCCGGCTACTCTTCACTAGAAAACAAGCTAAAATTGAACCAAGGGAAAACCCTTGCTATAAAAACATTAAAACTGAAACAAACAGAAAAGTTCAGCTGTTTTTGACTCGTTATGGACAGAAAGAAAATAAGATGAAAATAAAATAAACTATATGAAGGTTGCAATAAAGACAAAGTTTTCAGTTTATATTCTCATGTGGAGCACAAACGGATGGAGGAAGAAGAGAATATGGTACTTGGCAAGCAGGGAGAGCTGGATATCTGAGATCAGGAAGAAGGACTGAGGAGTATTCCACATAGGCAATGGAGGAAGTTGGGGAATTCCACTTGGGAATCCAAGAATTTAAATAAAGACAATGAATAGAGATGTGGAGACAGCTTATAGGCAAATGGGCCAAAAAAAGTTGCTAATACTTACTTGGTTTTAGCTCCTGTTTTTAGTACTCTGTATTAACTTTTTTAATCCTCAAAACAAGCCAATGCTATAAATACTATTAAACCCCATTTCACACGTGAGGCGACAGCCTCAGAAAAGCTAAGTAACTTGTTCAAGGTCACATTGTTAATAAATGGCGGAGTCAGGCTACCAGCCCACACACTCTAACTCCACCACAACTTTATACTGTCTCTTATGAACCACTCAAAATGTGAAAAGGAAGTGGGGGAATTGAAATTATTGAGGTCTTTACTGCATTCAAAACTAGACCATCTGCATTCAAAAACAGAGTGAACTTCCCCTAAGGAACTTACAGCCCATTAATGGAGTTCAGACTCACAGCAAAATACCACTCAAGTCCCACATCAGACCTGTCTTACAAAAGGCACAAGCCAAGGATAGTGGGAACTCAAATGAGATAGCAATGTTCACCAGGTTGTGGAATCTAGGCAGACGTCACTGAAACAGCAGCATTTTGGACAGGATTTGAGAAAACTGGAAGAGTTAGGTAAAAGGAGCATCATGACTTCACATCAATTAACTCCCCAAGGTTTTCAGGATAAATTTCAACTCTTTGGCATGGCACTCAATGCCCTCCAAACTAGGTCTGGGGGAAAGCCAGGGAGAAGGGATTATCCTAAGTGAGATGCCTACGCTGGAGTCTTTGTTACCAGTTCAGGTTCCAAAGGATCAGAACATCTTATTTTTTCTGTCTCCATAAATCGTTAGTGGGTTGAAGGTAGGCACCATGTCTTATTCTTAACACTCCACTCCACCAGTCCAGGCGTCCATACCTCTTAGCACATGGCAGGTGCATAGCAAACATTTTCTGAAGCAAATTAAATCATGGGCAACAATCACTAGATGACTGTGCACCCAACCGGGCTGCCTGATACCGTCTAGACCTCTGGTGTTGACTAATTTTAAAGCTACCAAGAGACCTAAACACATGATACGGAGGTAACAGGTGGAACTTGTGGATCTAGATGCCACAAACCAATTGTGAAGGGACATGAGACAATTGTGAAAATCTAAACACGGACTAGGAATTAGGTGAAGGAATTCATTTCATTACATGTGGTGATGTGATTACGCCTTAAAAAGTCATCTGTTAGACTTATATAGAGTATTTATAAACAATGATTTCCCTTAAAACACTGGAAGTAGGGAGTATGGGGGGAATAGATGATACAAAGTGGGCAAAATGTAGCTAACCGTTCGGTATATTATACTACTTTTGGTGAATGTCTGAAAATGCCCTAATATAAAACACACACAGCACACACACACCCAGGTGCTGTTTTTCATCGTAAACCCCGAGGGAACCAGATCCAGAGGGTCCACCGGCGGCAGCTGGGATTCTGAGGACTACCTCCGCGAGCCCGGACCGCCTTTCTCTCCCGCTGGACTCGAAGCGGACCGATGCTGTGCGCCGCATCGGCCTCTTCATCCTTTCAGAACCCCCCTAAACGCCTCTGGAGAGAGTTGGTGTCACGGAGGGTAGCGTGCAGACTTAGTTATCCCGGTTTCTACGCTGGACTTCGCCCAGCAGCCCAGAGCCTCAAGGCAGTAGACCACCTCACCCACTTCCTCACCGCCCGAGACGCCGCCATCACCTCAGCCAAGCGCTCGAGGCGGGCTCCGAGAAGCAACGTCACGGCGCGCCGTGCGTCGGTTCAAAGGTCGGCCCCGCCCCCGCCTCCCCCTCGCTGTTTCGCTCGGCCTGCGCTGCCGCTGCCGCCGCTGCCGTGGGCCCGGCTCCGCTCCGCCTGCTCCGCCGCCTTCCTCCCTGAGCGCTGCCAGGCCGGCCGCCATGGCGAACGTGGCCGACACGAAGCTGTACGACATCCTGGGCGTCCCGCCCGGTGCCAGCGAGAACGAGCTGAAGAAGGTATTGGGGAGCGGGCCGCCCGGGCAGGGTGTGAGGGGCGCAGGCCTGAGCGGCTGGGACTGCCAGGCCGCGCTGTGGGGCGGCCCGCTAGCCGGCGGCGGCGGGCCCAGGCTGGGGGCCGGCGGCGAGACCGGCCCGCCGCGGGCCGCACACTCCAGCCTCGGCTGACCTTGGGCCGCCGGCCCCGCCCGCCCGCCTACAGATGCAGCAAATAAAACCCACCCCTGAGCAAACACGACGAAAACGCTTCCTTCCTCCCTCCCCCGGCGGGCGCCGGAGGCCTGGCGCTCTCGGGAGGCAGCTGCCTGCCCGGCCCTCCCCGCGCCGAGGTCACCACCCTGGAAAAACGGGTTGGACCGAGACGCCCAGCGCATCCCGGCCCCGGGAGAGGAGTTGACCGCGCCGCGGACGTCGGCGCCCGAGACGCGTCGGGGCTGGTCTGGGGCCTGGCGGAGGGTCGAGGCCGCCCCCGCCGGGTGCCTGTGGGGACTTAGGGATGTTTCCTGGGAGCCGCGGCCGCGGAGCTTCTCCCCCTCTTCCTCCCTCGCCCCTTGACCCGGAGGTGGCGTGGGTCTGTGTCTGGGTGCTTTGTTCTGTGGGCAGGTAACCCAAATGTTATGTGCTCGTTTCAGGAAAAAGCTGTGGGTCCCAGCCAAACACCTGAGCGTACGCTGACTAAAAATAAATAGAAGGCCTCATTATCGCTGTTTGCATTGCTGCGAATCTTTTATCTCAGGATTTCAAAGCATTTGAGGCATTTGATTAAGCCCCACAGCATCTTCACGGGGCTTAGAGTATTCGAATTTGTAAGCTTAGAAAAATGAGAATGCTCCTTAGGCAGTGGGACGGGTGCAGTTGAGAGTAAAAGCACTTCCTGTTACCTTACCGGAAATGCTATTCTGTGTTACATAATTCAGGTGTCTGTGAATGAACGCTTAAGTGCTTTATATCTCAGCCACCCAAATGTATGCAGCTTCACTAAGACCGAGGTCACTCCAGTTAAGACCCCAATCAATCCACCGTATGAAAATAAACCATGACCTAGGAGCTTGTCTTGGCTTTTTCCTGATGCTACAATTAGAGGAGCCATCGTGAGCCAGATTCTTACCTTAGCTTAATTATTGTTTAACATCTTTATTGGAGTATAATTGCTTTACAATGGTGTGTTACTTTCTGCTTTATAACAGAGTGAATCAATTATACATATGTTCCCATATCTCTTCGCTTAGCTTAATTTTAATAATAGTGTTTTTGCAGGCTGTAGAGCTTAACAGTCATTTCTCTTTAGAGTTAATTGGAGTCGTCTTGGTCTGCTTACGGGCCATCAAAGACATTTGACAATAGTGAAAATAGGGGATTTTTCAGTATTTTGTTTTTCTCTGTGGCTTTGTTTCATTGTTTGTATCTGGCTTTAGTATAACTTGTTTTCAAGTATAACTACTGTCTGCTTTGTTATTAGTGAGAAAACAGTATTAAGATGGAATATGCCCAACAATGCCAATGAATAAAGGATATTTTGGGAGGTTATGGTTTTAGAACATTGCTTCTCAGAAAATTGGATGTTACGTTAGTACTCACAAATCTTTAAACTGGTCTTTATATATAACCTTTTTTTTAAAAATCTTTTATTGAAGGCATACAGAAAGTTAGCCAAGGAATACCATCCCGATAAGAATCCAAATGCTGGTGACAAAGTAAGTTATTTGAGACTTTTTTCCCCTGAGATTTCTGTTTTAAACTTAAATCACCCTTCTTGGGAAAAAAAGGGAATGTTGTAAGAAAAGTCCATTTATTCCCATAGTGCTAAAGTTTTATGTTAAGAGTATTTTGGTTTTACAATGGGAATACTAACATTCGGGGCAGTGGTAGGTGGTAAATAGGACCAGAATCAAACCAAAGGTAACTTGTAACTTTTCTTTTAGAATTAAATGAATTCTAGATTCCTATAGCTTTTTATTTGTAAATCCAATTGTTTTACTTTTTCTTTATAGTTCAAAGAAATAAGTTTTGCATATGAAGTACTATCAAATCCTGAGAAGCGTGAACTATATGACAGATATGGAGAACAAGGTCTTCGGGAAGGTAGCGGCGGAGGTGGTGGCATGGATGATATTTTCTCTCACATTTTTGGTGGGGGATTATTCGGCTTCATGGGCAATCAGAGCAGAAGTCGAAATGGCAGAAGAAGAGGAGAAGACATGATGCATCCACTCAAGTGAATATCTTTTTTCTTTTTTAAAAAAAATGCTAAATACTTTTTTTCAAGTAGAAGTACTCAGTAAAAGAGAGAAGAGGCATCAAAAAATACTCTGTCCATCAGAAAAAAAAATATCTTCCATTTACCATGCTGTCCTCATTGGGTGACTAAGTTGAATTTAATAACCTGAATGTTGGTATTTTGCTAACAGATCTTAAAGGATGGTTGGTGTTTTTACAGAGTAGGAAGATTGATTTGGTATATGCTTCTGAGGCTGCTTGTTTTTAAATTTTCAATTATGAAGATTCTTTTCTTTGAAGTATTTAGACCTCCTGAGTTACTTTTTATTTAAAAACTTACAAATTGAGTGACCATCTGGCTAGTTTGTTAACATGTTACAGTAACTCATTACTTGTTTCTCAGTCTGAACTGTCCTAAATTGATCTCCACTGAGCTTGCTGGCTTCAAGCCTGACATTAACCTACCAACATATGAATGGTACCTGACCTTGATCTTAGACTGTGAACCCAATATGAAAATAACTATTTTACTGTGCAAAATTTGTGAGATCTTTTGTCCCGTTAACTTTTCATGGACTAATAATGGTTATACTAGCAAATGCCAGAGACTGAAGTTCAAGTGTTTATTTGAAATATTTCATAGTATCTAGTTTATACATTTGAGTAGGTAAGAGGAAGTAAAGTGTAATTTGTTAAAATTTTCCTGTTATTACAATATTTCATTTTGGGTGGCTTTATAATATTCCATTCCATCATTTATTTAATCATTCCCTTTTCTATAGGATGTTACCAGTTTTTTCCTATCATAAATAGTGCTGCTGTGAGTATCTTTATATACAGCTTTGTCTCTCCTTGGCAGAGATTCCTGGGCAGGCATCAGTGTTTTGAGGCTGATAAATATAACTAAATTGCCTTGTAGAGGATTGTGCCAGTTTAGCCCCACTGGTGGAGAGTGCCAGCTTCACTAGACCATTACCCACATTTTTCCTTCTTTTGCCATGTTTGTTGAAGTGAAGATTTTTCTGGCCTCTTACACAGCAGTGTTGCATACTAATTGCAGTTTAATATGTTAGGGGAAGAAGACCTACCTATCATGTAAATGGTTGGTTAAAGGTTCTTAGGAGGAGGTTAAAGCCTGATGGAACCAAGTGCTTCGGTCTAAGGTCTAGATATGCCGTTGTTTGGAAGTGCTGGTAGTGTTTTGACCATAAATGTTTTATTATACTGTCTAGAATGTATAAAAGATAACAATTTTGAGAAAGTTTGAATGCCACAAAATAGTATAGGTGCTTTGCAAAGCACATTTAACTTCTTTTGTTCCTCTATTTTTTTTTTGCGGTACGCGGGCCTCTCACTGCTGTGGCCTCCCCCGCTGTGCCAGGCTCCGGACGCGCAGGCTCAGTGGCCATGGCTCACGGGCCCAGCTGCTCCGCGGCACGTGGGATCTTCCCCGACCGGGGCTTGAACCCGTGTCCCCTGCATCAGCAGGCAGACTCCCAACCACTGCGCCACCAGGGAAGCCCTGTTCCTCTATTTTAAAGTAAACCTTTACCATTAAAGGAGATTTAAAAACACCATGAGAAGGGTAAAACCAAATTAAATGCATTGCTTGCAAATTGTAAATAATATTTTAGAGACTTTTGATTTATATAGAATTTTTTTTTGATGTTTATTTGGAAATGAATGGTCCTGCAGTTCAGATATGCTGTATGAATAAAGACGAGTTGGGTTTTATCAGTTGGGATTTTTAATAGGCTTTTTAACTTGGCCATTTTGGGGTCATAGACCCCTTCGAAATTTTTGCAAAAGTTGTTCAAGTTTTGCTTATAATTCACTGTGTTTTTCAGACATCTAAAACTTGTTGTAGGCTCTCTCTTGGAAACCTATTCTTCTCATCTTTCACACTCTAGATAAGGCCAATTTTTTTTTTTAAGACATATGCAATCTAATTGCCTCCCGTAAATTGTAATGTAACTTTGTAGCGTTTTTGAATTGTCCTTGAAGGGGACAGAGCCTTATAGTAGAGCCTGGACTCTGGAGCCAGACTGCCTATGTGATCTTGGGCAAGTTACTTCTCTGTGCCTCAGTTTTGTCCTGTAACATGAGGATAATAATTTTACCTCATTCAGGGGGTTGGATTAGGTGGAGGTCTTCCTTGAGCCCAGAAGAAGGTGTGATGTTTTGAGTTTGTGCAGTTATCAGCTTTATCAGGAAATGCAGCACAGTAAATTATTGGCCTGATCCTTTAAGTTCTTGCTTTCAGCAATACATATATTGTTTATAGCCATAAACAATTTGAGCTACAAAATAAAATCTCACTCAGTTGATTTATGTAAGATGTTCTTGAATTCTTTGTTTAAAAGGTTATAGTGGAATTTGCTATATCAGCTATCGTTTAATCTTGAATTTAAGAGAACTTGGCAAAATTTGAACCTAATACTTTTCTCCCCAGAGTATCTTTAGAAGATCTGTATAATGGCAAGACAACCAAACTACAACTTAGCAAGAATGTACTCTGTAGCGCATGCAGTGGGTAAGTGTGTTTTCTGGTTATGAAATGAATTTCATCTATTCTTTCAGTGGCACATTGAGTCCATATCAGATAAAAATTGTTCATGACTTCAAACTGACTACCCAACCCAGAACACTTTCTGATACCTCTGAAAGTCTTTAAATACCAGTCATTGGGCGTTGAAGATGAAGGTGAAAAGCACAATTCCTATTTGTCATGGCCTAGGGGGAATATTCTAATTTATACTTTTGCTTGCTTTAGCCAAGGTGGAAAGTCTGGAGCTGTTCAGAAGTGTAGTGCTTGTCGGGGTCGAGGTGTACGCATCATGATCAGACAGCTGGCTCCAGGAATGGTACAACAGATGCAGTCTGTGTGTTCTGACTGTAATGGAGAAGGTATGCATGCCAGTGTTTCTCTGCTTTTATGTTGGATGGATTGGGAATGCAGAAGTTGGAGAGGCTTACAGTTCTTCTTTTTCAACGTGTGTTTGTATTCATCTTATTAAAGATACAGAGGGTTCTGAAAGAGAAATGTAAAAATAATATTTCCTTATGCATAGGCCTAGTGAACACAGATAAACAGTAAACTTATATTATGTTGAGTGAAATGTTAGTCTTTTTTCATTCCAAAAAGATGGGGCAAAGTTTTTTGTCCCTTTATATTTTAAAAAGTTACATTTGGTAAAAGCGAGAGAGCAAATTGTTCAGTTCTCATTCTGATAAGCGGAGAATTTTACTGTAAGCTTTAGTTAGCTTTAGAGGATAGATTATTGCAATTGAAGCTCTTTTTACAGAAGTAAATATTTTAGGCTTTCTGGGCGAATGTTTTCTGAAACTGCTATTCACTTCTGCCCTTTTAGCACTTTTATAGCCACAGACAATATGTAAACAAGTGGGCATGACTGTCTTCTAGATAAACATTACTTATAGAAACAAGGGCATGCCCGTTTTGTCCTGTGAGCCTTAGTCTGCCAGCCCTTGTTCTAGAGCAGTGCTATCCAAAAGAATTTTTCTGTGATGATGGGAAAGTTCTGTGTATATAATGTCTAGTATAGTAGCCACTAGCCACCTGTGTATGACTGAGGAACTGAACTTTTTTTTTTTTTTTGTGGTACGCGGGCCTCTCACTGTTGTGGCCTCTCCCATTGCGGAGCACAGGCTCCGGACGCGCAGGCTCAGCAGCCATGGCTCATGGGCCCAGCCGCTCCACGGCATGTGGGATCTTCCCGGACTGGGGCACGAACCTGTGTCCCCTGCATCAGCAGGCGGACTCTAAACCACTTCGCCACCAGGGAAGCCCTGAACTTTTAATTTTAATTATTTTTAAATTAAATAGCCACATTGGCTAGTGGCTACCACATTGGGCAGTTCTAGAACATCCTTTTCCAAATTGCTTCTGGAAGAGACAAGATAATTTGGAGAAGCTGCATATCATATTCCCCTCCTGGAGCGTCTCAGGGCATTTTACCTTATTAAAGTTGCTAACAATTCCCACTCTCAAGAAATCAGAAGTGACAAATCTTTTCCCATGTGCCATTACCATTTTAAGGAACTGGTGCTTTGCAGAACATACTTTGCAGAAGTAGTGTTCCTGAAGTCACTTACACATATCATCTGAGCATTAAAGTGTGCCACTAGTCAGCCGTCAGAAATTGATGGTATTTTTTTTTCACAGTATACTATGTACAGCTTTGGTTTTATTTTATTATAGCACTGATCAAATATTTCAGAAGAATACATAGAAGAAAAAAACTGTTAGAGTTATAAAGGATGTTTAAATCTTTATTTGGGTTGTCTCTCTCCATTGTTAAATTTAAATGAAACTAAGACAAAAAAATGAAAAAGCAGTTGTAGAAGTTCCAGCATCCGACCACCCATTTTGTTTGCTTGATCATTAGGCTTTGTTTTAACTTAGGAAGTAGAGTCAGGAGTTAAGAAAATATTGTTTAAGATGCTTTATACTCTGGAGTAGAGGAGACTAGGTAGCTGGGTCCTTTAGGTAGCCTGCAGTAAGATGTGAGTTTTTGTTATTAAGAATGATATTTCAATCAGAAGTTCAGGTAGCAGTTTAAAGACATTCAGGAAATTTATTTAGTGAATAAAGGCATTATCAAGACCTATCTTACTTAAGAGTGTGGTATAGTACCCTTGCTGGAAGTTTGAATGACCTCTTTTTCCAGGGGAGGTAATTAATGAAAAGGACCGCTGTAAAAAATGTGAAGGGAAGAAGGTGATTAAAGAAGTCAAGATTCTTGAAGTCCACGTAGACAAAGGCATGAAACATGGACAGAGAATTACATTTACTGGGGAAGCAGACCAGGCCCCAGGAGTGGAACCAGGAGACATTGTTCTTTTGCTACAAGAAAAAGAACATGAGGTAATTTCCTTTTTGTTTTTTATTTTTGCCTCAGAAGACCAGAAATGGGTCTTGTATGCAAGATATAGGTTAGATCAGTTTGAGTTTCCTGAAGCAACACTGAACATAGATGAAGTTGTTAAGTCCTTAGGCTGAGTTCATAAGAACTGACTTCTTTAGTAGACCAACAAGACAGGTGCTGTCAGAAGCACTGTAGAAGGAGTTGGTCTTGGTCCCAGCTCTGCCATTGACTGGCAGTATAACCTTAAGTAATCCTGTTGTGTCTGTACCTCAGTTTCCTTATTTATGAAAATAAGGGCCTTGGACCAGATAATCTAGGCAGCCTAGGTTTCACTGTGAAACTCCTTGGATGGTTGGTGAGGGCTTCAGTCCTCAGTACTGCTCTGTTGACTTGTTTTACATATTGGGTATCTATGTGAGCTTTCTTGAAAGAAAAGGTTCTGCAGTTTTAAAAACATTTTATTAAAAAAATTTTTTTTTTTTGGCCGAGCTGCGCAGCTTGTGGGATCTTAGTTCCCCAGCCAGGGATTGAACCCGAACCCATGGCAGTGAAAGCACCGAGTCCTAACCACTGGACTGCCAGGGAACACCCTATTTTTAAATTGCTCATTGACTCTGTATTGTATCCATTAATGTACATGGCAAAATGTACTGGGCTGATGATGTGGCCTGGTATATGTTATTTTGATTATACCATTGTATCTGTATTTTTTAAATGTGTGATGGAGTATATTTTAAGTTTTTTGTTTGTTTTTTGATTTGGACCATTTTTAAAGTCTTTGTTGAATTTGTTACAATATTGCTTCTGTTTTATGTTTTGGTTTCTTTGGCCACGAGGCATGTGGGATCTTAGCTCCCCAACCAGGGATTGAACCCGCAACCCCTGCATTGGAAGATGAAGTCTTAACCACTGGGCCACCAGGGAAGTCCCCTAAATTCTTGGATATAGAAGCATTTGACAGGATTCTGGCTTTGTACTTGATCGCATTGCCATTTTGAGTTTCTTTGGAACTATTTAGATTACAAGTCAGCCACCTTTTTTAGTTCACACTAAAATTTTCTCCCATTTGATGGTGATTTCTACAAATGAAGTAAATTTTAAAAATCACTTCAAGAATCCAATAGAGATTAAAGCCATATTGAGATGCAGATTCTGGGAATTTGACTTGATTCATTCCCTCATTAGATTGTGGCTTGCTCTCCTAGACAAGCCTTTCTCAAGGTATACTAGTCGAATTTATTGCCTCAGCAAAGCTGTAAATTGCTATATATCTTGGCCTTTTGTGAATATTGCCAAACCTACCAGTGGCAAGGGTCCCTAGATTGCTTTTGTTGTTGTATTTTTTAAGGAGTAATTTCTAGAATTCTGCCTTAGAGTGTTATGGATTAAAATATTCTGTAAGAATTTGGGATTTTAAAAAATAGAAATCACTGACCTTGGAGACAAGGGACTTAAGTTCTGGCTCCCATTTATTAGCTTTAGCTTCCCTGGGCTTGGCTTTGCATACTAAAAAAAAAAAAAGTCATCCCTCAGAAAGATAGTGTAGAATCAAATGAGATAATGAATAAGCTGCTCTTCTTTCTTGGGGCTGTGAGGAGGAGGCATTTGGAAGTAAATCACCTCCAAAATTATTGGCAGCAGTGGAATTGCGTGGAATTTCCAACAGACAGCAGATGTTACTGGTTGTCTAAAGTAGAAAGTAGAAGATGATAAAGGTTAGAATGGAAGTTCATCTAGTAAGAGGTCAAAGATTGTTCCTTCTTGGTTTTATTGTGACCGGTAAAGTAAATTTGAGCCCAAAATGAGATTTAGGTACCTTGTTTCGTTTATACCACTGAGAATATTCTTAACCTTCTTAAGAAAAATTGATTAGTTTGACTAGTTCATGAACATACTTGTTTGTTGTTTGGGGCTTTCTTTTTTAAAAAAACTCAACACTTGTGCTGAAGGAATTGTGAGGCCATGAGATCAGGGTGGGTACTGTAGCTGAAACAGTGTAAATCTTCTGATCAAAAAACAATTCAGCTTTGAGAGTGCTGTGTATGCATGTGTGTCATCTTTCAGTACTGGTGTGTGTGTATTTTGGTAATCTTGCTATCATGGTGCATTTGTACAGCAAAGAGCCACAGTGGTGGGTAAGATCTGGTGATGTTAGTCTCTCTTCTATACTCTATATTTTTATTTTTCAGAAATTATTACAGCTTTTATGTGTTTTACTGTCTGGTTCTTGGTAATTTCTCATTAGTCTGGTTTTTCAAAAATTTCCTGGCCATTCTTGCCTTTTTATTCTCTGTTTGAATTTTAGCATCAAATTGTCTAATATAACCACCCTTCCTGCTGGTCCCCTGCCCCCCTCAAAAAAAACCCTAATACCATTTTTTATTGGAATTACTTTAAGTTGAGCTCTCCTATACAAGAACATAGTATCCCTTCATGCTTCCTACTTCTTTTTTTTTTTTTTTAATTTATTTATTTGGTCGCACTGTGCAGCATGTGGAACTTCCCCAACCAGGGATGGAACCCGTGTCCCTTGCATTGGGAATGCGGAGTATTAACCACTGGACCACCAGGGAAGTCCACTCCCTACTGCTAATATAGCTTTAACCAAAGGATATTTGGTTAAAGATAGTTTTTGGAACAGTAATGTAATGATATGTTCAGAAACACTTTCATTTTATGAACTTGCAAAAGCATTGAAAAGTGCTGCATGAAAGAAACCGTATTGAAGTTAATTTTTCCACCCATTGTGAGAAACACCTGAGTAAACTCTCATAGGAAATATACATTCAGTGGTTCTCAAACTTTAGCATACATTAGAATCCCCTGGAGGGTTTATTAAAACTACAGATTGCAGGTCCTCACCTTCATAGATTCTGATGCAGTGGTTATGGGATGAAGCCCAAGAATGTGCATTCCTAACCAGTTTACTGGTGCTGCTGAGGCTGCTGGTCCAGGACCACTGGTCAAGATAATGGTTTGAGATTAACTTTTCTTCATAGGTAAATTTAGGAGGATAATTTAGGAAAAGAGGATATCTTTCAGATTTCCTCTCTTCTCTGACTGAACCAGCCAGGATTATTCTTTAGAAGAGAGAGCTATTGTATTGAAAAAAAATTAGGTGACCTTTCACTGCAGTTAATTTTATTTCAGCTTAAATTTCAAAAGTTAACTGTAGATATTTGTGAATTCTAATAAGCAAATGTTATAAGTTGGGCATGTGTGAAATTGGATGTATTTTTCCCTACACATTGAGCGCTCATTTTTTAATGTTTATTGAATAACCTTTGCGTTACCTAGTCCATAGGCTTATGGTGTAATAATAAGCCAACTTTAGCATTCGTTTTACATTCACCTAAGCAAGTTTTGAATTTTAGGTGAGGTAAAATTTGTTTGTATTTGTATGAAGCATGGGGTTTGAGCCCCTTTACTGGCTGAGCATTACTGGTTGAGCTTTTTTAGTTGAACTTGGGCCTTCACCTTTC